>NC_067405.1:102707448-103307448 GCF_009764475.1 Pristis pectinata | reverse complement strand
TTATGTTTCTTGCTGCCTTCTCTTGCTATGGAGCAGGCAGGAGCAGACAAATATCCACATCTCTGTGTAAGATAATCCACACCAAAGAGTCATCTGCATACACATGATTGAGTAACTGTGGATTCCAATGGAAGATGCACGGCATTAAATACTTTAAGCATCAATATGCAACCAGCATCTACACATTTGACTCAGTCTGTTCATAAATATAGCACCATGGCATTAGCATTATCCAATATCATGATCAATGGGAAGACCTTGTGCTCATCAGTGGAACAAAGCTAGTCCCCCAGTGCATAAATTCAGATTCTGCTGCCTGGATCACCTTGATAGCCATACTGTCTGTCAGAGCCCTTGTCTGCACTGAATTCCCAGGAAAGTCAGAAACATTTGGGCATTTATTTATAATAAAAATTAAAGTTTAAAATTATTAATGCATTAAGAAAAAAAATTAAACGCTGGAATATAATTGAAAACAAATAAGGACATTTAAATTTTGTTTTAGCTCGTTGTTCTCCAATTGCAGCAGCCAGAACAGCAGAGGAGAGGAGCTAGCAGTTTTTTTTTACAGTTGTGTGATTGACTAAGTGTGTGGCAACTCGGCCAATAAAAGGAAGGTAGAGTAAATCAGAGCAGCCATTTTGGAGTGGCCATTGTGAGAGTGGGCCAGTGCAGGAGTGGGAATTGTGAGGCTTTTGCTCAAGAGGCTTTGGTGAGGAGTAACAGGTAAGAACAGGGAAGGGTTTTTTTTATAGTAGTTAAATAAAAAGACATCAAATTTTAACTAATTAAATGAAGTAGGAATGCAGGATCAGGTGATGTGTTGTAGCTGCATGATGTGGGAGCTGATGGACCCCATTGTGATTCCTGGTGACCACATCTGCAGCTAGTGTTGATTGCTCGAGGAACTCGGGCTCAAAGTTGATGACCTGGAATCTGAGCTTCAAACACTGTGACACATCAGGAAGGGGGAGAGTTACCTGGATGCTGTGTTTCAGGAGGCAGTCACACCTGTTAGATTAACTACTTAAAATTTGGTCTGTGGTCAGGGACAAGAGGGTGTGACTGTGAGTGAGGCAGGTAGGGGGATCCAAGAGGTAATGCCGGAGGAACCTCAGCCCTTGAGCTTGTCTAACAGGTCTGAGATTCTTCCTCCCTGTGTGGATGAGAGTGGGGGCTGTAGGAAGGATGAGCAATGGAACCATGGTTCAGGGAGCCATTCAAGGGAATAGACACAATTCTCTATCACAAGGATTGAGAGTCCTGAAGGCTGTGTTGCCTGCCTCGGTTCAGGACATCTCATCTGACCTGCAGAGGAATTTGGAATGGGAGGGAAAAGATCCAATTGTCATGATCCATGTGCATACCAACAACTTAGGTAGAAGAAGGAAAGAGGTTCTGCTGAGGGAATTTGAGCAGATAGGGACTAAATTAAAAAGCAGAACCAAGAAGGTAATAATCTCTGGATTGCTACCTGAGCCACATGCAAATTGGCACAGGCTCAATAAGATCAAATACATGGCTCAAATGTTGGTGTGGGAGAAGTGGGTTTGAATTTGTGGGATATTGGCACCAGTATTGGGGAAGGAGGGAGCTGTTCTGGTGGGATAGGCTCCACCTGAACCATGCTGGAACCAGGGTCCTGGTGAATTGCATAAATAGGGCTGTGGATAGGGCTTCAAACTAAATAGTAGAGGGGTGGGTTCAATAGATTGGACGAGTATGGATAAAGTAAAAGGGAAAGAGAGTGCAGGAGAGGTTACTGAAGTCTTCAGAATAAAGAATAAGACAAAGTTTAGAAAGGGATAAGAATTTAACCAGGCAACGTGGAGATAAATTTGAGAAGAAGGGTGGTGAATACAGGACTGAAGGTGTTATTTTTGAATGCATGTAGTATACAAAGTAAAGTAGATGAGCTTGTAGTGCAGTTAGAAATTTGCAGGTATGATGTTGTGGGCATTAGAGTTGTGGTTGAAAGAAGTTCACAGCTGGGAGCTAAACATCCAAGGATACACATCCTATCAAAAAGACAGACAGGTGGGAGAGGGGGTGGGGTGGGGTGGCTCTGTTAGTAAAAAAAAAAATGAAATCAAATCCTCAGCAAGAAGTGACATAGGATCAGAAGATCCTTTTAAATAGAGTTAAGTAACTGCAAGGGTAAGAAGACCCTGATGGGAATTATATACAGGCCTCTGAATAGTAGCCAGGATGTGGGGTACAAATTACAACAGGAGATTGCCCTTTTTACATGCCTTTTCAATGTTATGGTGGTCATGGGGGATTTCAATATGCAGGTAGATTGGGAAAATTGGGTTGCTACTGGATCCTAAAGGAAGGAATTTGTTCTTTCAGATATGTAAAGAGTAAAAGAGAGCCAAGAATGCCTGCGAGATGGCTTTTTAGAGCAGCTTGTGGTCAAGCCCACTAGGGAAAAGATAATTCTGGATTTGGTGTTGTGTAATGAACCAGACTTGATTAGGGAGCTTAAGGTAAAGGAAGCCCTTGCAGGCAGTGATCATAATATGATAGAATTCACACTGCAGTTTGAGAGCAAGAAGCTAAAATTGGACGTATCAGTATCACAGTTGAGTAAAGGTAACTACAGAGGCATGAGAGAGGAGCTGGCCAAAGTTGATTGGAAGGGGACCCTCGCAGGGATGATGGTAGAGCAGCAATGGCAGGAGTTCCTGGGAGCAATTTGGTAGACTCAGGATCAGTTCATCCCAAAGAAGAAGAAGCATTCTGAAAGGAGGATGAGGTAACTGTGGCTGACAAGGGAAGTCAAAGACAGCATAAAAGCAAAAGAGAGGGCATACAATATTGCAAAAACTAGTGGGAAGCTGGAGGATTGGGAAGCTTTTAAAAACCAATAGAAGGAAACTTAAAAAAAGCAACAAGGGGAGAGTGGATGAAATATGAAGGTAAGCTAGCCAATGATAGAGGATACCAAAAGTTTTTTCAGATATATAAAGAATAAAAGAGAGGCAAGAGTGGACATTGGATAGCTGGAAAATGACGTGGAGAGGTAGTAATAGGGAACAAAGAAATGGTGGATGAACTGATTAAGTATTTTGCATCAGTCTTCACTGTGGAAGACACCAGCAACATGCCAGAAATTTGAAAGTGTCAGGGCAGAAGTGAGTGTTGTCGCTATTACTAAGGAGAAGGTGCTTGGGAAGCTGAAAGGTCTGAAGGTAAATAAGTCACCTGGAACGATGGACTACACCTCAGCACTCAGAAAGAGGTAGCTGAAGAGATTGTGGAGGCATTAGTAGTGATCTGTCAAGAATCACTAGATTCAGGAATGGTTCTGGAGGACTGGAAAATTGCAAATATCACTCCACTTTTTTTTAAGGGAGGGAGGCAAAAGCAGGAAATTATAGGCCAGTTAGCCTGACTTCAGTGGTTGGTAAGATGTTGGAGTTCATTATTAAGGATGAGGTTTCAGGGTACTTGGAAGCACATGATAAGATAGGCTAAAGTCAGCATGGTTTCCTTAAGGGGAAGTCTTGCCTGACAAATCTGTTGGAATTCTTTGAGAAGTAACAGGCAGGACAGACAAAGGAGTCAGTGGATGTTGTTTACTTGGATTTTCAGAAGGCTTTTGACAAGGTGCCGCACATGAGGCTGCTAAACAAGATAGGAGCCCATGGTGTTACAGGAAAGGTACTAGCATGGATAGAAGATTGGCTGACTGGCAGAAGGCAAAGAGTGGGAATAAAGGGGGCCCTTTCTGGTTGGCTGCCGGTGACTAGTTGTGTTCTGCAGGGGTCAGTGTTGGGTCTGTTACTTTTCACGTTATATGTTAATGATCTGGATGACAGAATTGATGGCTTTGTGGCCAAGTTTGTGAATGATACAAAGATAGGTGGAGGGGCAGGTTATGTTGAGGAAGCAGGGTGTTTGCAGAAGGACTTAGACAGGTTGGGAGAAGGGGTAAAGAAATGGCAGATGGAATACAGTGTAGCGAAGTGTATGGTCATGCACTTTGGTAAAAGGAATAAAGGTGTAGACTATTTTCTAAATGGGGAGCGAATTGAGAAATGGGAGGTGCAAAGGGACTTGGGAGTCCTAGTGCAGGATTCCCTAAAGGTTAACTTGCAGGTTGAGTTGGTAGTAGTGAAGGCAAATGCAATGTTAGCATTCATTTTGAGAGGACTAGAATATAAAAGAAAGGATGTAATGCTGAGGTTTTATAAGTCATTGGCCAGACCACATTTGGATATTGTGAGCAGTTTTGGGTCCCATATCTAAGGAAGGATGTGCTGGTGTTGGAGAGGGTCCAGAGAAGGTTGAAAAGAATGATCCTGGGAATGAAAAGGTTTACGTATGAGGAGTATTTGATGACTCTGGGCATGTGCTCACTGGAGTTTAGAAGGATGAGGGGGGATCTCATTGAAACCTACTGAATATTGAAAGGCCTGGATAGAGTGGACGTGGAGAGGATGTTTCCAGTAGTGGGAGAGTCTAGGACCAGAGGGCACAGTCTCAGAATAAAAGGACATCCCTTTAGAACGGAGAGGAGGCATTACTTTAGCCAGAGGGTGGTGAATCTGTGGAATTCATTGCCATGAGTGGCTGTGGAGGCCAAGTCATTGGGTATACTTAAAGTGGGGGTTGATAGGTTCTTGATTAGTAAGGGCATCAAAGGTTATGGGAGAAGGCAGGAGAATGGGGTTGAGAGGGGAAAAATAAATCAGCCGTGATTGAATGGAGGAGCAGACTTGATGGGCCGAATGGCCAAATTCTACCCCTATGTCTTATGGTCTAAATCAACCTGTCAGTCAGTGAAGAAGGAAATTACCATGAATTATCTTTAATTCACTTAAATTGATAGAGAACTGAATACAGCAACCACCCAGCTGTTGTACTGAAGACCTGCATTCCAGAACTACCTGCACCTCTGGCCAAGCTGTGCTATTATACTTACAACATTGACGGTTTCTGAATTATGTGTTTTTAAAAAAAAAAAATTCCACTGAAAGCAGGACAATCAATCTGGTTTATACAGTCCAGTCAGTCCACTCTTAATCATCAGCAATGTGATGGAAGATGTCATTGGCAGCACTAACAGGTAGCAATTACTCACAAATGACCTGTTCACCAAATGCCGATTTGTGTTTTTGAGGTCCACTGTGCTCCAGACCTTGTGACAGCCTTGGTCCGATGTGGACCAAAGAGCTGAATTCCAGAGGGGGACATGAGAGTGACGGCTCTTGAGATTAAGACAGCATTTGACCAAGTGTGGCATTAAGGAATCCTGATAAAACATGCCATGTACAATGGAAGCTGGTTGTGGTTGTTAGAGTTCAACCACCTCAGCCCCGGAACATCACTGCAGGAGATTCTCAGGGCAGTGTCCTTGGCCCAAATATTTTCAGCTGCTTCATCAATGGCATTTCTTCCATCGTAAGGTAAGAAGTGGGAGTGGTTGCTGAAAATTGCATAATAACTCAGCAAGTGAAGAGTTCATGTCTGCATGCAGCAAGAACTAGATGACATTCAGGCCTAGGCTGGGAAGTGGCAAGTAATATTTAGGCCACAAAAGCACCAGGCACTGACCAGCTCCAGTAAGAAAGAATCTGTCCACCTACCCCCTGATTGCAATAAAGTCTCCTACCATCAACCTGGAGCTCATCATTGAGCAGAAACTCCACGGCACCAGCCACACAAGGACTGTTACTATCAGAGCAGGTCTTGCGCTGTGTATTCTGCAGTGATTTACTCGCCTCTTGATGTACCAAAGTCTTTCCACCATCCACAAGACAGAAGTGTGATTGAATGCTTTCCGCTTGCCTGGATAAGCACAGCTCCAACAACTCAAGAAGCTCAAAGCCATTCAAAATAAAGCAGGCATTTGATTGGTTACTTCATCTAACACCCTAAGTGTTCAATACTTCCCCTGCTAATGCACAGTGGCTACAATGTGTACCACTACAAAACATACTGTAGTTAGTTGCTTAGGCTACTCCGACAGGACCTACATAATGCATGACCTCCTCCACCAAGGAGGATAAGGGTGCAGGTACATAGAAACACTGCCACTTGCAGGTACCCCTCCAACCTGCACCCCTTCCTCACTTGGAAATATGTCACTAGTGCTACATCGTCACTGGACTAATACCCTGGAGCTCCCTGTCCAACAAAACTATGAAAATGTCTCAACCAGAGGACTGCTGTGTTTTAAGAAGGTGGCTCATCATATCTTAAGGGCAATTAGGAATGGGCAATGAATGCTATTCTTACCAGCAACACCCACATTGCAAACAATGAATAAAACAAAACCTTACAATTCTCCTTACAGCTTGTGTTTTTTTTCTATTGAAGATCAATGGGCCTGCTGGAATTGTGCCAGGTTAACCTGGCACAGGGCTCAGCACACAGGCTTCTGTCTTGTTTTTTGGAAACCGTGCTGGGAGATCTGAGGAAGTCTCTGCTCCCCTGTTGGACTCCATCAGGACCTCCAAGCTTCCATTTAGTTTAGATAAAAAATCAACAGATGTGGATAGATCTGCCAGTTTTTAAGTGGAAGCTTCTCCTATGAATTTACAGATCTTAGTAGGCAAATGGGGCCTACTGTACAAATATTGATAATTGGCTGTTGCTAACAAGACTGCTGCACAGATTTCTTATTAGTCTTTAGCTGAATGAAGTCAGAATAAATTAAAGCAGCTGTTTATTTAAAACTTATCCAAACAATGTATACAGCAGAAGTGTGCTCAGTTGATGATGATCCAGTGGATTTAGTAAAAGTGGCATATGCCGCCTACTTAACAGTATGATCTTTCCAAATGGTTCCCAATAGAACAAACAACAGTGAATGGTGTCTGAGTGCCAATCTATGTGGTTGGCAGTGGCTGACGTTAATTTATTTTGAATCAGAAATGCCCCACTTGTGATCTACAGGCACCAACATCTGATTGGACCTCTTAGTGGGGAGAAATTCAATTTTGATTGCCAGTCCAAAACAAGTGCAAGAGTAAAAGGCACTAGTTGTACTCTTACATATTCAGTACTTTTGAAAGTAGGAAAGATGTATATACCAGAATCAGAAATATACAATTTGTGTCACTGCAGTGCTCATCCCAGCAGCACTTTGTGAGAATGTGCTGCATGCTGTTGTTTGCAGATACCTTTAGTAGGACAGTATGCTCGATGGTGCCTGTTAATGCTTTATGGATCACAGAACAAATGTATTATAATAGGAGCTAAAATGGAGTGCCTGAATAAAACATTGACGCACCTGTGCATATTGCAAATTAACAGTCAGAGCACTGCATATTGCTTTGGTTGATTTTTATTGAATGCAGAATTGGGGAGGTGTAAACCAATTTCGTATTTGAACCCAGGCCACTCCATCTGGAAGGATAGGTTAAAGGAGAATGGAATTTTCATTGCTAGAAATGATTCATTGGTTTTGAGAATAATGGTTTGTGCAGCATGTAGGCATTATTAGAATAGTGAAAACAGTTGTTGATGACTTGTTTCTTTGAGCTCTTTGGCCATGGGGTCTGTCTTTCAAAGCAACCTCCCCATTGCCCTGCTGTTGGCTGATATTACTTCCTCATTGTTACCCCTGACTGGACAGATTGCTCCTTTCTGAATTGCATTGTTTTGGCTCTGTTTATTGAACCCACTGTTACCCTTAAATGCCCACACCATACACAGCCCTGTCAATCACCAGGTCCTAAAGATAAAAATGGGAATGTTTGATTGACAGCTAAGCAGGTTGAAATATTCACAATCTTTTTCAGTCTATCAAAGCTCTGCAAGCATAAAAATGCAGGTGTTATTTCAGAGAGAGGATGAAACCAGATACTGCCATAGAGAAGACAACTATAATTCTTGACACCCTTGCCGGGCAAGAGCCCTTTCAACCTGTTGAGGCACTTGAAGTGAGAGGTCAGAATCATGCGATCAGCTTTGAGTGTTTCTTTTTGGTCTCTTCTGTTGCTGAGCTAGAGGGAAGTCATTAACTTGGGTAATGATGGTTTCTAAGCAACCATTGGAAAATATTGCTCTGGCTGTGCATTGCGACATTGTAGGTTTGTGGAAAATCATCAGGGCTGCTACTCTGATAGCAAGGTATCAGTGCATTCAGACATACATTTTAAACCTCCTTTTGTCACTGAACTTGGTGCAGCTTTTAATACTGATACCTTGTGCTTCAATCTCCTTTTTATTTATGTCTCATCATCATTCTCCTCATATGAGAGAAGCAGGTGAATTCAAGGATTGAGTCATATTATTAGCACTTAGAATAAGCACAGCAAGCAAACTTTAGCGATTGTACCCTTTTGAAATTCCACTCTTCTCATTTTGGATTTGACCATAAACCAACACTACATTTAGGGAGGCAATTTATATTTTCAGTAGACTGACAGAATTCCATTATAGATCCAACATTTTTCCTTCTTGATTTTCCTAGGTTAAAAACAAATGGGTTGAATGTAGGAAGGCAATGTACTTCACCTGTCTAACCCCATTCCCTCCACAGGTGGTGAAGATCAAAATGAAACCGCTGGTTTTGTGCCTTGAGAATTCGAATGCATCAGGATCCCTTTGAAAACATGGGGTTTGAGAATGGGGTTGAATGAGAATGAGTAAGGAGAATGAGATGGCTATGTATAAAAGTTTGGTTTTTGTCCACCATTTTGAGGCTGCTTGCTGATTAGCATGAATTAAATATGCTTGAAGGTGCTAGAGTGGAAACTTGTATGTTTTTAACACTGAAGTGCTGAGTAGTGGCAATTTTCCTTTGTGGTTATATGAAACCTTCCTGGATGTATGTTCACTGAAGACATATTGCTGAAAAAAGATGACCATGAATCAGGATGATTCAAGGACTGAGGGAGAGAGCTGCCAGGTGATGTAGTAGCACTGTCCATTTTAGCCAAGGAGGTATAATGAGAAGGATAATACCTCATCTGCAGGTTTCGGGGATGGAAGAAAGGGACCGTGGGGGAGGGGGTGCAGGTGGTTGGTCACAAGGAAGGAAGGCACAGAGATGATTAATGCGGCAGATGTGAAAGTAGATTGACAAGGAAGGAAATCAAAGCCAGGAGCCCTGACCCCATGATGTGACTTCAGTCTGATAGATTTAGCAGTTCGGTCTGTGATCAAGGTAAGCTTGCACCTCATCAGATGGTAACGGCGGCTCTCCATCAGACTTCTACAGAATGCTTCCATTATTTAATTGTGCACTGGTGTTCTTGCACCCAATTCTGTTGCATCTTCAGAGGATCTATATGCACTTCAGGTGGATCTCGCTGCTCTTTTGCCAAACATGGGTAAGTGGGATCATCTTAGGTGGGAATCTTGGTCAGCATGGACCAGTTGGGCCGAAGGTCCCTGTTTTCTGTGCTGTATGTCTCCATGTGAGACATCGCACATATATTGACACACCTGCCAGTACATTTATTCCTGATCACTGTGCTTTCTGTTCCAGAGGAAACTAATATGGAGACCAACAGACCTGATCAGGGGAAAGAAAAGCTAGCCTGGTAGTCAATTTGATAAGGCAGTGTTGCCAGAAATCAAAGGCTATGACAAGAGCAGAGCAGGGCTGACTATAACTGGAGACAGACACAAGAGACTACAGATGCTGGAATCTGGGGCAAAAAAAAAAACAACTGCTGGAGGAACTCAGTGGGTCAAGCAGTACCTGTATAGAGGCCAAGGGATGGTCGACATTTCAGGTCTGAAATCAGGACTGAGTGTGTCAAGGGGAGATGTCCGGTATCCAGAAGGAGTGATAAAGGAATGCGGAGTGTGGATTACCTGAAGCTGGAAAATTCAATGTTAGTACCATTGGCTTGTAGACTACCCAGGCAGATTATGAGGTGTTGTTCTCCTAGTTAGGACTTGGCCTCACCCAGGCCATGGACAAGCCCAAGGACTAAGAGGTGGGAGTAGGAATGGGAAGGGGAGTTGAAATGGCATGCAACAGGGAGGTCAGGATGGCCATTACAGCGTAGGTGTTCTGCAAAACAGATGCCTAGTCTACGCTAGATTTTGCTGATGCAGAGGAGACCACATCAAGAGCATCAAATGTATTAGATGAGGTAGGAAGTGGTGCATGTGAATCTTTGTCTGACTAGGAAGGGCTGTTTTGGGCCCTGGATGGTGGTGAGGGTGGAGGTGTAAGAACAAGTGTTTGCATCTCCTGTGGTTGCAGAGGAAAGTGCCAGGGGATGGGGAGGGGTGGTGGGTAGGGATGAGTGAACCAGGGAATCACGGAGAGAGTGTTCTTGAAGAAGTCAGAAAGGCTGAGGAGGGGAAGATGTGACTTGTGGTGGGATTGTGTTGCAGCTGTCGGAAATGAAGGGTGATGTGCTGGATGCAAAGGCAGGTAGGGTGAAAGATGAGGATCAAGGGAATTCTATCTCTGTGATGTCTGAGTGGACTAGGGGGTAAGAGCAGAAGTCAGGGAAATGGGGGCAATACGAGTAAGGGCTCATCAATCACAGTCAAGGGGATGCCTCATTTCCTGAAGAAGGGGACATTTCAGATGTCCTGGAGCAGAAAGCCTCAGTTTGAGAACACGTGGGAGAGATGGAGAAACTGAGAAAATGGCATGGAGTCCTTATAAGAGACAGGTTGGGAGAGGTGTAGTTGTGAGAGTCAGTGGGTTTGTAGTAAATGTCAGTGCATAGTTTGTCAGAAATGGCCCAAGTGAATCCAAGGGTGAGGTGGAAGTTCATAGCAAAGGTGATAAGATTGATGAGTTCCACACAAGTGCAGATGCAGCCCAATGCATTTATTGATGTAGTTTGAGAAAGTGTTACTAATCTGCAACCTTTATCTCACTTTCTCTTCCAGCAACCAGACTGACTTTCTTTCCATTCTTTCTCCAGATAAAGGAGGACCCTGAGCATGGTCCACCTGGCTAACCACTCCCTCTCTCTCCTTGTGACCCCTATTAAGCTGAATTGCACTGTATGCAATCTGTCCTCTGAGAAAATTACAAATAAATGTTGATGGAGTGCTGGAGGTGTTAACAAAGTGTTTCATCTTTCACGTTGCCAAGATGATGTCTTGTGCTGTTGGCAGGTTTATCTGCCAGGGTTCCAATTTGCCCATTATGGAGACACTTAAGGAATATTGGGAGAACTTGCCACTTTTCCTGGTAAGGAAATTGGGGAATGCTGAATTGCACCAACATGCTAATTGTTCAATATCACAGGAGGGTCAGATGCCAGCAGCCCGCCTCACTGCTCGTTGGACTGTGAAGGAATTCAGATGGAAGTATCTTGGGTGGTGTTTGGGAAATGCATTTCCCAGCCCCACTTCTCAAGGGTTTATTGTTGCAACTCTGTGGCATCAGATGGTCACACTAAAGAAAACCCATGTCTGTTTCTCCACAAACCATTAATCTTCCCACACAGATTTTCAGATTTTATTCAAAAGACCTTGAAGTTGTCTTATCTCTGAGTCAAATTTATGCATCCGTTCTTTGTACTTGTAAAATGTAACAAGTCCATTTTTGACTACACAGATCAGAGCACAGGACGCCAATGAAATGTAGCTCATTAACCTCATGTAGTTATTCAACCAGTCAATGAATAAAGTAACAGGCACAAAATAAATAAGCCCCCTTAGAGAGATTAGTTTTTGTTCAGAAAGATTGCATCTACATTTACCATGGCCAAAATCAATGCGTAACAGTGGTTTATTATTTGGATAAGTTGGAAATTGCATTGTATTTTGTGACATGCAATAAATATTAGAGAATACATATAACTATAATATTTATCATAATATTGTTACTATTATGCCAGGCCAGGCTTCCAGCATGTGGTCAAGACCTGCTTTTGAACAGGAGACCTGCATTCTTTCTTAAATAACTTCACATACTGTAATATTACAACAGTGACATCAATCGTGCATTGCATGCTAGTCAACATCATTGCTGCATGCATTCAGTTCTCTGCACCTAAGCATTGTTATACCTACCAGAGGATCACACAATAATTTACTAAAATGCATCACTGATGAAGAAAAATGCCGCTCATAGTTAACAATTCTATTGTCTGGTACATAATCACATTGCACAAGATGAAATTTTCAATATTTCAATTATCAGCTTCACGTCAGTTTTTGGTGGAAATGGGTGATGGATAATATCTTACAATTTGAGGTGGATGCCGAACAGTAATGTACAGTGGGTCTACATAGCTTAGGGTAATGGTGAATGCCCATTTTAACTTTGGATACTAATGTTGGGATGTTCAAATAGAGTGCAGACCAGAGAATTGATGGTGTGCTCGTGTTGCCCTAAACTATTATTTGTAACTATGCTGAATTTAGCTTGTACAAACTTGTTTTCTAGTTCTGATAAGAAATAGTTCATTTTGAACTCCTTAGATAGAATTAAAGAGCATTGTTAGATATGATTGTTGAGGGAAGTGGATCATAGTCTTGCTCCCTTGAGATAAAGACCATTTTAACCAACAGTTTATTGGTTTCATTTTTGTAGATTGGGCCACGGTTTGAGAATGCTAACAATAATCAAATAGTGGTAATAATTTGTGTAATTGCACCACTGGAGGAAAGTCACATCCAGATTTAGTTCTTACACATTAATCAGGATTTAGAGTCATGGAATCATACAGCTTAGACAATCGTTCCATCATATCTGATCTGGATGTTATGACGAGCTGTAGAAATAGTCTTGCTCCTTGTCCCTTTCATCATTGCCCTGGAATTTCTTTCTTCAGGAGTACATATTCAACTCTGTTCTGCAAATCTGCTTCCACATCTATTCTGGCAATGCATTTCAAATCAATCAACTCTTGGTCTCCCCATATGCCTCTGATTAATTAGTTAATTAATTCTACAGAAATAAAGGGGATTTTTCCATTATTGACCAGTAAATGATGATAATTAAGATTATCTGGTGCCAAGAGCAAGTCTGAAAGGAAAGTTTTGTAGGAAACAAGAAATGCTAAGGAAGAGCAACTGAAAAATATAGTTGAAAGGTTTCACAGTGGAGAGGATGAGATTGGCAGTAGTGATGTGGGCAGACAGAGACGTGATCTTTGGGGTCAGAGCTCTGCTGTTCAATTCTGACTTGTATTTGTTAATGAGCCTGGAATATCTTTCCAGCAGATCTGGCTGTCTTCAAAGCAGAATAGGTGGAAAGCAAACAGTGTGGCGCTGCAGCCAAGTTGCCATGTCTGGCTTGTACACCGTTTCATAGTGTAAATAAGGCAGCTGTAACTTGGAAGATGATATCTTTGTCATGTTATGAATTTAGCTGTACCCTGACTGTATGAAGGATTTGTGGGAATCAAAGTGACAGGTTGGGCCAGATCATTCTCTGATGTTGGGTGGCAGTTTTGAAGAGCACCCCCATGGATCTGCACTCCACCATTCAGTGCATTTGGGAATCCAACAGATATGACTTCCCAGTGTCCTGCTGGACCCAGCACTGATCCATGGGTGGAGCTTTGTATTCAGCGTCTTGGCTTTACAACAGCCATGACAGATGTAACATTAATTTGAAAGGTGTCACCAAACCTGATGTAAGTGAATGTAACTTTTTAATTGTCTTTAATGAATATTAATGTTTTTAATGAATTTACATCAGTTAATTGTGTTTTCAGAGTCATTATTACTTAATTCTACTCCAACTCTTTTTGAATGCATTCATCAGAAACGCTTGAAAACAGTTTTAAAAAAAACAAGTGGAGACATGAGATTCTGCAGATGCTGGAATCTGGAGCAACACAGAAAACACTGCAGGAACTCAGCAAGTCTGGCAGCATCTATGGAGGGAAATGAATAGTCAATGTTTTGGGTCAAGACCCTTCATCAGGACTAGAAAGGAAGAGGGCAGAAGCCAGAATAAGAAGGTTGGGGGAGGGGGAGGAGCATAGGCTGGCAGGGGATAGGTGAGTCCAGGTGAGAGGGGGAAGATAAGTGGCTGGGGGGAGGAGGGAATGAAATGGAGTGATATAAGAAGCTGAGAGGCGATAGGTAGAAGAGGCAAAGGGCTGAAGAAGGAATCTGGTAGGAGAGGACAGTAGACCATGGAATAAAAGGAAGGAGGTGGGGAAGAGATGGACAGGTCATGAGGGTGGGGGAAGGGAAAGGGAAGGGGTGAGGGGGCCACAGGAATGAGGGAAAACAAAGGGGGGGGGAATGAGGGGAGGGGTTACCAGAAGTTAGAGAAATCGATGTTGAGGCCATGAGGTTGGAGACCACCAAGGCAGAATATGAGGTGTTGTTCCTCCAACCTGCATCTGGCCTCAACATGGCAGTAAAGGAGGCCGTGGATAAGCATGTCAGTATGGGAATGGGATGTGGAATTAAAGTGGGTGGCCACAGGGAGATCCTAGCTTTTGCAGTGGACAGAGCGAAGCTGCTAGACGAAGCGGTCACCCAAACTGTCGGGTCTCACTGATGTAGAGGAGGCTGCGCTGGACGCAATAAATGACACCCTTGGATTCACAGCTGAAGCGCTGCCTCACCTGGAAGGACTGTCTTGGGCCCTGAATAGTGGTGAGGGAGGTGGTGTAGCACTTAGTAGGTTGCAGGGATAAGTGCTGGGAGGGTCATCAGTGAGCAGGGACAAGTGGACAAGGGAGTCGCAGAGGGAGAGATCCCTATGGAAAGCAGAGAGGGGGGAGGGGAAGATGTGCCTGGTGGTGGGATCCCGTTGGAGGTGGTGAAAATTGCAGAGAATGATGTGTTGGATGTGGAGGCCCATGGAGTGGTAGGTGAGAACAAGGGGAACCCCGTCCCTGTTATGTCGGCGGGGGAAGGGGGTGAGGGCAGATGTACGGGAAAGGAGGAGATACGGGTGAGGGCTGCATTAATGGTGGTGGAAGGGAAACCCCCATTTACTGAAAAAAGAGGACATTTCTGATGTCCTGGAATGGCAAGCATCATCATGGGAACGGAAGTGGCGGAGGCGGAGGAACTGGGAGAAGGGGATAGCATCCTTGCAAGTGACAGGTTGGGATAGGTGTAGTCAAGGTAACTGTGGGAGTCAGTGGGTTTGAGGTCGGTGGATAATCTCCAGAGATGGAGACAGAGAGATCCAGAAAGGGGAGAGAGGTGTCGGAGATGGACCAAGTGGAAGTTGGAGGCAAAGTTGATGAAATTGAGCTCAGTATGGGTGCAGGAAGCGGCCCCAATGCAGTCATCAATGTAGCGGAGAAAGAGTTGGAGAGCGTTACCAGTGTAGGCTTGGTAGACGGACTGCTCCACGTAGCCAATGAAAAGGCAGACATAGCTGGGTCTCATGTGAGTGCCTATGGCTACACCTTTGGTTTGGAGAAAGTGGGAGGAGCTGAAAGAGAAGTTGTTGAGGGCGAGTACGTGTCCTACCAGATGGCGGAGAGTGGTGGTGGAGGGGAACCGGTTGGGTCTGTTGTTGAGAGAGAAGCGGAGAGCCTCAAGGCCTTCCTGATGGGGGATGGAAGTTTACAGGGACTCGATGTCCATGGTCAAAATGATGTGGTCAGGGTCGGTGAACTGAAAGTTGTTGAAATGATGGAGAACATGTGAAGTGTCACGGATGTAGGTGGGAAGGGACTGACCAAGGGTGACAAATGGAGTCAAGCTACGAGGTCATGACTTCAGTGGGGCAGGAGCAGGCAGAAACAGTGGGCCTACCAGGGTCGTTGGGTTTGTGGATCTTGGGTAGGAGGTAGAAACAGGCAGTGTGGGGTAGTGGAACAATGAGGTTGGGAGACCGTAGAGGGGATATCGCCAGAGATGATAAGGTCAGTGATAGTGCGGGAGACCATGGCCTGATGCTCCCTGGTGGGGTCCTGGTTGAGGGGTAAGTAAGAGGAGGAGTCCAGGGTTGACGTCTGGCCTGTGCAAGATAAAGGACAGTCTGCCAGACTACCACAGCACCAACCCTTGTCTGCGGGTTTGATGGTGAGATTAGGAATAATATGGAGAGAGTGAGGTTGGAACAGGTAAGGGGAGTGGTGAAATTGAAACAATTAATGTCCTGTTGGGAGTTAGAGATGAAGAGATCCAGAGCGGGCAGAAGGCCAGGATGAGGTGTCCAAGAGGAGGAAGAGGGCTTAAGGTGGGAGAAGGTATTATTAGTGAGGGGTGGGGAATCCTTGCCAAAGAAGTAGGCCTGGAGACAGAGGCGACGGAAGAAGAGCTTGGCGTCATGGCGGGTGCAGAACTCGTTGAGGTGCGGGGTAGGGGGATAAAGGCAAGGCTCCTGCTGAGGACAGAACATTCCACCTCAGAGCGGGGAGGGTCGGAGGGGGTAGTGAAGACATGGTAGGGATTGGAGCTGGGGTCAGAGGAGGGTAGAAGGTTGGAGCTGGGGTCAGGAGAGTTAGAGGGGTCAGGGAAAGTGGGGTGCGAGAAAGATGTGGGCTCAAAGGAGGGATGAGGGGTTTTAAAAAAAACAAATCTTTGCTCAAGGAAAAGATCATTAGGACAGTCTGGGGGTTGGGCTTCAGGGCCCATTGCTTAAGGCCTGGTTGCTGCCCATGGACCATCCCACTTCCTGGGATAGTAGCCCCATGAGGCTGCAAAATGTTACTGAGGCTGTAGGGATCAATGCCAGGTGCAGGCTGAGTCGAGCACATTTTGACCTAATGTTGCATAGTGTCAGAAGAGTGAGCAAGAAGAACATGAGTAGACCCTGAAATCTGGTCTGATTAGAATCTGCTGTTCATTAATGTGCTGGCATATAACCACAGTAACCATCATATTCTGAGTTCCTGAAGAATACAGAACGCTCTTGTTAATAAGATGAAGAAGCTTCTTTCTGACTAAATTAATGCACTCCAACAACAAGCTTCACATCTCCTTAAGTGCATAGACCTGGTAAATAGATAGTAAACTTGAGACACCAACGACATGCTCAATTAAAGCAACCAGAATATTTTTAAAAATTGGCCACAGAAGTATTTGCTGCATTTAGTATTCTGTACATTCATGCATTGTAAAGATAAATGAGAGTCCAAATGTAAATCTTCTATTCTGTTTGAGCTGGATTAACATTCACTTATCAATGAGATTGTGCTCTTTGACCTGATATAAATCTTTCTTGGGAGATGGAGTCCCTTGGCAAGGATTGAGGACAATTAAACAACTCCTGGAAAATAATAGCAGAATGATGTAGAGGAGTTGAGCAGATTTGCAAAATTAATTTAAATCATGGTCACGTCAAGGAAAACATTATGCATGTATGGAAGAAAGATTATGTAGAGAGATTAATTCTTGTTTACTTTAATTAAAAGTTAATTGTTGACTGATTTCACTCTTGCTTTTATATATCATCCTATAATAAATGTGAAAATAATAAATGTCTGGTTCTGTGTAAATACAGTGATGCTCTTTACATTGAAATTTGTTGCTTTTCAACTGTTTATTAACAGTCTGAGCTCAAAAGCAAATACCCTCTGCTGCAGGCATGGGACCACAAGATGCTTTATTCTGGAGGGTACAGTGATTAGGGTGACACTTTAAACCTACTCCTTTTCCTCCAGCCCTTTACATTCCAGTAGATGGGGCTGTTGGCAAATATATCAACCCCATTCCCCAACACCCCCTGCCTCTTCCCCACTCCTGAAGGGGCTTGTCTTGGAAGCAAGTAGGTTTAAAAAAAAGGTTTTTGCCCTATATACTTGAAATAAAAGCCTGAGATGACCGGCCAAAGACATCCAAACATTTAAAACCCAGATCAAAAGCTTTCAGGTGAACTTCAAGGGCAACAGTTTCCCTTTGTGTTTGTTTGAGGCTCAGCCTCAGGTTAGGGCCTTGTCACTGGACTCCTGGAAGCTCTGGATTCGCAAGGTAGGCCCTTCTATGTACAAACTAGGTAAGAATGAACAGGAGTGACTGCAGCTTGGCAATGTAGGCAGTGGGCTGTTGTGCAGCAACTGCAGTTACTTTTACACTGGCACCCTTTACTAATTGCTTGTGAGCAGATGGGAACTACAGATGTGCACTGAACTCAGAGGCTATATGCTAGTTTTGGGGGATAGATTTGTCAAACATTCCCCCACCCTGCACTGCATTGTCACTAAAAGTACAAAGAGACCAATGCCCTGGATAATATTAAAACATCTTTGATTGTCCTGTCCTTAAGTACTTCCTGCCCTTTGCCACCTTACCCCTCTCAACTATCCATGCTGGCCTGAGCATCTTGCTGTCTCTGCTTCTTTGCCAGCTAATCTTCTGTATTGGTCGCTTGAGGCACTCTGGTCCTATCCTGGTAACCTTCTCTTGCTCTAAGGAAGTACTTGCTGTACTACAGGTATTTGAGGCATCTGACAAAATGGCCCTGGTGCATCATTACAGAAACATGTAGAGCCTCGATGAATTAAGGGATGGACTGACTCTTTCAAACCCTGTTGACTTTTCCTTTCATAAACAGCCATTTGTTCTCCTAATATAATAAAACAAGTTGATCATTCCAGGATTTTGATCTCCATCTGGGAGTCCACTCCATGAGTTAATCTCTTTTTGTGTGAAGAAGTCTTTGCTTTCATTATGAAATCTGGCTTCTATTAGTTTGACTCTATCTTCTCTTGTCCTTCACAAATTTTAGTTGAAGTCAAATTATGTGTTTATCTGATCTAAATTGTTAACCTTCGACATGAAAGAAAGTGATTATATCAGAAAAGTAGAAATTCAATAAAGGAGTTGGCAGATGTTGAGAGGCAGGGGTCCTGGTCTTTCGTTACAAATGATCCTTTTTCTAGAAATGTGTCTGCATATCACTTTTCCATCATGTTCTGCTAACTGGAAGTCATTGTTGCTGAGGTATCAGACAATAAGATTTTCTATCATCTCTGGGTACCCTTTCCCTTCAGGGTCTTGATCGTGTCGTTGCTTCCCAAATCCATGCCCAGCTTTCCTGAGTGAATTCTCCAGTCAGGATTCCACTCTATCTAGAACAGCCAAAATATCTCTTACTAAATCTATTAATAGCAGCCAGATAGATGGTGACACATATAAACTTCTATTCCTTATCTTGACCTGTCTGCAGCCTTTGGAAGTGTTTATTGCACCATTTTCCTCTGAAGCTACTTGTCATAATCCAGCTGGCGGGACCGCACTTACTCCTGTACTTCGTCATCTGATTGTAAACAAACAATTCCCTGTTGTGGTTTCTCCCCTTACTCCTGCACCATTATTTCTCGTGTCCTCTCGGAATCCTCCTTTGTCCCACCCTACTATTCCTCATTTTCATGCTGCATTTCAGCAACATCAACCAAAAACATCATGATGGGTTCCTCATGTACAATTCTATCTCAACCACCCCCTCAACCCTCAATGGCTTCAATATTTACTGGCTGCATGTCCCACATCTAGCATTGCAAGGTTGGAACATTCCTCCTCTGGTTCTTGCCACAAGATCTGTTGCTTCCTTACTTGCTCCCTCTTTCTCCCCGCATACTGAGGGCAAGCCAAATCTTGTGTCATTCTTGACTCCAGGTTGAATATCCGATCACATTTAATTCCATCAATGAGACCACCTATGTCGATCCTTCAGCTCATCTTTGCTCAAACTCTCAGCAAGGCCCCTGACTGGCCTTGCACGTTCTCTCCATGAATTTGGGATCATACAAAACTCTCCTACTTGAGACCTCATTCACGTGGAGTTATCTCTAGTCTACACTGACTCTCAAATCAGGAACATTTCAATTTAAAAATTCACATGTTTGTTTTCAAATCTTTCCACAGCCTCAGTCCTCCCTATTTCTGTAATTTCTCCAAGTCTACTTTTGGTATCACGTTTTGGGGACTTACTTATTATCACCTTATGCGACCTTTTTTTAGTCTGAGAGTGTCATTTATTGCATCCTGCACTCGCGGTGCGGCCTCCTGTACTTCGGTGAGACCCAACGCAGATTGAGTGACCGCTTCATCGAGCACCTTCGCTCCGACCGCCGCAACAGTCAGGACTTCCCGGTGGCCGCCCACTTCAATTCCACATCCTACTCCCACACTGACATGTCTATCCATGGCCTCCTCTACTGCCACGTTGAGGCCTGACACAGGTTGGAGGAACAACACCTCATATTCCGCCTTGGGAGTCTCCAACTTAATGGCCTCAACATGGATTTCTCTTACGGTACCCCCCCCCCCCCCCAACTCCTTTGTCCTCTCTTATTTCTGTGGCTCCCTTCCCCTACCTTGATGACCTGCCCCTCTCCTCTCCCCTCCCCTCCCCCATCCTTTATTCCATGGTCCACCGCCCTCTCCAACTGGATTCCTCCTTCAGCCTTTGCCTCTTCTACCTATCACCTCTCAGCTTATTACACCTTCTCCCCCTCCCCACCCACCAACCGTCCCCCCTCACCTGGACTCACCAATTACCTGGACTCACCTATCACATGCCTGCGTGTGCTCCTCCCCCTCCCTCCCACCACCTTATTCTGGCTTCTGCCCTCTTCCTTTCCAGTCCCAATGAAGGGTCTTGGCCCAAAACGTCAAATGCTTATTTCCCTCCATAGGTGCTGCCTGACCTGCTGAGTTCCTCCAGCACTTTTTGTGTATTGCTCCAGATTCCAGCATCTGCAGAATTTTTTGTGTCATGTTTTATTTGTTAATGCTCCGGTGAAGCACTTTGGGGTACTTCACTGTTTTAACGATACTATAAAATGCAAATTGCTTTGTTTTTAGTTAATGGCAAGTCCAATATCTTGCTTAGATTTGAAAGTTCCTCAAAAAATCCTGCTTTGTACCAAGTACCCAGACTGGAAGAGAGCATAAAAGGGGTGCAAAGAGGGAGGAGGGGAAGGCTTTGAGGATGGGTGGGTGGAGGGAAGACATCTATCAATCATGTTGTTCCAACCAGCATGGAGTAGGGCAAACTTCAGAGTTCAGCTGGCCGTTCCTGTACATCAGTTTCATATGTTTGTTTGCAAGTTAGCATGATTAATTACCTGTGTCCTTTCACCGTCAATGTTGAAATGACAATGCAAATCATATGAGGATTGAATGGATTGATAATAACATAAATTGAAAATAGAAAATACACTGTCAGCTCTTTAACCATAAATGTAATTATAAAGGATCATACATATTCAGTCTAAAATATTTATGTACATAAACAATACTTTTCACAGCTGAGCAGTGTTAGAAAGAACTAAGTGCTGTTAGAACAATGGTGCACAGAGATGTTGTCTACTTCAATTTTCTGAGGTTATGTGTTAATTATTACAGAATAGCTTTGAATTCTCATCTGATTCAATGTGAAAATAGAACAAAATAGAAGTTAAGAATGGCAAAAGAATCGTTTTGTTGTGAAGTTGGATTCTGAGAAAAGTTAGAGGTATAAAAATGCAAACAGGCAGAATGGTTTTTCAAATGAGAACTATTTTAAAATAAATGTACATTGGTTATCTAACAACTATGGAAAAATAACCTGACAAAACCGTGTATCTTCAAGCATCATCTCATGCTTCAGGCATTTTGTATACTGTTTCATTTGGCACTCTCAGATGCAGTTTACTGTTTCTAAGAATAAGTTCACTCTACATGTGATTGTTATAAATTGTAATATAAATACCAATAATCAAAATCCCATATTAAGCTTTTGATGAAGATATAAAGTGATTCACAATGATTTTCATGACAAATACAAATTTCCAAATTCTAGTGGTAGTGGAATGATTCCCCTTTCCACCCAATGAAAATCTGGATTCTTATGTCCTAATTCATACATCCCACTCCCCCATTGCCCTTGAGTTCACTCACTCACATTGGCCTATGTTTAAGCAATTCCTTGAGTTTAAAATTCTCTTTCTGGTTTTCAAATTCCTCTATAATATCACCCCTCTCCATCCAGTTAAACTCTTGCAGCTATGCAAGCCTCCAAGATACCTGTGTGGCTCCAAGTCTGGGCTCTTGAGCTTCCATAATTTTTATTGCACCACTGTGCTCTGCGTTGTCAATGTCACGTGGTTCCAGCATTCCACAAATAAATATTGTGTCCTCAGTATTGTAGAAAAGAATCATATACACCAATGTTTATATGTTAGAATAATAGAGGAAGGCAGAGATATGCTTAGGTTCATTTGTGTGCAGCCATCTTTAATTTTATCCTCTTGATTCCCCCTGCTGGATAACTGTTGGTAAATCAGCATAACAGCTACCCAAGGCAGATAAACACAATAAATTGTGCAACTCAATATACAGCACTCCTCCCCCTTTGATTAAACTTCCCTTAAACAAGACTACACATGATATAACTATTCATCAATACAGAACGTAACAATTACCAACTCCGGAGCTGAAATGGACTCTTCAATCCCCAGAACAAGTTCAGGGGATTATTCTGGAGACATAAGAGACTGCAGATGCTGGAATCTGGAGCAACACAAGCAGCTGGAGGAACTCAGGGGGTCAGGCAGCATCCATGGAAGGAAATGGACAGTCAACATTTTGGGATCTGAAACGTCGACAGTTCATTTCCCTCCATTGATGCTGTCTGACCCGCCGAGTTCCTCCAGCTTGTGTGTTGCTGCAGGGGATTATTCTGCCCACTTGTAGAACTTATTGCCAATTAACAAGACAGAATCAAATACGTCCAATATAAAGCTCAAATCTCTTTCTTACTATGGCATAAAGAGAAGTGATTTAGCCCATCTGGTTCATACTGATCCCAGCAGTCCCATTGTGCCACCTTTTCCCCCCAGTAGTGTTGTTACTTTATTTTCTGTGAAATGCCACATTTTATTCTTTTTGCCACTCACCTATACCAAGAGGTAATTTACTTTTGCCACTTAATCTAGCAACACTCCTTTGCGATGTGGGAGAGAACTGAAGAGTCCAGGGGAAGCCCACATGCTCAAGGGGAGAACATGCAAACTCCATTGTGACAGTGTAAGAGGCCAAGATTGAACCTAGGTCGCTGGAGATTGAGTAGTAGGGCTAACTTTCACGTCACTGTTCTCTGGCATCTTCTTTGCAAGAGGAAGTTGGTGAGGCCAGACAGTAATTAACATGTGGGACAGATTCTGCTACAATCTTGCAATCAGGAGCACATTCTTGCATCTTGATCCAGAAGAACATTCACTTGTCGTGTTGGAACTTGTGAAGATGACAGGTGGTCCATGTGAACTGAACAAGTTCATTTACCACCTGCACTGTGTCGGTCAAAGGTCTCTTATGCTCAGTGATTGTTCTACAAATCCTCAGGTGTTTTGGATGCCTGAAATCCCAGAAAATCAGCCACTCCCCTGGATTGAACACTGGGACAGGCCTTGTCAGGCAATTAATGTTTGGAAACAGTCAATGACAAATCAGGTTTGAACGAAGCCAGCAAAGTGCAAGTTTTAAAAACAATTCAGAAGGTGTCCTCTCAGTCACCATGAGTCATATGTTTTGGCTTTCAAATAAGAAATGAACCAACTTTTGGGAACTCGGGGTTTATCACTGTGGACAGTGACTGCCATTGAAAATGTCTGATAGTGCAGACTACTTCAGGTTAAAGGAGTCATGGGTGCTTCCTGGAAATTCTTCTCATGATCCACAGTCATGTGCTTATTAAGGGAGTGGAAATGTTTACTGTAAAAAGATCTGGGTAATAGGGAACCCTTATGGGCACAAGAGTGCAGTCACTGGCTGTGCAAACTCATGAGAAGCCAGCAATGCTGGCAAATCCCAGTGCCGGAGAGGACAAGTGTCCCTCACTGAAACCAAAGACCCTGAAATTATTTCATTGCAAATACAATGCTTGCGCATCCTCTCTCATGCAGTGGCGAGCAGCGGATTAGGAGACACGTCAGACATCTGCTGAGTACATGGGAATGATCCTGCAGTGAGGAAGCTGAGAGTCAAGTGTCCGTAATCTCCACAGAGAGAGCAGAACCTCACTCACCTCAGTGATGAAAACCTTGGAAAACTACAGTCTGCCAAAATATTGCTCATCAACAAGTCCAGGCAGGATGTGAGAGCATGTTTTTGGCAGATGGATTTGTCTTTGATTACTTCTGCAATATATCCCCAACTCATCCGGAGTGAGTAGCCCGGGCCACACTGATTCATCCAGTAATGGAGCACTGCCTGTGGGTGCCATTGAGGCATCCATAAAAGGTGGGTGAACAGCCTAGAATCATTTTCTGAAGATGGCCAGTCAGGTCTCCCAATGTCAGCAGAATGTGCATTTAAATAGTGAAAAGAGCAATAAACAAGCATGGAATGCTCCCATATGTGCTGAGACCCTGCACAACAATCGCAGGTTGCAGCTTTTCATTCCGATTTATGTCAGTAAGGGGCAGAAGTGGACATTACCCAAATAGTGACATCAATTAGTGAGTGCCTGAGGCTGCGAAAGTATCAGATGTGCTAAGGTGAATAACACATGATCCAGTATTGCATCTTTTACAATGTAATTTGTAAAAGATCTCCAGTGTAATCTTCTGCAGGTAAAATTGAAAGTGCACCATGTTGCATCCATAAGAGGCACTACACAATCTGATTCAATATTGAAGATTTACTTGTTATTTACTCTGATCATGCACAAGATCAGTAGCCAGTACCTAACATACTTCTGTTTTGCATTTTATGATTATCAGTAGATACATATTCTGGAAAAATCAAAATAAATACTGCCTATCACAAAAAACAAATTTGCTGACATTGACAGTTTTGTCGCATCCACTACTTTCCTATTTCAATCTCACTAAGATATGTGCCAACTCATTCTCCGTAAAATTAGCTGCCACAATTTTCAAGCACTAACTCCTGGAGTGTGACAGTGAAAAAGAAATGATCAGGTACTTTATCACCCAAATCCTTCAGTATTACACTCCCTCACGTTTATTTTTCATCCGTCGCCTTTCATTTCAGTGTTTTCCTGCACATATCATTTCAAGGGACAGAAGATTACAGTAAA
This sequence comes from Pristis pectinata, assembly GCF_009764475.1. Taxonomy (NCBI): domain Eukaryota; kingdom Metazoa; phylum Chordata; class Chondrichthyes; order Rhinopristiformes; family Pristidae; genus Pristis; species Pristis pectinata. Next base: position 103,282,607 of record NC_067405.1, on the reverse strand, counting down.
TGGAAAGGGAGAGTTGGATAAGCTGCCTGGTGCTTCAGCAGGAGAAACCACTTCAGAATGCTTGGATGTTTTCTCCTCCTCTCACTAGCATTCACCAGCTCAGAAGAATGGAGTCAGAATGAAAGAGGGCAGATGAAAAGTTGTCACCAGAGGAGATACAAAACACGAAGATAAAAGTGGGTCTGGGAGTCAAAGAGGATCCTTGTAAATGTAAAAGCTTGGATTTCACTTTTTCAACAAGACTTCTCCCAGATATTGCAGCTTTAATTGCATGTGTTTTAATTGCATTCTCACATTTCTGTTTCTGGGGACTTGTTCCATGCAGATTGGCTGCTGTGTCTTTCCCATGACACAGCAGTTACAACTTCAAAAGTACCTGATTGTAGGCAAAGTGATTTGGGATGCACCAGGTGAGGGACTGTATAAAAGCAAATTATTTTTATCCCTTCTTTTCCCTGTGGAGACCCAGGAACAATCTAGCCCTGGCTCTGAAACATATAACCAATAAGGTTTGGGCACTATTAATGAAGAGTAAAATGATTTGAGAGCATCACACACTATTATGCTGGTACTGTGCTCCATCTGCCAAAATGGCTGGCACATGGTTGAGGTTACAACTGAGGGCAGCACCAACATCTGTGCCACTATCACAGTGTTTCCATCAATGTGTTCAGTCTCGGCTCTAACAGCAGAGCTTTGGCAGCAGAACAGCACCTCCTAAACCCACAACTTGTGCAACCAAGAAAGACGAGGACACCAGGTGCATGAGAACACAGCGACACACAGGTTTCCCTCCAATCGGCACACCTTCCTAACCCTCCAGTCCTTCATCGTTACTTGGTCTAAATCCTGGAACTCCCTAGCCAACAGCATGTTGGGAGTATCTTTACCGGAAGGAATGGAGCAATTCAAGAATGTGGCTCATCATCACCTTCCCAAGGGCAATTAGGGATGTGCAATAAATACTGACCTTGTCAGTGAAGCACAGATCCTTAAAAATGAGTAAAACTAAAAGAACATTCGCAGTCATGTGTATGGATCTGTTGATGGTTGGCAGTCACTGTGGGACTCACTTGAAAGAACGATTCATGATTCAGGAATTGAAAGTGTTGCTTCCCCACTGCGATGTCATGATTAGTTGCAGTGTAAAAAAAGCCCTGTTTGGAAACGTTGGAGGATTTTAGCTGGCACAGCTTTAGCTTATATGCTGGGTAAAGGTTCTGCCATTCCTTCTCCCCTTCACTGTGACCAAGTTCCACTGCAAATGGCAAGGTTAGCACCCAGTTTGTGCAACACTGTAACCTCAGAAAATGCCCAGTGGGAGTCAATGGACAAGAAAATAAAGGTGAAGAGGATAAAACAGGCTGCTGATTGGTATTGCCTATTTTGTGTTGTAGCCCAAGACTAACCATCCTCAATGAGTCTGATGGCATATAATTTTAAGGCGATAGATTCTTTGGCAGCCAAAGGCAAAGCCAACCCAATGTGATCCTTCTTTGAATGTCTGGCTTGAAAAGCTAGCATATTCCTCTGGAGTGAAGTGTCGGCAGTGAATACAGGTTATCTCAGATATTCCTGGGTTAGTGGACCAAGAACCATATAGTTGTATTGCATGGAATCGTGACCCTTAAGCCCACCATGTCCATTCATGCCGATCTTTTTGTCTACCTACACAAATCCCATTTGCCTGCATTAGGTCTGTATCCTACTACGCCTGACCTATTTAAGTCCCTGTCTAAATGTCTTCTAAATGTAGTGATTGTATCTGACTCCACCACATCCACTGGCAGCAAATTCAGATATCAGCTACTCTCTGTGTGTTTAAAAAAAACTTTCTCCAAGACCTCACCTTGGAGAGATGAATGGTTCCTGAGGTATAGTTGCAAAGCCCTTTTGTTGTCTCATCAGAACTTTTTCAGAATTGGCAACTACAGAAACCAAACAAAATTCCCACCGACAAGAGTTGTGATTGTTTCTTCTTACATTGCAACTACATTGCAACAGTGCATAGCCACAGAATGCGAGAAAACAGAAGCAGTAGGCCACTTGGCCCCTCAATATGATCATGTTTGTGTTATCCTGGCCTCAACCCCATAACCCTCAATTCCTTGATCTTTCAGATATTTATCTTTTACCATTTTAAATGAATCTAATGATCTGGCCTCCATCCCCCTCAGGAGCAGAGAATTCCAAAGTTCACTCCCCTTTGAGGGAAGAAATTTCTACACAGAGCAATGCAAATAAACTTAAAATTAAGTCCCCTGACAAACAGAGTGATACTTCAAGTGAGAATGAAACTTCCCTTTAAGACTACAAGTGTTTTCAATTTTACAATTGGATCCCACGTGGAAAATAACTGGCCAACAAAATGGCCCTCTCCGCAGCTAATGAACCTGACCAGATGTTTTCAGACAACATCACTTATTTTCTCCTAATATGTGCCAGTAATGAAAAAGCCTAGTTCTAATTCAAGGACAAGTTTTACAATTGGCATTGTCAATGACATGGCTTCTGTTTGGTATGTTTGGGCCTCAGGAATTAAAAAAAAAATCAACAACATTGGACACAATTAATCCCATGCCCATCAATGACATTGCAGATAAATTTGTGAAAGGCTAACACTACTTAAAAGTAATGTGGGTCTTGTAAAGCTAAGGTGTATGGTGAAGAGGTTAAGAAAAGGTAGGAGTCAACTAAAAGCTGAATCTGTGCTCTGATATCCTGACTAATGGCAGAAAATATGAAAGCATGTTTTTAGATGTTTTATGGAAGGGATAGAAAGATGGAGAGTTGTTCTGGATCTTCAGGGGAGCATCCAGCTCTCAAGCAAAAGTTTGAGAGGTGACGTAATGAAGTAGAGATGGGATCACTGCCAGGGATGCTGTTCCTTGCACTGTCCAGGGGAGAAGGGATGAGAGCTTTCAGATGCAGTAGCGATACACTTGCACTTCTTCCAAACTTGTGTACTGCAGTGAGTGTTCACAATATGGTCTTATTTACATTGGAAAAGCTTTAGGAACAGAACCTCATCTTCCATCTGGGCATGTTGGAGCCTTACAGATTCAATACCAAATTCTACAAGTTCAGGTAACTTGTTTTCTTTATCAGAACTGGTCAGTCCATCCATGATATGATTTTCTCACTCATAAAGCACAGCTTGACCTCCTGGGCATGTCCTGCAGCTCTACATTTTGTAACTCTTACATCCCTTTGTGTTCTCACTCCCTAACTGCCATCATTTAAGAATTTTTATGTTCCTTTGTTCATATTCTCTCTACCTGTCCCATTAACCTATTTACTTGATGACCTTGTTACCCTGGCAACTCCAGCACCCCCTTTTCAGAAACATTCCCTTTGTCCTATCCATACCTCTCCCACCCTCTCTACAACTTGTTTTCTCTTTTTCCCTGCTCTGATGAAGGGTCTTCGCCATGAAACATTAACCCTTTCGCTTTCCACTGCTGCCTGACCTGCTGAGTGTTTCCAGCATTTTCTGGTTCTATTTTAGATTTCCAACATCTGCAGTTTATATTTTGGATTATCTCTCTTCTACCCTATAAGCAGCACTTTTTACAATCTGCTCTCTCCGCACAACACAATGCTCTCGCCTTTTTATTTCCAATACCCATGAAATGGAGTCTTCCCAGATATCAGAGGAAGTGAAAAAACACAATGAAACACCAGCACTCATTTGCTGCTCAGAAACAGGCAAAGTGCACAGTTTGGAGGCTGGGGTAAAGGACAGATCTGTACATTGTGAAAGACTGGACACAAGTACATGGACCAAGGCTAGGTGCTTCAGTGGAAGCTCAAACTGCTGCCTCAGTGGCTGTGGATACTACTTTTTTTTTAAGCGGGGCTCCCAAAACATTGTACTTGGGTAATTGCCCTCTGACAGGTTACTAGGATTGCTGAGACACTATTCCAGGACAATGAAGCACAGAACTACTGTTCTCTCTCAGCATGATGGCATTTGTGCTGCCACTGTTGTTGCACAGCCCAGGCAGCAATGGTGCTTTCTGATGAAGGGCCTGCTAGGCCCAGAGATGCTCCAGCTCCTGCTCCTCTACAGCAGTCCAGATAGAGGACTTATTGCTTGAAGACCCAGATGGTTTGCTTTATAATAATCATTGTGGAAGCATAGCTGTCATTGTAGACAAGTGTATGGGAATTCAAGTGTGTGGTTTCCCTAATCATTAATCATGGTGTGTGGTTAACCCTGTCACCCAGCAGCCTCCTTTTGATTTTGAATGGAAATGCAGAAAATTGCTCCAGAATGACAAAACCTCAACAGCCATGATGCTAGGCATTTGTCTGCTTGATGCACTCTTGACCTGACAAAAGCCTTTGACTCCATTAATTGGGAGGGACTGTGGAACACACTCGTCAAATTTGGCTGCTCACAGAAATTGTCTCCACAGGATAACTGTAAAACCACCATACTAACCAACGAGTATACAACAGAGGCTGAAAAACACTATGATGCTGGAGAAACAACACCTTATTTTTGGTCTTGGAACCTTGCAGCCTAATGGCATGAACATTGAATTCTCCCACTTTAAGTAATCCCTACATCCCTCCCTCCCACCCCCCAACCATGCCTCTTCTTTTCTTCCCTTTCCTAGCCTATCTCTCTTTTTTCTACCCCCTTTCTTTTTCTCTCCATATCTTTGACCCATCCCCCAGTATATCTGCTCTCCCCACCTCCCCCGCACCTGCCCATCACTATCTCTTACCTGCATCTACCTATCACCGCCTTGTGCCCATCCTGTCTCCCCTCTTTTGTCCACCTATCACTCCTCTGCTTTTCCCTCCTACATATTGGGCTTCCCCTTTTCCTATCTTCAGTCCTGAAGAAGAGTCCTTACCCAAAACATTGACCGCCTGCTTTTCTCCACGGATGCTGCCTGGCCTGCTGAGTTCCTCCAGCATCATAGTGTTTTTCATCTGGATTCCAGCATCTTTGTTTCTCTTATAGAACAGAGGCTGATGACTGGTGTCAATAAAGACTTCATCATTTGTCTCAATATTTCTTGATGCAAGGTACGTCTCACCTCCAATAAACTTCCCATAGGAATGGAGCTCATCTTCAGAACTAATGGGAAACAATTCAACGTATGGCAACTACACTCCAGAGCCAAAGTCTACAGTATGCAGACGACACTTGCAATTGTGTGCATTCAGAAGCTGAGCTCTAAGACATTATTGATTCATTCACTGAAGCTTAAGAGAGCATGGGCCTTTCACTCAACAGCTGCAAGACAAATGACCTCCACTAACCTGTCCCAATGCAGCACATGGTCTGTGACAATAAAGGTTCACATCAAGACCCTGGAAAACATGGCCACATCTCAAATCTCAGGAGCCACTTTTGGCAAAAGCAAATGTTGCTAATGAGATTCACCATTGCCTTCAATGCTCCAGCACAGCCTTTGTTGAATGAGGAACTGGGTATTTGATGATCAAGTCCTGGACCTGGTAAACAAAACCTGGTCTATCAGACAGCAGCGATCTCTGTCCTATATGCTTCTGGACTACTTACAGAAGGCACCTCAAGTCCCATGCAAGATGGCGCCGGAGCGTGGTGACTCATGGCAAGCTGCTCTCTAGAAATCTACTCAATACCCTTACTATAATTGTTACCTGTACTACATCAATGCACTCTGTACTAACTCAATGTAACCGCATTGTGTAATGAATTGACCAGTACAATCGGTATGCAAGACAAGTTTTTCACTGTACCTCGGTACAAGTGACAATAACAAACCAATACCAATTCCAAGAGCACTGGAAAGATACCACCAACGCTGTCTCCGCAAAATCCCCCAAATTCACTGGAAGAATAAATAAACGGACTGCCTGAGAAGAAGCAGCCCAATCGATGACTACATTCTGGCTGCACTTGACTGAATGGGATGAATGGAATTCCTTTTGGTTTTTGAAAATGGCTGAGTGCACATAAAGCATAGGCAAGGCAAAGTGCGTGACTTTGCCTTGCCTGTGCTTTATATGCATTTAATGGCACCCTCCACTAAGAGAACAGGTATACTGGAGCCCATGTATGCTAAAGTTCAGGTAAATGGAATGTTTGGATATTGAGGAACATTCATTCTGGGGAGCAGGTGTACTAGAACTCGTGTATGCATGGGACCTTCATTAAAGTTAATGTTATTATTCAATCCATGCTTGGGGGACTTTAGTTGGAAATCATTCTGGATTCATTTGATCCACTTTTAATTGGTTTTCCTTTAAGAGATTTCCTGTTTAAAATTTCTCACATTGGATTGTTTTCATCTTTCAATTACTTTTTTCCTTTCCTTTAATGACCCTTTACTCTTGAGTATGTTTGCATTATTTCCTCTGTTTCACTTTTTCTTCTGTTCTTAATCTCTCTCTCTCTTTCTCATTCTGTACAGTTGCAAATATTTTTGATTCAGCTTCCGTATGTTTGACTCTCAAAATTTTTACCATTCAGTTTCTGGCAATGTTTTCTTTCCTCACTGGAGTTTGGTTTTGTGGGCTTTTACTCGTGATGCCAACACTAATCTTCTGAGTACATCTTGACAAGGTGAGGGTGCATTCCAACAGAAGAGATTTGGTGCCGTTGGAACTGGTTCATTTTCAACATCTGTTAAATTCTCCCTAGGTGAAACAATATTTTGAATTCTGAATGTTTAAGAAGAAGCACACATTATCTCAGTTCCAATTTCCTAAATGTATTTATCTCAAATTTCTCATATTTCCTTAATACATAGGAGGCCATTCAGTCCATTGAATGTGTGCCAGCTCTCAGTGTAATCCCATCAGTTGTAATGGTCCTTTAATCAGCTGCACTAAAGAAAATTTGATTAACACGTTTGAAATGAAATAATGCTGCCTTTTTTCGTATTGAATGCAAAGGAATTATTTGATTGAGGAATTTGAAAGGAATCATGAGGGAAGGTAGAAGGAGTCTAGAATAAAGGGATGAAATCAGAACCAGATATTCTGGAGGGAAATTAGGAATCACTTCTGCAAACAAATGGTGTTGTAACGGTGGAAGGTTCTTTCAGAAAAAACTTGCTCTGTTAATCTTTAAATCTGAGATCTATTAGTGTATTAAAAAAGATATGGATCTTCAAAAGGTAGACAGAGTTAACGGAACAGATCAGCTGGTAGAACAGGATCAAGGCACAATACTACTTATACCTGTTCCCATATCATTTGTTTCAATATTGATGGTAGTATCCTGAAAAAATGACGGATTGCCAACCCATGACCAATTTGGAAACTGAACTCCTCACTGATTGAAATGTGATCATTCTTAATAGCCACATTTGGAAGCTCTAAGTTCGGCCACTAGATGGTGGTGTTTGTAATAGAATGTCCTGAATCCACCAGCAATGTTGCCAAAGGGTAGTTTTGATGCTTTGAACACTTTATTCAATAAGTGGAGTTCCCAAGCTTACCCTTTGAACTACTTAACCAAGAATATCAACACATTATACTTCATAGAAATACACAAATCCAACAAAGGTTTCACTAATTTTTTGGAATGAAGTATTGCAGCTATTTCTTCACGTACTGTTCCATGTTGCCTTGTGCTTTGTTCTATACAGCCAAAAGCAAGAAACCTGTAAGGTTATAGTAGATCAGATTAGCACGGTTATATATCTGCTGGTCTCAGGTATATCTTCAAAATGCCTAAAGGTTCCTCAGGCCCCTGAATTATGAACAAGTGTCATCACTGTTTTGTTCGTAGGTCAATGAACAGCATGAGGAAAATACACCAGTGCATGTTCTGATAGTGGTGGAGGAAGTTGCATGTTAGCTAGGGTACCAGATAAATTCCTGTTCCTCTTTGAATCATGCCAAGGGATCTCTTATGCTGCACTGAATAGACTATTGCTTTATCACAAGGTGTGATTTCATCTCATTTATAACCTAGTCAAGGCCTAAAAGCAGAGTGGAAGGGTGACCAAATTCATGTGGTTTATTATTGTCACTTGTACTGAGGTACAGTGAAAAACTTGTCTTACAAACCGATCTTACAGGTCAATTCATTACACAGTGCAGTTACATCAAGTTAGTACCGAGTGCATTGATGTAGTACAGGTAAAAAAAACAATAACAGTACAGAGTAAAGTGTCGCAGCTACAGAGAAAGTGCAGTGCAATAAGGTGCAAGGTCACAACAAGGTAGATCGTGAGGTCATGAGGTCATAGGTCATAGTCCATCTCATCGTATAAGGGAACTGTTCAATAGTCTTATCACAGTGGGGTAGAAGCTGTCCTTAAGTCTGGTGGTACGTGCCCTCAGGCTCCTGTATCTTCTACCCGATGGAAGAGTAGAGAAGAGAGAATGTCCCGGGTGGGTGGGGTCTTTGATTATGCTGGCTGCTACACCAAGACAACGAGAGGTAAAGACAGAGTCCAAGGAGGGGAGACTGGTGTCCGTAATGCGCTGGGCTGTGTCCACAACTCTCTGCAGCTTTTTGTGGTCTTGGGCAGAGCAGTTGCCATACCAAGCTGTGATACATCCTGATAGGATGCTTTCTATGGTGCATCGGTAAAAGTTGGTGAGAGTCAAAGGGGACAAACCAAATTTCTTTAGCCTCCTGAGGAAGTAGAGGTGCTGGTGAGCTTTCTTGGCCATGGCATCCACGTGGTTTGTCCAGGACAGGTTGTTGGTGATGTTCACTCCCAGGAACTTGAAGCTGTCAACCCTCTTGACCTCAGCAGCATTGATGTAGACAGGTGTATGTACACTGCCCCCTTTCCTGACCAGCTGTTTAGTTTTGTTGACATTGAGGGAAAGGTTGTTGTCATGACACCATTCCACTAAGCTCTCTATCTCCTTCCTGTACTCCGATTCATCACTGTTTGAGATATGGCCTACAACGGTGGTATCATCTGCAAACTTGTAGGTGGAGTTAGAGCAGAATCTGGCCACACAGTCAGGGGTGTATAGGGAGTAGAGTAGGAGGCTGAGGACACAGCCTTGAGGCGCACCAGTGTTGAGAATAATCGTGCTGGAAGAATTGCTGCCTATCCTCACTGATTGTGGTCTGTTTGTTAGAAAGTCAAGGATCCAGTTACAGAGGGAGGTGTTGAGTCCTAGGTCTCGGAGTTTGGTGACAAGCTTGCTTGGTATTAATGTATTGAAGGCAGAGCTGTAGTCAATCAACAATAGTCTAACGTAAGTTCCTTTACTGTCCAGATGCTCCAGAGCTGAGTGAAGGCCCAGGGAGATGGCATCCGCTGGAGACCTGTTTCGGCGATAGGCTAATTCACTTGTTCTGATCACAAGAGATGAGGCATTCATAAATGTGTCCAAATGTGGTTCTGATTACACAAATAAAACCTGAATGCCGATTTTTGACTCTAACCACTGGCATTTCTCTCAACTCAGTCACAAAACATGGGGTTATACTTGTCAGAGGAAAGCATTTTTCAGTATTATGTAAAAGTATACTCAAGTATTCTCAGTTGCAAAGCTTGAGGAGTATGGGACACATTTTGCTTCTACCTATTCCTGGTTTTTTAATGGCCGGGCAGAGCTTGGTAATATTAAGAGGCTTCTGGCAATCCCTGATTTGGATGCCATTTGACAGCTGCACTGTGGAGGAGGAGTAAGGGTCACAGGAACAAGCAGAACTTCAGATTCAGGGAGGGCAAATGGAAAAATTGTGTTTACAGGAATCTGTAGTTTTCATTCTGAAATATGCAGGGTATTGTACTGGTTGGTCTCGACAGAGCAGTGTATAGAGAGGATGTGCTTCTCTAAGGAGACTATAACTGAGTTACTTCATCTCCCATGATAATAGCAAGCTGCCACAGCCAGCACACAATTGTTGTCAAGGTCACTCCAGCCCTCAATCTATTTGCCTCCAGCTCCTTCCAGGTGCCTGAGGGGATACCATAAACTTCAGTCAGTCAGCATTTCATATTTACATAAAGCAAACATGGTGCCCTATATACTTAGCAAACGCTTTCGTCATTTTTCATGTAGATATCTGGAAGTAAAGAACAGGGCTCTGAGATCCAGTTGTCTTGCATACTCTCAAATAAACCACACTGTCGTCATGTATCACAGGGATGTCTACTCCAGTAAAGCACAATTGGTAAATGATGGCTGGCAGTGTATCATGCAGGCTATACCTGCTATATAAACAGTGCCACAAGACTGTTATATTGTTCTTCCCATTCCAACTCTTATCATGCGTAAATGGGAAGCTGATTGCTTGTGCACAAAGGTCATTGCTGCAGAATTGGCCCACAACTCCTCTCATGGTTTGGACTGTTGTGCACTCTGAAGTTGTCAGGCTGACTGTGTGAGCCTGTGTGAATGGATTTACAGAAATAGAAGACAACCACAATATCCTGCTGCATGTGGCTATCATGCTGGGCCAAATACAATGCCACATTACCATTTCTTGCCAATAAGGTCAGTCTGCCTCCTCCGTTGGTCCCATGATGTCTTGCATAGAAGCAAGACCACTCATCTCCCCCACCCCTCCCTTGTACTGCTATTTACTGGCAATCTTTCCTCTTCTCTCTCAGTCCTGTTGCAGGGTCTTGACCCCAAACATTGACATACACCTTTTGCCTCCACAGATGCTGCGTGACCTGCTGAGATCTTGCAGTGTTCTGTTTCTCGTTCCAGATTCCAGCATCTGCACTTTCCTTTGTCTTCACCTCTTGCTATTGTATTCTGCACTGTGCCAGCTTCTTCTGAAAGAAGATTTGGGGCAATTGGGTTTTCAATGTGTAAGCTTAGCATTGAGTCCTTGTTTCTAGAGAGAAGCAGCAGGGAGGACCAAGGGACAGAGGATGAGGGTGTTGGAGTAGTTTTGAGGATGGCAACAGATCTCAAAGGTGTGATTCCAGGAAGGATAAAATGCAGTGAAATGCCCCACAGAGGCTGGAAGAAAGGCACACAATTTGGAGGGAATAAGGAATTGATGACGTCAAGATGAAAGTAAGCAGCACTGGCTTTTCAGAGCAAAGTAAATACAAGAGGAGACTTCACTTGAAGCCTGGTGAGTGGGTTAATCTCTGCCTACACTTGGCTGTGACTTGCTGTGCACCTTTTTCCATTTGTCTTGTTGCTCATTTAGCGGGGAAAAGGCTTTCCTTCTTGCTGCTCACTTCCTCCAGGAATTACATTCAGAGAATTTGGGAGCTCTAAACAAAATTGGATTTCCTGCCTCTTCAGCCATGACTGAAATATATTCCCTACTTTAATGGGACTGTAGGCTGTCTTTATTAGGCTGGAAATTCTCTTCTCTCAATTGGTATGCTGCTCACAAGTGATGTGATTAAAGCCGGCAGATCATTATTTAAAGGAGCTTTGAAGATCAAAAGTGAAGAATCCACTAAGTAAATCGGGCAGGCAGAGACAAAACTTCTCCTGTTGCCCATCCAAGATGCACCCGAAGTGATAAACTCTAGGACTCTAGCTTTCCCTCACCTGTGAACACAGCAGCCTGGGTGATAGACTTCACTCCTCGACTAGGGTTTGGGTCTATAGCTTTTTAATTCGCAAATCAGGCAGGGATGAAACATTCCCTACTCTTTCCTCACTCATAGATTATGCTTCTCAGAAAATTACAAGTTGTTAATTTTCATTTTTTTCCCACATGGCCAATATAGATTAAAGTGCGTCTCTGATCATCAGCAAAAAATATTACAGTTGTGCTTTATAGCTAATTTGAAAGTTTCCCTCTGCTGGGCTCCAACAGATTGTATCTGGGGCTGATAGAGAAGACCCTTACAAGGCTTAACGCTACAAAATTTACTAATAGGAAAGCTGTTGTGCTTCTATGAAGAGATTGCATTTTCACTCAACATTAGGCCAATAAATTGATGCTTGTGGCAGAACAGGTGAATCTGATGGAATAGAATGGTTTTATAAATTCACATGATTAAGAACTTGATGAGTGGTAACCAGGCTTAGGGGAGAAGCTGTTTTGACAGAAACTGATTTCATATTAAACAAGAGTTGACTTAGCTAGCAGAATCAGATCAAGCATTATTTTTTTTAGCTTTAATCATGATACATTGATCTAACAAAAAATTACAATCTATCGCTTGGCTTGTTTACATGCATTTTTTTTGTTCACTGTTGTAACTGGCTCTAGTGCGTATTACAAATATCTTAACACGTCGCTTTCACAGCCAGTTGAAGCAACCTGAAGCAAATGTAGATTATTTTCTAATAAGCCAGCATGCTTTGATAAGACCATTGTGCTCTTCATTGTTAACAAAAGATTAAAATATTACATGAGATTTGCTGAAATAAAATGTATAATCCTGTTAAAAAATCCACATTGGCCTTGGAGAACAAAAGAACCATCTTTTATGATTTGTCCTGAAAATATTTATGATTCCAGTTGCTATTGCCCCAAGATATTGTCATCATTGAAAATACAATCCATCTGTTTTTCTTTAATTTGAATATGTCTTCAAGTTGACAAACAAAGTTTGAGTTTCTTGGTCTGACAGACAAGATTTGAAAATCTGCCTTGCACAGCACCATAGCTTCAAATTGGGAGAGTGATAGATTTATAATTAATCCCTTCGACTCAAAAGTAAACCAAACATTAAATATTTTATGTATGTACTTGAGGGAGAGTGGAACATGTTAGTCTTTGATTGGCTTGTGAATCTTCAGTGTCTATTGAGCAGATCCAAATGATGTAGCTTCATTAAAAAAATGGAAAAAGTTAATAAAATGATTCATATTGAACTTTTTCAATATGGATTAGAATGTATAACTAAAGGAATGCTGGGCTTGCTCCTTCAAATTCTTGATTTTTGATGTACTTGTACAAGCAGTTGTAGGATTTAGGAAATGTTCTTGTAAAATAGATGCCCTGACAACAACTGACAGAGGAATGAATGGAAGGCAATATTGTGCTGGGATTAAATTTATCATTTTTATCACATTTTTCACATTGACATGCAATGTGCTTTTACAGCAGCTTTGGAGTTTGCATTGTCAGTGTGTCTTCAATATAGAATGTGACTGAATGGTTTCAATGCTCTTTAATATAAGATTAAAAGAATGATGAAGCTTTTAGTATGAACAGTGTCCATTTTCAGGGCAGGGGGGCTAATCTGACCACCAGAATTGCTGAGAGATTAACTCATTATCCACACCACTTAGTGCAATGCATTGAGGTGCCTTTTTGTCATCTGCTGCATTCTCTGCTTTTGCTTTGTTGTTCTCTTCTGAAGAGGACTTCTGTTGTTTTTGTTCCCTCTTCCTATGAAGGGTCCTCTGACAGTTTACGTTGTGCACCATGCAGCACTCTACTATAATATGGAAGATTTCTGGGTGGACTGTGTTTCAGAGAGAGAGGCACAATATAGGCACCTCGGAGCTCAAGAGATATCTAGGTTTTACTTCAGCAATACATTGGTGCATGTAAGGGGAATGATGCCCTTGATTTTCCCAATGCATGGTGGGTTTCAAATTCATACTCAAATTAGTCTATTGTCATATATACCAAGGAGCAATGAAATTCCTTGCTTGCATGATGCTCACAGAGTAAATGGTGTACATGGTGATAATAGATAGGTACATGGAGCTGAATAAAATAAAGGGATATGGGTAAGCCTAGTAATTTCTAGAGTAGGGACATGTTTGGCACAGCTTTGTGGGCTGAAGGACCTGAATTGTGCTGTAGGTTTTCTATGTTTCTAAATACAATAATAAATGCAGTGAGCACAAAACAACGGAATGGTGCATAGTGGTGCAAAAGGAAATGCTAAAGTGACAGCCACCGAAGAGGTAGAATTAAACTTTTGAGAACATGGCAGCACCAGCGGCAAGGGGATGTGAAAGAGGTGATTGGTTCAGAAGTCTGACAGCAGTGGGGAAGAAGCTGTTCTTGAGTCTGGTCATCCAGGCTTTCAAGCTCCTGCATCTTCTCCAAGAAGATAGAAGATAGAAAAGAGAATGGCCAAGATGGCAGGCATCCTTGAAAAAACTATTAGCCTTCCTGATGTAGCGCATTGTGAAGATGGACTGGATGGAAGGAAGGGTTGAGCCTGTGATGGACTAGGCTGTGTTTACCACTCCCTGCAGGTTCCATTGGTCCAGATCAGAGCAGTTGCCATACTATGCTGAGATGCAACCCATCAAGATACTTTCTGTAGTGCATTTGTAGAAGTTTGAGAGAATCCTTGTGGACAAGGTGAATCTCCTGAGATGCTGAAGAAAGTACATTGGCTGATGTGCTTTCTTGATCACTGCATCAGTAGGGAGGGACCAGGAGAGGTTGCTGGTGATATTGATGCTGAGGAACATGAAGCTGTCAACCATCTCTATAGCAGCTCAGTTGATGAGGACAGGGTTGCATTCAGCCCCTCGCTTCCTTAGGTCAGCAATCAGCTCTTTCGTCTTGCTAACATCTGACACCATGACACAAGGTTTGTGATCTCTTTCCTGTACACCGTCTCATCATTGATGTGGATGCAGCTTACAGCAGTGGTGTCATCAGTGAACTTTAAGATTGAATTGGCGCTGTGTTTGGCCACACAGTGATGGGTATACAGGCAGTAGAGCAGGGGATTGAGCATGCAATCCTGGGGAGCACTAGTGTTGAGGGTCAGGGTGGATGAAGTGATATGACCAATTCTAACCAACTAAGGTCTGCTGGTCAGCAAGTCTGCAAGCTAGTTACAGATGGGGGCCCCAAGGCCATTGTCCAAGAGTTTGGATGGTATGAACCACATATGTTCCTGGTCCCCCTGCATTCATGGAAGCATGGTCTCTTGGTGGGAGGATTTGGGAAGTTGCTGACTGACTGAAGCAGGATTAATGCATTGTTCCAGCTGGCTGAGTATCATACACAGACTGTTATGACCCCTGTTTCTGTAATTGAAGTGTAACTGAATATTCATAGAATGGTTGTCTCTTCTATTGAGGAATTTGTCTCGTTGACGTACCAGCAACACCAGGCAATGCTGTTCTCCAGGTAAGGCAATCAGAATCTGAGCTGTCTTATGTTGTCTGTTGAGTCCAGTGGGGATGGGATGATGTGCTGCCCAGAGTGTTGGTATCTTGTTTAATATATCAGTGTTTTGCAGGCTTAAGATGGAGCTGAGCTCCCCTGTAATCGGCTGATAAAGAGCCTATAGGAAGAAGTTTGCTTGACCCTTCACGCCATCATCTCACACTCCTCCCTCCCCCACTGATCCAATACGCAGTAGTTCCTGTTGCAGTAGGCTGCAACAGCCAGCCAGGTAGGGGATCCTGCTGATGTATTGGATCTCTGATAGGTTCAAGAAAGAGACTCTCTGTATCTACAGCCTGTGTGTTTGGGGAGGTCCTCCCAAAAGCAGATCTGCTCCTGTTGTCTTTTAACAGGCTTCACTGTTGCTGGATTCATCGTATGATATCCAATATCATTGTATGGTATTGCCTTCCATTCATTCCTCTGTCAATTGTTATCAGGGCATCTATTTTCCAAGAACGTTTCCTAAATCCTGCTACTGCTTATACAAGTTATATTGAAAATCAAGAATTTGAAGGAGCAACCCGAGCATTCCTTTAGTTATTCATTCCAATCCATATTAAAAAAGAAGTTTCAGCAATGATAGCACTAATCATAAGCAAATAAGCTTCCTGGAGTGCTTAAGACCGAAAGCACTCTGCAGTGTGGAATCTGCTCACAATCCGAAAGCACGAGACTGTAACCCACTCTCATATAATGGTATTGGTATTGATTTATTATTGTCACTTTTACCAAGGTACAATGAAAAACTTGTCTTGCATACCGATTGTGTAGGTCATTTCATTACACAGTGCAGTTACATTGGGTTAGTACAGAGTGCATTGAGGTAGTACAGGTAAAAACAATAATGGTACAGAGCAAAGTGTCACAGCTACAGAGAAAGTGCAGTGCAATAAGGTGCAAGGTCACAACAAGGTAGATCGTGAGGTCATAGTCCATCTCATCCTATAAGGAAACTGTTCAATAGTCTTATCACAGTGGGGTAGAAGCTGTCCTTAAGTCTGGTGGTACGTGCCCTCAGGCTCCTGTATCTTCTTCCTGATGGAAGAGGAGAGAAGAGAGAATGTCCTGGGTGGGTGGGGTCTTTGATTATGCTGGCTGCTTCACCAAGACAGCGAGAGGTAAAGATAGAGTCCAAGGAGGGGAGGCCGGTGCTTGTGACACACTGGGCTGTGTCCACAACTCCCTGCAGTTTCTTGCGGTCCTAGGCAGAGCAGTTGTTGTACCAAGCTGTGATGCATCCGGATAGGATGCTTTCTATGGTGCATCGATAAAAGTTGGTGAGTGTCAAAGGGGACAAACCGAATTTCTTTAGCCTCCTGAGGAAGTAGAGGCACTGGTGAGCTTTCTTGGCCGTGGCATCTACGTGATTTGACCAGGACAGGCTGTTGGTGATGTTCACTCCCAGGAACTTGAAGCTCTCAACCCTCTCGACCTCAGCACCATTGATGTAGACAGGTGCATGTACATCTTCCCCTTCCTGAAGTCGATCTCGAAACTATCCTGATACATTTTCCCCAAGAGCAACAGCATCCTAATTGCACCATAAGACAATAATTTATATGCATTGTTGAAGCTCACACCTGCCCTTAGCAAGCAACCATATAACCCAAGCAAGTGACCAGTGACCAAAGCACAAGCTGAGTCAAGAACACTTTTGTATAAATCTTGACAACACAAGCCTGAGAAGGAGGAGTTAGTGACTCGTCAAACTGCCCCATCAGCAAGAAATCTTATTTCTATGAGTAACGCAGTGCAAGTTTTGTAGAATTAATATAAAATCTGTCACAGTGATAAATGGAAACTGAATTCACCCCGAAGTTTGATCTCTATACACTGCAATGAACTTTCTGAATGAAATAAAGAACTGATAGTAAAGACAGCCATGTCAGGGATTGGTTTGGTGCTGAGTTAGATGTGGTAATGTGGTGCCAATGCAAACTGTAGAAATACAAGCTGAATTCCATCCAGTGCTTGTCACCTTATTGGTCTTTTTGCTTATTTCATTCCCTGTCGCCACATTTAGTCTCCTTTATCCCACAGCCCAGAATTGATTGGCCATGTGCTGTAATATATAACTTTAATTACATAGTCATTCTGAAAATATATATGTATACTTACATGTTAATCAATGGAAGAACGGCAGCAATGCTCACAGGTTGCTATGATGATTGGGCTGAATAAATTTCATTGCCTAGGGCACCAATGCTCAATACAAGAGGGCATGGCTTTAAGGTAATGGGGGGGAAGTTCAAGGGAGACGTCAGAGGGAGGTTTTTCACCCAGAGAGTGGTTGGTGCATGGAATGCGCTGCCTGGGGTGGTGGTGGAGGCTGATACGTTCGTCAAGTTCAAGAGATTGTTAGATAAGCATATGGAGGAATTTAAGATAGAGGGATATGTGGAAGGAAGGGGTTAGATAGTCTTAGGAGTGGTTTGAAGGTCGGCACAACATGGTGGGCTGAAGGGCCTGTATTGTGCTGTATTGTTCTATGGTTCTATTGCTGTATCTTGAACAGAGCACTGAATCTCAACATAATGCAGTAGCTACAGGATTTATCTTGCAGTCAAAGCAAAAGCAATGCAAACTGTGCTGAATCCTGTCCCTTAACTATCTTCTCTCCATTGAAATATTGGGCAGATTTTGTTTTAAAAATAGAAGCACTGAATTGCTGATAAACCACCTTGTTCTATTTACATTTATTTCAGCCCTAGGAAAATTCTGAGACTTTAGCATGATTTGAGTTTTTTTTTTACTTAACATTTATAATCTTCCTTTTGTAATATTATGAAGCAATTGAGTGAATTGACCAATCCAGACTCCAAGCTGCATTAGGTGGCTTGAAGAATAAAGTCTTATCTTCCACGCTAGAAGGTTTTGCTTATTTACAATCTCCTGCACCATGTGGGATCCTTGAAGGAAATGCTGCCCTTCTCCCAAAGTGGATGATGAATCACTGCTGTCATTCGGATTCCTATATAAACACTCTGTCACAGCCATGGGACTTCTGTACAGAAGCAGATACACAGCAGAATAATCTCCCTGGTGCTGCAGACATTGTTGTCTGAACAGAGCGATTGATAACAAGTTAAGTTTATGTAATTATTCCAATAAATTTAGTATCACCATTACTGTTCGCTAGAGAATCTGTTCTTCATCAGTAACAAGCGTGGTTTCTAATTCCCTGATGGATCAGTGATTTCATCCAGTGAATCACTAAGCCAGAAGCTCACAGGTTATGTTTGTTAAATTAGATGACCTCGGCTGAAGAAGTGTTAACACCCCCTACTATTGGCTTGTTTGCCACTGGACTGAAGAGAAGGAAAGCAACTAAGATTTCCTCTCCAGAGAGCTTGAGGAAATCCCTGCAGAAAGAGAATTCCTGCAGATAGGGGGTTTGTCCTCTGATGTGAGTTTAGAAGAATTAATTTTTTTTAATCAGGCATAGAACATAGAACAGTACAGCATAATACAGGCCCTTCAGCCCACAATGTTGTGCTGACCTTTACACCACGCCGAAGACTATCTAACCCCTTCCACCCACATATCCCTCTATTTCAAATTCCTCCATATGCTTATCTAGTAATCTCTTGAATTTGACTAATGTACCTGCCTCCTCCACCACCGCCCCAGGCAGCGCATTCCATGCACCAACCACTCTCTGGGTAAAAAACCGTCCTCTGATATTTCCCTTGAACTTCCCAACCATTACTTTAAAGCCATGCCCTCTTGTATTGAGCATTGGTGCCCTGGGAAAGAGGCACTGGCTGTCCACTCTATCTATTCCTCTTCATATTTTGTACACCTCTATCATGTCTCCTCTCATCTTCCTTCTCTCCAAAGAGTAAAGCCCTAGCTCCATTAGTCTCTCCTCATAATGCATACTCTCTAAACCAGGCAGCATCCTGGTAAATCTCCTCTGTACACTTTCCAACACTTCCACATCTTTCCGATAATGTGGCGACCAGAACTGGATGCAGTACTCTAAGTGTGGTTTAGCCAGAGTTTTAAAAAGCTGCATCACTACCTTGCGGCTCTTAAACTCGATCCCTCGACTTATGAAAGCTAACATCCCATAAGCTTTCTTAACTACCCTATCCACCTGTGAGGCAACTGTCAGGGCTCTGTGGATATGGACCCCCAGATCCCTCTGCTCCTCCACACTACCAAGAATCCTGCCATTAACTTTGTACTCTGCCTTGGAGTTTGTCCTTCCAAAGTGTACTACCTCACACCTCTCTGGGTTGAACTCCATCTGCCACTTCTCAGCCCAGCTCTGCATCCTATCAGATCCCTCTGCAATCTTTGACAATCCTCTACACTATCCACAACACCACCAACCTTTGTGTCGTCTGCAAACTTGCCAACCCACCCTTCTACCCCCTCATCCAAATCATTAATAAAAATCACGAAAAGCAGAGGTCCCAGAACTGATCCTTGTGGGACACCGTTAGTCACAGCCCTCCAATATGAATGCACTCCCTCCACCACAACCCTCTGTTTTCTACGGGCAAGCCAATTCTGAATCCACACGTCCAAGCTTCCCTGGATCCCATGCCCTCTGACCTTCTGAAGAAGCCTACCATGCAGAACCTTGTCAAATGCCTTACTAAAATCCATGTAGACCACAACTGCACTACCCTCATCAATCTGTCTGGTCACCTCCTCAAAGAACACTATCAGGCTTGTGAGACATGATCTTCCCTTCACAAAGCCATACTGGCTGTCCCTGATCAGACCATGATTGTCTAAATGCCCATAGATCGTATCTCTAAGAATCCTTTTCAGCAGCTTGCCCACCACAGACGTAAGGCTCACTGGTCGATAATTCCCTGGACTATCCCTACTACATTTTTTGAATAAGGGGACAACACTTGCCACCCTCCAATCCTCTGGTACCATTCCCGTGGACAATGAAGACTCAAAGATCCTAGCCAAAGGCTCAGCAATCTCCTCCCTCGCCTTGCGGAGCAGCCTGGGGAATATTCCGTCAGGCCCAGGGACTTACCTGTCCTAATATTTTCTAACAGCTCCAACATATCCTCTCTCTTGATATCAACATACTCTAGAACATTAACCTTACCAACACTGTCCTCAGCGTCTTCAAGACCCCTCTCCTTGGTGAATACTGAAGAGAAGTATTCATTGAGGACCACACCCAGTTCCACAGCTTCCAGGCACATCTTCCCACCTTCATCCCTAATTGGTCCTACCTTTACTCCTGTCATCCTTCTGCTCTTCACATAAGTGAAAATGCTTTGGGGTTTTCCTTAACCCTACTCGCCAAGGCCTTTTCATGTCCCCTTCTTGCTCTCCTCAGCCCCTTCTTAAGTTCCTTCCTTGCTACCCTATATTCCTCAAGAGACCTATCTGATCCTTGCTTCCTAAACCTTATGTATGCTGCCTTCTTCCTCCTAACTAGATGTTCCACCTCTCTTGTCAACTATGGTTCCTTCACCCTGCCATTCTTTCTCTGCCTCACTGGGACAAATTTATCCCTAACATCCTGCAAGAGATCCCTGAACAATGACCACATCTCCATAGTACATTTCCCTTCCAAAATTTCATCCAAATTCACACTCGCAAGTTCTCGCCTTATAGCCTCATAATTTGCCCTTCCCCAATTAAATATTTTCCTGTCCTCTTTGCTCCCATCCTTGTCCTTGACAATGCTAAAGGTTAGGGAGCGGTGGTCACTGTCCCCCAAATGCTCACCCACTGAGGGATCTGTCACCTGACCTGGTTCATTACCTAATACTAGATCTAATATGGCATTCCCTCTAGTCGGCCTGTCAACATACTGTGACAGGAATCCATTCTGAATACACTTAACAAACTCTGCCCCATCTAAACTTTTGGTACTAAGCAGGTGCCAATCAATATTTGGGAAGTTGAAGTCTCCCATGATAACAACCCTGTTATTTTTGCACCTTTCCAAAATGTGCCTCCCGATCTGCTCCTCAGTATCCTTGCTGCTACCAGGGGGCCTATAGAATACTCCCAGTAGAGTAACTGCTCCTTTCTTGTTCCTAACTTCCACCCATACTGACTCTAGCGAGGATCCTGCTACATTATCCACCCTTTCTGCAGCTGTAATAGTATCCCTGACAAGTAATGCCACCCCTCCTCCTCTTCTCCCCCCCATCCCTTCTAAAACACTGAAAACCGGGAATATTCAGTATCCATTCCTGCCCTGATGACAGTCAAGTCTCTGCACATGCCACAATATCATAGTTCCATGTATTTATCCAAGCTCTCAGTTTATCACCCTTATTCCTGATGCTTCTTGCATTTAAGTAAATGCACTTTAGCCCATCCACCTTACCATTTTTATACCCTATACTCTGCTTCTCCTTCCTCAAACCCTCTCCATATGTTAGATCTGGGTTTACTCCATGCACTTCTTCCACTGACCTATCCCTCCAGTTCCCATCCCCCTTGAAAACTAGTTTAAACCCTCCCAAACCACACTAGCAAACCTGCCTGCAAGGATGTTGGTCCCCCTCGAGTTCAGATGTAACCCATCCAATCTGTATAGGTTCCACCTTCCCCAGAAGAGATCCCAATGATCCAAAAATCTAAAATCTTGCCCCCTGCACCAACTCCTCAGCCACGCATTCATTTGCCATCTTCTCCTATTCTTACTTTCACTATCGCGTGGCACTGGCAGCAATCCTGAGATTGCTACCCTTGAGGTCCTGTTCTTCAGCCTTCTGCCTAGCTCCCTAAACTCACTTTTCAGGACCTCGTCCCTCTTTCTACCTATGTCGTTGGTACCAACATGTACCATGACTTCTGGCTGCTTTCCCTCCTGCACAAGAATGCTGTGGACCTGATCAGAGACATCCTGTTCTGATCCTGATTAGTGACATCCTGATCAGAGGCATACAAAATTCTTACAGGACTTGACAACATAGATGGAGGGAGGATGTTTCCCCTGGTTGGGTGTGTAGAACTAGGGGTTACAGTCTTGGAATGAGGGGTCGGCAATACAGGACAGAGACGAAAAGAAATTTCTCATCTGAAGGATACTGAATTGTGGGAATTCTCTGCCCAACAGGGTATGGAGGCTCAGTTGTTGTGCATATTCAAGAAAGACATCAACAGATTTTTAAGTATTAAGGGAATCAAGGGACACGAGATTAGTTTGGGAAAGTGGTGGCAAAGTAAAATATCAGCCCTGATTTCATTGATAGGTGGGGTAAGTGCAAGAGACTGAATGGGCTACTCCTGCATCTGTCTCTTATGTTCTTATATGAATGTGCTGGGAAGTTGGCTGATGACAAAATCAGAAGAAAATGAAGAGATCCCATGAGCATTTGTATACCCCGCTGTTGCTTGTGGTAAAACATATAAAAATCATACTATTGATCATGTCTGTGAAAATTAGCCATGATTTATAAGAATTTATTCTTACATTTCAGGTGTACTAATACATCAGAACACAGCAACAGGAGTAATCCATTTAATCTTTAAAGACTCTGTTGCTATTCCATTATATCACGGATGATCTGTACTGTGATACAATTTGCTCCTTCGTGCCTTAATTCAGATAACTTTATGTCAGGGTATTAACTTCAATGCCTCTTGTGGGGGAAGGTATTTGAGGTTTCTTATTGTGAGTGTGCCCTTGAGCACCTTGAGTGTGAATAAGTGCACCCAACATCATTCTTGAATACAACAGTTTCATGAATCCTTGTTCTGGACTCCTCATCAGAGGAAATTATCCTTAAATCACATTAAACACCAGAATTAGATAACGCCCTTACCTTTTATAGAATAGTAGAGAAGTTTAGGCAGAAAATAAAATTGCTGAACATTATTTAGCTGGAAGAATTGAGAAACGACATGGAGGACAATCGTTTGGAAAGCAGCCGCAGTGGTGCAGCTCACAGGGCTACTGCTTCACAATCCCAGAGACCTGGGTTCAATCCTGACCTCAAGGTCTGTTTGCATGGAGTTTGCATACTCTCCCTGTGGCTTCATGGGCTTCTCCAGATGCTCTGGCTTTCCTCCCACATCCCTAGGACGTGCAGGTCGGTAGGGTAATTGGCCACAGTAAATTGTCCCTTGCGTACAGGTGAGTGGTGGAACCTGGGGAGGAGTTGTTGAGAATGTGAGGAGGATTAAAAAAGAGGGAACATGCAGGCTTATTGTAAATGTGTGGTAGATGGTCAGCCCGGATTTGATGGGTTGAAGCACCTATTTCCCTGCTGGATGTCTCGATGCTCTGACAGTCCTGTAAATAACTTTAAAGGGTTGTTTTTGAATGGAAGTTATATCACCCTTAGCTGATGGTAAACTAATTTCACAAATGATGAAAGCTCATTGATGGCAATTGTTCGAAATTGCTCTTTGAAAAGCATGGCTAATTGGCTCAGGAGGAGAAGCACAACGGCTCACAAGGGGGTACTGCAAGCCAAGGATCTGGTTTTCCCAGGAGCTCCACAAGCAATCAGCCAGAATGAAGGTATAAGAGGCTACTACATACTTAGCATGAGGAACTTGTACACCATGTTCTAACCGCAAACATGCTGGGGGAGCTCTAGGTCTGGTGTGCTGGGATGCCAACCATTTATTTTGTAGTGTTCTGCATCTCGGATGCTCAAATTAGAAAAGCACAGGCCAATTAAATGATGCAGAACAGTTGAACACAGAGCAACAGTGCTGCAGTGGATAAACTGTGAACAAGAATCTCAGAATATTTCAATATTTCATATTTTGTCTCTTCAGGGGAAGTTACAGGCTTTGGATTTTCTGCCAGCTTTTGTAAAGTACGGGTACACTACTGGCCACAACCAGACAAGATCATGGCAAATGAGACTCATCTGTTTGTTTTCTTTCTTTTTTTGCCTTCATTAAATTGGCATAGAGGATAGATATACAATAAAAAGCAACGTATGGTCTAGTTTGAAAACAATTGTAAATGTTTTGAGGGTGCAGTTGAATAGCACTGAAAATCCTGTATTGGGATTACTGTATGTGACTATCCAGAGCCCCTTGTACTCCCACTTCATTGTCATTATATCCTATAGTGTCCAGCCAGCAATAACTGCACTGCATATTCACAGCTGTAGTTTTGGGAGTCTATACCACCAGGTGAAGCCATGATTAAAGTCATGCCTGCATCACTAAAAGGGGA
This sequence comes from Pristis pectinata, assembly GCF_009764475.1. Lineage (NCBI taxonomy): Eukaryota > Metazoa > Chordata > Chondrichthyes > Rhinopristiformes > Pristidae > Pristis > Pristis pectinata. The sequence goes on along the minus strand of NC_067405.1, from coordinate 103,258,461 downwards.
GCTCCATATTGCCTCCTGCACTGCTGAAAGGTATCCCGAAGCCTTGGAATGTTTGGACGAATCCATGTGGAACAGGCACGTTGAATTCCTGATGTGGCTCTCAGTGCCCTGTGGGACAGGATGGAGAGGAGGAGATGTGCCCTTTCAGTATATGGGCCCAGAAAGCCATCCATGAAGTGAGATTAGGAGGAGGTCACTAACAGTATTAGCACACCTTTGAAGTCCCCAGGACACAAATCAATGTTAGAAAAAATTCAATGACTTTGCATTCATTGCCCAAGTCAGTGATAACATCTTAAAATTCCATCTCCAACAATGGCCCCTCTGCATGCATTCTCAGCTCTGTGCTACACATCCTATTAATAACCATTTAATTATCTTTAATATATCCCCTACCTGATGTTCTGATGCCCTGTTACATCCCCACACACCTATCACTATTCCAACAATCACACCCATGTCTCACAGCCAAACCATTTATGGTTCATACTTTGAGAAGTCAGGAGTTGCATCATTTACCACTGAAGACCCAGCTTCTGACCTCATAGAGCCATTGTAATTACCTCTGTCAAGTGGTGACCTTCAGAATGTTGATGGTGGGGATAGAGCAGTGTTAGTGCTGTAGAATGTCAAGGAAGTGGGGTTGGATTTTATCTTAGTGATGATGGATATTGCCTTGTTCTTGTATGGGGAAAATGTTAGTTTTCACTAATCAGCCTGTTGTTGAATGTTGTCCACATCATTGGTACATAGGGGTATGGACTTCCTCTGAGGGGTAGTCATTAAGCCCAGCCTTTTCCTTATTGAAGTATAATTCTATCAGTCTGCCCTGCAAACATGTTCTGATGAGTTCTCCTCTTTTACTCCAACTGCTGGCAAGGAATGGGTCAGCACAATGGCCAGAGTGTGAAAGACCAATGGACAACTATTTAGAGAGACATCTACCTTGTGAAGCAGTGTAAGCCAGCCCCAACTGGTCCAGCAGCAGAGGCACTTCTTAAACACATCCCTTCTTCTTCTCCTCAGGGTTGAGGATTGACTTGCTTCCACTAGTTCTGTGGATTCTGACATGCTTGATGAGACATTGCCACAGATGGGATAGTACGTGTTTGATGGGGTGGGTAAGTGGGAAGTTTGGGAGGTAGTATGCTCCTTTTGCCTTTTACACTAAGATTCTTTATGGTCCATCTGGACCCAATGTTCTCAATGCTAGCCCCAATGCTCTTCCTTCATTCTGAATGGTCATGGACTAAGGATTCCCATGAGATAGTGGGAATGTTACACTTTTCACAAAGACTTTGAGAATATTCTTGAAACACTTCTCCTGCCAAGATGGAGCTCAGAACAGAGTATCTGTTTAAAGACTCCGGTCAAGCAAATGACTTTGCCAGTCTGCTGAAGCTAAGTCTCCTGCGGATGTAGTCCTGGAGAGGATGTTGATTTTGGTTTGCTTATTCTGCCAATGGAGTGAAGAATTTAGCAAACGCAGCACAGGTGCTATCTGCCCAGCTCTTTGAGATGCCTCTTTAGGTTGTCCATGTCTCAGAAGCATACAGAAGGGCAGGGATCACTGTTGCTCACTCAGTAGACCATGACTTTGTGCTGGATTTCAGGTCTTGATCTTCACATTTTTCCTCAGATGTCCAAAGGCTGTGCTGGTGCACTGAAAGCAGTGGTGAATTTTATCTTCCGTGTCTGACTTAATTGAGAGGTGGCTCCTGAGGTACAAGAAGTGATCCACATTTGCTAAGGAAGGTGGTATTGCACAGTGGTGGCAGGTTGAGGAGTACCTCTTTTTCCAGGTGTTAAGTGTAAGTGAATGCATTGGCAATGACCCAGAGCTTCGCCTCAGGATATGCACATATGCAGCATTGTCTGCACATTGTCCTGGAGTGTTGAACAATTTCCCATTAGCCTAGTAGATTAGATCACCATAGCAGGAAGCTTGTTACATGGTAGGTGCAGCATTTTGATGAGAAAGGTTGAGAAAAGTGTGTGGATAATGACACAGCCTTGCTTGATGCTGGTCTGAATCGAGATTAGGTCTGTTGTGTACTTGCTGGTCATGATCATCGCTTGCATGCCAACATTTACTGGATAAAGGATGGAGACACATTTCTGAAGGCAGCCAGATTTGAGAAGGATTCCCAACACTCCCTCTTGATTAACGCCTGCTCAGACACATTGTGGGTGGACAGCATGTCTCTTAGAATATCTTGTGTTCCTTCTTGTGCATGGTCTTGCAAAGGGTGTGAGCAAGCAGGGATGAGCACAAAGACCACTTAGATCTGGTGAAAAGCAGTGGGGGAAGTGGATTGTTGGGGAATAAAGGTATTGTGGCAATATTTAAGTATTTTTCCTTGACCATCAGGTTTTTCTGGCAATGATTGTGGGTAAGCTGCCCATTAAAGGAATGATATGTTGGGCGTTTCCGGGCTCTGATCTGGATCTCTCAATGTTATGTGGAAGGAGCCAATGACTCCTCGCACGCAGGGTAAATCCACTTCCAGGAGAATCTGCTGGATGCTTGCTGCACTGTACCCATGGGGATGTATTCACCTCTCCTTGCTGGCCATAACTTCCTTTATGCTCTGTAAACTGGGGTGTGAATGGGCTGCAGGCATTGACATTCAGTCATCGAATCATCCAGCACAGAAACGGGGTCTTCGGCCCATCCTGTCCGTGCTGACTATTAAGTGCCCATCAATAGTAACTGCATTTTCCCGTACTTGGTCCGTGACCTTCTGGGCTTTGGTGATTCAAATGCTCAAGCAGATACTTGTTAATAAGTGTAGTGAAGTTACCTGCCTCCTGCACCTACTCAGCCAGTACATTCCGGATTCCAACCACTCTCTGAGTGAAAAAGTCCCACTTTTCTTTTGACTGTTACTTCCAAGTCAGTCCTGTCCTTGCTGAGTGGCTACAGGTCTGGCTGTTACAGAGCTTTGTGAGAATCTTCTTGGAGAAGCAGAATCTTCTCAAGCATTGCTCCTTTGACATGTACATGTTGGGGTCATGCTCTCTTAGCACTTTGGAAGGAGAGACCCACCAAGAGCCCTTGTCCACCCTCCCTCCTCCTGCCTCTCCTGGCATATCACCCCAATTTCCAGGTCTCTTCCTCTTTCTTTCCAAACATGAGACCACCAACCCCAATATTCTTCATGAAATGATATCATCTCAAGTAAGACTCCTTGTTGACGTACAGGAAACGACACTGCTTTACCACAACCAATTATCAACTCAAAATCAGTTGCCAACAGCCAAGAAGTCATTCATGATTCCTTCAAATTAGCAATGCTGGGGTCCTGCTGTTAAAACCCAGGTTTTCATGTGCTGTAATAGATTGTGTTGAACCAGATGGGCACTGTATAGTTTTGCAGGCTTGTTTTACAATCGGCGTTGGATGAGGGTTGATGCTGTGAACCAACTACTCAATATACTTGCAGGGTCTTCACACAATGCATGCATCTTTTCACATGTAGTACCCAAGGTACAGAGCAATTTACAGAGCAGCATGAATTGCAGTGCAAAATGTACTCAATATTCACACAAAATTGGAACTGCTTACTTTGGCACTGAAGAATTTGTGCTGAATGATCCATTTTCATTGTCTTAATATTTAGGACATTTCCTTTTGGAATGAGCCTTAATACAGTATAAACATTGGAAATTGAGGAACCCAAGACACTATAAATTAGTAGTTTTAAACCTCTTAAATAGCAAACTACCATGTAAGAAAATATACCAATCAGCAGTCTGACATGTAGTCAATGGAAGGATTCACAAAATTTTTCTTGGTATTTTTTTCTGCACAATATTTCTGCTCACCTTTATGTGGTATCCTAGGCTCATATATCTTTCAAACTATACAAAGAAAAAGAAAATAACTTGCCTTTGTGTAGTTCCTTTTGTGACCTCTGAATGTCCATAAGGAGCTTGATCAGCTATAATGTACTTTGAAGTAAACATTTATGAGCTGATGTGAACATATGATACTCAAACTTCCCATTTCTAAAGATTCCAAATGCAAACCAATCTGACACATAGAAGCTGTTAGAGTGGAGAATGTGTGTGAAGAATATAGCAAAATTTGAGGAAATGTTAGTTGATACACAGATATGAAACCAGAAATAAAATGATTTCTAGGTGTGACAATTTCACCATGTGTGTTTACACTTATGCAAAACTACACAGAATATCTATGCACAAGTATAAGTCTAATAAATAGTTGACACTTTGTTTGCTGTTTGGATTATGACTAAATTTAACAAAGACTGTGCCTTTGTTATAGTCAACTCGGGATTTGAAGTATTTGTTTCCAATCAACATTAAGCATAATTAATTTGGTTTCATTTATTGTGTTGCTTAATTACAAAGTTCCTTCAGATCAAATCTAGCTTTGGAGCATCCTGTGTGTTTCTTCTTACTGTTGGAAAATTTATAGGATAGTTTCAGGAAACTGGGCAGTTTGTTGTGAGTTTCATTATTCCACTGCTGCTGAATGTTCTCTACCAATGAAAACAATAATGGCACAGACTCTGGAGTGAGAAATAATGGAGAGACTATCAGCATGTATGGGAAATAATGCAGGCAATCTGACAGCAATGCCTGGAGTAAGCACATTCATAGTTACAGCCAGGAATCCAAAAGGCTGTTCTCAGTGATTCCTTGTTTCTCTGCAGGGTGTATTGTTTTGCACCCTGCTGTAATGTAATCTGCAAAATCTGACGAAAACTTTAAGATTTACCATCCATTATCAGTGAAAAAAGCACTAGAAAACGTTACGTTTTCTTGGTTAGAGAAAAACAGTTTTGATGCTGTAATGAGTCACATTCTCTTTGTTGTTTTAAAAAAATAAATATGCATTGTCACTCATTCAAATGCTAATTTCAAGATTTCGCACTTTAAAAAATAAAAGGAAAATCTTCATTTTCTGAAGTGTTTGTTAATGATACTTACGTTTTTAATTTAATCTCAATCTTGATTCTCTATAAAATTTTAAAATGCTTGTTAATAATTAGTGCTTTTAACTTGCTGGCTTGTTATCAATGAAAATGCTTCAGTGGGCTGAGCTACTCAGGCTACTTTGTTATATGGCTGTAACAGTTGTTGTAGGAAGGAAGGCCCCAGAGTAATTGCAAAATCTTTGAGGTCTTTGAATCCAAAATTGGCTTGTTTATAGAAGACAGACGGTAGTGGTGGAAGGATGTTATTCTGACTGGAAATCTATGAGGTTCCGCAAGGATCAGTGCTGGGACCTCTGTTGTTTGTAATATATATTAATGATTTGGATGAAAATGTAGATGGTCTGATTAGTAAGTTTGCAGATGACATGAAAATCGGTGGAGTTGTGGATAGCAAAGGTTGTCAAAGGATGCCACATATAGATGAGTTAGAAATTTGGGCAGAGAAATGGCAGATGGAGCTTAATCTGGAAAAGTGTAAGGTGATGCATTTTGGGAGGTCAAATGTGAGAGGAAAGCACACAGTAAATGGCAGGACCCTGAGGAGCATTTATTTACAGAGTGATCTTGGGGTGCAAGTTCATAGCTCTCAGAAGGTGGCAACACAAGTGGATAGGGTGGTAAAGAAGGCGTACGACATGAAGGTAACTTCATCAGTTGGGGCATTGAGGATAAAAATTGGCAAGTCATGTTGCAGCTGTGTCAAACTTTGGTTAGGCCACATTTGGAGTATTGTGTGCAGTTCTGGTTACCACGTTATAAGAAGGATGTGAAGGCTTCAGAGAGGATGTAGCAGAAGTTCACTAGGATGTTACCTGGGTTAGAGGATATTAGTGATAAGGAGAGCTTGGACAAACTTGGATTGTTTTCTGAGTGGTGACCTGACAGCAGTATATAAAATTATGAGCAACATAGATAGGGTAGATAGTCGGAGTCTATTTCCAGGGTGGAAATGTCAAATACCAGGGGACATTGGTTTAGGGTCAGAGGGGGAATGTTTAAAGGAGGCAAGTTTTAGATGGTAGATGCCTGGAACATGCTGCCAGGAGTGGTGGTAGAAGCAGATACAATAGCCATGTTGAAGAGGCATTTAGGTAGATGCGTAAACAGGCAGGGATACAGACCACATGCCGGCAGATGAGGTAGTTTAGATTGGCAGCGTGGTCAGTGTAGACATGGTGAGCCGAAGGGCCTGTTCCTGTGCTGTACAGTTCTACGTATGTTAACTTCCTTTGAGGTCTGCAGCAAGTCTGATGCTTTGCCGCTCTCTGCAGAACCAAAGACTTTGTGTAATGCAATATCCTCCCCTGTAATATAATTATTTATTTGTGAAGTTTATATGGATACAATTTAGGAATGTGCTCTTCTATGGCTGTGCAGATTATAATGATTGTACAACCACAACATGCATTTATGTAATCCCTTCAACTGAGTGAAACATAGCTGGATACCTGGCAAAATTGTAATCACTGACAGCGAGGCGAACAAAGAGATATTCAGACAAATGCTTTATCAAGAAGCAAAAATCATAGACTCTGAAACTTGGTTTTGAAGCCTGTGTTTTTTTTGGATGTTGAAATACAGTAGAGAGATATTCAGAGATATTCAGACAAATACAAGAGATATTCAGACAAATGCTTTATCAAGAAGCAAAAATCATAGACTCTGAGACTTGGTTTTGAAGCCTGTGTTTTTTTTGGATGTTGAAATACAGCATTGGCTCCAAAATGATATCAGATGCTTCTCCACACATCCGTGGCACAGGTTGCTCCAGAGACCGTATTGCTAAAGTGTGCAGAGTAAGCTACAGGTGCTACACCAAATAAACAGCAGCAGCCCAAGCTGCAGTTAACAGCATCACCTAACCTTGCCTTGCTGAACTCGTGTTCACCAGCAGGAAGGATTGTCTGTTACTGGGGGGGGGGGGGGAGGGGTGGAATTCATCAGCTGTTTATGGGTCATTTGGTTCTCCTGGTTGCCTCTACAATTCTGCAAGTATTTGATTCATATAGAAATCCTTAAAGTTGGTAAAATTCGCAGGGAGTGTTGTAGCAAGTGCTGATGGAATTTGTCCTGACTTCAAGTAATAAATGAACCATCAGGACCAAAATCAGATTTATTATCACTGACGTATGACGTGTTTTGTTGTTTTGCAGCGGCAGTACATGCAAAACTATAAAAAAATCCATAAATTTCAAAAATAGATAAACAGGGCAAAAAAAGGAATAATGAGGTAGTGTTCATGGGTTCATGGATCGTTCAGAAATCTGATGGTGGAGGGGAGGAAGCTGTTCCTGAATTGTTGAGTTTGGTTCTTCAGGCTCCTGTACTTCCCATAATTACTAGGCATTTCCCTTGAAGTACAAAATAGAAACAGAAAATACTGGAAATACTTAGCAGGTCGGACATCATAAGTGGAGAGAGACAGAGCTTACATTTTGGATTGATGACTTTTCATCAGACCAAGGAAAAATTACAAATTAAACATGTTTTAGGTTACAGAGAAAGAGCAAGGTGGAGAAAACAAAGGGGTTATCTGTGATAGGGTGAAAAGCAAGAAAGACTGAATGACACAAAAGGAGGTGGTGCTAGCTAAGAGAGGGTGGTGAAGGCTTGTCAATTGTAATTGATGTTTACAAGATATATAAATAGAAGGAGGTAAATGAGGATAGAGAAGAGGGAAAAATGCCCCAGAATTATGAGATGTAATAAAACACTGTAGTTGCTGGAAATCTGAAATAAAAGAGAATGCTGGAAATTTTCAGTGGGTCAGTGAACATCTGTAGAGAGAGAAGAGTTAATATTATGACCTGATGAACCTTCAGGCCAGTCCTCATATAAAGTGGAAAGGTTGGAGATTTGAAATCATTGAATTCAATGTTAAGTCCTGAGGAGTGTCGCATGCCCAGTTAGGAGATGAGATGTGGTTTCTTGAACTAGTTGTGCTTTGCTGGAAATGTGAATGAGTCCAAAGACAGAAGTCAAAGTTGGACAGGACGGAGAATTAAAGTGACAGGTAGCTGGAAACTTGCAGAATGCATCAAGGTGTTCTGCAGAGCAGTCATCCAATCCACATTTAGTTTTTCCAATGTGGAGGAGACCACATAGTGAGCACCGAATGCAGTACACCAAATGTCCCCATCCTCCCTATTCCCTGCAATTTATACCTTGTTTGATTTCTAACTTTTCCTAGTTTTGAAGAAAGTCCATCAACTTAAAAAATGAACTCCTTCCTCTTCCTCAGATACTGCCTGACCTGCTGATTTTTTTCCAGGATTTCCTGTTTTAATTTCAGATTTCCAGCACCTGCAGCTTTTTGCTTTCCTATCATGCCTTGACTTGAAGAAAGAGCAGAGCAGTTTAAACCACTAGAAGGGGTAAGAGGTGAAGAATAGCTCTCAGCAAGAGGCCATATCTGCCCGTGGTGCTCATGAAGCAATTCTGCTCCCTGAACCTTAGTGAAGGGCAATGTGTCATGGTTATATTTCTGATAGGATAGTCCCACTGGGATATACCACCAGCTCCAGCCATAACTGGCTTCAGAGCAAGCTGAGGACTGAACTGGTAGTGATTGGCATGACCATGGCTTGAATTTATGCATTGAAATGCTTCCAAGCTGGAGGTGGAGTTATTTGCAACACCTTGAATTTTTCCACTGTTCTGGAAGGGACGATCAGGGCCGAGATAAATGAAGGTACAGTGCTAGTGGTGGAGCAAAGGATGGGAAGGAATGAACAAGAGCGTAGAGTTAGAGGAATGCAACGTTCTGGGGGTTATGGGGCTGGAGGGCAATTCCCAATATAAGAACTTAGAACATAAGAGGCAGAAGTAGGAATAGGCTATTTGGGCCCTCGTACCAATTCTGCTCGAGTAAGATCATAGCTCATGTGGTAAGGACAGGAAAGCAGTTCTTGTTTGTCCCAGTACCACTTTCCTGCCCTAACCCCATTTTCTGTGTGATCTTTGTGTTGAAAAAAATACTCAAAAGTCTCTGTGTTGAGTATACTCACTGACTGCACTACCAGAGCCAAAGGTTCACAATCTTATGGGCTGTGAATATGCAGATATGCAGTGATGAGACCATAGAAAAAATTTATCATTCGAATGAGAAATGTATTATCAAATCGTAGGATCATATATGTTGGCAGCTTCAAAAGTTTTTTGAGTAGGTTTGGCCTCTGAACTCAATGCTTGCTGAATTAATTGGAAATGTATATTCCATTGTCATTGTTCCTATTTTCTCTGTTCAATGTTGTGCAACATCTCACCCACTACTAACCTTGCATCCAAGCCATAGAGTGCCGACTTTTATTAAAATTATGCTTTTTCTGAACAGATGCAGTCATTGACACAATAATGCCAGTGCACAACAAAATATAAATGTTAACATGCACAGACATTTTAAAATAAAATTTATCACATTATCCTTCACCATTGCCTTTTAGAGGCAACTACTTTTATCACTTAATGAAGTTATTACAATTATTTTTATTAGCATTTTATTAGGCTCATTTGACTGGTGGACTCATTGAAGGCATTCAGGTGAGTTTACCATTTGGCCATCTTACTCTGTTCATGATTTCATTTAAATGAACAAAGCAAGTTGTGGAAGTATATTAACCAGAAATAAAGAAATTAACCCCTTTTCCTCCTCACCTTCTCATTTAGATGTCATCTTTCCATAAACTGTGAACTTATAGTACAATAATTTTGAATAGTTTCATTCATGAATAACATGCAACACAACCAATACTGTGCAATTGGTGAAAAAGAGTGAATATTGATAGTTGTTGAAATGTTGATTCCCTCCATGAATATAAAATATTGAGAGCCTGCAAAACATTTGTTACTAGGAATGAAATTTATCTTATCTAGTGTTGTAAAAGTCAATATGAAGGTGAAATGAAGACAATGGGATGTAGAACAATCGCCAGGGCACTTAAAAGAGAGAGAGGGAGGGACTGAAGGAATATTTATAATTCATCATTGTCAAGATGTTGAGGTTGCTGCACTGCAATGTTCTGAATGTGAGTGTTCTTCCATGAGTGAAACCATGCTGTTAGCATGTGAGCAGTGATGGAATTCTCCTGAGTACAGTTCTCAAAGGCTGCCTGGTAAATTGGTATAGTGGAAAAAGAGTACAAGTAATTTGTTCCAAGTTTGTGCCTGAAAAGCATGCAGCTGAGATTACCACATGGAACTTGATGAGATTATACTCAAAAAAGAATGTGTAAAGTATGGGCAAGTCGGCACCAGATAGCTTTGCAGTCAGAATTCTTGCTGTAACATTGACTGCATTTCAGAAGCAAACTCCTTAAAGCAGAGACCATGGTTCCCAGAGTTGCTGTTAATTTGTGCATTAATTTCTGCTTTATGTTGGTTGGCTAGCTAGGTCTTGATAAATTTATTTTTTATCTTTTTTGTCTTTGAATTGAAAGTTACTTTACAGAAACTAAAATAATTGCAGGGCTTTTTACTTCCCATCTTATTCTTCTTCCTAGGCAGTCCCTCAATGTGATGGATGACTTGCTTCCGCTGTGGGTTCTAGGGTGTGTTTCACAGACTCGGCCACAGATGGACAGATAGGGCTTGATGGGGTAGGTGGGCATGTTGTTTGGGAGGTTATTGTTTGCAGATAGCTTCTGTGTGCTCCTTTCTAGATGCTCTATGCCCTTCCATTTCTCTTCGGTGGTTGAAATCCAAGGTGTGTTGTGCAAGTCTTTGCTCCTCCATGTTTTAATAATACGTTAATTGCTCTGCCATTGGACTTAATCTGTCAAGGTCATTAGCTCAGGAATTCCCTCCCTGCGTTTCTAGCCATGTTGGCTCCTTTAAGACTTTCTTTTGAACCGCCATCTTTTAGTCATCTACTCTAACATCTCACTATTTGGCTCAATGTCAAGATTTGTTATCAAGTGGAGAAAATGAAATGGGAGAATAAAATACAACAATAATTTTATTGCCTTCCGCACTGAATCTTACTTACAACTGTTTTGAAATTCAAAAGTACACCAGCAGCAAAAATATCAACTAGCTCTGCATATGTTTTTTTAGAATAACTAATTAAACCCTTAAATAACAAGCTCTTCATCAGTTGGCTGCCTTCTGACCTAGCTTGCTGTTTTTCTCATGTTACTGGGAGAAAGATAATTGGGAGGTTTTATTTTGCCTCTGCCTCCAAGCACACTGGAATGCCTGAATATGATAAACTGTAAAGAATCAGTTAAATTCTTTCTTGCATTCCTGGTGTATTAAGCGAGGTTATGTTTGCATTGCTTAGTGAGTTAATGGGAATTTGTTCAGATAGTTCAACAGCAATTAAGAGGGGCCACAGCACTTTCTAAAAGTAAACAAAACAGGATATGCTGGAAACATTCAGCAGGTCAGGCAGCATCTATGGAGAGAGAAACAGGGTTAACATTTCAGGTCAATGACCTTTCATGAGAACTTGAATAAGTTAGAGGTAAAATATGTTGTAAAATGCCAAGAAAGCTGAAGAAGAGGAGAAAACAAAAGAGAAGGTCCATGTCAGCTTGATCCTTAAAAGACACAGTCCATAGATCTGGAAAATAGGAGCGAGTTAAGGTATGAAGAATTTCTTTTGTTGAAATTGAAGTTAATGCAACAAATTAGATGAGGATATTCTGAAGCAATTTTTTGACAGAACTAAACTAAAAGAAAAATATTAGAGGAAAGTGTTAAAATAAATACAAATCAGAATATGACAAGGCTTGACACCTTCTCGAACCATCTTGATTATCCAAAAGAGCTGATCACCCTTAGTCCCATTGCTTCAGAATACTGAGCCTATCTGAATCCATTTGCCTGAGAGAAAAATAAAACAGTTCAATTTGCTTGCAGTTGCATTCAGTTCAATCACTAATCAAAGGTTAGATTTTTTTTAAGAGAATTCACTGTACTCAGAACTCATCCCAAGATTAATCCAGTTCAAATACTGCAAATCTTTTGGTTGCCTGGAATGACTGAAAGTGGTAACAGCACAGATTGATTTGCTCAGTTATGTGTACGATAGATAGTCATTTTCAAGTGTAGCTGAATATCATTCAAATCCAGAAAATGCTCACAACTCTGTCATGAATATCTAGGGGCCTGTAATTTTCAATAAATATCCAAAAGATGCAGTTTACCACCAGTGTTAAATATATAAGAACAGAAACATAATGTAGATAAAGGTTATGTATGAAAGAATAGATTGTGACTTTAATTGTTCTCCTTCCAAAAAGGTAATTAGATAATTAAAGATGATATGTATGAGTCATATTTCATCCTTTGTTAAGTACATTTCCATAATGTTTGAAACCTAAAACGAACGGATATTGTGATGCTTGCAGAAAATTGAATAGAGAACCTAATAGAAGCCATAGAATCATAAATAATAGAATGCTTCTTCACTGAAGGAGTCTCTTTGACCCCTCATGCCCACGCTTGCTCTTTAGTAGGACTATCCAATTAATCTAAATGTTTCAGCTTTCCCCAGAGGTCTGCAAAATCTTTTTCCTCCAGAGATTGTCCATTGGTTGATTATCATAGCTGAAATAATTAATGAAAATGATGTTCTGTTCATTAGCACATTGATTCACTTGTATTTAAGTTTCAAGGCTTTTGGAGACAGCAACAGGCCACTCCGCTCGTTGATCCCATTCAGATTTTAAAATTGATCATTCTTGATCTGTATCATAGCTCCATCCACCTGTCTTAGTTCCATATTCTTTAATACCCTTACCAAACAAGTATAAATAAGTGTGACAGAAGTTCTCCTGAAAGCCATTGTGATTTGGGGCTTACCCATTAATATATGTGAGATTAAAAAAAAATCAAAAAGGATATCATTCTTGACTACAAAATAAAAGGCATTTTTGTCTCTTCAAATATTTACTTAATACCTGGCAAATAAGACTTCAAAATGTATAATTTGTCAAGAACAACTTTTTTAGTTTTAACCAGCAGCATAGTCAAAGATTGTAGTGCTTGAACAGGATATAGCAAATCTAACGAGGAAACAAAGGAAATTAATGAAGGTTGGAGAAATGCTGTTACTTGAAAGCTAAAAGGTAAATTAAGCAAAATTGAAAAGCAATAGCACAGAGCCTGGTAAATTAGACAAATTTCAGTCTTGTTAATGATCAATTTATGCAGGCCTGTCTGCTTTTGTGCTATAGACAGCTTTTTCTTTTGGTAAAAAGAGTAAGTTCAAAAGGTGCACTCTGTATTTATCCTTACATAGGTTCTCTTGTCTTGTTTCACATTAATGTCTCAGCTCTTGAATTACAGCTGATAATGGTGTCAATCACTGTAAAATTGTGTAGGTGGTAGCTGTTTGCAGGTTAATAGATTGTTTTCAGGTATCCCTAGCTTGGTTAAGAACCAGTGTCATTTTAAGTTTTGCTTATTGGTCTAATGTCAGCTTCAGATTTAACTAATTGAATGTTCAGATATTGAACTACTGGAATGGATTGAGAAGTAAATTAGTTATATACTCAAAATAAAAGTGATACTGTGACTCAACTTATGATTATTTTTAAACAAACATCTAGATTATGTATCTCCAGGTTATATTTGCAGGCAGCAACTGAACTGAATTGGACTGAATTAAAAATGCTGCATATTATGTACTGCAAAAAAAAACTCATCAACAAGGCATCCGCAGCCCTTCCAGGCACAATAATGAAAAACCTTTTATCTCCAGAGATCTCACAACATCCACATAATTGGAACAGCTTCCATTATCTTCTGCTTGTTTCTGAAAAAAGTTTTTGAAAGCACTGAATGTGTGATGAAGTCTGACAAGTTCTGCTCATTTTACATGCTACATGTTTGGGTAAGGTAACAAGCCTGCAGTAAGAGAACATCTTCCATACAGTGACTTTTGTATGTTAGCTTTCAGCAGTCAAACACCCTGGATGGTTTACAGGAGTGTTATGAAACAAAATTTGACACTCAGTTGCCTAACAATATGGCAGAATACCTAAAGCTTGGTTAAAGGGATGGGCTTCATCTTAGAGGAGGTAGAGATGTGTAGAGGCTGAGAAAGTCCCAGAATTTAGGGCTGAAGCAGCTGAATGCATGACTGGAAATGGTGGGGTGATTAAAGGAGTGAATGCTGGTGCGAATGCACTTAATATTAGATTATAGTAAGCATAGTCATATAGCAAGATTTTGAATTTGCGTAAGGCAGATTTTGCAGGGATATGAAATAAGCAAGTTAGTAAACTGGGCTAAATTATTAAGGATTAAATGGGTATATTTATAGACATGGAAATAAAAGTTAGTGAGGGATGCATGGAAACTGATAAGGGATACCAAAAAGAGAATAAATCAAATCATTAAGAACATAAAAAAGAGAATGAGGAGCTGGCCACTTGTCCCTGAGAATCTGCTATGCCATTCAATAAGATGAGAGCTGATCTATTACCTCAGCCTCAGTTCCATGTACTAAGCCCACATCATTTGATTCCCTTAGTATCCAAAAGTGTGTCTTGAATAAACTCCACAGCTTGCTTTGGCAAAGAATTCCAGACTTACTACCCTATGGGTGAAGATATTTCTTCTCAACCCAGTTCTGAATGGCCAACCTCTTATTTTGAGACTGTGACCCCTGGTTCCAGACATCAAGCCTGAGGAAATTCCATCTACCCACCCTATCAAGCCATGCAAGAATGAATGAAAACAAATCCCTCATATTACCAACCTCTACAGTATACACAGTACAATTTGCTTAATCTGGATGTTAACACGAACAACAAAAGTTTCTGAAAATCTATCAAAAGAAATGTAGTGGTAAATGTGGGCTCATCAAGGGTGGATTGGGGCAAATCTAAAATGGATAATGAGAAAATGGCAGGGCAATAAATGAATGTTTTGTACTTTATAGTTCAGAGATAGGGCGAAATACCAACAGTAAAAGACAATATAAAAATACGTCAAAGGGAAGATCTTAGTGAAATTAATATTAAGGAAAATCATAATTATAAATATAAAGGAACTTTAGACCAAGGTCTGGGACATATTGAAAATAAAAAATAACTGTAGGTGCAGGAAATCTAAACCAAAAATGTGAAAAAAAAACAAGCTGAGCTAATATTGAGAAGAATCCCTGACTTTAGCCTCTCCTGCAGCTCTCCACCCTACCATTTCACAAACTATCCTGGAATTCCCTCACTAAATTCCTTTCACCTCTCCACAGCTCTCTACTTACAGAACTTTCTTAACCCCAGCTTTTTGCCTGAGTTTTTAGTCATCTCAGCTGATTCCATCTGATGCCTCCTTTGCTTTGGTTATGGCTTAATTTTTCTTTATGTCTTGATGAAGTGTTTGGAGGCTTTGTCTATTTTCAAGGTGCTTTATAAGGTAGTATTTGTGAGGAGAAATAGTTATTGAATGGACAGAAAAGAAGATAACCCATCTGTCTCACAGCTGTTACAACTCAGATATATGGCTTTGGCATAATTCCATGGTATCAGGCTTGCCAGGTGCACACAACTTCATCATCAGCAATTGCTGGGGCAAACCTTCCATTTGTGCTAACAACAGGACCAGATTTTTATCACGCTGTTGCACATAATTGACAATTTTACATAATGCTCGATGCCTCCCAGGATTGCTGTACCACAGGGCAGACAAATATATTGGGCAAACCCATGGCAAGAATTCATGGCAGACTGATCACGGTCCCCTGCAACTTGAATTTGTGTATGAAAGCAGTTGTTTGTTTAAAGCGAAGCCCCATCAGGAGCTGTTACTCAGCTGCAAGGCATGGCTTTGTGATTTCATGTCTTACCCAAAGGTTTGTACAGACAGCATACAGACAGGCAGAAGACTCTCTGGTACATGCAGCCTGTCCCACACAATCTGTGATGTCTTTTGTGATCCATACATTCTGCACTCTGCCCCAAAATGAGGTGGTCATTAGCAAGAAATAGTTAGCAAGATATAAATCACAAGTATCCAGAAGGTACAATTTTCTGAGACCAGACACAAAGCTGGAGAGGTTGGCCATTTAAAAAGCTGGACAGGAATTACTCTGCATGTGTTATTTCTGTACAGTACCTGTGAGTGAGGGATTAGGATTGGTGGCAGGAGATGAGTGAGGGATGTCGCAGGCAAGGGAAGGAAATGACCCCAAGCCAAGACAATTCCTCAATTAAAAATAAACCTGCATTTTTAAACAGCATATAAAGCCATGAGTCTCATCCCATTTGCTGTGCTGGCCTGATGCGTTATACTTGTCAAGGCCTCATGCAATTTTGCAGTGTACAGTGCAATCTGTACAGTGCAAGTAACCATTTTGCTGAATGATTTAATGCTGTAAGAAGCTTGCTGTGGGAGGTTTAAGCTCTCGTTGCAGGTTTGGTATGCCCAGGTGGAAGCTCTTTCGGAGCCTGCTCCTCAACAGGCATCTGGACATATTGATTTAGACTGCAAGTTTAGGGCAGCACAATTGTACACGTCGGAGAACTCCAGAGACCTGGCGTCAACCCTGACCTCGGGTGCTGTCTGTGTGGAGTTTGCATCTTCCCCCTATGACCACGTGGGTTTCCTCCTGGTGCTCCAGTTCCCTCCCACATCCCAAAGGTGAGTGGGTGGGCAGGTTAATTGGCCACTGTAAATTTCCTCGAGTGTAGATGAGTGGTAGGATCTGGGGGGAGTTGATGAGAATGTGGGAAAAATAAAATGGTTTAGGTTAGGATTATTGTAAAAATGGGTGCTTGTTGGTCGGCGTGGGCTCAGTGGGCTGAAAGGCCCATTTCCGTGCTGCATCTCGCTATTACTCTTTCTAATTTGCTTTCCATCCAAATTGCATGACATGATTGTAGTTCTGTCGTAATGCTCATACAAGGAGCTCAGCAGAAGCTGGGGCTTAATTATACTGCAGATTCCACCCCCCCCCCCCCCCCCATATGAATATGTTTTTTAGGTGCAGAAACTATTTGAGGGACTGTGAACTTTTGTTACGGTTCTTTAAGCATTTCCATAATGACATGGCTCTGTGCCATGGTAGCAATTTCACATATTTCTGATACCACTGGTGTTGTCACAATGTGGGTCTAATTACTGATTTGAATCTAATTACTCAATTTGAAATTTTTGTGTAATTTCTGGATCTCTGGATTACTAGAATATTCACTGCAGCAGGGTTTCCAGTTTACAAACAGAGTATTAATGTTTCTCCTCCCACAAATATAAAAGATTCTGAATGTTGCATCGATCAAAGATGAACATTTTAATCAATGTGCTTGGTCAATTGTGCATTGGCAGAAATTTATTATGTGCCTGAGAGAAATAGAAGCTTACAAATATGATTTAGCAAGCAGTCAACAGGGAATCTCTATTTGCAACCTGGTCATTCTAATGCATTATTAAAAACAAACATTTAAGTACCTTTATTGTGGAACATACAGATGAAGAAGAAATTGAAGGCATTAAAATAAAAAATGAACAGTCTAAACTAAAAGCAGCCACCTGGAAAATGCAAAGGCATGCATGTAAGGTAATTGTCAGAAGGATTAGCAGGCAATATTCACCTGAAAAGTGGTGGAATTTGGAGCTCACTTCCTGAAAGAGGGCAGGGGTAGAAACCCTCAATTAATTGAAAATGTACCCAGCTGGGTAATTAAAGTGCCATAACTTATGGATTACTACCAGAGCTATAAACTGAGAGCTGGATGCTGGAAAACTTCTGTTGTGCGTGGCCAAGAAATGGGGTTGTGCTTTGCTATAGTGGGAGAACCAAGAAATACAGTTTTGTATTATGTCAGACAGTGATGAAATGTGATAACCTAAAAGAATTATACAAAAACCATCATAGAAAACATTTTTGTTATCAATCAGTTACCAAATAAAACATCTATTTGAGATAATGTAACCAAACATTTTCTAGTTTTACAACAATTGGGTTTATTACTGGTGCTTGTAAGTGCTTCTAGCTGATTTTTAGTTTATATTCTTTTTTGTGTTTCAATGTGTCTATCATGCCCCCAGTATAATTTACTTAAAACCTCCACCTATAATGTCAAAATATGAATTGCAGTTATAACATGCCATAGCAACACAAAGATGCCTGTGCTCTGTTTGTATTCAGTCCAGCCTCAGAAGGTGCAAGTTATCATTGGGCTTCATGTGAGAAGTTCTACCAAATTTCCAGAGGAAAAAGCTGTTCCTAAGTTGGCATTCTCAAAGAGGTTGCAAAATGTAAAGTGTAGAAAGTGGGACATCTCGCAACAGTCCATTTCTTAGCTGATGGTTTAATTTAATTTTTGGAGCTTTACATGCCAATCTTAAAGGCAAAATATAACTGATGCTGAGAATTTGAAATAAATCCAAAAAAAATTGGAAATAATTAGCAGCTTAAAAAAACATCTGTGGAGGCAGAAACAAGCTTGGAATTTCTTGGGAACAGCCTTCTTCACTGCTCTCCTACCCATCAGTTGTACTTTCCTTGTGAGGATCTTCAATGTTATTCATTAAATAAATATAGAAAATGCAAGATACACTCAGCAGATCAGGGAACGTCTGTGGAAGAAGAAACAGAGTTAACGTTTCAGGTCAAAAACCCTGCATCAGAACCAGAAAAGTTATCCTGAAGTAGGATTTAACCAGGTTGATGAGGCCTTAATTGGCTGAAGGTAGCATCACATGGAAGGGTTTGAATAATCTCCATCCACAGAAATGCTTTGACTTCTGCCTAAACCACACTAGCAGACTAAACCAGCCATCAGAGCATTGAAAGATATTGACTGCCTCTAGCATTCAAAAACATTCAAACATCATTGGGGATCAAACAGAATTTTATTGTTTGGTTTTTATTATTTTAAACAGTAAAAAGAATTAAAATACCTTAAGCACCAGAAAACGCTTAAAACAATTTTTAAAATTTAAGTAAGCTCAACTAATGCAAAAATTTGTAAATGACTTTAAACTGACCCCTCTCCCTTGCTGCTGTTCCTCTCCAATGAAATGCACAAAGTCACTGATCAAACCTGATAAAGGTTCAGCAGGCAGATTTGCCAACATAACTGCTGTGAAACTGCAGGAAGTTTGGTGCTCCAATGTTGGACTCCATGCAGAGCTCAATGTTGAAACACAGTCTGAAATTGCTTGTGATTTAGAACTTCTTGCTTGCACCTGATTGAGTGGAGCTCCCGAGTCTCCAGACATTTATAGAGGAGAATGCCAATCATGGTAATGTTGGCATTTCTCAGCAATTTCGGGCCCTGTGTTTTGGGTTAATCTTTGATCTGAAGCTAGTGGAAGATTTTTAAACATTTAAAAAGGGATGGAAAGGTAGACATGTGAGAAAGAGCACTTAATCTTAGGATACCATAATTTTGCTTTCAGTCCCTCTACCTAACTATGGTACTTCTAAAGATGGCCAGCACCATCGCTTCCATGGGGGTTAGGAAATGCAAATGCATCTGTAGCCACACTCAAATTCTGCACTATCTTTACCTGAAAGAATAAAAGAAGAGCATTTGTGATTGTAATGCTTCAGGTTTGGGTTGAATTGCAGGCAGTTAGCACAAGCTTGGAGAAGCAGTGTGAGGGTGAGAGGAACTTGTGAAAGTTAACTGTAAGTCATAACTGATAAAGGATGTTGGGCGTGAACAATGGAGATGTAATGAATTGAGCAAAGTTCCTGGAGTCTCTTTTTTCCTAGGTTAGGTTCACTTTGTCAGGACTATCAGCTCCTACTCCAGTTGGAATACACTACCCTTTTAAGAAGTTATAACAGCAAATAACACTTGCAGCTTATCTCAGCAGGTAACATATCAGAAAAAAAATCACTAACAGCCATTAAATATTATTTATTTTATGAATTGGTTTGCACTTAAACAGAAAACATGTTGTTTATTATGTTGTTGGTTTCTCTGAAATGAATATTTCTTGCAATAACCTCAGTTGATGGAAATACATACAGTCAATTTTGAAAGCAATGATGCAAAGTATCCTGCTGAAACCTTCAGGTATTAAAATTCATTGCAACTATCACTGGGCACTGGACCCTTTGGTAATCACAGGCCCATAGTTTAACAGTCATAGATAGAAAAGTGTAGACATTTATTTCATTATATTTATTGGTGGCAATTACATGGTTAAATTATTTAGTGGGGATCACTGATAGCATGTATTCTGTGTACTGTGACAACTGAAGGGACTGTGTTACTCTGAAACTATATAACTGGCTAGTTACTTCTCAAATATTTCAGTGACACCAACAATTTAACCAAAAGCCTTTCAAATTCTCATTCTTGAATATATTTTTCATTGTAATTCTTGTCATGGTGCAAATATGATTGTAGTCAACGGTGCAGAGATATAGCTTACTTATACCCTTATGAAAAAACCTTTCAAATCTATGTGTCATTGTACAGAAAATAAATAAATATAAATGTATATCTACATCTATATCACATAGAAAAAGACAATACCTATTCACCTGGCTGGTCATAAAGGTTGAAATATATTGCATTACATTCTACCCCTTGAATATTTTAGATAACTTTTACATTAAAAAATTATTATCCAATTCTCTCCACCGCCTTTATCCTTTTTGTAATTCTCACATAATAGTCAAGGCTGACATTGTGAACTCAAGTTGTGAAGAAATAGATTTATCTCTAACATCATTTTATAGCAACTCTCTTCCAACCTGCTTGGATGAGGAGGTTGCAGTTTTAACTTCTTTCTGAGATTTACCCAATTGCTGTCTGCATAACCCAGAATGTACTAATTGCAGCAATATCCCTGAAATATTCCAAGTGTTTAAGATGGGTACTGCTGGCAGCTCACCATAGGCATAAACATTCAGGCACCATAAATGTAAAATTAATGGCAGGAGTGAGCTCTTTTGGCTCCTACACCAGGGTGCTCATATATTTGGGAGCAGCATGTTTCCATTACTGTATAAGATGTAGCGACTCACCGTCCGAGCAAGCGAACCGGCTCGGCGGTTGGTTCGCGCGTCGTTGAAGCAGCGAGGCCCAAGATGGCGGTGGGCCTTCGTCTTCCCCGAGCGACAGGGAGAACCCGCACGCGGGAAAGGTTTGATGACGTGGCGTATACGTCTTTGCCGTTTTGAGTGGGCGGGAACAGGCTCTCTTAAAAGGCCCGCGCAAGGCAGGAAAATAAACCAGTTCTGTTCTGAAACTCTACGACTAGTGTCTCGTGTTCATTCCGCAGTAGCGACCGCTACATTGGTGACCCCGATGGTCCAAACGGATTTTGGACCTGTACAATGGATGACAACGCAGCATCCAACGCAGTGGTACTCAAGCTGCCCACCTTTTGGACGCTTCGTCCCAGCGTCTGGTTTCACCAGGCCGAAGCGCAATTCCACCTTCGGCGGATCAGCTCCGACTCCACAAAGTACTACCATGTGGTCAGCTCTCTGGACCAGGAGACAACCGCCCAGGTCAGTGACTTCATCCAGTCTCCTCTGGAGGAGGATAAGTACCCGGCTTTCAAAGACCTTCTGATTCGGACCTTCGGCCTCTCCCGTCATGAGCATGCCACCCGCCTGCTTCATCTCGATGGCCTGGGCGACAGATCCCCATCCGCCCTAATGAATGAGATGCTGGCATTGGCCGAGGAACACAAGCCCTGCCTAATGTTCGAACAGGCCTTCCTCGAACAACTACCCGTTGACGTTCACCTGCTGTTGGCCGACGCTGATTTCAGCAACCCGCGTGAGGTGGCTGCCCGGGCAGATGTCCTGTGGAAGGCCAAATGCGAGCGCGGTTCGTCCGTCGGCCAAATCGCCAGGCCACAAGCCCTACGCCTGCCTAAACCAGTCCCAGCAACCGGGTGACCACACCCCAGAAACACAGACGACGACACTGCCAACCAGCTGTGTTTCTACCATCGGAGGTGGGGCGTGGAGGCCCGTCGATGCTGCCCACCCTGCAAGTCAGGGAAATGCCAGTGCCAGCTGCCGCTAACGGCTACGGCAGCTGGCCACCGACAAAGCCTCCTATTCGTTCGGGACAAGTAGTCCGGGCGGCGTTTCCTCGTCAATACTGGAGCAGAGGTCAGTATTTTGCCCCCGACCGGCCATGACACTTGTAACAGGCAGCAAGGTCCGGTACTCAATGCCGCAAACAGCATAACGATACGGACTTTTGGTACCCATACACTTCAGTTACAATTTGGTGGCAGCTGTTTCACCTGGACCTTCATCCTTGCCACTGTCGCCCGACCACTCCTAGGAGTTGATTTCCTTCGGGCCCACAACCTGTTAGTCGACCTGCGGGGGAAACGGCTAGTCCACTACAGAACCTTCCAGACTTACCCCCTGGGAGAAACCAGCCTACCAGCCCCGCGCTTGGACTCCATTTTCCTGTCCGGCAACGAGTTCACCAAGTTCGTAGCCGAATTCCCATCAGTTTTGGCACCTCATTTTACGAATTCTATGCCCAAACACGGGGTGCAACACCACATCATTACCACAGGGCCACCCCTTCATGCCTGAGCACAACAACTACCTCCAGACAAGCTCCACCTGGCAAAGGAAGAGTTCCGTTGCATGGAGGACATGTTCGCAGGTCAGACAGCTCTGGGCCTCCCCCCTGCACATGGTCCCCAAAGCCACCGGTGGGTGGAGGCCCTGTGGCGACTATCGCAGGCTGAATGACGCCACCACCCCAGACCGCTACCCTATCCCTCACATCCAAGACTTCACAGCCAACCTACATGGGGCCCGCATCTTCTCCAAGGTGGACCTCGTTCGGGGATACCACCAAATCCCGGTCCACCCGGATGATGGCCCCAAAACTGCGATTATCACCCCATTCGGCCTCTTCAAGTTCCTTCAAATGCCGTTCGGCCTTAAGAACACCACGCAGACGTTCCAGCGCCTGATGGACGCGGTAGGCCGAGACCTGGACTTCGTGTTCATTTACTTAGATGACATAATAATCGCCAGCCGTGACCGCCAAGAACACCTTTCCCACCTCCGCCAACTGTATTCCTGTCTCTGTGATTTCGGCCTCATGATCAACCCGGCCAAGTGCCAATTCAGACTTGACTCTATCGATTTCGTCGGCCACAGAATCACCAGCGACAGAGCAACACCCCTACCTGCCAAGGTGGATGCTATCCGTCATTTTGCCCACCCCAACACGGTCAAAGGCCTACAGTAATTCCTGGGGATGGTCAACTTTTACCATCGGTTCATCCCTGCAGCAGCCCGTATCATGCGCCCTTTGTTCGCGCTGATGGCTGGTAAGGGCAAGGACATCGCCTGGAACGACGAGGTTGCGGCTGCCTTCGTTATGGCCAAGGATGCCCTGGCAAACGCCATGATGCTTGTGCACCCTAGGACAGACGTCCCAATCGCCCTCACGGTGGACGCATCCAACACCGCGGTTGGTGGAGTACTGGAACAACTAATCAAAGGCCGTTGGTAACCCTTGGCATTTTTCAGCAGGCACCTTAGACCACCCGAACTGAAATACAGCGCTTTTGATCGAGAACTTCTAGCGCTGTACCTGGCGGTCCGGCACTTCCGGTACTTTTTAGAAGGCAGGCCTTTCACCGCCTTCACTGACCGTAAGCCTTTGTCCTTCGCCTTCTCCAAAGTCTCCGATCCCTGGTCAGCTCGTCAGCAGAGACATTTGTCCTACATTTCCGAATTCACAACGGATGTCCAACATGTCTCCGGGAAGGACAATGTCATTGCTGACACACTTTCCAGACGGACCATCCACAGCCTGGCCCTGGGTATCGACTACAAGGCCCTGGCTGCCGCACAGCAAGCCGACGACGAACTGCCCAGCTACAAAACTGCAATCTCGGGCCTGCAGCTCCAAGATTTCTTGGTTGGTCCTGGTCAGCAGACCCTCCTTTGTGACATCGCAACAGGTCAACCCCGCCCTATAGTTCCTGCAGCCTGGCGGAAACGCGTTTTCGATTCGATATATGGGTTGGTGCACCCGGCCATCAGATCCACTGTCCGGCTGGTCGCCAGCAAGTTCGTCTGGCATGGCCTGCGCAAACAGGTCAGTGAGTGGGCCAGGACTTGTCAGCACTGCCAGACATCGAAAATCCAATGACACACCAAGGTCCCGCCACAGCATTTCGAGCCTACCCGTAGAAGGTTCGACCACATCCACGTCGACCTCGTAGGCCCTCTGCCGGTTTCAAGAGGGGCCCGGTACCTCCCTACCATCGTGGACCGATTCACCAGGTGGCCAGAGGCAACCCCTCTATCTGACATCACGACTGATTCCTGTGCCCGGGCGCTGCTCACAACTTGGATCTCACGTTTTGGTGTTCCAGCCCACATCACTTCAGACAGAGGCACACAATTTTCCTCCAGCCTCTGGTCTGCATTAACGAACATGCTGGGGATGCAGCTGCACACCACCATGGCCTACCACCCTCAATCAAATGGGTTAGTGGAACGTTTCCACCGCCACCTGAAATCAGCCCTGATGGCCCGCCTGAAGGGTCCTAACTGGGTCAACGAACTGCCTTGGGTTCTGCTCGGCATACGCACTGCCCCCAAAGAAGACCTCCACGCTTCGTCAGCTGAACTCGGGTACGGAGCGCCCCTTGTCGTTCCAGGGGATTTCATTACCTCCCTTTGGGACCAAGGAGAACAACCCACGGCAGTCCTGCAAAGACTGCGCGAGAGGCTCGGCAACTTGGCCCCTATTCCCACTTTGCGGCACAGTCAAGCCCCGTCCTGTAAGCCCAAAGAACTATGAGACTGTAGGTTTGTTTTCATTCACAGGGGCACGCCTCGGGCACCGTTGCAATGACCATATGAGGGGCCGTTCCAAGTCATCAGGAATACTGGGTCCACCTTTATTTTGGACACTGGGGGCAAGGAGCAGGTCTTCACGATGGACCGCCTCAAACCGGCCCATTTAGATCTACAACAACCAGTCGAGGTTCCAGCACCGCGACGCAGAGGCCGACCTCCTAAGCAGCGGCTAACACAGCTCACAGACCTTGGGGACCGTATCACCGGTTCTGGGGGGGGGGGGGGTGTGTAGTGACTCACTGGCCGAGCAAGTGAACCGGCTCGGCGGTCGGGTTGTGCGTCGTTGAAGCGGCGAGGCCCAAGATGGCGGTGGGCCTTCGTCTTCCCCGAGCGACAGGTAGAACACGTGCACGGGAAAGGTTTGATGACATGGCGTATACGTCATTGCCGTTTTGAGTGGGCGAGAACAGGCTCTCTTAAAAGGCCCGCGCAAGGCAGGAAAATAAACCAGTTCTGTTCCGAAACTCTACGACTAGTGTCTTGTGTTCATTCTGCGGTAGCGACCGCTACAAAGATATCTTTATTCGTCACATATACATCGAAACACACAGTGAAAAGCATCTTTGCATAGAGTGTTCTGGGGGCAGCCCGCAAGTGTCACCACACTTCCAGAGCCAAAATAGCATGCCCACAACTTCCTAACCTGTACATCTTTGGAATATGGGAGGAAACCGGAGCACCTGGAGGAAACCCATGCAGACACGGGGAGAACATGCAAACTCCTTACAGACAGTGGCCGGAATTGAACCTGGGTCACTGGCGCTGTAATAGCGTTATGCTAACCGCTACACTACTGTGCCTGCCCAGAACTGTAATGTAACCCTTCAGGTGTAGTTAAGCTAGAACTTCACAGAAGATCCAAGATCTTCCATCGTATTCCTATCACATCAGAGAGTGCTTACCTTTTTTATGGCTATCACTCTCTTTAATGAGTTCTCTGCCGTGTTCATTTCCCAATACTTTGTGTTATGCTGTGATATGGTACTGCTTATTTTATGTTCTTGCTGCCTAGTCTCCTTCCCTTTCCCTAGGTTATCACCATATATATCTCCATTTTAACCAGCATCAACTAATTAACAGTCCAATTCCTAATCCTTCCCAACCTGCCTATATTTTGTCCACATTTTTCCTGTAATTGGCAGCTTCCTCCCTCCATTGTTTCTCTCATGCCTCTGTTTGTGAAACCACATTGAAACATTATTTTTAAAATGAACAAGAGGAAATAAGGGCATGGCCTTGCAATATTGTTCTATACACCTTCTTCCATTTCAGGGCAGCTGCTTCCATAACAGTAAACTGAAATCACTTTTTTGACCTGCTCTCAAAGTTTACATCTTTTCCCATGCTTTCTGTCTTTGGAGACCAATTATGTGTGGATTCAATTAGCACTGTTCTTTTAAGCATTGATCTCAGCAGATTAATAGAGATTGTAATCTCTTAGTTTTTCATTTTGTTGATTTTTAGATTTTGATCAAGACTTTTATACAATGTCAGAATACTGTGGTGTTGACTTCTGAACACCATCTCACTATCAGTTTCTTTGACCCCTTCTTGCACCTTTATCAGCTCTGTCAAAAAATAAACTTAGTTTAAAGCCATTGGAAGTGAGCTACTCTTTTTGCCCAGAGTTCAGTAAAAAGCAGTAACTATATTAATAATCAAATTAATTTGTTTTCTACTTAAGATGAATTTGTATCAAAGAACACACCATCTATCTTCAGCCTTCATAACTTCTTTCTCTGAACTAGTGATCAAGGAATTGCTGAACAGTTGATTCTATCAGAAGGAAATAGAAACATTTTATCTTTGTATGTAGAGGCCGGAATTCATCAATCTATTTGTTTGTTACTGCTATGTTTGTAGCCACTTCATTCAAGATTCTAGAACTCGAAATAATGACTCAAAATAAAATTAAGTTGATTGCCCTTTTACACAATTTTGTACAATTAAAATTTCAGCAATAAAATATCACATTGCCAACATATTAACCTGGGCTCTGGTTCTAGACGAAGGCTCTTTCTTGAGAAAATATTCTTTTTCCACTGTTATTTTTCACCTTTTGGGTTCCATGTACTATATCGGGGTGTGGAAATGCTCTATTTCTGTTCTGACACTGGGTGCGAGGATATGTTATTAAGTGGCAAGAGATAGCTCCTCCTCTGTCTTATTTTATGGCCTACCATGTGAAAGGTTGGTACCTGAACAGACCTAAATTGTAACTTTAAGAAAGACATTTGGAAACAGTAGAGAAATTTGTAAATGGACATCTATGGCATTTCTTTGGGATTTCCGTTGTAGACATTGTGGAAGCAGCTGCTTTGGAGTGGAAGAAGGTGAACAGAATAATACTGCAAAGCCAATGTTTATTTCCCCTTGTTCATTTTACAAATAACATTTTGATATGGGCTCATAAACAAAGGCACTTGGATTTGGTGACAGTACAACAGAGGAGTTTGGTCAAATCCCTGTGAAAATGGTTCCTATTTCTTCAAAATATGATTCTTCTGAAACAAATACTTCTTTAACATTTTTTGAGGATTATGAAAGAATAAATGGAAAAGCTTGAAATGTGTACCATGGTGGAAGCCTGTTTGACGTTGCCTTTCAGCTGAGGCACATCTGCATTGGATTATATATTACAGCTCACGGATGAAGTTCATGTTTATTTCTTAAAATTTCAGTTCCCCTAATACAAATAAACAAGATAATCAACAAATTATCAAACATTTTTTTTATTTGTGATGCACACAGTTGGTATTTTACATATTTTTGTATTGACTTTTATTGCCGTGGTCTGCCAAGATTATGATGGTTATGCTGTGGTGTGGAGCTCTCTGTACAATGATTGGAAGAAATAGTTAATTCACATCATAATACACTGGGATCAACCAACTGTTTTTTGGGTATGCTGTGCTTGTTTTTTAAGGTATTGGAGCAAGCACGATATTTATAGATTCCAAAAATAAAACTCCTTCTTCATAGTCCTACAGAATGTCTTCGTTGTAAGTATATATTCAGCTCCCTGTCCGGACTTACCATTGGATCTGTTTTCTCCATCCTTTCAGGGTCTCTATTCGGGGTCAGAAAAACAAATGTTGCATAACAATAGAATGTTTACCTTATCCTTGAGTTTTTTGTCACTTGAATATGTCTCTTCCTGTGACCAACCCCTGCAGCCAGTGAAAACACACTTCCCCTGCATAATTTTAAACATCGACATTAAATCTCCCCTTGACTGTAAGCAAAATACTGTGCAAGCTGAAAATGTGGAAATCAAAGAGAAAACACTGGAAATCTTTAGTTTGTCTGTGGAGTATCTGTATCTGTGGAGAGAGAAATAGAGCTAATGTTTAGATTTAGTGACCTTTCATCAGAACGTCACTTAATTTTCTCTGTGCTAAAGAGAACAATCCCAATATAATCATCACAAAAATTAAAGTTCCTTGCCAAGCTATCATTCCAATAAATCTCCTCTGTACTCTCCCTAATACCTTGATGCTTGTTTTAAGGTATGGTGCCCAAAATTGTTTTCCTAATAGTTAATAAAAATATCCTTACTTTTGCACAATAATATTAATTTTCTGAAAACAGGCAGGAATGGAACAGGAAGCAGGCAGGTCCAACGTTAAAAATGAAATGTTTTAAAACTTGATCCCGACTTGCACATTCAAGAATGTTGCCCCATGTAGTGATATTTAAGAGACACAAGAGACTGCAGATGCTGGAATCTGGAGCAAAAAAAACAAAATGCTGGAGGAACTCAGTGGATCGAGAATCATTTACAATCCCTTTGCCTCCACGGATGCTTATTGACCCACTGAGTTCATCCAGCAGTTTGTTTCTTGCTAGTGATATCTAAGGTTATGCAACAATTGTAAGCAATAAACAATAGGGCAGAGGGTTTTGCCAAGATATACAATGGTCACACTGCAGGCTTGTAGGTAACTCAGAAATACACATTATGTGGTTCATGAAGAATTCACAGAATGTGAAAAGGAATATATTCAAAGTAACAACAGCTACTGGGTAGGGCATAGTGCAACATGGTGTCTGAAATGAGACTGAATATGTTTCATGACTTTAATTGTGGTTTTGTTTGTAGAATTGACTGCTCTCAGAAAATTTTACAAGAATCATATTAGGAGAAGAAAGGTATGTAATGCAGCTATAAAGAGACAGATTATAGCATCATCTGCTGGAACTGGGTGTGTTGACCATGTGACCAGATAACAGCTAGCAATAATCCCTTGAGATAGCACACACACTGGATGCATGGGTGAGTGAGTGGAAACCCCAGGCTTTGATTTTCTACTATTGGGCAGTATACCATTGACCTTCAAGTTGGAGGATGGAGCAGATAATGCTACTTCAGTAGCTGGACTTTAAGGGAAGCAACTTGCCAAATAAGTGGAAGCAACTGGAACAGGATTTTCCTCTCTTGGTCAGGT
This sequence comes from Pristis pectinata, assembly GCF_009764475.1. NCBI lineage: Eukaryota > Metazoa > Chordata > Chondrichthyes > Rhinopristiformes > Pristidae > Pristis > Pristis pectinata. The sequence continues at coordinate 103,229,266 of NC_067405.1, read as the reverse complement.
TTACCGATGGCTAATAATGAGCAGGAAATAAAAGTGGAGATGCTATTGTATCCAACCTGTCACTAAGGTAGAGAGCTTCAATAAACAATCAGGATTCCCATCGATGCACTGGAAGAGGTTTTCAAAGCCTTTCAGAGTTATTGTACTCTCCATGCAACAAAGTGATTGACAGATCCAAGTTTGTCAGAAGATGTCTGGCGAACAGGGAGATATTCAGCACATATTTGATTGAACTGAAGTTACTGGCTGCAAATTGTGACTCTGGAAATCAGAGGGAGTCATTGCTCTGTGATGGGATTAACTGCAGAATTTGAGATGCAAGATTGAGGAAGTATCTGTTGACTTAGACCAGAAAAATGTGTGTTAAACTCTGTTGGATCTCCATGTTGTCCGAAGCAGAGTTGATGGATTAGATAGCTGACAGTACAATTCTTCTAAAGCAATCAAACATATCCGGCAAAGGAAAGAAGAGCAACAATGTAAATCATGCAAATATTGTGGAAAACAACCTGAATAGTAGAAGGAGATATAAGATAAGATATCTTTATTAGTCACATGTACATCGAAACACACAGTGAAATGCATCTTTTGCGTAGAGTGTTCTGGGGGCAGCCCACAAGTGACGCCTCGCTTCTGGCACCAACATAGCATGCCCACAACTTCCTAACCCGTACGTCTTTGGAATGAGAGAGGAAATCAGAGCAGACCCATGCAGTCACGGGGAGAATGTACAAACTCCCCACAGACAGCGGCGGGAATTGAACCCAGGTCGCTGGTGCTGTAAAGCGTTACGCTAACTGCTAGGGTGCTTGATGGTCGATATGAACTCTGTGGTCTGAAGGACCTGTTTCTCTGCTGTGTGACGTTGTGATTCTGAAGAAATCCTCCGTAAAACCTTGAAGAACTGGAGACCTTTTCCCCAGTCCTGCTCGATATTTATTCCTCAATAAATTGATTACAGCAGAGTTTCTGGTCACTGTTACACTTGGAACCTCTAACAGGTCACCCCTCAGCCTCTTTCGCTCCAGGGAAAATAGTGCAGAATTATACAGCCCTCTATTCTAGTCGACATTCACTGAGCTACAAACCAGTTTTGTGGGAGAGAGCCCCACACTCCGACCAGACTTCACGGAAAGTGCTTCCAAACTTTTCTGAATGACTACCCAGCTAATGAGGAAAATATCACAAACGTAAACAGATGTGCAGAGGGATGAAGACTAGCAGCACACGCAAGAGTATGAGCAACAAGACAAGGTCTGTTCACGATGTCACTTGCTGACCACAGTTCCTGTGAGATATCTAAGGAAGTGTATGGAGAATGTGATAGGTCATAACACTGAACCCAGGCAGAGAGGAAAGGGAGCAAGTGAGAGTAGAGGGGATCCAACACAGAAGATATGGAAGGAAGAGAGCACAGTTCCATGTAGACTCTGCTGAAACATGTAACTCACTCCTGAGAAGTTTGTCAGGAAGTTTCTAGAGATAAAACAAGTGCTAACAATATGCAACCGTACAACCATGGTATAATAATGGCACAATGTGTAGCGAGTGGAGTCGCTGCCTCACAGTGCAGAGACCTGGGTTCAATACCGACCTTGGGTCCTGGCTGAGTGGAATTTGCACATTCTCCCTGTGAACATGTGGGTATCCTCCGGTGATGCAGTTTCCTCCTGCATCCATAGATGTATGGTTTGTTATGTCATTTGACCACTTTTGGCCATAACGTGTGAGTGAGTGGTATAATCTGAGAAGAGTGGATGAGAATATGGGGAGAATAAAGACGGGATTAATGTAGTATTAGTGTAAGTGGGTCTTTGAATGTCGGCACAGACTCGGTGGGCTGAAGTGCCCGTTTCCACGCTGTATGACTCTTTGATGACACGATAAGTATGTAAACTAAAAATGTTGTCCAAGAAAAAGCTGAAAGCTGAGGTTGAAAGACTAGATGATATCTGTAACTTGCTGGCAGAAGACGTGGTGGGATCACTCTGTTTGTGAGACACTTAGACAGGCACTTGACTAGGCAAGGCATAGAAGGTTACCGAACTAATGCAGACAAATGGGATTAGTGCAGATGGGCAAAACGATTGGCGTGGACGTGGTGGGTCAAAGGTCGGGTTTCTGTGCAGTACAATTCGATGACTCTACTTAAGCAAAGTCCTTCCCCATCTGAGTCACTGAACTACTGAGAGAGCCAAGTCTTTGGTCTACAATCTGTCTCTCCTGCAGGAAGATACACATGATGTTGTGTATCTGCAATTAGCATCTTACTGCTAGGATGGTGGGCAATCTGTGTACATCTGGAAGCACTGAATCAGTTGCTGTCATCTCTTTGGGGCTTACTGGAATTCTTCATCACATAGTGAGGTATTGGATGGTGTCAGAAGGACATCCATGGATACACAGTCAACATCTCATAGAGATGGTCATAGCTCCTCTGCTTCAATGACAAAGAAGAGCTGACATGATAACCAGATAATCTCAGGAAATGGTCCTGGAGCAGCTGTAATGTAAGGTAGCCAACCAATATTGTGCACAAACAGATCTCTGACAGACTCTGAAACATGCTAAACCCAAATCATGAAGGAGATATTGGCTGTGACCTTTGGGCTTGAGATGTTGCAGCAGTAATATGGGAGATGTGCACATGTGCAGGTTGATCACAAACCCCTTGAAGTGTTTGTAATGAAGAATTCCAGCTAGTCCCGAAGAGATGACATCAACTAATTCAGCGCTTACAGATGTACACACAGATTGTCCACCATCCCGACAGTAAGAGGCATATTGTAGACACTTGGCATCATATGTAACTTCCTGCAGGAGAGACAGATCGTAGACACACAGAAATGGAGCGGAAGAATCTCCATAGCCATTGATGTAGCTTCAGCAAGGCATATCACTTGATTTGCTGTTGGAAGAGTAGCATGTAGCTGTTACCCCTGGATGGCCAGTGAAGCAGTCCTGACCCATACTTCCACATTTGAGATGAGCTCAACACCTGTGAGGGATTTCTCTTCTGATGGTAGCATCAAAACCAATGAGGAGAGAAATGCCAAAGCACTCACACCCATCACTGGAGAGAATATTTGAGGAAATTTTGTGAAATACTGACCAGGAAAGAACACAGAGGTTAAAATCTTCACACAAAGACTATGCTGTGCTCAGAGCTATGGAGGCAAGGAACCTGTGCTTGGCAAGAGGTGCCCAGTGGTGCCTGAGTGAATGTTCTCTATGTGGTTGAGGCCACAAATAACCTGGGGACAGTTGATAACTTTTCCGACTTCTTAGAAATGGACTACCTCAATTTAACCACATCTTCAGCAGCCATTCATAAGCTGAAGGCTGATTGCTAGATATGATGATCAGCCAATGGCCCACATTTTGCCACAGCTGAATTTGTAAAGTTTGCAGTAAGGTAGGAATTCAATTACAAAACCTCATGATCACTATATCCACAATCCAGTGGAAAGGTGGAGAATACTGTAGAAACAGCCAGATCACTTTGTAGAAAGGCAAAAGGAGCTTGCACTGAAGCTTGCCACTGTATTTGGAAGAATGCCGACACCAGGGCTCACTTCCAGCCCTACCCAGAGACAGATAAACTGCTGGACCAGATCCATATGCCAACTGCAAAGTGCCAAAACCAAAATTCCAAATGGAATAATAAGGGAGACGTCAGCTATGGAAATGTCTCCTCTTAAATCAGGTGATGTCAAGAGAATCTGACCAAGGAAACAACAAGAAAGATGGCAGAATACAACAGCCATCAAGTGGTTGTTACAGCCTAGAATTTTTGAGGTGAAGACTGAGCAAGCTGCTACCGCAGAAACAGATGTCATCTGAAGAAGACTGCGGAAGAAGTTTGGGAGACTGAAAGTGATGTTGAACTAACAGAGGATGCACCTTAACAACCGCTGCAGAAGAAGAACACCGTAGCTCAACTGAGCCCAAAATGTACATCAACCAGTGATAGCCAAATCTGGAAGAACTGAAACATCTTATGTAGTTTGTGCTGCAGCAGGGATGCATAAATATTGTTCGATTGGAAGCTTATCTTAAATGTTATGCTTAAAGCATAGCAGTGTCTATTAAGAAGTAATTTAAACTGCATGGCCACTAAAGCACTAAAGGTTTTGGATTTATTGGAGTACTGAGAATGCAGACTCTGTTGTATCACATGGTGAAATAATAAATATTCTTCCACGAACGTAAAAGAAAAGATGCAAGGGATGTTGTGCCATTTAGTGTCACCTCATGGTAATACACCTATTGTAAGTACCAAACATTTGGAGATCATTGTGTGTTGCAAAGTTGGAGGACAGCCACATTGCAGACTTGTAGGTAGCTCAGCTCTAAAGCTATAATGCAATTCATTGAACCCTCAGAATATGATCATGAATACATTATTTAAAGAATAACTACCGTGTACAGCATAATGGAACAGCACATGTGTGCCCTCTGGTTGTGTGGCATAACTTTATACTGTTCTCAACATTTAATTTATACTTTTAAATGAAATTTTCATGGGGCAGTTCAGAATGTGATTTAAGTTGAAAAGTGGCTTTCCCAGAGCTCTCTTCATTGCTACAACTGGCCACTTGGGTTTCCTAGCACTCTTCTTACTGCCATGATTGGCCAATCAGCACAAGCCCACTAGTATCTCCAACCAAGCCCCAGACTTCACCTCTGTTCCTTACAGTTGTGATCTGAGTCCCTCCACGACTGAGAATTCTGGGTCTTCCCTACCCTTCCTCTACAGCTGTGTTACCCAGTTCACTCCTTTTTCCCCTTTAAATATTTTACCCATGTTTATAGTTATAAAAAAACAAAATTATACATACATTTTTGACAGTTTGAGCCACTTATCTTGCCACCTTCCAAAAATAGTTGCAGTTTTTTTGGTTTCTCATATTGTGGAAATAACTTAATTTGGAGAGACTATTGGAACATTTGGTGTGTAAAATTAAAATGAAAACTGATTTGTGCTGAGATGCGGGTAACTTGACTCTGGATCAACATGTATCATTTATGACCTCAATACATGCTTCTTTTAAATTCAAGGTTAGAAGGTTCCCTTGATCTCCCTCCCCCAAGTATGGCAAACAGCACCAGGTCACTGTCTTGCTGCCCATCTCCATAGAAAAAACAGACCAAAACTTACAGAAGTTTTTTACACAGAGTGTGTAGGTGTGTGGAACGCACTGCCGGCAGAGGTTGTGGGAGCAGATACATTAGGGACATTTAAGACACTCTTAGATAGACACATGAATGATACAGAAATGGGGGGCTATGTGGGAGGGAAGGGATAGATAGATCTTAGAGCAGGATAAAATGTTGGCACTACATCGTGGACTGAAGGGCCTGTACTGTGCTGTAATGTTCTATGTTATATGTAGTCTGTGGACCTCTTAACCAGGCAGATCAGCCAGAAAACTAAAAGTTAAATGCTGTACTTAATGGGAATCAGAAGTAAAACACAAATACTCAGTAGGTCAGGTATCATTAGATAGCACCTTCCAAACCTACGACCTCCATCAGCTGGGAAGACAAGGGCAGCAAAAACATGGGAACACTGCCACCTGGAAGTTGCCTTCCAATCCTCCCACTGTTCCTTCACCATCACTGGGTCAAAGTCCTAGAACTCTCCCTCAAACGCATTGTGGGTACACCCACACCTCAAGGACTGCAGCCGTTCAAGAAGGCAGCTCACCACCACCTTCTCAAGGGTAACTAGGGATTAACAATTAAATGCTGGCTCAGCCTTCAATGCCCACATCCCTTGAATAAATGTAAAAATAATCAGTGAAGAGAGGAACAAAATCAACATTTCAGTTTGATGATCTTTTCTGCATGTTCTAGGTCTGAATTTTGCACTTACTTCAGGTAGCTCTGTGCTTTATGATCCAGAACCAGAGGGAGCAGTTGCACCATTTAGAATTCTCAGTGATTCTGTATCTTTAACATGGCATAACTGGGACACAAGTCATCAGAGTATCTGAGCCAGTGAAATCTTTGATGCTCCAGTTTTACTTTGAACAGTACAGAAAAAAATGAACAAAATCTGATAATCTTCAAGCAATCTATGTGAAATTGGGTTTTAGTGGAAATAAAATGAAAACTTGTTGAGCAAATGGTTTTTGAATGTTATAGGCAGCTATCAACAACACAAATTTGCATTTATATAGGACCTTTAAGCTAGTAAAACATCCCAAGGTGTTTCACAAGTGCTTTGCCAGATGAAAATTAATATCTCTATTCAATCAGGTATTAAATCTTCAGCAGATTCAATTATGGTATTCAAAAAGTAACTGAATAAGTCCTTGAAAGCAAAAAAAAAATTGCAGGTCTGTGGGAAGATGGTGGGGATGTGGGATTAGCTCTTGCGTGGAGTGGGCCAAACAGGGCAACCATTCAGAGTTTAGGGCATGTGATCCTGAATGAAAGAAGTCATAACACAGCATTGTCAAGAACTGTGGCAGGTCTGAAATCTACTGACCCTTGGTCATGATGCATGTGCTGGAATCAGTCTACCAGGAATCACCTCCTGCCTGCTGACCTTATCTGGCTACCTAGCCTTTCTGCTGTTTCAGTGCCAACTGATGATGATGGCCAACTGCTCTCTGATGTGGCCCAGGAAGCCATTTAGTTTAATAAAGTGCAGCTTTGGAGTGGCTCAGGAAGGCAGTCTACCTTCAACGGGCAAAGGGAATGAGCAAAAAATGTTATCCTCACCTGTAACCTGAGAATGAATTTTAAAATTTAAAACTTGACATCAATTGAAAGAGAGGAATGCAGTGTACCTACCAGGAGGCAGCCATACCCTACAAATTGGCTTGCAGAGTGACATTGCTCCGGGATAGAACCCTTTGCATGCTGAAATCAGCTGCTTTAGACTTTTGAAACATTACATAATTGCTGGTGTGACTCAAGCATTTATCTATTCATGGTTGAGCTGTCCAGAAAGTCAGCCACTGGATTGTTCTAACTGTTAACACTTGCTCCTGCACAATGATGCACATGTTTCTCAAGGTGCAGGTCACTCTAACTCTATATGTCTTCCACCATGATAACAGTGACTGTAGGAATGAAGCTCCTGCTGGTGCTTGCTCAGGAGGGCTATTCTGCTTTGAGGAGCCAGGCACTTATAGAGGAGGTTACCCCTGGTGAAAATGGTCTGGAGGAGAGGAAGAGGATCAAGATGACAATGAGAAGTGGAAAGCCAAGTGAGAAAGGCTTGAACATAGGCTAAGGTCACATGTGCTTTTGGCAAATATTAAGTAATAGGAAATGAGTAGTCACCAATGTGACATATCTCACCATCTCTAATGTCAGCTTGCTCTTGCTATGTCACGTAGTAATAGAGCATCATTCTCCAGCTGGATTTCTTTCCCTGACTTCGAAGCAATTAGCAACAAATGACATTTTAATAAGGCCTACAGTTAAAACCACTGTATCCTCCACTGATGATGAATATCTGGTGATTGCCCACCCACACACCTCAGCCCCATGTACTGGGCTCAGATAAAAGTCAACCCCATTGTATCATGAGTACTGTGCCCAGAATCTCTACTGCTTTGGAAAATATTTTGTCTTTTCCAGTTTCCATTCAAACACATTTGCATTCACTGTTTGCAAATTCTGCATCAAACCACCTATCAAGCAGCATTTTAAAAAGCATTGAAAATATTCTTTTATATATGTGTGATTGGTAACCATGCAACTGGAAATGGTTTTATCACAATAAAGTAAGGATTTAAAATCACAGCGTCAATTGCCCACCTGCCATCCAACATTACATTATTGAAAATTACAATTAAAATATATGAATGCTTCTCATTTCCTCCTTAAATTCAGGTGTACAAGGCAGGTTGATTGAAATAAAATTATATGCAACTGTTTATAAGTTATTTCTATCTATATCCTTGCACTCTGCATACCTTTTAAGGCTTCCTTGAAGATCTGCAAACAAGCTCAGTGAGCAGCAATGCCCATTGCTGATTAATTCATTCTGGCAGTGTGGCCATTTTTATGGGCGGACCCTAATCAATGCTTTTTTTAAATTCATGCAGAAGATCACAGAAACTTGGATTGTCCTGAACACAATTTACGGTTGGAATTTTGCAATCTTTGCTCCAAATTTAGGGAGAATTGTGCTGATGAGAAAGAATGCAACTGAATGGAAACGATTACTGGGAGTCTTTAATGCCTGGGCTGAGTTAAAGATCAAACCTTGCCTACAGAAGAGAAAAGGTTCACCTGGAAATGACTGATTAACATGAGTCCCGTGAGGATTGCCCACTATCTAGTCCATTTAACCAAAAGAACCACAGGCATACATTATTCAGGCACTGCATTCATTTAGCAAGGTCTGATTAAAAAGGATGTTAAAATATCCATAAACTGGAATAGATTTCAGACCCATTCTAACAAATTTCCCTGGTACTGCAATAGCTCAGCATTTTGGTGAGCAAATTGAAATTGAAATGGCTTGCTTGCCCTGTAATCTATTTCCAGCCAGTATCGTAGAAGTCGGTAAATGGTACCATGGCAACTATTGAAGTTAGTTCATCTACTGATCAAGCTGCATATTACTGCACTGAGAATTCCTGAGCTGCCTTTGAATTGAGAAAGCTGTAAAGGAGACCTTCTGCAGACTGTAAACATGCATTGCAGTGAACCTGTATGGAATTCAGAAGAATTTTGTTTGCTTAATCATCTTCTGTGTAAAATTTATCAGACATCTAAAATAAAGTGAGGCGCAATCATTAATCAGCTTGAATTGAGATGATGACACATAGAATTTTAGGACACATTGATGACATTTAACAGCCAATCAAATTTCATCACCTTCCTCCATGACAACAGATGCTGACCTTTACAGCTTCCTATTGAGCCTTCATGCGTTACCTGCAGAAATTAACATTAACTGTTCCACACTGCTATTAATGTCATCTGGGAATAGAGATTCATGAATTCATTTATTATACAGACTAGAGACCCATTTTACACTCTAAGCACAGGAGGGTTGCTTCTAAGAGCTGGTATTTTTGGAAGCTGGCTGAACTACCTCTGTGGTTGAGGGATGGCTGCAAGCGACGGAATTAGAAATGTCACTGGCCACATTGAAAGACAACTGAGGACATCTTCAAGGAGAAAGCTTGAGGCTGAACGTTCATGATTTTCACAGACTGTGTGCAACAATGGACCAAATGGCTGATTGAAATATTTGAAATGAGAAGCATGACACCAAAAAAGGGTATTAATTCTCATCTGACATCCTATTGCAAAGAAACAGTATAATCTAATTCTTCTCATTATGCCTGACAAATGGGTTAATATTACAATATTAAAATCTCAAGTTTCCTTGAAACCTGCAGCAAAATAAGATTGTAAAAGTGGTGTACTGCTTATTTTCACCACAATAGATCCAGGTAATTTTGCCGGATTTCCCTCCAGACCCAGATTTTATCAATCTTTTGAAAAGAATCGCAAGAACACAAGAAAAACAGGAGCAGGAGTAGACCATCACACCCCTCAAACCTGCCCCGTCATTCCATGTGATCATGGTTGATCTTTGCTGGCCTCAACTCTCCTCTGCCAGTTCCCCATTAATTCTTCAATCAGGGAACTCTGCACTGAAACCGTATTGCTCCTCAATATACGTCCTACCCCACAACACACAAATAACAAGAGAATTTAAGACTCCTGAATTCACAGCAGTTCCAAATGGAATTGTTATTTTTGTTGCTCAAAATTTAGCCGTAGCTGGTGCCAAAGTTATATTTTTCACTTTTATGGCCCAAGTTCAACATTTTGCTTGCAGCTCAACCACATTTTCTGTCTTCTTAAGGCCGATATTATTTTCTGGTCTCTGTGCTGAGTGCTAAAATAGGATGGTACAATTGGAAGAAAGCTGGCATAACCTTGTGGATATTTGCATTTAATAGTGGCCCATGATTGCACATTAATTAGAGGATTTATCGTTTAGTCGCCTGTCACGTTATGTTAAGTCAAAGACTGGTATGACATCTGCTGAGAATTATGGTGGCCAATTTCAGATGGCACTAGTGCAGTCTTAGGACTTAGCAAAGGTCATGTGTTGGCTGTGGGATGAGCTAATTTAAGCAGGGAGATTCTTATCATCTCTATAAAGATGGTCTGCAATCTTTCAAATACGACAGAGGGAGAGGGAAGCAAAGAAAATAATGCAAGAAAAGGTTTCAGATCCCAAGCTGGCACCATGTGAATGACACAACTTTAGAAGATAGATAGCCCTTATAAATTCATTGGCCACCAGCAGGAAGATAGGCTGAGTTAGAAGAACTTAGTGTCCATTTTAACTCTTTCTTCCTAAAATAGCTTCAAGTTGTAGTGCTAACCTTAACACCTCACTTATGCTGCAAATCCTCCCACTGTTGTAGGATGTGAAAAGGGTAGCCCACTATTTCTTGTTTCCACTTCCAGCCTCAATACAAGGTGTCAGTTCCAGTTATGTTATGCCTAAAGAACCCCAGTATAATTTCCATGGGTTGCAGAAGCAACAGCAGACCATTGAGTGCAATTCAAGAGGTCAATAGAACATTTTTTAGTTCAATGGATTCATCTGGAGCAAACATACCTTGATGTATATTGTTGGCGGGAGGGGACAAGGGGTTGGGGGTTGTGTGTAGAAGAATTTTTCATTGTTTTTCATTGTTGAGTGAAGTTGAGAGCCCTTCATGGCAGCTCATAAAATGGAAAAGGTTTTGACAGCTTGCTTCTGCTTAGAGGACTGCAGCAACTGTGGGGAGAGAGGCAGCAGCCACAAGGCATCCCTTCCCTCCACACACTGGACACAAGGGACATGCCTACTGTTTTGTTTACAAAATTAATACTTTATGTCATAGTAAGAATTTCCATAGTTCATACAAATAACAGCAGAGCTTTAAGTCTTAACAACATATTAGTCACGGCTGTTGTATAGAGGGCAAACTCTTTTTTAAGAACACATACTTAATCTCTGCCCTCTCACACATTGTGCAGAGGAGGTTTGAGGGGATTGACATCACACATTAGCCTTCCCCCACAGATCATTTTCATAAGTCACTCCTTGCTGGAATGCATTCCACACCACGTGCTCTTTCTGCAGAAAGACCAGGAGCCTTTGAGAGGAACCAGCACACCTTCCACTGAGTTGACGATCTTCCAGTAGGAATTGATGTCTACCTCAGGGTACATCCCTAAACCCTGTTTTATTGAGCTGTTGATAATGAACTGGGTGAGTTACCAAAGCATCTCTTTCCATACTTTGTGTGCATTTTAGTGGGAGGTGGGTGACAGTCTCTGCTGCAGATCCAAGAGCAGCCCTTGGTGGTAAGTAGGTTTCAAGCACGCTGGAAGGGCTGTGCAGTGATACTCCTTCTCACCTGTATCCAGGTTGCATACCTACAGTTCATTGAGAGGCTGACTGCCCTGTGTTAATTGCTATAATCAGTGCAACCAAAAACCCAAATGCCCTTCCGTGTGTCACCACTCACTGAATGTTCACCCTCAACAATTGTAAGAACTCACCACAGAGTGCAGTCTCCAAGTAAATCCCTCCTATTATAGGTAAATGTTCATCAGCACTGGAAACACGTGTAGCTTAGAATGAGATCCATAAGAAGCATCACTGTCAAAAAGATTTGGTCCTCTCACTTAATCCACTGGGCGTGCATCATGCTCATCTGAACTGCACTGAACCCCAAACAGCACCAGGAGTGCCGAATGACCCAATGATTGTTTTAGTTTGGAAGCCAATGCTTGCACTTATCGAGTCCCAGCCAAGCAGCTAGCCACCTGCCATGGTAAGGGATAGGGTGGTTCATTTTCTATTTCATCACTTGGTCAATAACCTGGCAGAGAAGATCACCCACTCTTTATAGGCCCATCCAGTGAGGTTCAAATGTATAACTGAATTGTTCAACATAAGCTGGGTGATCAACTGGAACAGTTTGTTGCCCCAGTGACAACGTCTATCTCAGGGTACATCCCTAAACCCTGCTTTATTGAGCTGTTGACAATGAACAGGGTGAGTTACCAAAGCATCTCCTTCCATACTTTGCGTGCATTTTAGTGGGAGGTGGGTGACAGTCTCTGTGGGTGACATTTCCTTTCCAGAAATCTGCAGCTCAACTTCTTCTATAATCACAGAGTGACTGCTTTTCTTTCTGTCAGCTTATGAGTGTTAACTTAGCATTCTCAAGGCTGATGGATGAATCTTTTTTGTTCCCTGCTGGATCCCTGGTGGGTATACAATTTCATCCTTCGATCATCATTTATCATTATCAAAGTTTATTTCTTTGCCCCAGACTGGGATCCCATCTGTGAGACAGAACCCCTACAATGTCATCATAGCAGCAACCAAATCAACACATTAATAGCTGCTTCTGAGAACATGGTTTACATAACTGAAAGGCATCTTGGTCCTTTAATAGACCTTGGCAATGTGGTAGATAAGCAGAGAAGGCAAGATAATGTGTTCTCATCATTCAAAATATAAAACTGCTGTAATAGGGAAAAAAATAATCTGCTCATGATTTATAAATTCATGAAGGGAATTGGAAACTTGGATCATGTTTAGCTTCTCAGCGTGTGTACGTGAGAAACAGAAAGTTAACATGCAGTTCCAATAATCAATTAAATAACCAAGTACTATGTTGGCTTTCATGGCTTAGATATGGGAGCAGAAGAATAAAGGAAGACTTGTCGCACTAGGATTGTCTTTGTCGAGCCTATACTCAGAACATTGTGTGTAGTCATGACTTCTGTTCCCAAGGAAAATTATGCTGCCTTCACTAAATTAATTTTTGGGATGAAAAAGCTTGTCCTAAGAATTTAAGTTGAGTAGAATAATCCTGCACCCTTAGGAGTTTGGATAAATGAGCTGAAAACCATCTGAAATATTATCAGGTTCCAAGGGGCTGGACAGGCTAGATTGTAGATGAATATTTCCTCATGATGGACAGTCAAGGGGACATGGCCCTGGGGTAAGGATTTGGCCATTTAAGACAGAAATGAGGTGTAGTTTGTTCACTCAGGGGATCAGGATCAGCCATGATCTTATTGTATGATGGATTAATTTTGGAAGGATGTGTGGATGTTACTTCTGTTTTTTATCTTGCTATGTTCACAAAATTATATTTCAAGATTATGCTGCATAAACTTTTAAACAATTCTTCCAAAGTTATTAGACCTATGTTAGAAGATTCTGCTTTTCTGAGACACGATCTTAGCCTGAAGTGTAAGGGAGCACCATGTTCTTAAACTAATTAGTTTGCCCACTTTTGATAATTTTGACATGAATTAGTGCCAAAGTCTCTTTTGTTTCTTCTCAGCAACAAAAATAAATGAGGAATACTCTGCAGTAGGTGTAAGGAAACTGGAAACATATTATCAAGATAGACATTATGATTTTCCTGTAGTTATGGAACTTATTTAACTTTTCCATCATTTCCTTATTCTTGCATAGGATGTGACCTTATAGTCTATATGGTTTATGCATTTATTTTCATTCACTTTGCGAGTTGGATATCACTGGCAATGGCAGCATTTGCTACCCCAACTGCTCTTAAAAAGGCAATAGTGAACCAACATCTTGAGATGCTGCAGTTTGTGTGGGTAAGGTACTCCAAGATTTTGGCAGTTAGGTAAGGAAGTCCAGGATTTTGGTCCAGTATTGTTGAAGGAATGCAGTAGATATCTAAGTCAGGAGAGTGCATGACTTGAAAAGAAATGGAGTTGCTGATGTTCCATGTGTCTGCTGCTCTTGCCCTTCTAGATGGTAGAGGTGACCGATTGGGGGGTACTTTCAAAGAAGCTTCAATGAGTTCTGGAATACATCTGGTAGATAGTGCAGCCACAGTGAAATTGTGGTAAATGTATAAAATGTTGAGAGAATGTGAGTTAGGAATGATGCTTTATCTTGGATAGCATTAAGGTCTTTGAGTGCTGTTGGTTCTGCACTGCTCCAGAGAAGTGCAGGATATTCCATAATACTCCTGACTTGTGCCTCATAAAAGGTGAAAAGGCCTTGGGGAGTCAGGAGGTGAACCACTTGCCACAGAATACTGGCCTACTCTTGCAGGCAGCATGTTTATATGGCTTATTTAATTAAATTCCTCATTGATGTTGACCTCAGGATGTCAATTATGGGTGACTTGTTAAAGTCTCTCCAGTTGGAAATCATCACTGCTTGGAACTTGTATGATGTTACTTGTCACAATATCGTCCCATGCTTGGATGTTGTTCAGGCTATGCTGCATATCAGCATGGACTGTTTCGTTATCTGAGAAGTTGCTAATACAACCAAACGTTGTGCAATTATCAGCACAAGCATTCCCATTTCTCCACGGATGCTGCCTGGCCTGCTGAGTTCCTCCAGCATCATCGTGTTTTTCATCCAGATTCCAGCATCTACAGTCCTTTGTTTCTTTTACTTATTTTTAACCTCTTGATGGAAAGAAGGTCATTGTTGAAGCAGCTGAAGATGGTTGAGCCTAGGACAATGCCTTAAGGTGCTCCCACAACAATGCCCTTAGGTCTGAAATGATTGGCCTCCAGCAACCATGCCCTTAAAGAGGCAATAGTGAACCAACATCTTGAGATGCTGCAGTTTGTGTGGGTAAGGTACCCCAAGATTTTGGTGGTTAGGTAAGGAATTCTAGGATTCCTTTCTTTGTGTGAAGGAAGATTTCCCATCAACTTCAATTTTACAATGGCTGCCTTAATATCATGAGTGTCAAAAGCTTGGTTTTACTTGAGGGAACAAACAAGGAGGCTTATAGTGGTGAAAAGTGTGAACAACATAAATTTAAGGGACCACACCTATCTTTCTTGTGATGATAAGAAAGAGCAAGAGAACCAAAATCTTGTGACTAAAATCACCTCCAAGTTCTTCTCCTTGTCTAACATTCTCATGACTTGGATCCTATTACAGTTCCCAGGACAAAACCTCAATATCATAATCAGAGCATGATCCTCACAGGGGCTTTAATTGTTCAAGGAGAAGACACTGCCAACATCTGAGAACAGCTGGCGATAGCAATAAAAATACAGCCTTGCCAACATACATTCACCTCATGGGCACATGTAGAAAAAGCTTTATCTCTGGGCATTAGATCAACGGTGCCATTTAACAAGTTACCAGAATATAATTACAATAGAGAAACCGACTACTTGGCCTGGCAAGGTAATTCCTCCTCCAGGCTTTTTTAACCCTAACAACAAATCCTTCTACTCTTTCCTCTCTCATGCATTTACATAGCTTCACCTTACATGCAACCATGCTAATTGCTTAAACCTCTGTACATGACAGGAAATTTTAATTTTTCACTAGCCTCTGACTGAAGAAATTTTCACTGATTTACAATTGACCAATGATTTATTACACCTAGTTTTGGATGCACAATATATTGTGTCAATGCATTGGCATCTGCCTCTGAAATTCAGTGTTACAGTGTGGCTGCATTTGGAAGGTGGAGTAAAACTCCATTAATTTGGCATGCTCAGGGCTATGGTAGCGCCAGACTAGCAGATTTTTTGGACTGTTGGATGATACTCCTATTAATACAGTTTATTAATACTTTTAATTCACTTTAAAGAAAATGTTATGCTGTAGAATAACAGATGTTCTGGTAAACCAAGTTTCAAGGGAGCGTGGGAACTGGGAATGGGAAAGGAGCCCTGGTGTGTGAAAGGCAGTGTGGGAACTCAGGAACCTGGTGTGTGAACGGGACTGTGGGCCCAGTGTGTGAGAAGAAGGTTAACACATTTGCTTAATGGACCATGGGTAACAATCCCCTTCCTCCTGACCCATAAGTACCACTGGGAATGCAATCGTCTGCTCTGTGTGCCAGTGCTCACTTCAGGCGCAAGACCCAGTGAAACCAACCACCCAACATTATGACTGAAATACAGAATAAAATCTGGTTCACTTAACCTCATTAAAATAGTTAAATGAAGATCTGGCTCATGGGAAAACATTTATCATCTATTCCCCATACCAATCTATCAAAACCTGAGGTGGCTGAATTCAAGGTGGTTTGGGTGAGAGGTTGAGATCTTTTAAATCATGAATTTTAACCCAAACCCTCTCACTCTAAGTTAAAATATCTCCCCATTTTCTGAATGGCTGTCCTATCAAACCTCTTCATAACTTTAAACAAGTCTATCAAGACACATTGGATTACAGATAGCAAGGAGGAATGAATATATCGAATAGATCCCCACTCATTTCCCACAAGACATTAAATGACTTGTGGACTTGGCGGATTTTTTTTTGGTGGGTAATTATATTTTTAATTTTCTTTTCTATTCTGATAAATTAGTGCAAGCCTGTTGAAGACAATGGATGTCTCTCTCCCTGGGTCTTTCAAGATTTAAAAATGCTGTACATTAGGGATTGTCCCTCCAGGCCCCTTTCACATTCTGTGAAAGTTGCTCACTGCCTGTAGCTCTTTTCAATCATGAAAGTACGTTTTCTTTTAAAAAGAGTTCATTTAATGAAGAAACTGGATGGCTTCTCCTTTATCAAGTGAAGTTCGTAATATAACAATCACATGCTGTATCTGATGCTACTTTCCTGTTGTAATGAGGTGGAAGGGATCAGCCATCATTTTGCAAAAGGAAGCTTTGTCAAAAGATATTAGCTTACAGTCGTAGACCTTCCTAAAATGATAGAGGGTGTCTAGTACCACTCAAAGTAACAAGACTACAAGTAAATTGACACCATAATTAACAGTTTTAAAATGGATTTGTGACTTGGTCTTCCCTTCGAACAAGAGAGAGGTTAATAATAGGTTCCCAAGAGTGATTTCCATGAAGTATACAACATGATTTTATGTGTACGAAACATAGCTACAGCCTCTCACCACCTAAAAGTACTGCAATTAGCTCAATGTTTCACTCAAAGCTCCTTCACACAATTTCTCTCTAATTGGGAAGGTCTGTTCTATTACATGGTTTATTTATTAGGTATAATCATGGACAACAAAATTCACATTGGAATTTTACAGCTTGGTGTCCATGATCAAGCTCTATTGATCAGCACCAATGTGTCTTATGTGCAGTACTTTGCAATAAGTGATGACAGCTATTAAATGTGAAATGCTGTAAACAAGCTGAAAGCTTATTGAGAAAATGCCAGTCTGACAAGTGAAATGGCATTTTGATCTTTTTCTCATTGTTTAATGCTTGTCGTCTGTATATCTGGAGCAGAATTCGTAAGCTATGTTATGTCTCACTGAAAATATCTCTTCCAATTTAGCAAAGGAAATGAGTGAGAATTGCTCAAAGGTATATACTATTTTTCAAGCTCAGATGAAGATTCTGATTTAGAGCTTTTGCTTTAAGTCCAGTTATTCAAGTAGAACACTTTAGCATTACTAGATGTTCTTTTTCGATTTATATGTTGTAGTTCTTGCAATAAACCCCAGCTATTGAATAGATGGGATGGTCTGTCCAACTGATATTCTAAGTAACTCTAAGAAAAGTTTTATAACAGAGACATATATTTCATCCCAAGGCAAAACAGAGCAGACAATGAATATTTGAAAAAAAAGTTCAGCAGCTCAGGCAATATCTGCAGGAGAGAGAAACCGAGTTAGCATTTCAGGTTGATAACCTGACCTGTAGAATATTTCCAGTGCTTTTCTATTTTAATAACATATATTTCACATTGTTTCTGGCACTTTGGTTTTACAGAAACATATGGCATAGAAGGAGGCAATTAAACCCATCATGGCTATGCTGGCTCTTTGAAAGATCTTTCTAATAGATCCTGAAGAAAGGACCTGACCTATTAACTCTGTTTCTGGCTCTACAGATGCTGCCTGAATTGATGAGTATTTTCTGTGTTTTGATCTTGCATTCAATTGCAACTGCTTGCCTGGTCCTTTCCCACCACCCAACCCTTTTTCCCTTTGCAAATTTCTATCAAATTCCCTCCCTATGGAATCCACTGTAGAATATGCTTCCTGTGATTTTTCAGTGAATTCAAGATCATTGGAGTTCACTGTGGGGAGAACACTCTCTTAACTCCACCCTGGTTCCTCTATTAATTGTTCTAAATCTCTGTTCTCTGATTAACAAACTTCTTATCAGTGTAAAAAGTTATAACCTAAAACAATTCACATATCTATATCTCTTAATTTCCTCCCCCCCCCCAAGTTTTCAATAAGAGAACAAACCAACTAAAGTTGTCTCTCTCAGTTACTGCAATCACACATCGCTGCTACCATTCTGGCAGACCTCAGATCTGCTCTGCCACTCCATGAAGACCTTGATATCTATCCAGCTATTACCTAATCAGTGACTTGTAATGATTTAGTACAACTTCCTTGATTTTTTACTCTGTGCATTATTTCTAAAGCTCAGAGGCTGTCTTACTATCCAGATCAATTTGAGCTGCACTTTTGCAGTATTTTTATGTTTGAACTCCTGGGGTCTCTCTATTCCGGCAACCCTTCAAATGGCACTTTTGGAATGGCCACCACTGCCAGCTTACTTCAGTCTAAGGCATTTGCCATAATTCATGAAAGGCCATCTGCATGCAACCTATTAAGGTATGAAATGGTTTTTGAAACTCTTTTCAGGATTAATACTAAGGCATTGAAATAATTGTTCTGTCCATTTGATGTCTAGGAAGGGAATATATTTCAATTACAAGTACTGTCAGAATTATCCTTTTCTCATAACAGGCATCTGGCCACAAAAAACTATGCTGGCTCTTTTAGCCTCCCTTTGTAGCTTGTTTCTGCATCTTACCAAGCAATTCCACAAGGGTTCCACCAGAATTACTGGGAGACC
This sequence comes from Pristis pectinata, assembly GCF_009764475.1. Classification (NCBI taxonomy): domain Eukaryota; kingdom Metazoa; phylum Chordata; class Chondrichthyes; order Rhinopristiformes; family Pristidae; genus Pristis; species Pristis pectinata. Next base: position 103,210,441 of record NC_067405.1, on the reverse strand, counting down.
AGTCAAACCTGGAAAAGTCACATGACTAGGAGAGTCAACTATGCAGCCAGGGCCAGTAAACTTCAGATTCACACACTTAACTATTTTACCCTAATACATCTTATGCCTTCATCAGCAATTTGAATACTTCTTGAACATGCTAGTTAGAACACATAAGCAATTGGAAGTATATTGTCACAGAGTGTACAGAAAATTCTCCATTAAAACCTTAGGGTAGAAATCTGTTGCCAGAGAGACAAGGGATTCTGCAGATGCTGGAATCTGGAGCAACACACACAAAATGCTGGAGGAACTCAGCAGGTCAGCCAGCATCTGTGGAGGGAAATAAACAGTTGACGTTTCATGTCGAGATCCTTTATCAGGACTCCTAATGAATGGTCTCGACCCGAAACCCAGGTAGAAATCTGTTGATCAGGTCCATTTTCCTACTCTTTTTGCTGCCATTCAATTGTAGTTGAAGGACCAGTATAGAAAGGAGCATCGTAAGAGCATTCATCATATCATAATGTGTGAAACATACATTTAACCTCTTCACCACTGCACTTTGCCTCCCTCTAATGACTGACACAAATTATAAGGAAATGTTATTTTTATTTTTTCTTTCATCTTTCTATGGATTGGTTAAAGTTCTGAAGATACGGGCTTGTTTTGGTTATTCTTGTTGTTGATTTGAGGCAGTCCGTAATGTAAAACTGGGGTTGGTTAAAGCCAGGCAGAAAATAGAGGGGAATATGCTGTTCTATTTTAAATGCCCTGCTTAGTTTCTGCCAGGTAGTGAAGGCTGTTGAGTTACATAATTAATGGAAGGAAAAATTGTTGCAATGTTTAGCTCAAACCACAATTACCTGAAACATTAGGGAAATCAAACTACCAATGAGAAATCTCATTTGATTGAGCTAACTATGAGCCTGTAGCTTTTTAAACTGAGGACATCATTCTTAAATTAGTTGTAAGAACTCTCTGCTATTTACAAACCAATGATTTGGAATAAATTTAACAAAATCAAGAAGCAGCATAAACTCTTGCAATAATATGATTCGTTCCCACTAAAATATACATGATTTTCAATTGCCTCCTGTATGTTTCTTCCCTCAAAAACTGATGGCCAACAGTTGAAAGAGTGGCAGTAGTAGGCCATGAATTTTGTCAAATCCTTTGATATCCAAAATCCATTTGTATCACTCACTCGCAATTTCCAAGCATCCCTATCACTATCTCTAACTCTATTTCTACTCTTTAATTCTGTCATAATTCTACATCTAACTGGCTGACTCTTAACCTATTTTTGACTGTAACTTCATCTCTGTATCCAGTCTCAAAGAAAACCCCTGTCCCTGTTTTAAGAAGTGTCTGCCTTAGATATAACTAATCATCCTGATATACATTACACACATTTGTGACAGGATTCTACTTCACACTCATTCTCCATCTGTGAACATCAATAAGTTTTCAGATGATCAGCTGAGACCTCAATTACGAACCACTTTGCTGTTCCCCAATGCCCATACCATTCACTTTCCATGACATGTAGGTTGTGTGCCAGGATCAAGACTGGAGTGACATTAATTTTCTACCTACTGGTTGAGAGAATTGGAGGGTAATTGTAACATCCTCATTGCTGCTCTGGATGTGACTAAGGATTGATTTGCAAATAAGACTCAACTGTAGGTATTCTATCTACCATGTATTAATACAGTTTATTAAAGTTATTTCCAGATCTTGATTTGTTACAAAAGTTAAATATCCATAAAGTGTCCCCATATTGACTTCCAAAGATTAACTTATGGGCATTCCAATCTTTGAACTGACCCAACCAAACAACAATTAAATGTTCAAGTATCTAGTAATTCAACAATTAAGGAAGAAGTTTAGAATTCATTACATGTTATTAGAACACCCTAACACAGTCACAGGAAACAATTTGAAGGAAATTGAGTAAGACGACCTGATTCTGAGTCATGCAGGATGGTTAAGCACGGTGTTTGGAATATGGCTGGTCAGCATCCAGGGTTTGATAGTTGTGGGGGATTGCACCCATGGATCAGAAGATAATTGGACAGCCAAGGACTGGAAAGGGTTGGGAGGATGATTGGAGCTGGGACTAAGTGCCAGGGATCATGGGTGAGGGTCTCCAATAAAAAGTTGGTAGATGAGGGTGTGGGAGGGGAGTCAGCTTGGCAGTCAATGAGCTATTGGTAAATTGGTAGTCTTAATGAGTGTGGGCAGTGGTTGTGTGCAGATTGGGAGCTGGGGTTGCAACTGGTATTGGGGTTGGGGATCCCCAGAGAGAGCCAGATAAGAACATCATAGAGGACTGACCTGAGGCAGGTTCTCAGCACTGAACTCCATGGGTTGGGATCTGCTCCAGGAAGACCCTTTAAATAATGCTAAAGCAGCTCCCACAAGCTCTCTGTGGATCTGCTACTACATGAGTACCATGCATGCATGAATATCATTCCTGGAAGTGGTGTCCAGACATGAGTTGCCCACTGTTGAATGTCATCGATCAAGGGACAGGAAGTCTTAAATGTGGTTCTCTTTTACCATTGATTTTTCATTGTAATGCACACAAACATGGTGTTAACTGATCGAGCTTTTAAGCTGGCACCTCTAACAGTGCAGCACCCTCTCAGTAGATCAATGAAAATGAGAATCAGCAGCTTAGGTTTCAAAAGTTGATAATGAATAGGTAATTCTAATTGTTGCCAGGTAATACTGTTTTGCTCAGGCTGTTTCCCAGATTCATCAAAATCTAACAACTTGATGCAAAGCTTAGAAGAATGCCTGAAGAAATAAACAATTTGTACTAAATTCCAAAATGCTTATGTTACTAGCGTCAGCTCAAAAATGTACTCAATCAAACTGCATTTGGAAATTTTGTTGCTCCCATGTAAACAACCTAAACATGCACATAAGTTCCATTTTAGTCATTAAAAAAAGGTGGTGAGGGAGGAGGAGAAGGGACAGGTGTTGCACTTCCTATGGTTGCAGAGGAAAGTGCCAGGAGATGGGGAGGAGTGGGTGGGGAGGGATGAGCAGACCTGGGAGACATGAAGAGAGTGGTCCTTGTGGAAAGCAGAAAGGCAGAGAGAGGGGAAGATGTAACTGTTGGTGGGATCACATTGGAGCTGACGGAAATGGTGAAGGATGATATGTCGGACATGGAGGCTGATGGGGTGAAAGGTGAGGACCAAGGAAATTCTATTGCTGTTCTGTCTGGAGAGAGGTAGTCTGAGAGCAGACATTCAGGAAATGGAGGAAATGCATGTGAAGTTAATGTGTGCAAGGAGTCAGTATGTTCACGGAAGATGTCAGTGGCAAGTCGGTCTCCTGAGATGGCAACAGAGAGATACCAGAAAAGGAAGAGAAGTGTCAGAGATAGTCTGGGTGAATTTGAGGGCATGGGGGAAGTTAACACTAAAGGCGATGAAATTGATGAGTACCGCGTGACTGCAGGAAGCAGCAGTTGATGTAGCATAGAAAGAGTTGAGGGATGTGCTGGAATAGGCTTGGAACAAGGATTTTACTGTGTAGCCAACAAAAAGATAGATGTTGTACCCATGGCTATACATTTGATCTGCAGAAAGTAGGAGTAGTCGAAAGAGAAGTTGCTGAGGGCAAGGACAAGTTCTCTCAGGTGAATGAGAGTGTTATTGGAAGGGAACTATATGGGCCTTTGTTGAAGAAAGCAAGGGCCTTCCTGATGGGTGATGGAGGTGAATAGAGACTGGATGTCCATGGTGAAGGTGAGCCAGTTGGGTCATCATCGCCATAGCTCGTGTGAGGTCAAATGCAGATCGGAAGACCAACATCTCCTAACTCGCTTGGGTAGCTTACAACCCAATGGTATAAATATTGAACTTTCCAGTTTCAGGTTGCCCACAACCCCAGGGTTCTCCTCCCGCACACACTCACTTGTCCACCTCGGTCTTCGCCCTTTGTTCACCTTTGCCATTCCCTCCCCTCCCCCACCTGGTTCCATCTGCCCATCATTCCCCCTCCACCCCACCATCATCTGGTTCCACCTATCACCTATCAGCCTCTGTCCCCACCTCTTCCCTCTCGGTCCTGTTGCAGAGTCTCGACCACAAATGTCGACTCACGCCTCTTGCTTCCACAGGCACATGACCCACTAAGTTCTGAGCTTCTTGTTCTTGGATTGTACTGGTTTAACCAATTTGGGGAATGGTATTGAAAGAACCAGTTAATCTTTTAATTATTTGACACTCACCTAAAACTCAACACCAATATTCCAAAGGCTAATGTTACAGCTGAGTAAAAAAATAATTAACACCAGCCTAAATGATCTAAAACATTGTGCTACTTACAAAGCCACTAGGCTCATTTGAGTGAGATATGCAGAGAGTTGCCCTAAAATGGGGAAATCCTGCATTTAGAGCAACCCCAGAGGTTAATGTTGCTGCTTGCAGATATCTGGCAAAAGTAATAGAAGTGTTAGGTTGTAAGATACCCAAGCAATGGAATTAATGGAAGTGGAAGTGTCCAGCAGACATGATATCAGTAAGCATGAACTGCAGACCGACTGAACTTATTGATATCCCCTCACGTAGCCTGGAAGGTACTGAAGGCAAAGCAGCTGAGTTCTATAATGATCATGTGCTAACTGCAGCAGTGGTTATTGGTCTTGTCACATGAGAGATAACTTTGTCACCATCTCTCCAGAGAAGCAGTATTTCCTTTTGCACCACCTCTCAATGATGTGCAGGTAACTTCTATGCAGTGAGTTATTCCTGACACTCAGGGTAATATTTATCCCTTTGTCAACTTTCCTGAACCTGGTTGTCTGCTTGTTATAGGGTTGCTGGATGTTGGAGCCTGCTGTTTGTAGGAGCTTGCTGTTTGCCAATTGACTGCTGCATTTTCCATGTTTCAACCTGTAAAGCATTGAGTATTTTGAAAAAGATAAGAAAGATAGTGTATAAATGTTAGCCCTTATTTCTTTATCTGGGGCCAGTAAACTCAAGGTGGGTCAGTGTAATGTTATCGTTTGTTTAACATAGCACCTTTGTCACAACCTCTACAGGTCCTTCGTTCCATTTTCAAGTAACTGTCTTAACATTCAGTCTGATCCTCATATCCAATATAACATCACATAAAACCTCATTTATCCTAGATGGCCATGCAAATGTCCACATAAACTGCAGATTATATCATGCATTGCATAATATAAAACTCCCACCTGTATGAAGAAATATGTTGTCTGACTTGCATTAAGCAATTCAGTGAAATCCGCTGGTGCGTTATAAAACATTTTTAAGCAATGTCTAGCTCAAGTTAATGATAAAGAGTCATAGAGTAGTACAGCACTGAAACAGGCCCTTTAGCTCAGCACATCCTTGCCAACCTTTTTGCCCATCTACACTAATCCCATTTGCTCACATTAGGTCTGTATCCTTTGATGCCATGCCAATTGAAGTGCCTGTCTAAATGCCTCTTCAGCATTGAGAATATATCTGACTTGACCACCTCGTCTGGCAGCGACTTCTGGATATCAAACACACACTGTGTAAAAAAACCTTTTCCCAAAAATCCTGATCAAAACTCCTTCCTCTCACCTTAAAACTTATGCCATATTGTTTTTGATACCCCTACCAATGGAAAAAGGTTCTGACAATCTACCCTGTCCATTATAATTTTATGTACCTCTATCTGGTCACCCCTTAGCCTCCTTCACTCCAGGGAAAACAAACCCAGCCTATCCTATCTCTCCCCATAACAATCGAGGCAACATCCTGGTGAATCTCCTCTGCGCTCTCTTCAGTGCAACCACATCATTCCAAAAGCATGGCAACCAGAGCTGCACACTAAATTCCAAGTGTGGTCTAACCAGTGTTTTGTAAAGGTTGCAACATAACATCCCAACTTTTGTGTTCCATACCCCAATCTATGAAGGCAATCATGCCATATGCCTTCTTCACCACTCTATCTACCTGTGTTGCCACTTTTAGGAAACTATGGACTTGAACTTCAAGGTCCCTCAGTTCATTAACATCCTACCAGTTACCGTGTATATACTGCCCCTATTCACCTTCCCAAAATGCATCACCTGCACTTGTTGGAGTTAAAGTCCATCTGCCAATGTTCTGCCCAACTTTCCATCTAATCTCAACATCATCAACCGTTGTGGTATCAACAGCACCAACTTTTGTGTCATTCACAAACTTACTAACCGTACCACTACATTCACATGCATATTGTTAATATATTGTCACAAACAACAATGGTCCTAGCACTGATCTCTACAGTGCACAACCAAATAGAATAGCATGCTTCCACCTCTAACATCTGCTTCTTATCGTTCAGCCCATTTTGGATCCAATTATCTAGCATGCCTTGGATCCCATGTGTCTTAACTATCTGGAACAGCCTACCATGTAGAACCTTGTCAAATGCCTTACTAAAGTCATATAGACAATGTCTACTACTCTGCCATCATCAATATTCTTAGTTACCTCCTAAAAAGCCTCAATCAAATTAGCAAGGCAGCATTTTCCCCTCACTAAGCTATGCTGACTATTCCTGATCAGCCCCTGCCTTTCCCCAATATACATAAATCCTATTCCTTAGCAATTTTTGTTACACAACATTCCAAAGCATTAATAATGTGTTCTTCTCATAGCATCCTTGTAATGCAAATGAGTTTGAAAGTAAAATAAACCTTTAAATTAAATGCATGCTTGCATTGATAGTTGTGTGTTAATAGTTTTGACCAATCATTTCTTCAGTGTATATTTTGAAGGTTAAAAATTAGGTGCAGTCGGCTTTTGCAATTCATAATCATCCTGCTTTTGCAATTCATAATCCTCCTGTTTTGCAGTGAATTTTAGTATGCATCCCTTTTAGCTTGGATGAGAAGTGAGGCAGTGATGCCATTGCTTTATTGCCATGTTAAATCCAATTTGATGTTTCCATGGCCTGGGATTAACTGCGCTGCTATAACAATCCTTTTTACAAGTCCCAGGTCTGAGCTTAGTCATGGAACAGTACAAAAAATGCCAAAGATTAAGAAAATAATTAAATCCTCATGTGTAGACTTTGTACTTGGTGTTTTGTTCACCTGCAGGTCAATTAAAATAAGTAATAATTTTCAGTATAAATAACCTAACATGGCTTATTCCAGTAATCTCTGAGGTTGTCTGGGATCAGGTAACAAGCATCATTATAGAAACTGGGTCAGCTTGTTGGTCAGCTGGATCATGCAGCTCTCTGACTTGGCACCTTTCCAAGACGCATGTCTGAAAGATAGCATTGTATCTCCTCTTAAAAGCATTCTCCTGAAAGAAGCAGAAAATAAATTTATTCATATTTTTCTGAAGCAAGACATTACAAAGGTAGTCCACATTCTTCAACCATGTCCGCTTTTAATAAAACTTACTTTTTACTACATTAAGTAACTGCACTTAATTCCACCCTGACAATATATGAATCTGTATTGAGCAATACAGAAATTACCAAATTAGATGAAAAGAAAATTAGAGTCATACAACACAGGGATGGCCCTTTCAGCCCACCAGATCCATGCTAACCTTTTTGTCCATCTACACTAATCCGATTTGCCCGCATTAGGGCAGAGTCCTTCTATGCCTTGCCTATTGAAGTGCCTGTCTTAAGCATTGTGATTGTGTCTGACTCCACCACTTACTCTGGCACCATGTTTCACTTATCAGTCACCTGCTGTGTAAAAATTCTACCCCTAAGATCCCCTTTAAAACTCCTTCCTCTCACCTTAAGCCTATGCCTTCTTGTTTTTGATACCCTTACCATGGAAAAATGGATTTTGACTCTACTGTATCTGTACTTCTCATAACCTTATGTACTTTCATCAGGTCACCCCTCAGCCTCCTTCACTCCAGGGAAAACAAACCTAACCTATCCAATCTCTTAATGACTAAAGCCCTCCAATCCAGGTAACACCCTCGTGAATCTCCTCTGTGCTTTCTCTGGAGTAATCACATCCTTCCGATAGTGTGATTATCAGAACTGCACGCATTACTGATCCAACCAGTGTTTTTTAAAGTTGCAATACCACATATGAACTCTTATATTCTAATTCTTTTTTAACATTATGGAAGTTTATAGATCCAGATACAGGTCAAAAATTGTAATTTAAATCAATAGAGTTATTATTGGCAATATGAGCTGGTTCTAACTGAACAGGAGGTCAAGGTGAGATATTTCAAAAATATAGAATTAAACAGAAGCAAGAAAATCCTTTGCATCCTTCACTGAAAAGGGATTTATAAGATATAAAACAGCATTCCGTAATGGGAATAGAGCCATACATGGGTATACAGGCTGAAAAATTATACAACATAAATTTGTAAAAGCTTTGATGGTCTTCATGTTCATATCATAGTTTTTATGTGGCGTCATTAATGATTTATAAAACTAAATGTGTGAAAGGATGTCTGATATTTCTATTTTAGTTCTACTTACTGCAATCAACAGATAACTGATAGAATGATTCTCCTTCAGTGATATGCAAAGTTTAGGAGGTATGGCTATCTGATTAATGTTACTGTTTATAAGATAGCTGTGCATATCTTTTCTGAATGGCTTAAAGGATAAATTACTTGTGACTTTTAAGTGAAAAGATAGAGACTGCAAACTTCAAGGGGGAGGGAGTTATCTTGCAAAAAAAAATCTGAGAGAAGCTGTTATGTGCTAAAATGCTTGAAATAATGAAACATTAAATGTATTAAAGTGAGCTGTGCGTATTTTCATTAAGATTCTGGTGCAGTTTTGAGATTGTTGATCATATTTTAAAATCAGTGCTTTCAATTAGTAGAGGGCGATAATGCGAAAGCAACCTCAATCCCCCAGTGACATCAGTTTTAAAACATTATGTTAGCTCATCAGACAGAATGGCCTTGGCTTTCTGCCTGCCCCTGCCAATTTTTCAGCAGGTCGAGGGCAGGCAGAGGGACTTGATAATGTCATTGCTCTCCATTGTTTTGCATCTGATCAGAGGGGGAGAGTGCCTGACTGCTGGACTGTTTCAGTATCTCAGCAGAGCAGCAGAGGTGATGACATCCGCCACATTCCAGTGGGCATTATGAATATTCATTTGAGATCTTCGGGGTCAACCTTCTATCTCCTGGCTGGATGAAACTGTGACTAACAGACAGCTACACCAACTCAACATTGAATATGAAGGCATTTAGTTTAGGAGTATCATTAAACTGGTGCGACTTGCAAATTTTATTTCTTTTGAGTGCACACAATGCAAATTTGGCAGACCGTCTTTTTAAACTGACATCAAATAAATGAATTTCAGAGGCATTGTACAACATGCTGACACAACTATATGGCATGCTTAGTGCTGACAATGAGATGAATTTCTAGGCATTTGTCCAGAAATTATACAGAATGCTATCAATAATTTTAATTTATGTTGATCATTGATCAGATTCTTATAAAGCATTACACATCGCAAAATTTACAGCTTCTAAGATGAAATGTGTTTTTGAAGTTAAAGATGGTTTGAGGAGAAATTATTTGGCAGTACTTCAAACTCCCATCAGGTGGGACAAGTTCTCTTACCCACCCTATATGACTTAAGCATCCTCCATGCCTATGCATCTCATCTAATGATTTAGTTCCTATGGTGGGCATTCCAAACATATCCAACCACACAGCCACTTAAAAATAAAGACCGTAGGAAAATAATCTATTAGCACCCAGCTTGAAACAAGCCTCTATACATCTCAATAAAACAAATGTAATATTAGGATTGATGATAATAATAGTAATGTAACTTGGTTTGGATATTGCTATTAATTGCTCTAAGGATCTCATTCATATTCCTCATATTACTTGGCTAATAATGAGTACCTCAGAGCTAGTAATGATATTCCCACCTTCAAAAATTAAATCATGACATTTCAAAGTTGATGAAATTGAAACAGTTGACATTTCCATAGTCTAAAGCTGAATATGGATCTGCCATTTAGAATTGGTAAAATGATAGATCTAATCATGAATACTGAAGTTTCATTGATTTTTTTGCAGCCTGGAATCATCAGCTTAATCAGTAAGACTATTATCTCGTCTTTTACAATATCTTGAGTGTAATATCAGTTTCAAAAATAGCATTTGCAAAATATCCTACAATTTACTCTGAATCTCACAAAAACAATTATGAATGCTTAATTTGGAAATTGAAATTGACAGATATCTGATTGTAAGTTCTTCACCTCTAAATCCCAAGATCATTAGGGCAAATCTCACATCTTATTGTGACTGTTGCTTAATTTTCCAAACAGTTGAGTCTATTTCAAAGTATTTTATCTGCATACTTGTTATAATAATACTGTGGTCCAGTTTTTTTTGTATGTCTTCTCATAATTCAAATACAAAGTGTATCTGAAGTAAAAGCCCAGATAGACAACAGGTCAGTCAGCATCTGTAAAGAGAATCTTTCCAAGAGCTGAATTGAACACTATTCGTTTTCATTATTTAGCCTTTACAGACTTGAAAGCGTTGAACATGCAAGTAAACATCGGCAATAACTTGTTAGGTCAGAGCATGAGTTAATGTGATTGCTAGGTCATTTTTTTGTTCTGAAAACAAAAGTGTTTTTTTCTCTCTCAGGAGTACACTCCACTGAATTATCTCAAATAGAATTGACATATAACTTGTTGAAAATTGAAGTATGTATTAACATAGGACAAGCAGGGACTTGGGAAATACACAGTAGTGTAGCACCGAGCATTATAATGATGATGCCTGCTTTTGAAGGGCTTTGTTTTCCATAAATCACCATTTCCAATGTATTCATGTATTCTGTTTGTGCAATACTCCACACTATCCTATTCTATATAATATGTACAGTTCTATAATATTAAAATACACATTTATCCTTTGGAGGTGAATATTCTGTTCTGTAGAAATGCACCATATTTGAAATAACAATAAACTGCTGTTGTGATTTATTTGAGCAACCCAGCATGCAAGTTAAAGCCTTCAGTTAATTGCAAGGTATAATAGTATGAACACTAGGGGAGAACAAGCTTTACTGGATTTAACTCCTTTTTGGACTCATATGCAAGATAATAAATATACAACCAAAAGCAGATTTCTCAGGGACTCATTTGTTTGAATCTGTCAGTTTGCAATGCAAGCATAGAATCGCAAGTGTTGAAACTAATTCCAATTGGCAAAATTTCCAAGTGTAGTTAATTTCCCAACAGAAAGTAAAAATGAAATCTCTTTTAATGTATAATGCATGATAATACTAATAAGCAAGAATGTCCCATAAACTACTCAATTCACCTTGTGCATTGTTGGTTGCATAAATGGTATTTGCAAATGATATTATAAAGAGAGTAATTGGATAATTCTTTATGTTGCATTGACATGAAAGATTTCGGTCTGCATTTTCAGGATAAATACTGTCATCATTTTCTCGGGTAAGCATCCAAAAGCTTGGGGTTTCTACTGTTTTGATAGCTTTGGCAACTGGCTAAGCTGACAGCATATTTCAACCACTCTATAGATGTAGCATGCTGTGGTCGTTCCTCCTTCCCCCGGAACCACCTTGCATGTGATGGATTTACAATATGGAAGGCCATGCTATTCCAGAGAGCCTGACTGTTGAGGCTTCCCACCATTCATACATTTTGGATCATCAATTTAGATTAATAACTCTGGGCTCATAACAAGGTGGAGAGGAAATAAATACTTCATTTATTTATCTACCTACGTAAACACCATTTTAAAAGGGAATTGAAAGAACTTAAACATTATAATGTTAAGCCACTTTTGAGAGATACAAGTTATATAATTTGTTCAATGTCAGTAAAATACACAGTCTGGACATTGTTAGTTTGCCACAGCACACTGGTTGGTGAAGAAAAAAGGTGGGAATATTCATAACACACAACATGCCATTTATCTCTGAAGCTGTTATTTTGAATGGTCTTGAATAAGCTAATCTAACAGTGATTTTGAAATTAAACCGCACAGTATAAATGCTTTGCATGATCTCAGGAAATTACTTAGCTCATTAATTATTTTTGTGTAGTTAAGTGATCACATTCACATAACAAAGAAAGGACTTTCTTATGAACAAATGAGAAACTTCAGACAAAGCATCAGGTAGAAGATGCAAAGTGCTTTATAGCTGATAAACTGCTTTTAAAGAATAGTCACTTTTTTAAGGTAGCTAAACAGAGCAGCCATTGCATAGGCAGCAGGCAGGAACTCTACTGATGCGAGTCGCACTCAATGTCATATTTAGGAGGGCAATATTCTGTGCAGAGGTAACACCCACTGAGATGATTCAGTCAGCAGAATGTGATGGCAATCAATATGCAACCTTCATTTGACTCCAGCACTGCTCTATTGGAGCTCAGTGCTCCAGCTAACAACATCTGTTGAATCTGTATAGCTGAATGCTTGCCAAGCAGCAGGAAGGATTACCCAGCAGCACTATTTAAAGAGGTTATCTGCTTTCAACAGGTTGATTACTTCTGGTTGAGATTCCAGAAATATTTGGTACTTGCAATGGATTGTTTAAGTTTACAACTAAATCGATAAGAGTGGTGTGTTAGGTATTGAAAGATTCTGATCTCTTCAGGCAAGGCGGTACATCAGTTGCTTCCAGGCATGGGTGCATTATTCGGCATTTTCCTTGGAAAACAGCATGACTGAGAAAATGAATGGAGGTCATTGCAGAGCAGGATGAGCTTCTGTAAGTGAGCAGTGGAGTAGGGTGCAGAAGGGTTCCCAGTACAAAGCCATATCAGCCCAGAAAACAGGTGTCCTACCTGATCCTCAGAGGAGCAATGTGTAATATGTAAACTGCTGCAGCCATAGTTCCAGTCTCAGAGAAGGGGAAGAACTGTACTGTCACTAATCACCTTTGGAGATCATGGCAAAGACTTTTTTTTGCCTCTAGGCTGTACCTGGAGTTGTTTACAACATCTCACAGTTTGTTGAAGAAATGGTTACTGAAACCCTACATTCCAAATGAAATGAATACATTTAATTCTCTCTTCTGGGCCAGGTTCTGGTCCACTGCAGCATTCTCCCTCCTGCAGCAACAGAAAACCTGAAAGCCCACTCTCACCCCTTTGCTCCATACCTCAGTTTTGTAGATCAGCCTCAGTTGTAGAACATCAGCCACTCATGCTTCGAGCACAACACACCTCCCTTTGAAGAGTCCAGCCAATGAACAATGCAGTAAAGCATTCATTATAATTAGCTAAAATCATTATAATTAGTCAGCATCTGGTTTGCATTACACTGAATGGAGGTAGGTGGTGGATGAGTGTTAAGTGTTGGCCTTGGCAGTGACATCCACATTTTCTGATTGAATGAAAACCATGGTTAATTGCCATACCTGTCTTGAGGGTATAATGCACAGAACAGTACAACACAGGAACAGGCCCTTCAGCCCATGATGTGGTGCTAAACTAATTACAATTGTAATTAAATGCCTAACTAAATTAATCCCTTCTGCCTACACAATGTCCATATCCCTCCATTCTCTGCACATTCATGTGCCTATCTAAGAGCCTCTGAAACACCTCTATCGTATCGACCTCTACTACCACCCCTGGCAGTGCATTCCAGGCACCCACCACTCTCTGTGTAAAAAAAAACTTGCCCCACACATCTCCTTTGAACTTAGCCCCATTCACCTTAAATGCATGCCCCATAGTATTAGACATTTAGACCCTGGGAAAAAGATACTGGCTGTCTACTCTATCAGTACCTCTCATAATCTTATAAACTTCTATCAGGTCTCCCCTCAGCCTCTGCCGCTCCAGAGAAAACAATTGAATTTATTTTCCTATTCCTCCAATGGTGCAGCTCTCCCTCAGGAATATAGAAAGATTGAAAAACATGTAAACTTGAGTGCCTCCTGGTTTATATCATTCAACATCATGGCTGATCTCATTAACTCCATATTCCCTTTCCTATGTATATCATCCTAGGTTTGCTTTGTTAACAAAAATACTCAGTCTTATATTTAAATTATTTAGAAGTCCTGGGGCTATCAATGGCATCAATTGCCATGGGAGGGAGAGTTTCCAACTTCTAGCATTCCTGATGGCACTGTGGCATCATTTAGATTCTATGCTTAAAGTATAAACTCTTGAATAACAGATCAGTGATTAGATTGAATATTATGTGAAAAAAACTTTCCCTTTCATTGATTAATGTTACCTTCAGACTAAGAACGTTGTAGGTTTAATGTGAACACTTCAAATATTGGACAAAACAGTGTCCTTGAATCAATGCTTTCCATTTTATTAGCTTGCACTGTTGTATGAAAGGCTACAACAGAGAAGAAAATGACCAGACTGATTGAGTCTGGAGGGTCTGTGTTATGAGGAGCGGTGCTGTAAATTGGTCTTTTTCTCACCAGAAAAGAGAAGCTTGAAGGTTGTTAACATTTCATTTTTAGGATTCTAAAGAGACAGATAATGGAAATGAAAATGAGTGTATTCTCTTCTCCAGGACAGTCGAACCCAAGGATACATTTGCATTTGAAAGGAAATAAATGTAATGATGAAGGGTCTCCACTTGAAATGTCAGCTGTCTGGATGGTCTATTTCTCTCCACAGATGCTGCCTGACCTGTTGAGTTCCTCCAGCAGTTTGGTTTTTGAAATAAATGTAATACTACTCTGTTGGAACTACAGCCCTGATATTTTCAGAGTGGAAATCACTGTATGGCATAGAGTTTTAATGCCATGGTGTGTGTGTGTGTGTGTGTGTGTGTGTGTGTGTGTGTGTGTGTGTGTGTGTGTGTGTGTGTGTGTGTGTGTGTGTCCACCCACGCGTTCATGTTCTATTGGCAGGGAATCCTATGGCAGCAGATCAGGAGCTGTTTGGTTTAGTGATTCTAGGGTTAGAGATATTGGGGCTCTGCATGGTGGAGGATAAGGTGATCACAGGAGTAATTACAAATTTGCTGGGAGTGGTTTGGGAACAACTGAGGATGGGTTGGAGATTGAGGAAGAGATGGGAGGAGGTTCAGGAGGAAATCAGAGATCAAGATGGAGATGTGGATTTGGCGATAGGGTGTCAGTAATGAGGAGTTGTTTGGTGAATATTGTTTTTTTGTGGGCTGGTGCGGGATAATATTAACAGGTCTATGGTTGAGGTTGGATCTGGAGAAAACATGTTTGCATCTATTACTGGTACAGGCGGTCCCCAGGTTACAACAGGGTTCCGTTCCTGAGAACTGTTTGTACGCCAAACTGTTTATAAGTCGGAAATGAACAGAAACAGTGTGTGGGAGAGGACCATAGAAACATTTGTGATGGGAGGGAGAGCAGGTGTGGGAAGAGCGGCCACCAGCCAGCCTCACTGACACAGTGAGTGAGTAAGCTGAGTCTGCTTAGTGCTCCTGGCTCTGCTCGGCTCAACCTAGCCCTTGATTGTTGTGCCTCTGGAAGAAGGGCGGGGGTGGGTTGGGGAGAGGAGGCATGCTGAAGTGCCCTATTCCAACCCAACAGAAGATGCCTGCAGCTCTGCAGCAGCCACCAAATCCATCCCCATCCATCCCACTGGTCTCCCAGGTGCTCATTCATATGTACAAGCTGTCCATAAATCAGGCTGGGGAGGACCTGGAGCAGTTGTTTCTTCTTGCTAGTTCAAGTACCCCTGTTTATCTGAAGAAATATTGTGATTCTTGGATGGTCAACTTTTCTTTCTTCAAAAAGAATATATTTGCATAGTTTATGGAGCACCTTGTGCTTCAAACTGCGCAGAATAATGATTCTCGGAATAACAGTGGTATACTACATGTATAAAATATCTGAGAGCTTCTCACCCAGCAAGCAGCTTAAGATAAACTTGGCAGCTCTTGGAGTTACTAGCATACTGATCAATGCCACTTTAAAGGACTGGAATTCAAATTATGATTATAAATTAACTACGCACGATTAATGGAATAATATCAAATTTACTTTCAATTTTGATTAAATATTGTCATTGGTTGTCCACTGCAACAGATGATCAGAGGTACAAAAATAAACGTAGTGATGCATGTCAGAATCAGATCAGGTTTATTTTCACTGACATATGTCGTGAAATTTGTTGTTTTGCAGCAGTAGTACAGTGCAAGACATAAAAATTATGATAAGTTACCAGAAAAAATGGTGCAAGAGAGGAATAATGAGGTAGTGTTCATGGGTTCACGGATCATTCAGAAATCTGATGGCGGAAGGGAAGAAGCTGTCCCTGAAATGTTGAGTGCCAGTCTTCAGGCTCCTGCACCTCTTCCCCGATGGTAGTAACTTGAAGAGGGGATGTCCCAGATGGTGTGGGTCCTTAATGATGGATGCCGTCTTCTTGAGGCATTGCCTCTTGAAGATGTCCTTGATGGAAGGGAGGGTTGTGCCCGTAATGGAGCTGGCTGAGTCTAGAACGCTCTGCAGCCTCTTTTGATCCTGTGCATACCAGATGACTCCACACCAGGTGGTGATGCAACCAGTCAGATTGCTCTCCACCATACATCTGTAGAAATTTGCAAGAGTCTTTGGTGACGTACCAAATCTCCTCAAACCACTAATGAAGTAAAGCCGCTGGAGTGCCTTCCTCGTGATTGCATCAATGTGTTGGGCCCAAGATAGATCCTCTGAGATGTTGATGTCCAGGAAATTGAGTCTGCTTACCCTTTCCACCGCTGACCCCTCAATGAGAATTGGTGTGTGTTCTCAAGACTTCCCCTTCCTGAAGTCGACAATCAATTCTTTGGTCTTACTGATGTTGAGTGCAATGATGTTGTTGCGACACCACTCAACTAGCCGATCTATCTCACTCCTGTACGCCCCCTCATCGCCATCTGAGATTCTGCCAACAACAGTGGTGTTATCGGTGAATTTATAGATGGTGTTAGAATTGAAAATAAATTGCAATTAACAACAAGACAAATGCTGTTCACTATGGTAATTAAGATTAATCACAAATTCTATATTTTTGATTCAGTGTGATATGTTTTGTCAATGCATGTTTAATACTGAGTTTTGGACCCCAAATCTCATCCACTGCTAGATCTGCCATTAAGCAAAAAACTGCACATGCTGGGAATCTGAAGCAAAAATAGGAAATGGCAGAATCTTTGACGAAGGGTCATTGATCTGAAACTGACTCTGTTTCTCTCTCCACAGATACTGGTATTGTTTTATTATTGTTACATGTACCAAGATACAGTGAAAAGCTTTTGTTTTGCATGCCATCCAGACAGATCATGCCATACATAATTATATCAAGGTAGTAAAAAGAAAACAGAATGTAGAATATAGTGTTGAAGTTATAGGGAAAGTACGGAGCACGTGGACAAATAAAATGCAAGGGCCATGATGAGGTACATTGTGAGATAAGAAGTTTATCTTTTGGCATACGTGAGGTCCAGTGTATAAGAGGTCCAGCTTGAACTGTTGAGTGTTTCTGGCATATCTGTTTTTGGACTTGCCACTATTTGCCTCCTAAGCATTGTTTCTATTCTCTCATTTGCAACAACCATTCTTGATACCCTCATAATGGCAAAGATTAATTTTTCAAGTGGTTTCTTTGAACTTCCCTCCTACATAAGCTTCAGAAAATATAGAACTCCCTGTCCCAGAAATTTCCTGTGATAGTCCTAGATGCCAATCGTCACTTTATCAATAAGTTATCCTGACTTTCTATGTCACACTGTTTGAAGATCCTTGGTTTTCAACTCTTTTAGATCCTCAGTCCCTTCTAGAGAATCTTCTTCAGCCCCAAAGTCCCAATCAAATTGTATGATGCCTTTGACCTTGGGTTACTCCTTCTTTCCAACTCCATCTCTATTTAGAACAGACATTTGGCCTTCGTTATCCTGTGTTCTGGAACTCTTTAACCTCTTTTCTGTTTTTTAAAAACTTCCCCAAAGTATGTCTCATTATTCCCCATTTTTAGGACCTGATGCAGGGTCTTGACCCGAAACATTGACCATCCCTCTGCCTCCACAGATGCTGCCTGACCTGCTGAGTTCCTCCAGCAGTTTGGTTTTTGCTGTGATATTGCACTGATTTTTACCATTTATTTCTGTATTAGGAAACTCCTCATTAGTGTCCAACTATAATTTTTTTTTTAAATGCATTGTTCTGTGATCAATCCAACATGACCTTTTGCCTTTTTGTCTTGCAGAATGCACCATTAAGCAATTGATAATCAGTTTTGGTCATTGAATAAAAGAATTAAATGAATAATGTACACTACACTTCAGGAAACATAAGTATGCAGTTTGAAACCTTATAATATAAATGAGGGTTGGTTGAAATTTTAAAAGACACTGAAAATTAAAAAGAAGCTATTACCAAAGATTTATTTTCATGTCATATCTTTAAGGATAAAACAAAATATATTACTGAATTAATCAGTGCATCAAATTTAAATTCTTTTTTTGTCACAAACTACCAGCTTTGTGGAACAGACTCAGAAGAGCAATTGTTGAGATTGAGCTAATGAAATACTCCTAAAAGAAGCTTGGTTGGTAGCTGGTCTTGGCAATGAGATTCTTGGTAAAAGTGTTTAGTTTTTATCGGAATGATCAAATGATACTTTCAGTGCTGTTGGGGCAGAGTCTAGGACAGCTTAAGAGAAGGGAATAAAATGGAACATGAGAATGAAGTAGCAGGGGTATAAAGATAGATGAATTCTAAAGTTCTGCCTGATCATTAGTAATTTGAGACATGAAATGTGGTAAGCATAGCATGCCTCTGTGAAAAATAATGTGACTCTCTACCTGTTTTTCCAAAAGCTCTCTGCCACTGAAATTTTCTTCATGTCATTCTGCATCTGCTATAGATCACTTAATAGTGAATGATTGTACAGTCAGTCAGCACTTCCATTAACAGTGAATATTGCAACTACTAGATTAGTAGGGAACTGTTTGGATCTTGGTCTTTTTTACATCTAGTAGATGTAAAATCTAGTCTACTACATCTAGTAGAGATGTAGTAAAAGTTACTGCTACAGAATACAAAGCTGCATTTGACTGAGTGTGGTATTGTGGGGTCTCCGTAAAATTGAAGCCAATGGTAATCATGGGGAAACTCTCCAACTCTCACAATATTTGTGATTGTTGATCAGTCATCTCAGACCAAGAACCGTGCATCAGGAACTCTAACAGTTGGTTCCTGGGCTCAGCTACTTCATCAGTGCCCTAACCTTCAACATAAGGTCAGAACTAGGGATGTTCACTCTTTACTGCACATTTTTCAGTTTTATTCACAACTCAGGTAAGAAGACAGTCAAGAATAAGTCAAAGTGTATGTATTCTGCAGTGAGTGGTTAACCTCCTCATATCCCAAAGCCTTTTGTCCATCAACAAGTCAGAACCATAATGAATATCCTCCAGTTTCTGAATGCATGCAGCTCCAAAATTACTCAACAAACTTGATGCCATGCAGGACAAAGCAATCCACTTGATTGACATTCTATCCACCACTCTATTCATTAACTCTCTCCATCAAGGCACATCTTGGCTGCGCTGCGCCGCAATACCTACAATATGCATTGCAGCAACTCAAACTTTTTCAATAGCATCTCCCATTCTTGGAACCTCCACCCACTGGAAGGGTAAGGGTAACAGATGCATGGAAAAATTACAGTCTTGAAGGATTCCCCCTAATCATATATCACTCTTACTTAGAGATATGTTGCCAATCCTTCTCCATCACTGGGTTAAACCTGGAATTCCTCACCCACAGCATTATAAGTGTACTTGCAAAACAAGAGCTGCAGCAGTTCAAGGAAGTGGCTCATCATCACCATCTTGAGAGTAATTAGGAATGAGTAATAAATGCTGGCTTTGCCAGTGAATCCTACATTGAAAGAGTGAACAAACAAAAAATAAATGTTCTTATGTTTATAACTCTGATATTTGGGGTGTTCCTTCATCAAGCTTTTCTTTGGGAAGTAGATAGACTTAAATCCATACTCCAGTTAAACATAGATTTGTTTTAGCAGAGATCCAGTTCTGAGTACAATCTGTCAGAAATGCCTAATCTCATTCTATACTTTAATTGTTTTTTTGTACAACATAGATACATAGATTATCATGGAGTTATACAGCATGGTAACAGGCCCGCCGGCCCAAATTGTCCATGTCAATGAAGGTGCCCTTCTAAGCTAGTCTCATTTGCTTGTGTTTGGCCCATATCCCTCTGAACCATTCCTTCCATATACCTCTCCAAATGCTCTATTAAGATTGTAATTGTCCCTGCCCCTTCCACCTCCTCTGGCCGTTTGTTCAATATACCCACCACTCTCTGTGTGAAAAATTAGCCCCTTAGATCCCCTTCACTTCTTTCCCCTCTCACGTTAAGCCTATGCCTCTTGGTTTTAGAATCCCCTACTCTGGGAAAAAGACTGTGACTATCTATCCTACCTATGCCCCTCATAATTTTATGAACCTCTAGAAGATCACCCCTTAGCCTTCTTTGTTCCAGGGAAAATAGTCTCAGCTTATCCAATCTCTCCTTTTAACTCAAGCCCTCCAGTCCAGGCAACATCTTTGTGAATCTCTTCTGCACCCTCTCAAGCTTAATTATGTCTTTCCTGCAGTATTTCGACCAGAACTGCACATAGTACCCCTAGTGCAGTTTAACCAACATTTTGTACCACTGTAATATGACAACCCAACTCTTGTACTCAGTGCAATGGCCGATGAAGGCAAGCATACCATATGACTTCTTCACTACCCTGGCTATCAATAAACAACTACTCAGTCATTTGAAATGAGACGGTGCCTTTATTTATTTTCCTTTATTCCATTAGTGCATGTGCTTTTTAATAATTGAAAATGTCCATTTGTATTTCTTAAGTAAATTCAGTGAAAGAAGAGGGTAGGCTGTAAAGCAACAGGTAGTACCATCCAATGAACTGATAGGTTTTAAGTGGATTTTGACTTGTCTTTAAGCAGTAGACCATCAACTGAACTGTTTCAATTTCAGTACATTCTTCAAGCTATTAATCACTGTATGCTGAAATCTTTAGGTTTGCTTCAGCTGCTTTTTCATAGGTTTGCTTCATATGAAAATTATGTCTCAAAGACACAATGGCTTTGCAATCAAGTATATAAAAAATGCTTTGTCAAATTAATGTATCCAGGAATGGGGGACATCACACTTAACACCACAAAAATCCGTCTGTATCTCCGCACAAATAACACTTTTGATCAGAGTTGACAATGTGGAAAGATCATTACTTGCAAGAAGTATTGTTAGAGAATTCTGTTTTCCATTAACAAATGTGTTTCAGCTGATAGTGTACAGGATGCTGGAGATGTGGTACTGAATACCTTCAGCATTCCATTGGACCATAATGAGTATGCTGGATGGCTAAAGCAGTGAGGTTGTTTCAGTCTTTGCCCCCACACATTTGGAGCCCAGGTTCAGGAGAATCTGTGTCATTGAACCTTTGCTGTGACCAAGGGACCAGGGTAGGCAGTTGGGAGGGGGGCATCAGAGCCTGGCACTGATGTAATTATGGGGGAAGGGGCATGCAGGATGTGGGCATTGGTAGGGTGTTGCATAGGTGGAAGAGAATGGCATACCAGCAATCTTGGATAATCAGGAGTTGTTGAGAATACTAGCAGAGTTTAGGAAAGGATTGCAGGGTGGCAGATCATGAGGGTAGAGTTGGCGCAGACCAAAGTTAGTAACAGAATGTTGATGGTAAGGAAATGACTTAACCGGTAGCAGCCCCAGAGTCTGGTGCTCCACTCGAAAGAGCAAGTCATTCGGGGAGGACCAACAATGGAAACTCTGCAAGAGGAATCATCCTATCGCAAGAGCTTCCGACCTGAATATCATATTGTAAGCAAGGTTGATTCATGCCAAAAAGCGTCCTCTTGAATTTCCACATTGACATGAAATCAGCTGGAAATGAACATTTTGCTGCAGAAAAAAAAGCAATTTTCAGCTGTGTAAAGCTGGAAATAAAGAGAATAATCCAATTGAACTTTGAAGCAACTGTGTCAAAAAGAAAATGGACCATTGATGAGTTGACACCCCAATCTCTGCGGCTCTCTTGGTGCCAACCTACTGTTAGTTGCTATCCATTTTAGACGTTGAAGTCTTTATGGGAGCTTGGCCTTGAGTATCGTAATGCCATCAAGTCAAGATGAGAGCAAGGAGCAAGGGCTGGGAGCAGAGCAGCAGAAGAGTCGAATCCACTTAAACAGCTGAAAGAAACTTCGGCAGTCTACTGAGCCACACTCTTGACCAAGCCTGCTTCAATGGAACTAAATATCTTTTGATGTACTAATATAAAAACAATTAAAACACAAAGGCAGTTAAAACACATGAGCAATTGAATATATTTAACAAAGTCCAATTAGTAAATAAATGTAAATTAACCAATGCTTATCCTGTCCGTCACAGCCATTTCTCACCATTGAAATGAATGGGCCCACTCTTCCAGTGACAAGTTGAACTTTGAAGCTACTTTACATTCTGCCTCCAGAGTCAGGGTGTGGTTGGCAAAAACCCAGTGAAGGGCAGCCAGCATGTTCGTGAGGATTCCTGAATGTGGTGATGGTTCAGCATGGATCTGCTGATTCTTCCCAGCAAATTTTGGTCTATTATTATTTTTTTAATTTTCTTAATCATTTTGCTAATTTCACAGACCTCCCCAAGTGTCTGATTTCCCTTGATGCATAATAATAACTACTGAAGGAAGCATAACTATAAACTGTTCGATACAAGAGAAGGACGATTGCCTTTATTTCCCACATCTAGCATAAACCTCAGCCAGAAATTTGTGATTTTTGGTGAATGAATGTATTCCACCTTTATTACACCTGCCAATATAATTGCTGTGATTAGAAATGTAAAAGAGCATGGCGACCTTTACAGATGATCCGATGCCTGTGTTAGCAGGCTAACTAGTGGTGCGCCTCTTTCACCACTCTAAAGCAAGAATCCTTACTGAGATGCGGAAGGGGAGATTTGAACCAAGAAAAGCCTGTAGATTTAAGTGAGTGTGTAGACTGGGAATGGGGCAGTAATTACAGCATAATATGAATAGTTCAAGATGTCAGCTCCAATCTGCTGACTTTTGCATTTAACTTGAGTGTATTAGGCTGCTCAGGGAGCATGGGCTACTGTTGGAATGTTATATCAATGAAATGTAAAACAGATTTAAATTTAAGATTTTCTGGGTGTCTTGAAAATCATGACTGAAAGCCAGTTGTGAACATCAAGAAAATTGGAGACACAGGAGACTGCAAGTGCTGGAATCTGGAGCACAGAGCAAACTGCTGGAGGAAATCAGCGGGTCAGGCAGCATCTGTGGAGGCAGAGGGATGGTCAACATTTTGAGTTGAGATCCTGCATTAGGACTCAAGAAAATTAGATTGGCCAGTGAAACCAATTGTAATGTTTCAATAAACATCCAGTGTTCTCAGCTGCTTTTGTCTATGAATAGGAAAAGGTTTGTTCTTCAGTAATTTGTTAAGAATTTATTTGGAGCTTTTTTGAATTACTCCTGGCTGGATGGCATTTTGAAGGCCTTGGGCTGAACCTTGGCCGAAGCAGTGTTGGCCTGCAGTTGAGCTCCTTATGGGTGGACAGCAGTGGGGAGGCAGTGGACAGGTGCAGCTTACAGCTGACTCTACTCATGGCACAGAGTGTACAGGCAGGGAATGAGCCTCCTTGTCATGTTAGGACAGCAGTCCATTTGGAGTGTTGGGTTCTCACATCAGTCGCTGGCAAGTGTCTGCTGCCTCCCATGAGATGACCCGGTGTTGGACCCGGTGCCACAGGATACCTACCGGTGATTGTCAATGTAGCACCACCATTAATTGAATTCTTGATCCAGGGTCTTCCAGTTCAAGAACTCACAAATGCAGAAGGTGGGTGACTAATGACTTGCTCACTTGTTCTAGTAATTATTTGAACATTGTCTCCAATGATGGCGGTCAGAGAGAGTGACTATTCAAGTTTGGATCCCAGGTGGGCTTCCATTGGTACTGGTGTCATTGATGGCACACAGGTGTCAATCTGCATGCCCCCGATCCACCAGGGATATTCAGGAACCACGGGGCTTCTGGTCCATCGATATGGAGGCAGTGTACACCCATATGGAGACATTTAAGCAGGTGTGCAGAAGGTTCCCAGGGAGTTCCACAAAACCTTAGTCCTGTGGCACTCCCGATCTAATTGGACCTGCAGGCAGACTTAAGGTTGTATGCTTTGAGAAAAGGGAAACCTACTTCAGTACCCAACTGAGCATCTAGAAACCTGAACCATGAAGCTCAGTAGTTCTACAGCAAATGAGGCATGCTATCAGGTGCTTGAATGAACAAAGCATTAACTGAATATGTGATGAACATTAAGACAGAAGGCACATTGAGGCACACAAGTTTCCATCAAGAACTTTGTCAAAACTATGGTGAGTGAGCAAGTTGCTGGAATACCAGACATGATACAGGATGAGTAAAGAGGAGGTAATACAGTGGCAGGTAAGTCACCAAGTCCAGCTGAGAAACAACTTAATATGCAGAAGTAGACATTGCAGAAGTGTTTGTTATAATCTTCCAGTCCTTGTATAAAGGGTGGTTAAAAAAAGCTCTGGGCAATTGCAAATTTTTGAAAAAGGAGGAAAAGCATAAACTTGACATGTGAACTGGCCTGTCAACTTAATATCTAACATTCTATGAACAAGTCTGCAAGAAAATTAACAACTTCAGGACAAATGTGGACTAATAAAGGCCTACTTATAAAGGGCAAATCATGTTTGTACTGAATTGTTTAATGCGGTAACAGTGGTTGACTGACAGCAGTGTGTTTGACGTTATGTTTATAGTCTTTCAAAGGACCTTGGATAAAGTAGCATATATTAGGTTTCTTTGCAAAACAGAAGCCCACAAAGCAGCAAGGATACAAAATTTCTCAGGGGACATTTTTTCATATGGGATGGAGAAATAGAGGTGTGTTCCCAAAGTTTCAATGCCAAGAACACAGTACGAGATATTTATGATTTGAACTAGTGCATAATTTTGAATATTGTAGAGACACAAGACCTCTAAAAGTAATAAAGACTCAGGTGGACAACAATAGAATAGGAGAATAAGCAGACAGTTGGAATGGTGGACGGATAGATAGCAGGTGAATTTAATCAAAAAAAAACTTGCAAACTGACGTCAAGACCATGCATATTAAATGGTACAATTTCAAAGAGTTGCTCAAAGGAAGAGACAATGGATGCTTGTGCACAAATCTTTGAAGGGGGCAGGAAATATTAACAGTTCATAAAGCAAATAGGATCCTGGACTGTATAAACTGAGGCAACGAATGCAAAATGCATAAGTTATACCGGCATACATGTGCTGGAGTACTGTGCCCAGTTCTGAACACCCACTTTAAGAGAAGTGTGAAGACTTTGGTGGGGCCAGCATGACAAGGCACAGCACGGGATTGGAATGAGCTGCACAGCAAGTTAGAAGTGATCACGTGATCACCCTGCCTGAACCAGATGGGCCATTAAAGTACTTGCTAAGCTGATTCCAGAAGAATGCCACCTAGCTTCTGGGGATAACCTCACAGCCACCTCCAGCTCCATTCTCTCAGCGTAGCAGTGGATGTTTCCTCTCATTGAGTACCGTACAATGACATCGATTATCACACTGGACCCTATCCAAACATTGAACTGCAAATTCCAAACCAGAGTGTCAGAATATATAATTCATGCTAATCATGTCTAGAAAAGAAAATAATGAGAGAGAAGGAATGAAGAGAAATAAAGCATTAGAAAGAAATAAAAGCTGAGAAATATTTTATTTAAACTGGAGGTTTTATTCTTTCCAATTATCGACTGCAATTTACAATATTTGTGTATATTTTAACCTTGGCAAAGCAAAATGTCCAAACGTCTTCATAAGGGCGTTAGCAAACAGAATTGGTATAGAGGAGATGCTAGTGCAGTGGATCAAAAGCCAGACAAAGGAGAAGGTTTTAAACAACATCAGAAAGGAGGATGGAAAGGTAGAGGGTGGAGAGCTTTAGAGAAGGCTCTTCAGAGCTTAGGGAGAAGCAGTTGAAAAGTTGGCTGTTAGTGGTGGAGAGATTAAGTTCAGGGATGATCAAGAGGCCAGAATTGAAGGAGTTCAGCTCTCTTGGAGGATGGACATCATTATTGAGCTAGACATGGATGAGACTCTGAATAAATTTGAAAATAATAAATAAGATCTGAAACAATGAGACTCCATATTCCATTGGTGCATTCTGTCACTTTCCCTTATCTCCATTATCGACCTCATCCATAGCAATGTGGAGGGTCTCGGCAATCTCCACCTGTCTCCTCACAGGATGCTTCTTTCCCCATCATCCAACTCTCAACCACAATTTTCCTCTCTCCTTGAGATCTGCTTCTCTCCTTGTGGTCTGCTGCTCTGCTGTGATTTCCCTCCCTGTTTCTCTCCCTTCCAAAATGCAATCTCACTGACTCACCGCCTTTCCTTGATGCCACACTCTGACCTTACCTGATTTTTTTTTCCCCAGTTGTCCTCAGTGGTCCAATCCTGTGGCCTATCAAAGACTTTCTCAATCTGCAAGTCATTCTCCCCTTAATCTGACCGGCTGTGAAAATAGAGAGTTACACTGTCAATGATGGCCTGGCTTTTCTGGGATCCCTGCTCCCTGCAAACCTGTGCCCCATTCCTTCCACACCTCACCCTGAATATTAGGACCATTGTTTGCACCATCAAAACAGATTTCCCTCATTGTGGAATTTCTTTTTAATTCATACATTACCTGTCCATTTTTTCCAACGTCTGAATGATTCTTTTATCAGAAGCTGATTGTTACTGATTGTGACGAAGCAGATCAGTGAGAGTGTAGCACCTTTTTTTTTAAACAAATGTACGAGCAGCATTACTACAACAAAAATACAAGCTCTTAAGTGTAATTTTGGACTTTAATTATCGAAGCAAGTGACATACGTTGGGGTTTAAAAGGTGAGGTTTAATTTAATATGCTGTTAGATCATCATTGTTACAAAAGTGCAGGAGCTGGAGAGGGTTTCATTTAAGTGATGAATTAATAATGCATTTAACTATTCAGTTTACTATTATAATAATGAACTGCTTGATTCCCCAAATAGGTGATTAAGAAGTGATGATATTTAAGAATTGCCATATCAGCATCAGAGCTAACTGCCTATGCTATGGAAGCTTCAGAGGACAGATGCCACATTTCAGAATAACGGTTTGACTTCCAGAATAATGTGTTTTCCACTAATTAATGTAGACTAAGTAATAAGGCCCAGTAACAGCAAGGTTTAAGCCGAGGAGAAGGTATTAATCCATTCTGTCCTGTTACTTCTTAGCTAATATATGTTGAATTGAGGCCAGGAATAAAGAGTTGAAGTATTCAGTTCCAGAATGGTGCAGTGAATTAAACAGACTGTAGATGAATTACCATCTGTTTTATTCAGACCTTGCTGTAATTTTTATTATTCATTTAATTTTTACAGGTTTATGGTTAACATTATTGCATTAAAGAATGAAATTCTATGATTTTTTTCAGTTTCATTGCCTGATTTTAACTATATTACTGGAAGATAATCCCAATTTAATATTTCAAAAGCAAGTCAGATTTTTTAACATTGTCACCTCCAGTGCCCAATGTAATTGGAATATCACAGAGTTTGAGAGATTATTTGTTTCAACGGCATTCTCATGACATTTAGGATTGTTCTTTCTGGGGTTCTTTGTTTTATGATGCAAATATGTCATTTTTTAAGCATTTCACTGCACACTATTTCAATAGACTAGACAAACCTTTTAAAAGCTGATGGTCTTCGGCGCTAGAATTTGAAGGGAATTGTATCTAAAGTACTAAATCAATGCTTCCAGCTGCAGTGATAACGATATTGAGTGTTCAAATGACTGAGGGTTGCAGCACTAAAAATGTTGATTGGTCTAATATGATGACAAGATGGAAGGTGAAATGTTGTTAATTAACCTGACATGCAGAAGAGGTGGTGCATTTACAAGTCCAACATTAGCTGTATAAGATATCCTATTGATAAGAACTCACAGGCTAGAGAATTTTGTTAGCCTGACTCTCGACAAACTACACTGAACTGCACAGCAACATTCAGAAAGATGACATAGATGTTTGAGAATGATATGCAATTTAGTACAAGTGATATTTTGTTCTGCTTAATTTGTTAGGCAATTGAAAAAACCTATAAGGATTCTCCTGAATCTTGTAAGATGCAGAATAAGTTTTCTTGAATTTCTATCAAGAGCAAGATTGATTCAAAACCTGTGCACTAAATATAATCAATAATTTAAACTAAATGGAATAAGACAAATTTCTCTGAATGATTACTAATGGCAGGCTAACTCGACTATCTTTTCTGGCATTTTTAAACTATTACAAAGTCTTTCCTTGCAGCTGTTTCAAGAGTATTTTCAAACTGCTGCAGAATCATTTGAAGCCTGGTTAAAACAAAACTATATAAAATCAACCAGCAGTTCCACGGGTGTGCACTAGCTAGTTTTTGTAATAAAATTTAATTTTTAAAAGTGTTTTAAAATAAGGCTACCATTGCCTTCACACATAATGAGTGAAATCTGATGAACCAGCACAATGGTAGACTCTCTCAATTCTGACCAGGCATCATGGCCAACGAGTGGGCAGGTCCTGATCTGGCAGATTGATTCTACTGGCAGTTTGTGAATTTAGGGATTGCTGTGATTAAAGATTCCACAATCATTGCACTATTTTGGCTGAATCCCCACAAAATATCTCCCCCTCCCCCACCCAACTCAGATATTATCTGTGTAAATGAGAGTGAACACATCCCATATACTTTGGACTTGCTTTAGTTTGTCAATTGTGTAGAAGTTGCCAGCATCTCTGCATTTTACTATCCTCCACGAAACTCATCATCATGTACCTATCACCTACTCCAGCTATGCACAAATGAAAAGGGATTGTGGTGGTTCTTACTGGGAGTGGAGAATCTAAAGGGCAAGATGCCAGAATTCAAGACCCCTTAAAAGCAAGGGGGTTTACTTAAGTCATATAATACCAGAGTAACCAATTGCAAGGAAATTTGTGAGTGTGGTGTATCTCTTTGGGATAAACGTTGCAATATATAACTGCATCTCAAAATCAGATTTGTGCAAGTTTAACTGGTGAATGTAAGAGCAATGGTGAACATTATAGAATGATAATGGAAATATTTACCAGGCACAGAAATTAATCTCTGTCTAGCTGTTTATCCAAAGCCCAGTGGTGGAAAGCTTTGGGAGCCATGGGCCCAATCCCACTTCTTTCGTACCATAAATTAAGCATCAAATTACTCACGTACTTTATCTCAAAATACAGGAAGAGACCAGAATTTTTCCATAGATAGATGTAGTTATTTACAACATGATTCTTTTTGCTGGCCTAGTAATAATTTAATCTACTGAATAATGCTTACACTAATTGGTTTAAGATTATTTTCGATTTCATGCCACATAGCTGATTATATTGATTAAGCCATAGCATTCATTGGACAGCTGCTAAATCAATTGGATAGTTAACAATATTTCTCTGAACTTTGCAGATTTGCACTTAGCTTGACGTTTGAATATAAAAAAAAATTATGTTTTAATTTTTTATGTTTTTTTTTATTGGCCAGAAAATAAGATTTCATTTTGGAAATTTAGAGACAGAATTAAACATTTAGGAAAGTTGTGCTCGCCTTGAATAGAGGAACCAAAAAAAAATATTGGTGTCTTTCATTTTTCACTCTGATATAATTGCCTTTGACTGTGCATTGCATATGTACCATGTGCTGAAGTTGATAATTCCAATGTGTACTACCTGAAATATATTAATAAAGGGAATGGATTTAATGAGACATCAGTCAAAATAACGAGTACAATCTGCAACTGTTGAATGGCAATCCCAAAGGCAGCTCTTCACATTCTGATACAGACCATTTGGCATTGTTTATAAGTATGAACTCATGTCTGGTAATTCAAAATTACAGCCAATGATGCTGAGTTTATTTGTAATCTGCAAATTTAGGGTAGATTTCTTTAAAAAGTTTTTGAGCATTCAGATTGCATTTGTTGAGCTTAGTTTGTTCAGAGGTCATTTATTCAGGATTTTTTGTAATAGCTGTCTTCAACAGAGATAAAGTGGGTCAGTGAATAGCCATGCAGCTCACAATTTAAAAATTATTCCAACCCCATTTTTGATTAGTTAAGGAAGCGTGTCTTAACTTGGGAACATCCTGGCCCACCCACCATATGTAGTCCACATTCTAATTAAATGCTCAAATTGCTAATTTGAGCCAGTAATGTGGTCGGATGCCATTAACAAAACCAGTGCTGCTTATTGGGGTCATTTTGATGCCAGTAACACCTAGTTTTCTCACCAGACCTGGTAGCACTGATAACAGCTCACTACTATCTCTACTAGTTGCTGCACTTGCTGTTTGAATATGGAAAAGTGCACATGCAATGTAATGTGTGAAGGGAGATGAGAAAAACTTTGACCTTAAGCTCAGTATCCACAAATAGAGAACTTTTAATGAGCTCACAGTTCACTTTAATGAGCCACAAAACGTTTATAAAATGAGCCTTCAGTTAGAAGTAAGGTGGGTGTGTAAACTTCACAGCATTCCCCATTTGTTAATAGGTCTATTTGATTACAGCCCACAGGATCTCAGATCAGGATTCAGATCACTTAAACTTGGCTTGTTGTGTCTATTTAACTTGTTTTCAGATAGGCTACTTGACAGAGTGCTGGACTGAAGGCAAAAAATTCCCAATACTGAAGGCTGACATCAGTTGGCAGATCTAGCCTGGAGCAACATTCACGGCAGAAAACGACCTTTGAAGAGGAAAAAATAATTCTGTGTGGAGCCCAACTGTGATTAAACGAAGCGGATTTCTGTTGAATTACTGATGGACTTAGTCTTATCCTCAGGGAATGGCTGTCACTGTTTCCCTGTGGCTCATTGCAGGAAAGTAATTCCCACTTTGCAGGTGTTTCATACTGATAACTAGACCAACACAACCCAATATGAACTTAATTTATTTGCATATTTTCATTAAAACAAAAATTTGTTTGGTTCAATTAACAACAATGTTAAGATTTTGCAAAGGTACTGCATCAATTTTTTGCTGGGGATTGTGAGATATTAGTGATTTATTACATTCATGTTCAGTGAAATCCAGAAATATGCTTTATTTTGCTTTGAGGATACTTGACATTATCTGGGAAGGTGAGCATGATATTTGGGAAAACAGTTTCCTCCACCCTACAGTCTGTATAACCAACTGATTGGCCACAAGTGTACAGTTGTTATCACCCACTATCATTGAAAATAACAGCACTTGTAGAGCTGCTGATATGCGTGAAATTAATTTAACAGTAAAAGGGCTTCTTCTTATAATACATTTTAAGAAACTTGATATTGGAAAGTCAATACTCATAAATTCCTGAGAGTAAATGTGTGTGTCACCTTTAATAAAAGGTTGAAGGAAACTACAGGGAACAGATTGGTAATTGTTCCACTTTTCCACCTTGCATGCACGAGTGCTTCCTCACTGATGGTGTGCTGCAGTCAATCATTTTAAAGCTTTTATGTGTTAATAAAGGTATTTTAAATTACTTTCATATTGTTTCATAGACATATATTTCAACTTTAGCAAGTCACAATGCAATATGTTACATCAGCAAATCTTTTTCACTTTTTCTTCCAAAACAATTGAAAATTCTTACAAAATATATGGTGTAAATTGCAGTTTGTTTGTGTTGTGTCTTCCAAGCCAACTGTTACATGGAAATATATAAAAGATTTTAGAGATTTAAGACAATTTAAAAGACATTGAACTTGCCAATTGTAAACCTGATAAATATTGATAATTAACCTTCACTACATAATGAATCTGAACTTTAAAGATAACACACTGTAAACAAAAGCTTGTGTCTGCACACTGCAGTTCTTCTGTGACACACAGAGCTACTTGATCCATTTGCCATAGACAGGCTTCAATCTCTCTCCAAAATGATAGGCATTCAAAGCCTTCCATAATTTCTTTCAGGTACAGATCATCGAATCATAATGTCATACATTTAGCTCATGGTGCCTTTGCCTGGTCTTTGAACAATGAACCTAATCTTTCCCTGCTTTTTCTCCACAGCCCTGCAACCTCATCTCTCCAGTGCTTATCAAACTTTCTTTTCAGTTTGCTTCCATCATCCTTTCACTCACTATATTCTTAATTTTAAAAAAAATTCTCATCTGCCTGGTTATTTTGCTAATTGCTAACTAAATTGGCATGAGTTCTGTTGAAAGGTAATTGACTCCCTCTCTTACCTCTCTCTGTCTCTCTCTTCCTCTCCCCCCTGCCTCCACCAACCCCACCCCAACCCCACCAAAATGCTGCCCACCCTACTGAACATTTCCAGTATTTCTGGTTTTCTTAACAATTTTCAGCATCTAGTCTCAACCACTGGCCTAGGATGGCATTAAGGTATGTTGGATCTGGCAGGTGACCACCAGGGGAATGATTCACAGTCAAGCTCTAAAGTATCATCACACTCAAGGTGGAGGCAAGCAGTTTTACTCCAAGTAGCCCTGGAGGAAATTTAGAAGTTGTTAAATTTAGGAGTTGTGGCCTTCTTTCATTTCTGATGTATCTTGATGCTCTCTATTTATATTGACCTTGAGATAGTATTGAAATAAAATCATGAGACACTAACCTTTGTATGTGAATGATTCTACATAAACAGGCTAATACTGTTTTAACCCTGAATGCCCTGTTATTGTCATGTAGATGATTAAAATTAATCTTACAGTCAATCTTTACAAAATGTTGTATTCTTAGACTGATATCAGGGTACCATTTGATTGAGTGTAGCAGTATGAAACCCTCATAAATTTGATGTCAGTAGGAAAACATTCAACGGGCTTGATTCATGTTTAGCCTAAAGGTTTCTGTGGTCAATCATCTCCTTAACATCACTCAAGTAGTTCATCCAGGCAATGTCTAAGGCTGAACCACCTACAGCTTCAATGGCCTTCCTTCCATCATAACGAAAGGAGTTGTTATTGATGATTGCAGTTTTAATTCTGTTCAAAACTCTTTATGTAATGAATTTATCTCCGGCCACATACACCACCACAATGTTCAGAATTAAGTGGATAACTGCCAAATAATATTTATGCTCCACACATGCCAGGCAAAGAACATCTCCAACAAGTAAGTCTAATCACCTCTCCTCGACTTCCAATGGAACTGCCATGTGACCAGCTAAGAACATTGCAGGGTCATCATGAATCAGAAACTGAACTGGGCCAGCCACAAAATTACTGTGGCTCCAAGGTTAGGTCAAAATTTGGATACTCTGCAATGAGTAATTTCATCCCAATTTCCCAAAAACCTTTCAATCATCTAAAAAGCACAAGCTAACTTTGTGATGGATTATTTTCCATTGTCCTGGATGACTGAATTTCCAACAATATCAGAAAGTTCAACTTCCTCCATGACAGAGCAGTTTGCTTCATTAGTACCTCTCCACTGCCCTAAATAGTCACTCCTTCCATCAGTAGTACACCATGGCTGCAGTGCGTAGCATTATCAGTATGTACTGCAACAAATTGCTAAGAAATTTTATACTTGTGTGGTGGAGAGCATTCTGACTGGTTGCATCACTGCCTGGTATGGAGGCTCCAATGCACAGGATCGCAAGAGGCTGCAGAGTGTTGTAGACTCAGCCAGCTCCATCATGGGAACATCCCTCCCCACTATCGAGGTCATCTTCAAGAGGCGGTGCCTCAAAAAGGCGGCATCCATCACTAAGGACCCTCACCATCCAGGACATAACCTCATCTCATTACTACCATTGGAGAGGAGGTACAGGATCCTGAAGACCCACACTCAATGATTCAGAAACAGCTTCTTCCTCTCCACCATCAGATTTCTGAACAGTCCATGAACACTACCTCATTCATTCTTTTTTCACACTATTTATTTATTTATTGTAATTTATGGTAATTTTATGTCTTTGCACTGTACTGCTGCTGCAAAACAACAAATTTCACATTATATAAGTCAGTGATAATAAATCTGATTCTGATTCTGATTCTTATTCTAAAGGTTTTTCTGAGTTCAGATCCAAAATCTGTGATCCCTATCACCTGGAATGCCAAGGGCAGCGAGTACAAGGGAATGCAACTGGTTATGTTTTCCCTTCCAAGTCACACACTATTCTAATTTGAAAATATATCTCATTGCTGGATGTAATCCTAGAATTCCCTACTGAAGAGCATGGTGGAGGTATACTCACCAGAATGACTGCAACGGTTTAAGAAAATGGTTCATTGCCACCTTCTCAAAGGCAATTAGGGATGGAAATAAATTATTTTCTTGGTACTGATACCTTCACGCTATCAATGACGAAAATCAGGTTCAAAAACTTTCTATCATTTGTCAACACCAGATGGGTAAAGATCAGTCTCACTCCGATTTATGATATTAATCACATATCACTTATGCAGAGTTAAACAACCACTGGGAATTTCCAGTTAAAATATTTTTCGAGTAAGATTGTTCAACTCAGATAATATAAACAAAAAAGGTCTGGGCTTAAAATGCAGAGTCATAACTCAGATAGGAATGATCTCTATGTTGCTCTAAAATCTAACTGTTAATGTGTAGCATTTGACTTTCCAGATCTGTCAGCCTACCAAAGCCCTGCAGGGAAATATCCTGCAGCAATGTACTTGTGCTTGTTTGCAGGGTGGTGATGCTGTTGAAATGTACTATTGTGCAATTGTCCACTGGTTATGATCGATGGCAAATCTTGCTGAAGGAATGGTTGCACCTTATGGAATGATTGTGCAACTGTGCACAAGTGGCAGGAAGATTTATGATGCAGTAGGGAATACAAAATGTCTGGCAGTAGGATGAACAAGCACCAACCAGATTGTACATAGGAGCAAATTAATGTGGTTCTGCCAAAATATTTGCTGTGGCTAACTCAGTGTGTAAAACACACAGGAAGAAAGTGAGCTGCTCCGAAAATATTGCAGGACATCACCCTGAAAATTGCTTTCAAAGCACACCCACAGGTGCCCTCTTGTGATGCCCTCACCAAGTTTTTCTTGGTGCATGGGTGAGTACCTAATGTAACCTCCACCTGTGAGTGTACCTCCAGTAGTCATCTCTCCTCTGCAGCTGAAACATCCAGGCTGCCTTCCATAGAATAACAAACAATCTGCTGGAGCAATTCAGCGGGTTGGTCAGTATCTGTGGGGGAGAGGAATCTTGGACAATTCTCTCCCCCCACAAATGCTGCTCAACCTGCTGAGTTCCTCAGGCAGATAGTTTGTTGCTCCAGGTTCCAGTACCTACAGTTGCTTGTGTCTACACAAGAGGTTGCTTAGACTTCATTTCGATTCCATTGCAGAGAAATTCCATTCCCGGTCTCAGTCCAGAACCACCATTCAATGCCTCATAAAGAGCTGCAGACTGCAGAGATGATGGGGATACTGCACAAGCAGCTCCCTTCTAGTGACTGTTGCTCTGTGCCAAATTCTTAAGTAAATTACGCCTGGCATAATGATAAATATTCCAGAGAAAACAATGTAGATGAAGCAGATTGAAAGTGTTAATGTTATTTCTCTGCTGCTATTTTCTCTATTCAGACTCTTTCTCGCATCCTGGGGTATTCTTCAAGGCCATTAATCCTTGTTAAAGGGCATCGAAGAGAAACCCTTGCCAGCTAGCTCAGGATGAGATAAATGGGAAGATTAATCTCACTTCTCATTGTTAAACCTGTGAGTTTAAAGAAGGAAAGGCAAGATATAGAAGTCGCTACAGAGCAGAGATAAATAGTAGAGGGGTTCCCATCTCTGCGGCGCCAGTGCAGCATTATCATAATGTAATACAACAGGAGGATGGGGTGCCTTGAGAGTGCAGAGGACATTATACCGACACCAGAAACAGAGCAATGTGCTCCAGGGGAGAGGGTGTGCAAGAACAGGCAATGCTATCTGTGGCTGTAGGCAGCTCTGATCGTGTACTGACTGTAGTAATCTACAGAGACAGTAATGCAGTCCAAGGTCTCAGAGCTATTTCACGTATCCTTCAGGAAATATGTAGGAGTCATTTGCTATTCTGCAGCCTTTTACATTAGGCTTTGATACACACTCCCCCACTGACATGCACTCTGACAGACACTATACCAGGAGCAGCACAGTTTAACAAGTTTGCTTCCTTCCCCCGAGGGAGATCATTGTAGTCATTCATTTGCCATGCTGCAATATGGTGATAATCCTGAACTGAAATAGATATAGTGCCATTAACATGTAAAACTGCAGTCCCTGCCTGAAAAGACACATCTCTCTACTTGTATTAGTGGACAGCAATCAAACAGCATAAAGTTCTCTGAAGGGTAAGAAATGAAAGTTCAGTGCAACAGTATGAAATCACCTTGTTCTCTTTTTCCTTTCTTCCCTGTCTTTTCCTGGCTCTTTTCCTTCTTATAAGCTGTTCATTGCAATATCTTCCAGTTGTGTTGAAAGGCCACTGACCTGAAGCAGGAACTCTGTTTCCGCACCAGATGTTGCCTGATATGCTAACTCCAGTATTTTTTTTGCTTGTATGGCGAAGAACAGAGCTCACATTGGCCAGATAGTTCAGATAGCTCTCCTCCATTATGCTAAAAGCAGTTTAATCACAAATACAACTGCCTGGTGGGTGGTCTAATAGAACCCATTAAAATTATAGCAGGGTTTAACGGGATGGGGAAATGTTCTGCTTGCGTGTGTGTGGGGGGATGGGGGGGGGATCCAAACCAAGGATCATAATTATAAGAGAGCTACTAAAAAATCCAATAAGGAACTGGTATTGGTTTTGGTTTATTATTGTCACTTGTACCGAGGTACAGTGAAAAACTTGTCTTGCATACCGTTCGTACAGGTCAATTCATAAACGTTCTTTGCAATTACAGTTTCAAAGAGGTACTGTAGTTGACCCAAAGAACATAGAGATACCTTTATGGGGAAGCTAGATAAGGGAATGAAGTTGAAAGAAGCAGAGGTTATACTGATTGGTTAGGAGGAACCAGTCTGTGAGAAACCACATAGGTAGCATTAACACCACATAGACCATTTGAGATGGAGCTTATTTTTGTGCTCCACATCCTATGTCACTCTTTTCCAATGCTGCAAATGCCACAGTTGCTTCATTTTCATCGAAAATTATTTGTCTAGTTGAGTGTCTTAGCTCTGTGTATCTTGGTGTTACTGCAGCTTTTGAAAATGTTGTTTCTGAACCATCAAACAATATTCACTGAACAATAGGGTGATTTGAAGTAGTGGGAGGCAAGCTATAGGACATCAACATACTACACAGACTGTTGCTAGGAGCTGAAGTGAGGCAATGGCATGCAGTGAGGAGAAAAAAGAAAGGGAGCTAACAAATCACTCAACATGGAGGAGGCGAGATCAACTGGGTCCACTGCAAGCAGGAGAGAGAGAAACAGAATCAAAACTGCACTGGATATTCTTCAGCTGAAGAGGGGGGAAAATGGAGCACATTTCTTTTTTGTTTCTTCAGAATATGCTTGGCATTGACTGTGCTATTATGAAGTCTATCACTGATACTATTTACCTCGGGCTCGGGAAACATCTGTAAACTAACATGTTAGTATAAGCATCCCGGCAATTCATTTCTTCTAACTATTCAGAAGTGTTGCTGCATGTACAGATTGGGAAAGGAAATGTTATTCCCTCCATTTTAACAACAGCAGGATATATCATGCAGTAAAGCAGAACTGCTCTCACAGCTAGTATCCTTCGAAAGTTCCTCACTGCTGTGCTGAATAGCTTTAATCATTTTACCTTTGCAGAATCCAATGCTTAGGACAAATTTTGGTCTGAGTAGTGTGATTTTCCACCGTAATGAAATCAACACCACCAGAATAGATTTAACAATTCATTTTTCATACACTTGGGGAGTCGGCAACTCTGTAACTTGAGACATTTCTTTTATTATTAAAGTCTGGCTGAGTTATTTGATATCAGGAATACAATTGGGCCAACAGTATTGACAATTTATGCTGTCACAAAATTAAATGCGTTGAATTGTATTTGATTCTTCATATTCTCATAAATTCTCAGCCAGCAAATTCCCTTATATGAAGAAAGGAGATTCAAATAAGAAGAAAGGCCACCTTTCACAGAACAGTGTGCCAAGCATTAAAATATGCAAATCCTCCTTTCCGATCAAACGTGGAGGAAGTTCCGCTTCGCTGACAAGGTTGCCCTGGAGGGTTCCTGTAGCTGTATAAATAATTTTAATGGGTTAACAGAGCTTGATGCTGAAGATGGCTCAAAGATTGATATATCCTTAAGGTTGTCAATATTGAAATGAGATTGGCAGCAAAACAACATCACCATGAGGGGGCTCTACTTGATAAGGCTTCAGGAAAAGCACAAAGCTTCAGGCACTCAAAATGGAGTATCAGCAGTATTTTTTTTGCCACAAAGACCGTGTAAGCAGTTGTAAATTATTAAGGAATAACTGTGGGGAAAATGGTGATGGGATCCAAACTGTAAGTTAGCACATAAGTAAAGGAGTCCAAACCAATATTAGGATAAGAAGCCCAGGCAAGGAAAAGTCAAAAGGGGACATCAGAGATATTAAAGTAAAAATATAAGGAAACAAATATGAGAAACAAAACTAAAATAATGGTCTGGATAGAGCAAGAAAAGGGTGAGGCAGTGATTGGAGATGCAGTGTCAGGGGTGAGGCAAAGGAGATGGAGGAGGCACTGGAAGGTAGTGGAGTTGGAATCGGCTGGTGGGGGTTAAGGGCAGGGGGCCACCTTGTAATTGGGGTGAGTTGGCAAACTGGAGGGACGAGTGTAGGAAACAGGTTATGTGTGAGAGGGAGCAGAGCCCACAAGCCTTGAGTTTATCCACCGGTTTATTGGCTTATTATTTTTATTGTCACATGTACCGAAATGCAGTGGAAAAACGTCACGTCAGTCCATTAAGGTAGTACAATGGAAAACAACAACAGAATGCAGAATTAATTGTTACAGTTACATAGAAGTGCAGTGGAGGCAGACAATAAGGTGCAAGGCCATAATGAGGTAGATTGAGGGTCCATCTTATTATATGTGGGGATCATTCAATAATCTTATAACAGCGGGATAAATTTGTCTTTAATCCTGGTGGTATGTGCCTTCAGACTTTTGTATCTTTTGCCTGATGGGAGGGGGGGAGAAGACAGAATTTCTGGGATGGGTGGAGCCTTTGATTATGCTGGCTGCTTTACCGATGCCTTACAGAGTCCATGGAGGGGAGGCTGGTTTCCATGATGTGCTGAGCTGGGTCCACAACTCTTTGCAGTTTTTTGCGGTCTCGGCAGAGCAGTTGCTGTACCAAGCCATGATGCATCTGGATAGGATGCTTTCTATGGTGCATCTATAAAAATTGGTGAGGGTCAAAGAGGACATGCCAAATTTCAATATGGTAGTGGTCAGTTACCATTGTTGCTATTGTGGATCCAGTATTTAAAATAGGGCTCATTTTTTAATTGATTCCTTTGCAATGTTGAATGTAAGAGTGCACACATGTAACAGCTTGTGCAGTAAATGGAGCAGTTGAGTTGTAATTGGTTATCGAACCAGATTGAATTCACTTAGTCTTAGTTAATCACTCCTTGGATCTTATTATTGTCACTGTTGTAATGAGATTATTATTGCAAGTTCAAAATAAAACTTGACTTACAGTGTTGATCATAACAAATGGCATTTAGCAGAAATAAAGTCATGTCTGAGATAATGCTGTGAGATCTTCATGACTGGGATAGTTAGATACATTAAGATAAGGTAAGATATTTATTAGTCACATGTACATTGAAACACACAGTGAAATGCGTCTTTTTGCGTTACTGAGAATATGCTGGGGGCAGCCCCCAAGTGTCACCACTTTTCTGGTGCCAACAAAGCATGCCCACAGCTCCTGACCTGTACGTCTTTGTAAGGTGGGAGAAAACCGGAGCAACTGGAGGAAACCCCCAAAAGGATCAGAGAGCAGGATGCAAGTACTTAAGAGCAGGTGGCAGTGAGCACAGTTTATGAGGATTCACAGGTCAATGAGATGGCCGGATGAGCATTAGAGTGTGAACATTTTGGAAATGAAGACCAGAATAACTAGAAATAAGGCTGGGATGATATGGCAACCTGCACGAGACACCAAAGTAATGGGGACATTGGATGGATTTCAGGCTGCAAGAAGAAGCAGAAATAGAAAGAAAGAATGCAGAGATACCTGTTCAGATCCCAACCAAGGACAGATCCCAGGTATTGCCCATTCTTTCTGAAGGTAACAATATCTGGGGGGAGAAAAGGTCACCTGGAGCAGTCAAGGGAAAGCTTGGGGTAAAGTATTAGCCTAAATTTCTGAGAGACTGAGGTTATGGTGACTATTTGCTCAGAAATGTAAGTTGGTGCATCCGCTATTTGCACAAGGTCCACAGAATTGTGATGTGTTCATGCAGAGCTAGG
The DNA here is from genome assembly GCF_009764475.1 of Pristis pectinata. Taxonomy (NCBI): domain Eukaryota; kingdom Metazoa; phylum Chordata; class Chondrichthyes; order Rhinopristiformes; family Pristidae; genus Pristis; species Pristis pectinata. The sequence continues at coordinate 103,169,889 of NC_067405.1, read as the reverse complement.
GTAGTGCACATTGAGGGAAGGTGGGAAGGAATGCTGAAGGGATGAGGATCAGGTCAAGTAAGATGAAATAATACAAGGTGAATATTGAACCTTTTGTATTTGTTTTATTTTTAACACATTCAGCTTCCAGACCAGAATTCCTTCAGCACTAACAACAGAAAGGGAAAGAGACAAGAATGTTATAAATGGGTTGAAACAGGTAATGAGGACAGGTTTGTGAATTTTCTGAATGATTTATTCATCGAAAGCAGTCACATGCGAAGACAAGCATAAAACTCAAGGCACAATCCTGGACCAGTACAATTGCACATACTGCAAGTTAGAGGAAGGCTGGAGGTACTCTAAACAAATAAATCCTCAAATTGAGCAGGAAGGCACAGGGTAGAATAGTTGCAATAAAATAAATGCAAAAAACGGTGTACATACTCAAAAGTTCAAGCATTATCTTGCCTAGAATTTCCTTAGGACTACAGAGTCATGTTAGATGGTCACTGTGCAGTGCACCAACAACTGTTTGGTTGTGGGTCTGTCACATGGAGCCACAGTAGCACTCAAAGCCCAAGTATGCACATCACTGAATCAGCCTTCTGCTGTGTCAGGTCTGCTGTTCCATTCAGTGCAGAATGCACAAAGGAAGATGGTTAAGTTTCAGGCTGTAGCAGAGTTTAGGGGGCTGTGGGAGAATGCGCGCAGTTCGGAGAGGCACAAGGTTTAAGAATCCAAAGAGAGGGCAAAGTAAAGGCAGGCTTTGCTGTTGCTGATCAGTGTCAGTGACGTTTGGGGAGGACAACTGTGTTTGCTGGTCAGGGGAACTGGTCATTGAGTAGGATGCTGCGATTGATGTTCAGAAGGATGAGATCAGATAACTGGTTGTTTGGGTGGATGAAGTCAGATGAGGGTGTGCAGTGGTCTGTACTGTATTGGAGAGACAAATGTGGTCCGGAAACTAAAAAACTGAAAAGAGACCCACACAAGGCTGGACGTGCTTAGTGAGGTCCACTCCAGGGCACTGTAACCTCCTGCTTCTTCAGGAGTGGCCTAAAGGTGGCACTAGCCCCCTCCAACATAAATACAAATCCCTGAAGTGGCTTAGTATGCATAGGATGTCATTGAATGTCACTGAGGAATTTGGGGTGAATGTACAGAGATAATGGAACAAAGATTGGCATGGTGGTGTAGCAAATGGTGCAACTGCCTCATGTGCATTTTGGGGGTATGAAGAATGAGAGACAATGTAAGGTAAAGAATAATGTTTTAAAAAGGGTCTAGGAATAGAAGGGCCTGGGGTCATGTGTATACAAGTCATTGAAAGTGACAGAACAGGTTGAGAAAATGGTTAATCAATCATACATAACTTTGGCCTCTATCAACAAGATGCATAGAGCATAAACACTGTGAAGTTATGTTGAACTTTCATGAAACGTTGGTCTTGCCTCAGCGAATGGATTGTATTCAGTTCTGTTCACTTCATCACAGGAAGGGTGTGGGGGCATTAAAGAGGGTCCAGAGGAGGTTTACAAGAATAGTTCGTGGGATGAGGGACTATAGTTACACGGATAGAGAGACTGGGACAGTTAACTTTGGAGACGAGAAGACTGAGGGGAGATCAGGTAGAAGTACACAAAAAGATGAGGGGTTTGGACAGATTGGTTGTTGGAAGCTGTTCCCATTGATAGAAAAATTGATGACTAGAGGTCACAGGTATAAAATAAAGGGCAAGAGAATGAATAGTGATATAAAGTAAAACTTTTACGCAGCTTGTTGTTGGAATCTGGAATGCACTGGTTGCAGATGTGATGGAGACAGGTTCTGTTGTGGTCTTCGAGAGGGAATTCGATACATATATGGTGAGGAGAAATTTGCAAGGCTACATCATCAAGGAGGTGGAATTAGTGAGTTGCTCTGGTAGAGAGCTGACCTTTTCTGTGCTGGAACCATTCTGTGATTCTGTGGATCAAAAGCTGCTGAGATTAAACAGCAAGAGGAGTCATGGTGTGGTGCCAAAAGTGGAAGGAAAAGAGACAAGTAAGGAAAAAGTGTTGGTCTGAAGGAGGTGTAAATAGAAACAGTCCATTCTATTTACCTTGAATTACCTCCCAGACCTGCTCCCTCGACCAAAGAAGGCAAAGGGCAGCAGGCACATCACCTGCATGTTCCCCTCCAAGAAGTGACACACCGTTCCATCATTGAAATATATTGCCATTCATTTTTTGTTGATCTAAATCCCAGCACTTCCTATCCTACAATGCAGTGGAAGAAGCTTTGGCAGAAGGACTGCAGTGATTAAGAAGATGGTTCACTACTCCCTTTTCAAGGGCATTTAGTTTAGGATGGGCAATAAATGCTCTCTTTGCTAGTGAGATCCACGTTCTGAAAAAAAATGATCAAATAAAGAAAATCAAATTCAGTGTGAAGTCCAGATGGATGCTTTGGGCCCATTCCTTGAATTTACCTTGAACATAATAAGAGCAAAGCAGGAGGCAAAGCTAAGAGCGAGAGTGTTCATGGAATGTTGAAAGAAGGTATCAGTTAGGTTCCACTAAATGGTCATTTAATCTGTGTTTGTCTCCCTAACCCTAAACAAAAGGTTGCATTGAGAGCATTCAAAAAAGTGAGTTTAGGGACCAAACCATTGATATGGTGGAAGTAAAAGGGCAGGTTTTGCATCTTCTGTGCTTGCTCCAGAAGGACATGGAACAGTCCTTTTTGAACATGAAAGAGCAAGAGAAGGATTGATGTGTCCAGTGGTAGCATCGTGCAAGAGATGACGGATGTGGCAGAGGTTGGTATGCTAGTTGCAAAGCACTTGCAATCAGAGTGAGGAAATCTCTGGACTTTGGGTGGGTTTTCAGTGTGTGAATGTGATAAATGGACTGGAAACAGTGGTGTGGTGCCCAAAATCTGATGCAAGCATGACTGGCTCTTTACCTTTCAGTACTGTGTGAAATAACCATGAGTTAACTTAAAGATTTTGTCCAAACATTTTCCGGTATACTGTAGTCAATGTTATTTTAGTCAGAAGGGATCCTGCACAGTGGAGGTGGCACCCCAGTCATCTGTGCTCAACATTATGCGGTTCTGCACTTAAACTTCTCACTGCTGACATGAACAGCCCCAGTCTATGTCATAAGAAAGTGAACTCTTTTAGCATTACACTACACTGGGTTAAAAGCGAAGCTGAAACATTCAAAGGAAATTGAATGTGATGCTGACAGCTCATGGCCCCTTATATCCATGGGTTTTATGAGTATTATCAATGAAGGCAGGGAAATTCCTCTTAACTAGTGCGGTTCACAGTAAAGTGATACACTCATGGCTGACTGTGAAACTAACCACTCTACGCTGTGGACTTCCCACGTTTATTGCTATCCGGCGTAAATTCCCGAAGATCCCTGATATCCAGCCATAGTGCCAATGGAAGCATTCAGACAAACAGCAAACCAGCAAGAGAAAATGTATAATTTTTTGCTAATACTTTAAACAATTTATCGTGGGGAAAAAATAAACCTTGAAAAAAGCTAAAAGATGAAGGAAGAAGCTCGAATATTATCAGCAAGTTTATTGAAACTATGAAAGTATTTTAAAATCAATTATATTTTGAAATACCTAGCTGAGAGAATTAAAATCAGCTTTTTAGAGTCAGTTTACAAAACTAGTTATGGGTTATTCTCGCTGACATACAATAAAGCACATTTTCAGGTGTTTCACAGCATAATTAATTGCAAACTATCTTAAGTTCTCATGAAATCACTGATCTCCCGTGATTGTTCTGGAGTAGACTGCACCACTCTGCAACATAGAAGAGGGAATTACACACAGCAACTCCTGGACTTCTGCATTTACTTGGTTGTGAACAAAGCCCAGAAGCCGCTGCTAGTTTCATAGTGTACTGGTGACAAATACTGATAGCTTTGCCTTCATTGTTTCTAAAAATAACAGGCTTGTTAACTTTATCCACAATAATGTGCAGTATAGATGATGAATTGATAGCAGGAACATTTTCTCACATTAATAGTTCTGGAACAGATCACAGGCGTACAAACTTTGGATCTTACTGCATGAATTAGAATAAAGTGGTGGCTACACGGTACCCTATTTCTGGGCTCTGTGACATTAATATGTAGTTGGTGAACTGCAGGCATTAATTGTGCCTCTGATTGGTCAGTTGCCCAATTGGGTGGCACATCGGTGGAAAGCTGATGCAGCCTGTTCGCTGCTATGCCACTAATGCAGTGCTACTCACAGCTCACCCATTTGGACCACGCATTCAGTCTCTTTACCAAGTGTTCTGCATGGATTTTGTTGCTCCCTTTGTAAAGCTCTTGGGAAATGTTGTTACATTAAAGATGTTTGATGCATACATCATTGTTGCAGCATTTGCAGGAGCATTGCAGAAGGAGGTGAAGGGAATCAAGTACAGGTCAAGTGTGCAGGTGGACTAAATCCTTTCACTGAGAGGCAGCTTGTGTGTTTAATAGCCTGAAAATAAATTTTCAAATGTAGCAAAAGAGATGTGAAAAGCTCTGCACTGCATAAAGGTCATCTCAGTCAGGCAGATGATAAAAAATCTTTAAAAATGATTTAAACTGTTCCAAAAATAGATGGGCAGGCAGTGGAATGTGACTTGAAGAATCCAAGAGGAAAGCAAGCAAACTTCCCAAATTCAGCTTGGAGTTCAGTCCAAGGAGAGTAAGGAGGCAGTGATAGAAAGGGCTGATTGCAGATGGGGAGAAAGTTGGAGCCACTTGCCACTCAGAGGTTGCCATCGAGGAGGTGTTCAGAGAGACAGTCGTTCAATCAAGATTTAGATACAGTACTGTGACAATGAATAAAATGCACTGGATAATTACATGGAGACTCTCCAGGGCCAAGGTGGATAGGCCATTAAAACAAGGATTGTGATGCTGTTGAGTGAATTGCAGGAAGCACACCAACTTTGTGCTGCCATCTTACTATGGCTGCCACACGCAATCTGCACCAACTGTGCTGTCGACTAACTGTGCATCAAAATGAGCAGGTGCATTGAGGCTGCAAAAGGTGCTGCTGGCATATCACAAGTTAAACTGAACTGAAAAGCTGTGAAAAGTAGCGTAAGGTGGGAGAGAGTGTCCTTTGAGGTTTTCTGCACTGAAAGCCTGGGTGGAGGAGGTGGAAAACAAGACAGGTCCTGCATCTGCAGGAGGTTAGGGGAACATGCTGACACCTGTTCATAAGTAGTGGGAGCAGATAGTCATGAAGCTCAATGCTAAGATTCAAGTCCGAAGACCTTGCAGAAAGACAGCCAATGATCTCACACAAGTAGGTGTCACATGCTACCAGCTACCAATCCTGGACTCAAGACTGCCCAATTCAACACACCACCATCACTCACCTGTCAGCAATCTCTGGGGGAAAGTTTAAAGGAGATGTGCGGGACAAGTTTTTTTTTACACAGAGTAGTCAGTGCCTGGAAGGGGCTGCCAGGGTAGTGACAGAAGCAGATACAATAGTGGCGTTTAAGAGGCATTTAGATGGATTCACGAATATGCAGAGAATGGAGGGATATGGATCATGTGCAGGCAGAAGAGATTTAGTATAATTTGGCATTGTGTTCAGCACAGACATCGTGGGCTGAAGGGCCTGTTCCTGTGTTAATCGGGACATACTTAATCTATGCATGCTCTGCTGCGTACTCATGCGGCTGGTAGAGTTTCCATTTTCATACCTATTTATTCACAGCATGCACAGATTATCAGCAATTCAACCACATCACCCAGATATATCGTGTGATGTCATCATGTTCACAAACACGTTTTTGAAGGACAGGGTGGGACCGAAACAGAGTTAGCAGGAGCTGACAAGGCGTGAAGGCATGTCTGTGTGTCCTTACTCTCATGGGGAAGATGGTGATGACCATTAATAGGACACCCATGATGGGGCACCAGCTGGCAGCAGAACTGAATCAAATGAAGATAGTGGCACCCTCAGATCCAGCTCTACTTCCTGTATCCCTGGTAACCCTTGTTCCAGAATTTCTTCTGATTCACCAATTTCCAGCAATATGAACATGCCCTGTTTACATCCCCCCACTCTCCTCACTACATCATTCCCATGTGCATTTCACCTTTCAGATATTTAGGATGGGCAATCTAGTCAGGCAGTGGAGCAACAAGAGATCAGTGGTGATGAAGACACACCATCACTCGATTTCACACCTGTCACCACAAGCTTGGATACTGACACTGCACAGAAGTTAGAGGAGGGCATAGAAACAGAATCTGCATGTGGTGAGATCATTGGTTCAAAGTGCATGGGGAAGGATAGCATAGCTACCAGCTTGCCAGAATACAAGGTTGTATGTGGTTTCTGCTGCAGGGTCTCAGATATGGGAACATACAGAAGAAGGCTGATGAGTATGTGTAATGAACTGCTAGCACCTTGCAGGTCTGTCAGAGAGTCCTTTCCAAATTGGAACTGGTGAGCAATATAGCATGATTATATTGTTAGTTTTGTTTCCCCGTGAAATAGTGGACGAGGCACTTTCCTCCACTTTAATGCATGTTCAGCTGAGCTTCCCATATTTAGCAATGATGTGAAGAAATGTAACAGTCTGAGAAAGGAAGTACTCATCCTCAGTCACGAGTGTTAAATAACAGAATAATGGCTGAGCATTATATTCTGCTTCTGAAATTCTGTACCATTGACTTTTTCTGTACCTGGTAGAGCAAAAGAATGGTCAAAATCAATCTTAAGGTTGGTACAAAAAGAGAAATAAATAGAGAATAAAAAAGATTGGATAAACTATTTGAAGAGAAGTGGAGTGTGGAGGAAAAAGTATCAAAACATTCTTTATAATCTCATATTTTAAAATACCCCATCCACAATTAAAGTCTGAAGCATTGAGACTCCATGGTTGTAATAGTTAATCTTCACTGTCCAGAAAGGTTGATAGACAGTAATTAACACTTATCACAACATTGAAAGGGTACTTGGATTGAAAGGAACAAGACTTGACTCTGTTGCGAGTTTAATTTGTGTGTTCTGGTCAAATAAAGCAACATCAGACCGTTCAACACATTTCAATGGTGAGGCAGACACTAGATGTCATTTTTGCATAGATAAGAGTGGAACATTGCATACTAACAGCAATCCTTGAAATTCTCTTGGTAACCCACATCTGCCCTTGCATGAAATTTCTGTAGTGTTTTGCATTTATATAGTATCATACAACGTGGAAACATTCTTCGGCCCACTATGTCTGAACTGACCATTGAGCATCCATCTACTGTGATCCTATTTTACCTCTCACATCCCCATCAAACTCCTAATTCTGCAACTATGGGCAGTGTACTTCAGCCAATTAACCTACTAATCAGCACATCCTTGGGGTGGAAATCAGAGCACCCAGGGAAAATGCATGCAGTCACAGTGCATGCAGGGCAAACTCCATACAGACAGCACTTGAGGTTAGGATCAAATCTGGGTCTCTGGAGCTGTGTTGAAGCAGCATTAACCGCTGGCAACACTGTGTTGCAAGCATCATTAACCTTGCTGTTATTTTAACAGAAAATTATGACCCAATATGTTTTAAGACATAATTGTTAAGATCATCTTGTATGCTTGACCGAATAACTGTGGTGCATTGTTTTGCTGGGAGGCACATATGTAGGACATAAAATACTCTGTATCACACTTTTCTACCATTTATATTTTACTTTGTTATGATCCAAGAAAATAATGGTATTTTAAGAAGATAAAACAAAATGAGTGGCCCTTAATAGTGGGAAGGAGTTTATTTAAGAGTATTGAAAGTTAACAAACATCCTCAGTACGATCTAAGATAACCTTAATACAATTTGGCACGACATTCTAAGAAGCTTTCTGTATGTTGCTTTCTTATCATTACCTTTTGTCCTTCACCATTCATAACTTTGGTAATTTAAGCACTCCCTGCCCTCCACCATATCATAGATCTTCTTTATCCTCCTCTTCCCCTGCACTACCTTCCTTTTTCTTCTCTGATTTTCTTCTCAACTCTATGCCTCATTTCTGGACAGAAGCAGTACACAAAAGTGCACTTCACCTACCCAGACTCTAGGGCAGCAGAATTTCCCTTCCTATATAATTAATGCAACACAGTGCTGCAGCTTGTAGAGCCACTACCTTACTGTGCCAGAGACCCAGGTTCAAACCTAACGTCAGGTGCTGTCTGTGTGGAGTTTGCACACTCTCTGGTTTTCTCCCACATCCCAAAATGTTCAGAGCAGTAACTTAATTGGCCACTGTAAATTGCTCCCATTATATAGGTGAATGGTAGAATATGGGGAGAATTGACGGGAATGTGGGGAGAATAAAAATGGGATTAGTGTTGGATTAATGTAATTGAGTGTTTGAAGGTCAGTGCAGATTTGGTGGGTTGAAGGGCCTATTTCTGTGCTGTAAATCTCTAAGACAATGAATCAAGGAACTCCTTCAGTTTTAGGTAATCCCCTGAAATTTGACCATGAGAGCATAAGACATAGGAGCAGAATTTGGCCATTTGGCCCATCAAGTTTGCTCCGCCATTCAATCATGGCTGATTGTTTTGTAATCCTGTTCTCCAGCCTTCTCCCCATAACCCTTAACCAATTTACCAATCAATTTGGCTGGAACTTACAGATACAGACCCACCTTTCCCCTTTTCCCATAAATGGGAAATTCTGTAAATCTCAGGAAAACTAATGGGCACCGACCCTCAACAAAATGACTTTGGGTTCCTCTTTGCTTGGTACCCAGGCAATACACATTGCCGAAATGAAAAGACAAAGAACCAAAATTTGGGCCTCAAATTCTAATCAGCATGTCTTCCTTCTGATTGTTGTTTTTTACAGTAACTGGGGCTGCTCTATCTGGCCATATGTTCCTTACTCTTTCCTCAGCCAATGCCAGTGGCCAAGCACTTAGTCTCCTATTAGGTAGTATAGCACAGTGGGCATTCCTTAAAGAATAAATGTCATCCGAGTATCAGTGAAGCCTTGACAAAGTGTCCCAGGAAGTCCTCCGATTCTGGGGTCCTCTTTATCGCTCGAATGGTAGGAAACGCTGTCCAGGCTCTTTTAAAACATTAGCAGGCATTTTAATGGAAAGTAGCTCTTTGCCAAGACCTCAGTGTCAGGGATGAGGATATGTTCCTAGTCTGGCTTCAATGTCCTTTCTAAAATTGTACCTTGCATTACAAGTGCTCTCAACTCTGGTTAGACCACACTTGGAGTATTGTGTTCAGCTCAGGTTGCCTCATTATAGGAAGGATGTGGAAGTTTTAGAGAGGGTACAGAGGAGATTTACCAGGATGCTGCCTGGATTGGAGAGCATATCTTATGAGGATAGGTTGAGTGAGCTCGGGCTTTTATCTTTGGAGAGAAGGAGGATGAGAGGTGACTTGATAGAGGTGTGCAGGATGATAAGAGGCATAGACTGAGTGGACAGTCAGAGACTTTTTCCCAGGGCGAAAATGGCTAACACAAAGGGACATAATTTTAAGGTGACTGGAGTAAGATATAAGGGGGATGTCAGAGGTAAGTTTTTTACACAGAGAGTGGTGGGTGCAGGGAACACACTGCCGGCAGAGGTTGTGGGGGCAGATACATTAGGGAGATTTAAGAAACTCTTAGATAGACACATGAATGATAGAGGAATGGAGGGCTATGTAGGAGGGAAGGGTTAGATAGATATTAGAGCAGGATATAACGTCGGCACAATGTCATGGGCCGAAGGGCCTGTACTGTACTGTAATGTTCTATGTTCCGACTGACATTCCAGCTCAAGAGCTCATCTTGACCACCTCAGAGGATTACTTGTGCCTGAATGAGATCACTTTGAATGCTTTTTCCAGTTTTGTTCTGTTGTCCATTTACATTTTATCAATTATTTTGCCTTCCTTCCTACTTTTCTGATTTTCTTTGCCATTTTCTGAACAGAATGTCTCTATTTCTGATCAAACCATGTGAATGACAGAATCCAAGCAGGGTTTGAAGTGAGTACAATTTGAAAATGGGAGCACCATATAAGTGGAGAGGGTGGGAGAAAAGAAGTAAAATTAACCTAAACAACTCATAAGGATACAATGGAAGTTGTAAAAGAGAATTAGTTGAAAGTACACTCAGCTTGCAATATAATATAGTCCATGAGTGAAAAGGCTGATATCGTGAATAAGCTCTTCTTCTTCATTATTGTACCTGACTTCAGATAAAAATTGGAATATATTAAGGAAGCTGTCTGGTTGGCAACAAAATTCTGGCTTATAACTGGGATAACGTTCAACTAGTTCCCATAGGCATCGACATACAGTGACAAAGGAGAGTTGCTCTTGCAATATTAACTAGCTGATTCAGAGGAAATTGTGGAAAAATACAATATTAAAAACAAACTGTCTCCAGAGACAATATTTTAGAATATTGTGTAAATGACTCTTCTGTCAATACATGATGAAGTATTACCATTTTAAATTAGATAATGTTGCTTTAAATGTTGAAGAAGTTTAATATTGACATTAAACATTTATTGTATAGAACTGCTGTTGGCATAACGTAAGAGAAAACACAGATAATCCAATCCATATCCCAGATGTATTTATTCAATCTGTCCTAGATACAGTATATACAGTAGTTTACAGACAGGTTGCAGATTATGCCTGCTGTAAGACAGAACCATAAAATAAAACTGCAACATAGATATGATGGTTTAATATAAATAATTATTTCACTGTTCAATATTCCATCATAGATCAAAACATTAAAAGGATAACTATAAACTGGAATACTTAATTTATGTTTTGTTGTAGCTGCTTCAAAGTGCATAAGATAAGATATCTTTATAAGTCACATGTACATTGAAACACACAGTGAAATGTGTCTCATTTTGCGTAGAGTGTTCTGGGGGCGGCCCGCAAGTGTTGCCACATTTCCGGTGCCAGCATAGCATGCCCACAACTTCCTAACCCGTTCGTCTTTGGAATGTGGGAGAAAACCGGAGCACCTGGAGGAAACCCACGCAGACACGGGAAGAACGTACAAACTCCTTACAGACAGTGGTCGGAATTAAACCCGGGTCACTGGCACTGTAATAGCGTTACACTAACTGCTACACTACTGTGCCTGCCCTGTATTTGGAGTGACAGACAAATGGGACAACAGTGGAAGCCAGTTCTGTAGAATATTTCATGATTTGAATGTGTGCATTTTGGTTTATATTTCCTCGCATTCTCTTTCTGAATAAAGCATCAACAGTACTTTTGTAGGGGCAAAAACTCTATCTACACATTTAATGAATCAGTTCTCATTCATTGTGGAGCTTAGAGAGTGAATGATAGTCAAGGATTGCACCATTGAACACTTTGCAGCTTTATCCAATCCTATATTCAGTCAATAGAGAGAAACGAGGAAAAGCAACATGACTGATTTTTCTCTCTAGAAATCACTGAGCTCCAAATATTGTACTTCTACCAACATAGCAGGTGAAGTTAACTTTGTTAGCATGGAGAAAGGAGTAATGCTGAGCCATTTTTGATCCACAGATGCCAATAGCATTCCAAGTAGTAAATGTTACTTTTGAACCAATGGAAGAATCAACTCCTTCCAATGAAAAATTGTGAATTCAAGCCTAATGCAAAATACTACAAGCACAGATTGTTTTGCTAACTTGTGTCATTTCTGTCAGTGTTGAAAAGAGATGTTGCTTGAGCTTTTGGTAACACTGCAAATATTTTAATCTTGAAACTGTTAATTTATCGTACGGAGAGGGGTGGTGTTATACATAGAGGTGTGATGGAGTTAACAGCTCATGAAGGCATTGCATCATAATTTAATGTATCAGTGAAGAGAGGTGCAGAGTGAATGACTTCGAGTTTTTCTTAAAAATGGAGTTTCTGACTGCAGTAGCATTTTCCCACATAACTGTAAAGAAGTTAGAGGCTTTTGCATGTGCTTGGGCAAGGGGAAAGTCCCTGAGAGACCCTCACTGCTGTCATTCCAATGGCACTCATTGTTGGACTCCCCATGCATCCAGCAATGGAGTGCCAACATTCTGCAGGTTCTCAGCAACAATGTTAGGAAATCTACCCATAGAAACTGCAATGGATTAGAATTGGTGCAGGTTTAGTGGTTCCCCTTCAATGAAGAAGATTGGCAACAAGGGAGAGACTAATGGGTGATTTCTACTTTTTCAACCAAATTGAATTAATTTAGCTATACTTAATTGCTTGCAAGTGTTTTTTCAGGTTTGCTAGGGTACTTACATTTTAAAATTTAAATAGTCTTTAATCATTGAAAAATCTTAATATTTTTATGTTTAATCTTTAATAGTTCTGCATGTTTGTGAATGCTGGAAGCATTCAAAACACTTCAAGCTGTTTGAGAGCTTTGGTAGGTGGTTCAGCTTGGGGCCACAGCTTAACCATCTGCCAAAACTTTCTGGTGAGACTTGCAATTGGAGATTCATGTGCCATGCAGAGCCTTACCTATCATGTTGACTCATCAGTCCTAGGAAATTCTTGGCCATTGTTTCACATTCATAACATTTCATCAGAGTTGGGTGCTCACAATTAGTTCTGTTGAAAGGTCATCAACCTGAAGTGTTCACATTACTTCTCCCTTCACAAATTACATCTGCCAGAATCGTCTTTTCATTTTCCATTTATATAATTTGCTTCGTATTTGTTTTTGTTTCATTGTGTAATTTTTTGCTGCCTGCATATTCAAAAGCAAACCAGTCTGTTATTATGCCGTCTCTCTGAGAAAGCTTAATCTTAAATGGAACCAGTACTTAAAGTAACTCTTACCTAATTTGACAAAGATCAAACGTACATAGAGAATAGTACAAAAACCTGTTGAGGATTCTTCCTCAGTTTTCCCTGTTGTCATCTCACCGTTAGGATTTGCTGTGTACAGGAAGATCAAGGTCAGCTGGCAAAGGTAAAAATATCCTGCTCCAATGGCATTGTTCCAAGAGCACACATTGTTGAAAGAATGAAATAAACCAATGTTACATCAACTTAAATATTCATATCATGGTATTACCCATGCTTAGAAGAAATGCAACATGAAAATAATAATCACAGATTTATTACTGTGGGAAGTTCTAATTCCCAGTGAAAACTTTAATTGAGGTTTTTATCAAAAATGAAATCAGATAGAATTAGTTCAGTGTTGCAAAAGTAGGTTTTAGCTTTATGAATTTAATTGGGGCCATTAGACTCAATGGTACTTTTTAACACAAAACATCAAATACCTAAGTGGTAGAGATTTGCAACTCTGTGGTGCAAATGATAATTACTTGGAAATCAATTGGTAATTTTAAATCTGAATTTGATAGATTTTTGATAATTGAGGATATGGAGCAATATGGGCAGAATGTGGATTTATGGAGTTCGGTCGATGATCAGTCTCCATCCCATTGGATGACAGAACATGGTCAAGTGCCTTCTCTTCCTCCTGTGCTCCTGCTGTGTATACTCTTCTCTCAGTCATCTGAAACTGAAGAAACATGGGTAAAAAAAAGATTTCTTTCCACTCTGAAGGAAACATCAGAGGGCTTGTGTAGAGATGTACAAGACAACATGCAATACATGAAAGATTATTCTGGAAAGTTGCCCAAAATTACAAGGAATCAAGTTCAAACCAACTAAACAAAGACTGACAGAGGAATTCCTTCTTTACATTTCGAGTGATTCGTGCATGAAATGGACTCCTGTTTGGAGCAATGGCAGCAAAAACTCGAGTCATTTAGGCATAGTTACATGCCAAAATGAGGGAATTTAAAAGTATTTCTGGATAGATAAAATAAAATGAGCTGGATGACTTTTCTCACCTGTAAAAATCCCATGATGTGAGCTCAGAAGGGAAATTAGTCATGGACTGGGTTACATACAAATCAGTATCCATACTGCCAGATTTAATTTTCAAAGCCTTAATATGTGAAATAGGTTAATTTACATTATCTTGATTTCCCCAGCTGACCATGGCTGTTGCAAATAGCTTTCAGATATATGTGGATAGGTAAGTGAAATTGAGATAAATAGGTTTCTATTAACAGCAAGATTGATGGAAATTTTGTAAGGGAAAAAAAACTTCCAACAAATCTGGAGGATGGCAACAAACATTCCCCATGTTGAAACCAGTTAATACTGGTGTGCAGATTCCATCTAAACTATGGATGTCAGAATCTTGAAGATTGTATATTTTTGTCAATGCCAAATGGCCGTAGAAGATAAAATGTAAGTTTTGCTCACAGAATGTTACTGTGTGTTTGAGTATGTGCCTTTGATTGTGTTCAAGGCTACATGGGAGCGGAATGGAATATATTGTGCGTGGAGTTTAACAGCTCACATATAAGTATTCAACCTGCCTGCACTGATCCTTGAGACCACCAGTTTTAAACTACAGAGCTCATTAGGTGTGAATCAAATTCAGCTGTTTTATTTCTGTGGTTGAATTCTCTTTGCTCTTTTGTTATCACCCAAGTTCATCGCTTAGTTCTCAGTCTACTTCCGTTGATTGCAATTTCTTTTTTTCCCAGTTTGCACTCAGTAACCTTCATTTGATAGCAGAGAAAGAATATTTCTGAATGAATAATAAAAACAGAATTTAACTTGCAGAATTACTGTCAGGATATTTTGTACTGACTAATCAGAAATGGTCATGTAACATGAGAAGATAGTGAAATGCAAACCACACCATCAAGTTAGTGATACTGATATCCTGGAAAGACAGAGATTACAAGAGATTATTGGTATGTTAATAAGATGTTGGAATTTATCCAGTGAAAGAAGGCTGTCCTACTCAACTTTGACCTCTGCATTGGCTGTTATAGCCCCAGCGATCATAAATAAGGACAAAAAAATGTCACTATCACAGCATTGTGCAAATCTCAGGCAGCCTAATCACAATAGAATTAATTAATTCTTCAGCCCTTTTGTTTTACCCATACCAGCTGTGACAAACCTTGTTGATCATGCAAGTAACAGTTAATAGGGCAATGTTTTCTGCATCATTTGGAGTCATTTCTGTGAAACGGTTTAAACGTGATCACAAATTTACAGGGTTCAGTAATTGTATTTTAAGGATCTAAAAAGAAGGCAATAAATAAACACTAGATACCTATTTGAATGTGCTATAAAGTGACTGTAGTAGACTTCAGGCAGTTTAGCTGCCTTGAGGGGTATATAGGCCTCATACTAATGCACTGAATTATTATTGATGGCTGAGGCAGTTCTGCTCTGCTGGTGAACCAATAATGTCAAAGCTGTACCTGAAAGATTAATTATAGGAGAGAATGGGCTGTAGTTCCCTGGGACTAAGACATTAATAGAGACTGAGCATTGGTTTCTAGGGATTCTTCAAACAGAGTAACAAATGTACCAGATAATATAGCACATGCTGCAGACCAATATTTAGCCATTTTCATATTAGTAAAAATACAAAACCAATGAGAGTGTACAAACAAGAACCTGTTTTACACTGTGAAAACTGAATAATCCTGCATTTTCCCTGAATGATTCTTTAAAAAAACACAGGAGATGGAGGAGCTGTTAATTACTTTCTGCATTTTTAATCACATGGTATTGCGGCAATAATCAAGAGAGCTTTCTATCAGAAAAGGCTCGATTTTCAGTCTCTCAGCCATGGCATATAATGTGCAATTAATACGCACGCCATTGTCTGTGAGTTTTTTGAAACCATACCTGCACTGAGCAAAATGATGGATTGTGACATTTTACAGAAGTGTATGCAGGTGGTCAAAAGTGTGAGATGTCATGAATCGGTTGAATTGATCTGCTGCCAAGACTCACTGGCTGTGGCTCCTGCCTGCCCACACTGACTGGGGCTGGATGCAAAGGGCCAAAGGAGCAGATCTGCTGCACCCCAGAAGGGCCCTGTGAGGTGGCGCAAATCTTCAGGTGACCTACCTCTGAGGCTCCACCCCTTGATAACCCTGACAGCCTTTCACAGGAAGCATGGCAGAAGGTAGAGTCATGCCTCCTGTTTAAAACAGTCAGGGCTACAAAATAGCTTTTAAATGTTTTTGATATCTAAAGACATTTAAGTCTAAAATTATTTTAAATAATTAAAAACAATAAAATATTAAAAAACTTCAAACTAATTTAAAAACTAAAAAAGATTACCTTTTTCCTACTAACTTCCAGCCTGGGAATCTAAATGAATGGGGCCCCCAATTATACAGCAGGCCTGAGTGGGGAACGCTGGGGACTCCCAGCATGATTGGGCTCCAGTATTGGACTGCATGTTGCATCAGTGACACAGCAGAGCATCAGGTGCGCTCGAACCTATTCGGCTGCAAATGGCTGAACATCAGAGATTGCTTTCAGAACTGTTTTTATTTCAAGAATAAACTTCATTCATAAAAATTATATAAAAGAAATACAAAACGGTGCATGGCTTTCTTTACATTATAGTGTCAACCAGTCGATACATTTGTAGTATTGTCAAGTCTGTATGCTCGTAGTGCCATCAAGTTAATACATTTAGTGTACAAAGCACCGATGTCATTCATATTGTTTTTTTTGGACAATACACTTTCAAAACTGTTGGCCACACTTCAGCCCAGTACGTTCATGCTGTTGGGTATAACTAGCAGTGCTGTTGTGGGTTAAGTACTATATTTAAGTGTAGGTTGATTTTGCAGCTGAGTAGCATTGGAGTCAAACCAATATTGTTTGAATCATACTCAATTCCAGCATGGCTGAAGCCATTTTGGCTTTGTCAGGTTGGTGATAAATTAGTGCACTCTACAGTGGGGTGTGAGGATGTAAATTCTCTTCCTCTATTCTTCTAGTTTTGTTAACCATTCTGAGGATATGGGCAACAATACCAAGGCCAGTATTTTCTTTCCAAGTTTCTGCGGAGAAGGTGGCAGTGAGCTAACCTCTTGAACCATTGCAGACCACATGAAGAAGGTGCTCTCACAGGTGCTGTTAGAAAATGGGCTGTATCCTCCACTAAGATCCACACGGATCTGCCTGATAACCAGGGTATGCCACAGTGGAGACAGTTGCGCAGCCTTGGATTCAGTAGAAATCACCAGGGGGACAACTTGTTGCACTGGTGAACTCCTCATACGTTTACCTTTTTGTACAATACTGTTAAATGAGCATATTATTAGAGATGAAAAGTTTCAATGAAAACAAAAACAGAAATAGTATGGTATTGGGTCAAGATTAATGCTATTCTATCTTTGTGGGTTATCTGAAAATTATATTTCTGTCATAGAAAAGTTCAAATGAATTACTGGTCTCCACAGCACTGGCTCTTAGAGAAATTTAATTCCATTGTGTTTTTATTTCATTTTGCAATTAAAAATTAATTTTACTTGCATTATGCTGGGCACTTGTAGCCTGAGTCACCCTTGGGTCCTGATACAGTTTTCATATCAGATGTGCTCAGGATGATGCCATGACCTTGACCTTACAGTGTTTTTTTGGAATTGTCCCAGAGCAGATTATTGTTGGTCACATGAGGTTACTAACCCATGATCCTTTGACTTCCGGCACTGCTCTCCCACGGCACCAGATCTGTCTCCCAACCCTATTCTTACGCCTGATCCATAAGGCACAATCCCCTAACTTTACCTTCTCCAACCCCCTCCACTCTGATCTCCTGATAGTCTCGATCCCTGGATTCTTTGACACCACCACCCCCACCCCCCCTTACCTCACTCTCCATCTCTAAACATCACAAACCTCCCATTAATCATTTTTTTCTCTGCCTTAAGTCCCCATTCAGCTAGAACTCTGACCCAGCAATACACTGAGGCCTTTGGTGGAGGACCTAATGTCCATCTTCTCTTTCCAACCCTTCCCAGATAGGTATGTGGTCACCACCCTGATCCCTGGCTCAGCTCCTCATCAAAGTCCCCAATTCTTGATGTAATTCCTCCCCTTGACCGTTGACCGCAGCCATATTCTCTGGGTACAGCTCCTCTCTTCTTCCCCAACATCCTGGACCAGCCTCAGTCCTCAGCAGAACATTTTCCATTGAGGAAAAGTAAAAGTTCCTTTCTGTTGTGTCTGTGGTTACAAGGATTTGCAGTAGACTTCCATGTCCAAACAGTTGTTAAGGGTGCACCATGGTGCCCATCCTGTGCCATTTGGGTGCATTCAAATTTCCAGAGCAAAAGGTTGTATAATAGAAATCTAGACAAAAAAAGAATAGTAGCAAGGAACACATGGACCGTCTTGGTCCTTGTCACTGGTGGGAACATGAAATGACTTGTATTGCATATCAACTGACAGGTTGCGAATACCCCATAGGCCAAGCAAAGTCATTTCCAACAGCCCTTCATTCAGCAAAAACAGAACTCTGCATTTAAACTTCCAGAAGTGAAGGACAACAATTCTGGTCATGATGCTTTCAGGATAAGAGTCCCTAAGGCAGGAGCACCAGTGAGGTTTGTCTCTTCAGCAGCTTCTATGGATTGATTGTTTAGAAAAGTAATGACTCTCGTGTTTGTAGCGACCATATCAAGGAAACCCAACTTGAGCATCGGTGATTGTTGTAGGGCTGCCCTTCTCAATTGCATTTTAATGACTGATAGCCAACCTCCTACAGCATTGTTGCCCTCCCAGTGAAATCCAAAAGAAAAATGAAGGTTTTCCTTGAAGCTTCCCCAAGATACGTCCATTCTTGAGCGACTGTGAACTTTGTGGTACATGGTGTTGTCGTTAGTGACAGACAATATTAAACATCTTGGGGACCAATCAAGTTTCATTTGATTATTCTCCAACTATCTTGAACATTTGTTGCAGTATAACTCACAAAGGATCTCTACAATAGAAGTTGACCGTCAACTGGGGTGGGCTTGGTAGTGTAGTGGTTAGCGTAATGCTATGACAGTGCCAGCTACCTGGGTTCAATTTCCACCACTGTCTGTAAGGAGATTATACATTCTCCCCGTGTCTGCATGGGTTTCCTCTGGGTGTTCTGGTTTCCTCCTACATTCCAAAGACGTACGGGTAAGGAAGTTGTGGGCATGCTATGTTGGCGCCGGAAGCGTGGCGACACTTGCGGGCTGCCCCGAGAACACTCTACACAAAAGATGTATTTAACTGTGTGTTTCGATGTACATGTGACTAATAAAGATATCTTATTTCTTACAATTGTTACAGAATGAAGGCAGCCTACTAATATCCTAGTTATTTAATGGCAATATTGGTTTAGTCTTCTTCGGACTGAATGCAGCACACCACGTCTGCCATGTGATTCCTATTTCTGTGCCAAGGGGACATTGATATTTACCTTTATGGTCTTGAATTATCTAGGATCCAGTTAGATAATGGATGCGTAATTGGTGTGCTAATGTAATAACTCAGAGGATGTGAACTTTAACTTCACCACTGCAGTTTGAAAGTTCAAATCCAACTTTAGGTGCTGGTGAAAGTGAAGAATGAAGTTCCTTCAGGTCCTTGACAGAAAACTGCCATTCCCCTGACCAATGCTGGTCTATACCTAACCTCATTTCCAAGCCAGTGTGGTCAGCTCTTGCCTGCCTACTGAATTGACCATGTAAGGCATTCAGTTACAAGAGATGGGTAATAAATGTTAACCTTGTGGGTGACACCCACATCAAAAAAGAACACTCTATGTAATGAATGATGTCACCAGTAACAACGGCACTGGTGCATTTAGCAGCCAGCAGGAAAAGACTGGGCTGTATGTACTTCCCCGGAGGACCCCTGTGTTCCTGTGTATGTGCCTGCTTAGGAGACAGCATTTTTTAATTAGAACTCCTTGGGTAAACATTAAGAAATCTTACTAGACAGTGTTGCTGTAATTTACACCAATGATTTGCAATCACTATTGCCCTTTGCAATGCTAACCAAAACTATATTAGTCAATATTTTACACAGCTGTAATTAGTGACAGTAAAACTAAAAATGCTGCCTTTAGTAGTATAGCTCAGTGATTTTACAATCTAGCCGCAGGCTCATAAGGTACATAAATGTTGCTGGCAAAATGCCCTAATAATAAAAATAAATGGGTTTCAAAGATATTTATTTCTGTCACCTAAGTTAATCACCACATCATTTTCATTCTCTCTTAACATGATCTACTTTTCAAATTAGAGTTGTACATAGTATTTAAAATAAATCCTGTGGGGTGATAAAGATTTATTTTTGCATCACTATCTCATGTTATAGTACAGTTTTGCAGGAGCTTTTATGGGTTATCCTATGGGCTATTGGATTAGGAGCTATGATTAGAAACCTTCATGATTTTATTTTGAAATGTCACTAAACAATATTAGTTCCTTGCCCAAGCTTGGTGGTGTGTTTTCTATTAAGATCAGACTGCAAATCCCATTTGACTTGATCTATTTTTGAATGTTATAGTCAGCCTCATTTATAATCACAAGACATGAAGTACAATGTGAATTGTCACCTTTTCACAGTTAATCTAAAATAATCCAAGGATTGATCGATTCTGCCAACTGTCCCCCAGCATAATTTATATAGGACTCTTTAGAATCATGGTTGCTTACTCTCCAGCCCTATTATTTTTAGCATGTGCAACAATTCATTTTGCATTTACTGCTGTCACTGCTAATAAACGTTTTGGACAAGTGTGCAAATGCATAGAATGTAAATGTGTGCAGGCATTCTCAAGTGCAGTAACAACCTTATAAAGTTGCTTTAAGTCACAAGAATATGTAAAACTCAGTTTGTTTCTTCTTTGATGTGAGTGGGTTTCATGCACTTCGCAAATTCCGCCAGTGGGTTGTAGTCCAGTTTTGTGATTAATTAATTCACATTTTCTGATTATCCTAGAAATAAAAAAAATATATACTTTTAAAGCAGACATTAAGGAAGGATATAGGTCATGATTAACACTATCACGTTTCCCAATAAAATGTACATCTGCTCATAAGATAATAAGATATCTTTATTAGTCACATGTACATCGAAACACACAGTGAAATACATCTTTTGCGTAGTGATTTTGGGGGGCAGCCCACAAGTGTCGCCACGCTTCCAGCGCCAACATAGCATGCCCATAACTTCCTAACCCGTATGTCTTTGGAATGTGGGAGGAAACCGGAGCACGTGGAGGAAACCCACACAGACACGGGGAGAACGTACAAACTCCTTACAGACAATGGCCGGATTTGAACCCTGGTCGCTGGCACTGTAAAGCATTACGCTAACCACTATGCTACCGTGCATTTTGGTTGCCTGTAAATTACAGAGAATATGCAGCACAGAAGCAGATCAGTCTGAAGATCAGTAACCTCTTTAACGATTCTGGCCTCTCGCTTTCTCCTGATTTTTTTATCACTCCACCATTAGGCATCATGATTTCAGCCAAAATAGAAGCTGAAAATGCTGAAAGTATTCTGCAATTCAGACACCTTCTGTGGAGAGAGATGCAGAGTTAAGATTCAGGTCAATGACATCTCATGAGTTCTGATAATAGGTTATTACCCTGAAACACTATCTCTGTTGCTTTCTCCACAGATGCTGCCTAATCTGCTGACTTTCCATTTTTTTAAATCTCAGATTTGCAGCATCTGCAGTATTTTATTTTGTATGCCTGAAGCAATCTGGACGCAACCTCTCATATTCTTTACTTGAAACATTCTACTTTCCTTCTTTCCTTCATCTCTCCTTTAAGAAGTTACTTGAAACCTACCTTGAACAGGCTTCTCGCGTTTCTGTCCTGTGTGATTCAATGTCCTATTTTTTGTGTGATAATACTCATGTGAGATAACTTAGGATGTTTCATTTTGATGCTTAAATGCATTTTGTTGTGCATTAAATGCGCATACATTTGTATTACTTAAAATGCTTAGCTATCAAGTACATAGATTAAGGTTTTAGTCTGCACTTCAATATAAACTTTTACTTTCATACAGCACAAATATACTTACATAAATTTTTAAGTAAAATGTACATAGAAGCCAAAATTAAAATGAATTGAACATGAAAATTGTGTTTGAGACCAGACACCTACTTTAGGTGTGTTGAACCTTAGAACTGTGATTATACCAGGATTTAATCTTTTTCTTGAACACATTATTTATGCTCCTTCTTTTCCTATGTTTGAGCATCCATCACATTCACAGAAATGAAGCCCATAGGACAAAAAGAACACAGATGCAAAATCAGTGAATCAGAATCAGAATCAGATTTATTATCACTGACATATAATGTGAAATTTATTGTTTTACGCAGCAGTAGTGTAAAGACATACCAATCTAAAAATGACAAAAATAACTAAATTGTGCAAAAAGAAGGAATAATGAGGTAGTGTTCAAGGATCGTTCAGAAATCTGAGAAGAAGCTATTACCGTATCATTGAGTGTGGGTCTTCAGGCTCCTGTATCCTGTGCCTCTTCCCTGATGGTAATAATGAGATGAGGGCATCTCCTGGATGGTGAGGGTCCTTAATGATCTATGCTACCTTCTTCAGGCACTGCCTCTTGAAATTGTCCTCGATGGTGAGGAGGGTTATGTCCACGCTGGAGCTGGCTACAACCCTCTAGAGCCTTTTGCGATCCTGTGCATTGGAGCCTCCACACCAGGCGGTGTTGCAACCAGGCAGGATGCTCTCCACCGTGCATCTCTAGAAATTTGTAAGAGTCTTTGGTGACATACCATATCTCCTCAAATTTGATGGAATAGAAACCAGAAAGTTATATTGAATATTTGCTTTTCAGACTGTAAGATCTAGTTTTGTTATGTTGTGTTATTGTTACATAATGTTATTGCATCTACTGTAAGAAAACCTTTCAAGAATGTGTGTATTTCCCTTTTAAGGACACTATAGCTGCGAGATAAGAAGCAGCATGGTAGATTCCACATTGCTAAGCAACAATGTGTGCTTTCATTTATTAATAAAGGGGGTAAAATTGTCAAAGGTTTTTTCGGGAAGGTGCATAGTGACATCCGCATGATTCAGTATTAGGTCCACGGCTGTTTCTCATACACTTCAAAGGCAAATTTCATTCCTTTTCCCACTGTGAAATTTATGGAAGAAATGACACTTGGACCCGTAGCAAGCAGCAAGGATAAAGCAAGGTTGAAGGTAGACTGGTGGAATGGACAGGCGAATGCAAATAACATCCAATATGGCAAAGTGTGCGGCAAAACATTTTGATAGGAAGGAGAAGAGGAACAATGCACATGGAATCTTAAAGACAGTGCAAGGAAAGTAAAGCCTGGACTTTTTCTTGAGAAGACTAATGAAAAATTGGTAATGATTGGTGTTCAGAGGAATCTGTGTGTTCTTGAACATGAAAAACAGAAGGTTAGAAGTGGGATGGCACCTGAAAAGGGGTGTTAAAGGAGCACTGCCCCATTAGTTTTTAAAGATGCACTTGGCAGTAAAATTTACTCCACATAATACTCACAATGTTATGGACAGCTGTACACTTAAAGACCTTCTGCAGGCATTGCATTGCAGAGTTAATGGAGAAAGTCATTCAAACTGAGAGTGGTAGTACAGTGCTAAGGGAAGTTAAGGTCAGGGTCGAGAGTGGATATTGGTTGGACAAAAGCTCAGGTGGGGTAGTGTACACAAATATGCAGACTGCTATGATCAAGGGGTAACCCTTCATCATGACTGGCAGGTTCTGCTATAAACCAGAAGGGCTCTTCTAAAGAAGTGAAAAAATGTTCATTGTCCAAAGTTGGTTTTTATTTTACAGGGTTGATCGGATGCAAGTCCTGACAAACTGGTCAAGGTACCAAAAAGCAAGAAAGTCTCTGGTTCTAACAAGCAATATAGTTTCCCCCAACCATTATCACCTCAGCGCTTGCTTTCAAAGATTCATATTATCACTTGTATGGTGGCAGTTCACTGGGATTTGGGTAAAATAGGTTTACCATTTTAATTTGATGACACACTATCTAATAAAGGTAAACCAACTGTTAGGCAGGAAAATTATTTGGGTGCAATGTTGGTGAAACTTTGGAGATATTGTTTTATTTACTACTTTCAAGTCTCCCACAAAGAACGTAGTGAATTGTTGGAGAAAACAACCTATTGCTTTCTTATATTCCATTCTTCTAAGTTGAAAAGCATTCAATGAATACTGAGGGATAATAGTAGTATGAATTAAATTAAAAGAATACAGATGATGAGGATATATTAGCTGTAGTGTTGAACTAGGGCTCATGGAATAGAATCAGATCAGTAAAGAGGCTGTTCAACCCTTTGAGACTGCACCAGTACCCCAAAGGGCAACCAGTTTGACTGACCCCCACCACTTCTCATGACTTTGAATTTTTTTTCCCCTTCAGGTATTTATTCAATTCTCTTTGGAGTCTTACTGTTGAATGGGTGACCACCATTCTCAGGCAGCTCATTCCAAGTTCTAACCACTCTTGGCATAAATACATTTCTCCTCATATCACCCCTGGTTCTTATGCCAAATCTCAGAAACTAATACCATCTTGTTATCAACCTTCTGATTTTGAAAACCACTTCTCTTTATTTACTTTGTTCAAATCCCTTGTGATTTTTAAACAACTCTATTAAGTCTCCTCTTAGCATCATGGGAACAATTTAAGCTTCTCCAGGCCATCCATGTAACTGTAATCCCTCATCCCTGGAACAATTCAAGTAATTCCATTTGTGTACCTCTCCTTGTCTTCACATTTGTCCCAAATTGTAGTACTCAGAATTGGGCACATTGCACGCACTGGGACTGAATTGTTATTTTGTGCAAGGTCCACAGTTTTGGACTCTGCCTCTAGTTGGAAAGCCCAGCATCCCAAATGTTTTATTGACTATCTTGTCACCTTCAAATATGATAAGAAATAATAGCAGGAGTAGTCTCAAGAGCTCTTGAATTTGATCCAGGATTCAATGAACTCCCAGCTGATCCTCAACCGCAAGGCTATGTTTATGAATAGAAAAGAGAAAATATTGGAAATACTCGTCAGGTCAGACAGCAGCTGAGGAGAAACAGAGTTAGCATTTCAGTCAATGACCTTTCATCAGGACTGGGAAAAGTTAGAAATCAAACATGCTTTAAGGTGCAGAGTAGTGGGAGGGGTGGAGAGAACATCCGGGGGGGGAGGGGTGTGGAGGGGTGTGACGATATGTCAGAAAACTGGACTTCACCCAGAGTGAGGCAGAGATGAGTTCGGCCAACAACAGCACTACCTTTATCGCCAGGTTTTATGACAGTGTCAAGGTTGGACCTTCATGCTGCAAGTTCAGAAGAGTGCTGTCACGAACCAGCAACAAAAGAAACACACTGAGCATGATTCAGTGTTAAAAACTATTTTATTAATCACTACTTATGATAATACGTAAAATAAAAGTAAAAATGTTAGTATGTCAGAATTCAAAAATGTTAAACCTTGAACGTTAACCCCAAAACTAAACTCGTCGTGTGTGTGTGTGACAAAGTCCAAACTCCCAGTTCAGGAATGGTTCTTAAAGTTCAGTTCCGCAAGCCATAAGGTGAAACATGAGCAAGGGTTTCTTCAACAACCACCGTTGTCAGAAGATAAGACGTAGATGTAGAAAAACAGAGAGAGAGTACATACGAAATCCAAATGTTCCACGATGGAACCCAAACGACACTTCAGTGTTTACTCGGTAGTGACTTCCTCACCCCGAAAAGCATCCGAATCGTGGTCGTCCACACACAAATACCTGTTTCCTTCTACAGGTCAGCAACAAAGTGAACTCCACCGGATTACTTCCAACTTCCATACATGGATTTCAGTGGCAAACACAGTTATTGTTTCTCATCCATCGATAGAGAAAACTAGCAGGCTGGTGTCTCTCTCCCTTCTCTCTCTCTCTCTTTCTTCTTCTTCTTCTGACTTTTCCAACAACGTCATTACGTCCTTTATCTTCTATTGACGTAAGCACGCCCCACACACACAAACACACACACACTCTCTATCTTAAAGGGACTTTCACTGAGTCCGTAACAGTGCAGGTTAGTTTGAGTCTCAAAGGTCTCTCAGTCGTTGGTCTCTAACACTGCTTCATTGAAGTCCAGCCTAAACTCAAGGAACAGCACCCCATGTAGATTACAGCCCTCAGGACAGTGAATTCAACAATTTCAATTAAACGGCCTTTTCAGTTTTTGTCAGAACTGCCCAGTTCTGAAAAATGTCATTAACTTATCACAGTAACTCTGTTTATTCTCTTAATAAATGGTGCCTGGCCTGCTCAATATTTTCAGCATTCTCTAATTTATTTCAGCTTTCCAGAATGCACAGAGATTTTATCTCACAGTTCCACCACTTTTTCTCTGTCCTCTGTCTTCATTCATTTCCTCCCATTTACATCTCTTCCAGACAGGTCAGCTACACTTAACAAACCTTCACCACCCTCTCTCAGCTGGCACCGCCACTACTTGTGTCATTCAGTTTCTCTTCATCTCCACCCTATCCCTGACATTCCTTTTGTTCTTTCTACCACTCCTCTTTCTCTCTAATATAAAGCATCAGAGATTTACTAGGATGTCGCCTGGACTTGGGGGCCTGAGTTACAAGGAGAGGTTGCATAGACTTTATTCCCTGGAACATAGGAGATTGAGGGGTGACCTGATGGAGGTATTTAAGATCATGAGGGGCATAGACAGGGTGAAAGTACATAGTCTTTTGCTCAGGGAGGGGGTGCTAAAAACAAGAGGGCATAGGTTTAAGATCAGGGGCGAGAGGTTTAAAAGGGACATCAGAGGCAGCTTCTTTGCACAAAGGGTGGTGTGTGTTTGGAATGAGTTGCCAGAAATAATAGTTGAGGCGGGCACATCAGCTACATTTAAAAGCTATCTAAATAAATACATGGATAGGCAAGGTTTAGAGGGCTATGGGCCAAACGTGGGCAGATGGGCCCAGTTCGCTGAGCAACACAGTCGGCATGGACGAGTTGGGCCGAAGGGCCTGTTTCCATGCTGTATGGCTCTATGACTCATTACGCACAGATGCTGCCTGACCTGCTGAATACTTCCAGCATTCTCTGCTTTTATTTCTGGAATCCTTCTTTTGTTTTGTTATGAAAGAGGAAGATGCAGAGAAGGAAGAGATTGGAGTCATTAAGAATGACATTGGACAGAAGAAGTTTGCTCCCACTCCGTGCTTACCCACTGAACAGGATTTATATAAACCGAGATAATCTTTCTCTGTCTCAGAGGCTGTTTGGGAGGTAGCCCAGCTGCTTTCCGAAGCTCTCCCATCCCCCTCTCACCAGGAGAGCACCTTTATCTATGTCAGTCACCACTGCACTGGCTTGAGTTCCAGTTGTCCATCAGATCCAACCTGGCAGCATCGTGAGACTTCTGCCATACAGACCTCACATTCTCTTTGGGAGGCTCATCATGCTCACTTCTGGTGAACTGCACAAATGGGGCAAAAGGAACAAAGAGAGAAATACCTGCACATGGAAGACTGATGGAGGGAGCTATTAATGAAACAAAATATCAGTTATAGTCCTGTTGTTATTCCCTTTTCCACGTCGTGAACAGGAATGAGTTCCATTTCATTAAAGTCATCCACTGATAAATGCAAATAATTTTACCCTGCAAGTGAAGCCTGCTATCTAGATGTTTCGATGATGAATTGTCCAGCCTCGATTCTCTCAAGACTCAAAATTGGAATTGGAATTTGTTTATTATTGTCACTTGTACCGAGGTACAGTGAAAAACTTGTCTTGCATACCGTTCATACAGGTCAATTCATTACACAGTGCATTGAGGTAGTACAAGGTAAAACAATAACAGAATGCAGAATAAAGTGTCACAGCTACAGAGAAAGTGCAGTGCAGGTAGCCAGTAAGGTGCAAGGTCATAGCAAAGTAGATTGTGAGGTCAAGAGTCCACTTTATCGTATGAGGGAACTGTTCAATAGTCTTATAATAGCGGGATAGAAGCTGTCCTTGAGCCTGATGGTACGTGCTTTCAGGCTTTTGTATGTTCTGCCTGACAGGAGAGGGGAGAAGAGAGGATGTCCAGGGTGGGTGGGGTCTTTGATTATGTTGGCTGCTTTATCGAGGCAGCAAGAAGTATAGACAGAGTCCATGGAGGGGAGGCCAGTTTCCGTGATGTGCTGAGCTGTGTCCACAACTCTCTGCAGTTTCTTGCAGTCACAGGCAGAGCAGTTGCCATACCAAGCTGTATGCATCCAGATAGGACGCTTTTTATGGTGCATCGATAAAAATTGTTAAGGTTTGGGGGGGACATGCCAAATTTCTTTAGCTTCCTGAGGAAGTAGAGGCGCTGGTGAGCTTTCTTGGCCTTGGCAGCTACGTGGTTGGACCAGGACGGGCTATTGGTGGTGTTCACTCATAGGAACTTGAAGCTCTCAGCCTTCTAAAACCATACCTCTGGAGAGCTGATTGGTGATCTAACCCGTGCTCTGCAATCAGAGCTGATGGGACAAGTAAGTTTTTGCAGGTAGTGAGAAAACAGGCAATTGTTATTCCATTAACCTTGCTTAGGCACCTAGACAGCACACTGGTTGATTTCTGTAAAGCAGGCCAACGAGTATCCAGATCAGTGTAGCTTTTCCCATACAGTGTAACATCAAACTGAAGAAAGGCTTGTGACACTGGAACCTGAAAACAGTGCTAAATTGTGGATGAGCTGGGGTGGGAGAAAGGGATGGAAGGATAATAGGTTGGTGCACAGGCAAGAAAGTATGTGGAAGCTGGAGAAAGGACTTATAATGTAGGCTCTTCACTGGATGAATAACACAAGAAGCAACACAGAAATGCTAGAGGAACTCAGCGAGTCAGGCAGTATCTATGGAGGGAAATGGACAGTCGATGTTTCAGATCAAGACACTTAATCTGGCTCGAGATTTCAGCACCTGCGGACTCTTGTGTCTCTGTGGAAAGAGAAAGCAGTCAATTTTTCAGGTCAGCGACCCTCTCTGAGAACTATTGGTATTGGTATTGGTTTATTATTGTCACTTGTACCGAGGTACAGTGAAAAACTTGTCTTACAAACCAATCTTACAGGTCAATTCATTACAGTGCAGTTACGTCAAGTTAGTACAGAGTGCATTGATGTAGTACAGGTAAAAAAAATAACAGTACAGAGTAAAGTGTCACAGCTACAGAGAAAGTGCAGTGCAATAAGGTGCAAGGTCACAACAACGTAGATCGTGAGGTCATGAGGTCATAGGTCATAGTCCATCTCATTGTATAAGGGAACTGTTCAATGGTCTTATCACAGTGGGGTAGAAGCTGTCCTTAAGTCTGGTGGTACATGCCCTCAGGCACCTGTATCTAGGGGGAGAGTGGAGGGTTTACAGTTTTCAAAGCAGAGCTGGGGGCAGGAATGTGATGTGAGACAAAAGGCTACATAGAGATAGGTTAAGACAGATCAGGTGATAAGGAGTGTGAGTACTGACCATTGACGAGGCATTCTTAAGAAATGGGGTGCGAAAGGTACTCGTAAGCATGATAGTGGGATTTGATGAGAGAGTTGAGAAATTCAGTGTTCATTCCAGAGGGTGCAAAAGGCCCAGCTAAGATTGAAAATAAAATTGTTCTTCTTCTAGTTTACACTGGGATAACAGAGGATTGTCAGGTTTGTAATAGGATGCAGTGAAAGGCATTGCTGAGGAAACTCAGCAACCACAAGGATGAAATAAAAACAGAAATACTCAGCAGGGCAGGTGTCATCTCTGGGGAGAGAAACAGTTTAATGTTTCAATGAACACTTCTCTACCTTCAGCTGACAGTTTTCAGCATCTACTGTTTTCATTTCTGATTTTAAGCATCTGCTTTTTTTTTTGCTTTTCAACCTCAAAGTTGAATTGGTTATAAAGGAATCTTCAAAGCAACATCAATAAGAGGAAAAGGTGAGTGACATAAATTGTAGAAAACAACAGAATGAACTACTTGCATTTATTTTGTATCTTTCATAACCGAAGAACATTCCGAACACTTTAGAGCCGAAGAATAAGAACAATTTGGTAACTTGTCATTTGCACAGCAGGGCCCCCCACACAGCCAAAACAATGAGAATGAGAGTGGTGCTGGTCAAGGCATATATATTGGCCAAGTCACTGGAAACCTTTCCTCCTCCCCCTCCAGAGGTGCCACAGCATAGTTTAATTCCACTGAGGGCAGAAATGGGTCTCCCATGGTGCATGTTCTTAGTATTACTTTGCAACTTCTGACTAGATTTTTTGCTCAGATCCAACGTGTTCTTGAATCTACAATCATTAACATTTGCATCTTCCACTAACAGTCTCAAGATAAAGCTTAACTTGGAAATGGCTGGTGCCAATCTATGTTCCAAAATATGATGCACTTGAAGCCCTTTTTAAAATTAGTTGCTGTATTTAATTGATCAATAATTTTTATGTTGTGAATTTTATTCCCATTAGTATGATAAGATACATTGGTGGTAATGGAACTCATGACATTCCTGAATGTGTACAACGTTTTTCAAAGTTGGCCAATTTCATTCTATGACCCAATAGCAGAATTGGTTTTTGAATGTCTATAGTAACCACGCTGTTTGTTCATTTGTCCTTTTTGATAAATTTGTCATAAATTGTACAACTTTAAACAGAGTGCATGAAACGTTTCTAGTTATCAAAACTAGCAATATTGTGATTTGCTTTTATATTCCTGTCAAACTTTAGGCCTTAAACTTTGATGTCTTTGTTCAAATCAAGATTGCAGGAGAAGAGAAAGTTGTGCTGCCATTCAGACTATTCTCTCCACTGGGATTGTGCAACTTTCTTGCCCATGGCTACACCTAATCTCTCCTGGGGAAGGCAGCTAATTGTATGTTAAATTTCATTAAGGTGGTTAAAGGATGCTCTAATGTATAAATCGAAACTTAGTGGACTCTACATTAACAACATGATAGTTTTTGACATTTCTTGTTTTACAGACAGACTTTTAACTCGATTTGGCTGAAGTTTAAGGAAGGGACATAGAACAATTTCAGTGACATTTATTTTTCTTCAAACCTCCGAGTTCTTGTCTAAAGTAAGATTGTCCAAGAGATAGAGACTGACGAATGCCCCAGATACAGAGTCATGTTATCAGTTAGAATTTCATTTTAGTCTTGAGAAAGATGAAATGAAAAGGGGTTGGAATATTTCTGTAAGTGAGTGTAGTTCGCTGAAGATGAGAAAGTGTGCGTTCTTCAGCCTCTAGCTAGAAAGGATTTCAAATCTGTCAAATCTTGGTGCTTTGTGGAAAAGAGGGATAATATCCTTTTTTTTGTGTTCATCTCACTATATAAAAAATCCTGCTCTATTAATTTTAATAGGTTTGCAATCTGTCTCATTATACCTCTCATAAAATCTCATCATTGGCAATGGTGTGACCTTGGCAGCCTGCATAAAATTAGAATCTTTTTTTCTGGTGGATTTTAAGTATTCCATCACTAAAAACTGTTAGATCCTCAACCCATCTTTTCAATGTGAACATGAGGATTACATCCTTTCACTCCCCTGCCCCCACTATCCACCTTAAATAATGAGGAGAAAAAATAAGATTATATGCAATTTTTTTGCATAGATTGCCTGTTAATTCTGCTGATCGAGGATATGATGAGTGAGGTCAATCTCTTTGGACGTATTTAAGGTAATGATTAGCTGTGTACTCAATAAATGATGAACAGACTAGAGGGGCTGAATAGTCTAATATTTCCTATCTTCCTCTATATCAGCAATGTATAGTTGCAGCTACTCTGGAACCTTGGCATTCTCACTGAAGTCCAGTTGATCCAAGGGAAAATGCCAAGTAAGATCCAACATGTCTTCAGTGTCAGGATGCAAATGGCAATGGTGAATAGGTGTCTTTGTGACGGAAAGGCAACTTTCAGTGAAGTTTGCCAGGAGTTATAACAAGGTTCCTTGCCTTTTGTGGGTATATATCAATGATTTAGATTGCAAACATTGGCCGTCTGGCTGACATGGAGGAGAAAAGGAGCAGACTGGGAGGAGATATCAATTCACTGGTGAGCTGAGCAGCTCTTCAGCTGCTTCATTAACGACCTTCCTTCAATTGTAAGATCAGAAGTAAGGATATCCACTGATGATTGCACAATGTTCTGCATCATTCGCAACCAAAGGCAACAAGACCTGGACAACATCCAGGCCTGGGCTGATAGGTGACTAGTAACATTTGCACCAGACTACATAACTTTGCCAGGCAATGACGATATTCAACAAAGGAAAATCCAGCTATCGCCCCCTGATATTCAATGGCACTACCATCACTGAATCCCCCACCATCGCTATCCTGGGGATTACCATTGACCAGAAACTGAACCGGAGGGACCATATACATAGGTCAGAGGTGAGTAACCCTGTGGTGAGTAACTCACCTCCAATCTCCCCATTACCTGCCCACCATCTACAAGGCTCAAGTCAGGAGTGTGACAGAATACTCTCCACTTGCCTGGATGAGTGGAACTTCAACACACTCAAGAAGCTCAGCACCAAACAGAATGTAGCACCCCACTTGATAGGCACCCCATCCACAACCATTCACTAACTCCACCACCGACGTACAGTAACAACAGTTCGTACCATCTACAGGATGCACTGCAGCAGCTCACCAAGACTCCTGAGACAGCACCTTCCAACCCCACGATCTCCACCAGTGAGAAGGACAAAGGCAGCAATAACATGGGAGCACCACCATACGGAAGATGCCCTCCAAGTTATACACCATCCTGACTTGGAAATGTATCAAAATCCTGGAATTCACTCCCCAACAGCAATGTGGGCACACCCACACCTCAAGGACTGCAGCGGCTCAAGAGGCAGCTCATCACCACCTTCTCAGGGGCAACAAGGGATGGGCAATTAAGTGCTGGCTCAGCCTGCGAAACCCACATCCCTTAAATGAATATTAAAAAAGTGGAAAAGGAACTCAATCCAGAAAAGCATGACCTTTAAGGAGGGCAACCAAGGTAAGGGAATACACAATAGGTGGGAGCGTACCAAGAAATGCAGAGAAATAGAGGGATCTTGGAGTGTATGTCCACAGATCTCCAAAGGTAGTCAGAGAGTAAATAGGAAACCATTGGTTAACTGCAGTGCTTCCTGGATTGAGACTGTATATTTTTTAAATTATTAAAAATTATTTTAGAATATTCTGCTTGTTTAAATGCACTTCAATTGTTTCCAACTGTCTTGCATCATCAGAGCTATGCAGAGGCAGTAGAAAAGGCCTGTGACAGCAGCAGCCAGCAAAAGGATATCAGAATGGTCTGGCGCTTTTGCTTGTGCCTTCTGAGGCCTGGTTGCCACTCGCAGACCGTACTGCTCCATGGGAGGACTCCCGCAGGAAGACCATCATCGCACTGGGAGCTGTGTGACCGCAATACATCATCTGTGGCCATCCCATGAGTCATATGGTCAGAGCTATACAGCATGGAAACAAGCCCTTCGGCCCATCTAGTCCATGCTGGCCATCTACTTGCACTAACTTACACCTGTTAACGCTGATCTTACATTCATCCTATTTTTTATTCTCCCCCCCCCCAGATCAGAGCTGAGGCATGGGCCAGGTCAAACACGATTCGTTCAAATGTGGTACATACAGAACTGGTCACCACGTTACAGAAACGATGTGATAGATCCAAAAAGAATATAGATATGAGGATGTTTCAAAGACTTAAGAATTTTAGCAATGTGGAATGATCGGCCAGGCAGGGTTGTTATCTTGAGAACAGAGGAGGGCAACAGCAATTGTGGTGGAGGTGCATAAAATTGTGAAGGGTATAGTCAGAATAGGTATGAAGAGGCCAGTCCCTTACCAGAGAAGGGCTAGTATTTTTAATTTCTCCTCATAAGACAATCCTCCCATCCAGAAATCAATCAGGTAGGTTTTTATTGCATTCTCTGTATTGTAAATGTATCCTCCCTTCATTAGGGAGAGGAGACATGTACACAATGTTCCAGAAACTGTTCCAAAAGTGAATTTTTTGCTCTTGTATTCATGAACTCTTGCAATAAAAGCCAAACTACAATTTGCCTTCCTAATTGCTTGCTGTGCCTGCAAGTAACTTTCAGTGGTCCATGTACAAGGATACCCATATCCTCCTTTCAGTTTCTCATCATTTACAAAGATGCTCTGCTTTTCAATTTTTTCCAACTGAAGAGATGACCTCACATTTTACCTCATTATATTTCATCTGCCCTGTCCTTGCCCATTCACTTAACCAGTCTATATCAGTCTGCATCCTCCTCTCAACTAACACTGCCATTCAGCTTTGTCTCATCAGCAAACTCAGTCTCTTCATCTAAATCATTGATGTTGAATGTGAACTAATAGGGCAGGTGCTAGTGGTGATCCCCGTGGCATCCAACTGGTCACAGCCTTTCAACCCATAAAGTGACCTGTTTGTTCCTAATCCTTGGTTTCTAACTGTTAGCCAATACTTAATTCATGCCCAATCCCAAATGCTCTAACTTTGTTCAATAACCTCATTATCCTTTAAGTCTTTCCCTTCTCACCTTAAACTAATGCCCTCTAGTTTTGGATTCCACTACCCTGGAAAAAAGAATGATCATAATAAAAAAAAGTATTATTGTGCTTCTGCTATCAAACTTTCTCCTTTGCCTTTTTTGATGAATATGGACAACCTAGTGTCACACAAAAAGCATCACAAATATACATTAACTACCATGGTCATTTTAAAGCAGATGTAGATATTTGTAGGCTGGATTAAGATCACAAATAATTTGACTGGGAAACCAAAGGTATGAAGCAGTGGTCAGGAGGGATAAAGTATTGATGGCTGATCAGGGGCCAGATGATATCAGATAGATTTCCAACTTTAGTGGAATTACCTTCAAACAAAGCCTTTGACCCCTGCCCACTGTAATGCAGGCTCTCTCCTCTGTGAACACATTAGAAAGCGATCTAAGTGGTTTTGGGGAGGACAGCACTGCTCATGTGATATCACAGAACAACACTTGCCACCAAATCAAGGAACACTGAGCTCAAGGCGGCACTGTTGGCACCTTCATTGTCGACCATGGTACAGGAGGAAATAGGTATCAATCTGTGCATTTGGGTCCAAACTGCAAACTAACTTCAATCCAGTCACACAGTGTTTACAGTAAGTCATGAGGAAGGGGTCCCAAAACCTAATGGATGTCCACAGTAAGTACACCACAAAGGAATGGAATAGAGTGGTTGAGCAGCAACTATCTGGGAGTTACATCAGAAACAACACTATATCATCATAAGATTCTGTCCCCTTGAAAGTCAAGATTTCTACAACATTGTTCCCAAAGTCCTTGGACCCTGATAATTCAGTTATAATTCAGTGAATGCAGCAACCAGTCTGAAGACAGAAAGCTCCTAAAAAATGGCATTGTGATAATGAGCAGAACATCAATTTTAGTTATGTTAGTTGAGATATCAATATTGGCTATAACTCTGGGAAAAAGACCCTGCTCTTTTATTGCAATGAAATCTCGAACTTCTAGCTGTACACATTGCCACATGGGTTAGCGCAGAAATACCTGGCCTCTGTACTTCCTGTAGATCATCTGGAACATCTCCATCCAAGTCAACATTCTGAAATAGGGTACTAGATAAAGGGGTCAACTCCTGGAATACTCTCAGTGAGTTCTTGGTCGGTCTTTGTAGCATAAAAATGAGGGTAGTGATGATCTGCACTGTTATTAGTATATTGTAATACATTCTCTTTGTCAGCCAGGTCATACAAGTAACACAAGTGGCTTATGTATTCTTAGATGTGCAGTTCTTTGTGAATTGTAGCATGTAGCCAACTGCTTTCTGTATGAAGCCACAGATGTTCAGTGCAGAATTGGGAGAACCAATCTTCCTGTGTGGGAATAGGCACACCGTAGAAATTTTTTATGGAAAAGCTCATCTCTCTGTAAATTCTTTTGTTTTATAAGGCACTTTGTTGGTTTAAATCACTAACTATAATTCAGTGTCTAAGCACCTCAGCAGAAACATCCTTGGTGAGGATTATGGAGCACAACTCTTTGGCATGCAAGGTACCTTACTCTTATTGTGCTCTACCACTCTGTACTCACTCAATGTAACTGCACTGTGTAATGAATTGACCTGTACGATCGGTATGCAAGACAAGTTTTTCAATGTACCTTGGTACAAGTGACAATAATAAACCAATACCAATACCCATTATTGTAGGCAGCTCTTCTATATATGCTGCACCTGCCATGCTCTCGACACTCCCAGGAGGATTCCCTTTCTTGACCTGCTGGGTTCCTCCACCAGTTTGTTTTTCATTTCCCATTGGCTGCTGTGTGCTTAATCCTGAATGGAAAAATCTCTTGTCATCTTCACTTGAGCTGCTATTATAATGTGTCAACAGTTTCCTTTCATTTTCAATATGTTCATACTCTTAACATGTTGACTTGAGACAGAATTCTGCATCACTTCATCATTAATAAACTTGAATAAGGTTTTAATGAGCAAGAAATTTCCTTTGTTATGATTTCAAGTTCAAGTTCAAGTTTATTTTGGAGAGGATGTAATAATTAGATGAATTATGGAATGGTCATTGCTGTTTATTTTATTCAAGCCTGTCTTATTGTTAAAAGTAAGACAATGGGAAATAAACCTTTGGGATCAGTAATTCCTCCTCTGTCCCCTGGAGGAGGCAGATCTTCTGCCTTCCCATGAATGTGTCATTGACATTTTCCCTAATCTTGGGGAAATACAGAGTTATTTCAGTGCTGCTGAGGCTGAGAGCTGGTGGAGGTGGGTGATTGTAGCGCTGATGCGGTGGGACCTGACTAAGTATAGCTGTCAATGATTGGCTTGAAATTTCCCAGCAGCAATTGATTGCTCTTCAGTTTCCATGGAAACACTAGCCTTTTAATTTATTGTGGTTCTCACTGCAGCCAGGTGCTTCTTGGAGAGGTATGTTGCATCAATGAGAACTGAGGTAGGAATATTAGAATAAATATGCCATCTGGCTAGTTCTTTCTTTTAAATTTATGGAAATGGCAAATGCATGTTTGTCAGAATTTGACAATTGACTGAGAAAATAAAAATAGTTATGACCAACATCATCAAGTCCCATTCCAAATTTCTCCTCCATCAACACTGATCTCACAAATTATTCTTTCCTGAAATAAGGAACTTTTGAACTTGGATCGTTATAAATATCTTTTCAGTTTCTTGATTTGGAGAATAATAAATGAACATATATTTCTAAATACATTTTCTTGTACTGGTGATTGAAACCATATTTTGCTAAGTTGAAGTCACTCTTTATGAGATGATCAATGCATATTAAGTTTGGAGAATACAGAAGGTACTGAAGAGGTGTGTTTTTAAATGTGTCAATGGGCTGGTTGAACCTTGGCAAGGAAAACAATGTAGCATTGTGTATTTAGAGATATCATTTCATACACCTTTTAATCTGCATATTTTGATATGATTCATTTTGAGAAAGATATCCAGAGTAGTAAAAAAAAGTTGTAGCGCTACAGGAAATAAGAAGAGGTGGAATAGGGCTGATGGGATTGTTCAGGGCCTGTTGGGCTGAATGGACCTCCTGGGCTGAATGGCCTCCTACTGCACAATCATGAGACAATACATTAAATATGCTCTTTTCTAAGGTTTTCCCCTCCCTCTGAATGTCTCCCAGAAACCGAATTTGCAAATGCGTTTATTTTACTATTCCTGTTTCAAGCATCCCAATTTAACAGTATATTGTTCTGTAAATCCAGCACAAATCACCTCACTCTATCAAAACTTAACCAAAATCAGAGATACACCTGCAATGTCCTGGATTCTGATGGTAATAACAGTGTGGCAGCAGAGAGTGATTGGTGGTATTGGATATAGGAAGCTAAACTTATCAATTAAAGTCCTTGTTCTTGAAGTTCATTCTGGAGAAAGTTATTGAATACATGGCCTTCTGGCAATCGTTTAATCCTTCTGGCAATCGTTTAATCATGTCATAAGTTATTAGGCATTGTCAGCACCACGAAAGGTAATTGACATCCTCCATAAGCAGGTCTTTCTAATGATGTGTAAAGGATAAAACTCCTTATCTGCTTTGTACAGTAAGTTTTCTTATCTTATACGAGATAAATGAAACAGCTCACCTTGTAAGGAGCAGCAGATTAAATCAAATGCATTCATTTGGAGGCCCATTTAGAAATACATAGACGTATTCATTTTGTTGTAAACAGATTTAATGGAGAAAACACAGGTACTGTGGGAAACTGAGATAAAAAGAAAAAAAATCCAACATCTATGCAATATGTCCATCAACATTTGTTAAAAACCACTTCCAATATTTATTGGTATGATTCTAAACCAATGTCTCCCCATTTTCATAAATTGTTAACAACATCAGAAAACTCTGGAAGAACTCACAAGTAAGACAGCATTTTAGGGAACAGGAGCAGAGTCAACATTTCAGGTCAATGACCTTTCATCAGAATCAGAAAAGTGGGAGAACAAGTGTGTTTTAAGTTGCAGAGATGGGGAAGGTGAGGGAATATCTGTGCTCTGGTGCAGGCCAAAGTTGTCAAAGTAACCAATACTTTAAATACTGGTATTATGACACAAAAGAGAAAAGAAACAAAGGAACAAATTGAAACTGGAATATTCAGCAATCTCTGTAGAGAAAACAAAATAACAGGTTTACTTGAAATAGGTGAATCCAGTATTCAGGGCTGCAGATGGAAGTTGAGTCCTGTTTCCTGAGCCTATGTTGGCCATCGTTTTAGCAATGTAGGAGGTCAAAGACAGAGAGGTCAGGGTATGTGGGGACTGAAAACTAACACGACAGGCAGCTGGAAGCTCGGATTTGCCCTTGTGAATAGAATGCCAGTGAAGTGGACTGCAATTTCCTGGTTGATATTGGGTATTATTTGAGCATGAGGGTGAATACAGAGAAAAGAAATGGCAGGACTGTGGACTGTTACTGTTTTTACCTGTACTACCTCAATACACTCTGTAATAACTCAATGTAACTGCACTGTGTAATAAATTGACCTGTAAGATTGGTATGTAAGACACAAGTTTTTCACTGTACCTCAGTACAAGTGACGACAATACACCAATACCGAGGATTTGGGGGATGACTCTGACTGAATTGCTCTTGCACAGTGAGAGTCACCTTAATGGACCAAATGACCCTCTTCCTTACTTCAACATTTCTATGAAGTGCCTGGGTGGATGGATGGTGGTCTGTTTGATTTTAACTGTATTGCCTTTCCTGGTGGTTTTGTACAACATATTGTTGGCTCAACCACTTCATCTAAAAGTCAAACTATTCTAATTGATTAAACATCAAATTAGTAAGATTGATTTACTGTTTAATCAATTTTATTAATTATTGAAGCAAGTATATTGGGTATTTATTTTCTGTGTTTCCCATTAACTTTCATTTCTTTGAGATTCTCTCCTTTTTACCTCTGGCTGGCACTGCCCTTTGAAACCATTTTATGAGTAATGCTCAGCTTTTGATTCCCTCCACTTTCTTTTCTGCTTCTATTGCACACAATTCCCAGGGATTCAGAGACTAAGTTAGGTGCTGCACCTTTTGTTTTTGTAAATTAAATTTGCTTTCAGTCCTTGATGGAGCCCATTTCCCTCCCTTGCCCTTTTGTCCTATTTCTCTTCAATGCTTGTGTACCACTAAAATTAGTTTGCCAGATAACATCAGCAATACTGTTATCTTGTTCAATAATCAATAGGGACTGGTACCCTAGTTACAATAATGTATTTGTGCAGATGTCCATTTGAACGCACTTTAACAAAAGTGAAAGCTGTATTTTGATGGCAGTAATTAAACTGGTGGTGAGAGATACAGCTCTATCAAAGATTTTCTTCAACTCTTCTTTTCTCCATTGTTTTGACAAGCACTGTTTTTGTAAAGTATGCTACTGTTTTTGAACAGTAGCATACTTTAGCATTGCATGAGCAGGTGCAAAGTATATTATTTTTATTGTGATATATTTTGGCCAGTTCGTTATTGATAGCATGGTCAGAGATGCTCCGGCTGTACTCAATCATGTGTTTAGTTTCACTATGAAACTTTGTCATCCTTCCCCAGCTAACCATGGCATAGCACTTACGACAAGAGTCTCAACCATTAATTACTATATGTACAAATGAACATATTCATGTAGATTGTCTCACTGAGCTGTTGCTTTTCCCTCCTTGATCCTTGATCTTTCTACAACTTTAATTTTAACTATCCAGTTCACGTGGATGTAGATATTATAACAAAAGCAGAATTCTGAATTCTGTGTCTCCTGGTAAAGACCAATAAATTCCAATTTTCCCTTGTCTACTTGCAACCCTGACGGACATTATAATAGAATTGCACATAGATATTGCTACTAGCAAAGGAAGCCAACAAGCATCGCAAAGGCTGGTAACAGACCCAAATTCAATCATATTTATATGTTTCAGTGCTGATACCTGAGTGAGATGATGCTGAGGCAGCAACTTTGAGCTCTAAAACGCTGTGTCCTGGAGGAGATGGGATTCAAGTTCAATCCTCCACTTCACTGGGTTTTCAATATTAGTCGTGGTGCAGAGAGGAGGTTGTTAACTAAAGGCCAAGTACTTTTCTGTAGGTGCAAGAGCAGAGCCAAATGAAATGGAATCTCCAGCAGACTACTCCCACTTTAATATCCACCAAAAGAAAAGTGCAGAGAATGTCATTGTAATGCCTGGTCTCACAAGCCTGTTGGAAAAAAAGAACTGATTAACATTGCTGCTTGAAGAAATAGGCATTAATAAGCCTTAATAAGTATTTTCTTTCTTGTTTCTGCATTCAAGGTTTGCTTCTAGGCCTTGAAAGAACCCTGTCACTAATAGTAACAGGAAGTTTTTATTTCATTAATTTTGCAGATTATTAAATTGTTATAAAATTCAGTTTCACCTCAATCTCAAAAAGAAACTATATTTTATGTTCTGCAATTATTGCTTACAAAGAGGCATTTCTTATTGGCAAGGAAATAGACCCTGAGGTTGTTATACCTTTAATTCCATACATGCAGTTTTGAGAATGCAACGCATAAATTGTTTAAGCATAATGCAACCAATTGTATAATTATTATGTTCAAATATATCAAAACAGATATCTGAGCAACCTACACCCAAAATTGATCTGTATTCAATTTGCTGCTTGAGTACAGATAATCTTCCATAAAACTTTGAAATCATTATTAATGCATCAACTGATACTTTAGAATGGATCCTCTGAAACATGCTTAAGCCAGAGTGATTTGCAACTGCTGTATTTTATGCAAAATATATAGAGCTCAGCATAAATGAGCACTTAGCATGCGGGAGAGGTTCAAAGTAACGCTCTCCTTTTTTGATCAAATCTGGACTGAATAAAATGTAAAATTGAAGTTGGGAAATAATGGGACTACTTGCTGTTTTTCTTATGAAATTTAATTAAACTGCAGTAATTGATTCCTGTCCATTTTACAGTTTCAAACTTGCTGGAAAGGCCATGCATAAAACACGCTGCCTGACTGAAAATAAGCAACATTTCATTACAACATTTAAAAATAAATCATGCAACTTAAATCAATATTAAAACTGTACATTTCCAGCACAGCAGATCCGTTACTTATGTAATCTTATATTGCTGAAATACATCCCTTTATTACTTAATCTGTTTCTATCATTCAAAACTCAGGGATGCAAAATTTTTATTACATAGGCTCCCATTCATGAAACCCTTTCTTGAAAGTGATCAGGTTTAATAGTCTGAATGGTCAAACAGTGAGTAATAGTATAAATAGTCCATGAAATGAATTTTCCAGCCATTCTATTTCGTGGTGACAAATCAGGTTATATTTTATTAGTTCAGTATATAGTAATGCCAGGATAAAAATTGAAAAGGGCATGCACAGAAGTGTGGGTGTTTGACAATTTTTTTGCTGTTTATTACTAATTTGAAAGTATGAAAGCATAGATTATGTTCACATTTATTATGTACATTTATCTGTAAAATTTATTGATTTAATATGAGTGGTGCATGTAATATTAGGTTAGTTATCAATGTTATTCTTATGTGCATTGTGATTGGCTGTCATGGTTAAATAATCAAGTGGGCAGAAGGATGAAGCTGTTAAGGGGCAAGGAACTGCACTGCAGGAATAGTCAGCTGTTGCTCCTACTCCTTCTGAGCACTTCGACTCATATTCCTTTAAGTGTGTTTTTACTGAGGTGCTTTGTACGTTCAAGGCATACAAAAGGGCACAAGTCGGATCCTGATGCAAACGCAGCTTTATTCACATTCTCTATCTTTCTCTCTCACATACAGACACACACAAACTCCCTCTCACACACTCACACGCACACATTCTCTCAAACAGATACATTCTCTCTCTCTCTCTCTCTCTCACACACACACACACACACACACACACACACACACACACACACACACACACACACACACACACACACACACACACAGTTAAATCTATCCAAGTCCCAATCACTATCTGTATCTGTGATGCTTGGGGCCAGTCACAGGCATCTTCACTGGGCTCCCAGAGTGCAGGATTCTCTGCCCTTCATGAAGCTTGGTCTCCTGCCTCAGATGGTGCCAGTGCCGTCTTTGGTCCCTTGGTTAGAGCCCTCAGAATTGCCCTTCACTGGCCGTGGTCCTCGATGGCTATCGTCGAGGTTCCTCATGGCTGACCACCAGGGTGGAGTTACTACTGCTCTGTCTTGCTGATGGTGTTAGTTATACCCCCACTGTGGCCCTCCAGGAACTTTTCTCAGCTTGACCAATTGGATGGCAAGATGGGAGGGCCACTGCTAGTTACTTCAAAGGATAATGGGTTTGGGGGAAACTTTGGATACAACCTTCCAAATGAGGTAGAGGCAGGAAACCAAGGCTCCATTCAGAACGCTTCTCTATTGTTTCTCTTTCCCTGGACGATAATTATGTTAAATATCGAGCCACTATTCAATGGACCTGTATGTGATCAGTAGCACCTATCCTTGCCATAGTATCACTCACCTGCAAGTTCAGACTGTAAGGTGCAGGCGAGGCAACTGCATCACTGAACACTTGACCATCTGGTACTCAGGGTTGCAAGCCATTGCAGTTCCCCTCACCATTCCCACACCCACCTGTCTGTCCTCAGCCTCCTCCACTGCCAGGGTGAGGCCAAATGCAAACTAAGGGAACAGTGCCTCATATTCCGCCTGGGTAGTCTACAGCCCAACGGCATGAACATTGAATTCTTCAGTTTCAAGTAACCCGCTCCCCCTCTGTCCTTTTTCTCACGCCTCCTGATCTACACAGTTCCTCCTACACAAACTCAACTGCCCCCCCACCCCCCAGCCCTCTATCACCCACACACTCTTCCCACTAGGTCCCTTCCCCCCACTGTTCCCCTCTGCCCACCCCACCTCCCTAATTTGGTTCCATGCTCCACCTTCCTTTCCTATCAGATTCTGTCATCTGCAGCCCTTTGTTGCCTCCACCTCTCACCTCCCAGCCTCCATCGCTATTTCCACACACCCTTCCTCCATTTGGCTATCACTCCTCCTCACCTGGATCCATCTATTGGTTGCCAGCTCTGATAGAGTCATAGAGTTACACAGCATGGAAGCAGGCCCTTTGGCCCAACTGGTCCATGCCGACCATGGTGCCCATCAAGCTGGTCCCATCTGCCCGTGTTTGGCCCATATCCCTCTAAACCGCTCCTCTCTATATACTGATCCAAACGTCTTTTAAATGTTGTTATTGTACCTGTCTCAACCACTTCCTCTGGCAGCTCATTCCATATATTGACCACCCTCTCGTGAAGAAGTTGCTCCTTGGGTCCCTTGTAAATCTTTCACCTCTCACCTTAAACCTAGGCCCTCTAGTTTTTAGTTTTCCTTCCGTGGAAAAACAACTGTGTGTGTTCACACTACCTATACCTTTCATGATTCTATACAACTCAAAAAGGTCACCTCTCAATCTCCTATATTCCAAACAATAAAGTCCTAGCCTACCCAACCTCTCCCGAGAACTAGGCCCTCAAGTCATGACACCATTCACGTAAATCTTTTCTGTGCTCTTGCCAGTTTAATGATGTCTTTCCTATAACAGGGCAGCCAAAATTATACGCAATGCTCCAACTCACCAATGTCTTGTAACAACTGCAACATAACTTCCCAACTTCTATATTCAGTACCATGACTGATGAAGGCCAGCGTCCCAAATGCCTTCTTCACCATCCTATCCACCTGTGGCGTT
The DNA here is from genome assembly GCF_009764475.1 of Pristis pectinata. Lineage (NCBI taxonomy): Eukaryota > Metazoa > Chordata > Chondrichthyes > Rhinopristiformes > Pristidae > Pristis > Pristis pectinata. The sequence goes on along the minus strand of NC_067405.1, from coordinate 103,125,714 downwards.
GCTTTCAGTGAACTGCCTCAGTCCTCGGTCCTCGATCCCTCTGTTCCACACGCTCCCTAGGGGTCAACCATTCACCGTGTAAGTCCTACCCTGGTCTGACTTACCAAAATGCAACACTTTGTACTTATCTGAATTGAAAGCCATTTGTCAATCTTTGGCCCACTTACTCAGCTGATCAAGATCGCCCTGTAAGTTTTGATAACCTTATCACTGTCTACAATACCACCTATTTTAGTATCATCTGCAAATTTACCGACTATGCCTTGTATATTCACATCCAAATTGTTTATATAAATAACGAACAACAAAGGTCCCAACACGGACCCCAGTGGCACACCACTAGTCACAGGCCTCTGGTCCGAGAAACAACCTTTGACCATCACTCTCTGCTTCCTATCATCAAGCCAATTATTAATCCAATTAACTTTCCCTCCTGGAGCCCATGCGATCTAATCTTCCAAACTAGCCTGATGTGGGAGACCTTGTCAAAGGCTTTGCTAAAGTCCACATAGACAATGTCCACCTCCTTACCCACAGATGCTGCCTGACCCACTGAGATCCTCAAGAAATTAGTTTGTTTATTGCTCCAGATTCCAGCATCTGCAGTCTCTTGTGCCTCCAGTTCAGACTGAATGTCTGGCCCAGCTAGTTTTGTGGATTGGGATCTTCCACTAGTCTAACAGCTTGGTCAACCTTTCCATTATTCCCAGCTCCATGTTCTGGGGAGCTGCTTGTCCACACAACACCGTTGGGACAGAAAGGAGTTAAAAGGGTGAAGAAACTGTCTGCTGATACTGCATAGGAGAAAGAAATCAAAGCTCTGGCATTGTTCTCGGTCATTATTATTATGAAGTCTGTAGATTTTAATCTTACAAAATCTGTTTCATCAGAATTAAGTGCCTCCTGTGTTTTTATTGACCCTGGGCATGTTTATTTTCACACTCGAAGTATTTACAGCAATTCCTCTCATTTATAAAAAACAGTGAACCAGTTGACTGCTTTTTGAATTACGAGTTGAAAGGTTTAAGCTTTACACGCAGATTTATATGTGATCACAATCAAAAGGCTTTAATTGTTCAAGTTCTGATTATCAAATAAACTGCAATAAGAATCAGTAGGATCGGACCTGGGGTTAATTTTATCTGCTTTTCCCTCGTTAGTATTTAGCATTTCCTGTAACATATTACAGATTTTTTTTTGTAATATTAATTCAGCTCTGGATATTAACATTTTCCATATTCTTTTCAAATTTGGTCGCACAATATAATGTTTCACAGTCAGTGCTTGTCTAGTCACTACTGTGAAGAGAATCGGTTGAAATTGCTTAGATCTCCTGCAATTAACTTTGGGGAAAAAAACATCTGAAGGTAGTGGGGCTTTCAAAAAGTTGTGGTTCAAATGAGCTGATAGATAATTGCCCCAGTGACTCATGGCCTTTATGCCCCAGTGACTGAACACTTCATAAAAGATGCCTAAAATCACAGATAGAAGAAAAAAGCTCTAAAGTCGTGGTTGGATAGTGGGAGAAATTTTAAAAGTTCTGATATACATCAGGGAAAGATTAGATATCTGGGATCTTAATATGTTCACCATTAATGACCGTTGCATTAATTTTCTGATCTCTAAATATTTCCCTGGGAGGACTACGTGCATTTAACAAAGTGGGTGCGGGGGGTTGGCTGTTGGGGAGGCCGGGGGGGTGGGGGGTGGGCACGGGTGTTGAAGCCTTTATTCCTCAATAACAAGCAGATGGTTGATGAAATTCACAGAAATCTTATGCTCTTTTAACCTGGCCTCTCAGTGAGTTGGTGCGTGTGAATCTGTAAATGTCTTTGATAGGTGGTTCAGCAGCTAATGCTGTTGCCTCACAGCTCAAGTGACCTGGGTTCAGTCTTGATCTTTGGTGCTGTCTGATTGGAGTTTGCATGTTCTCAGCATGGGAACAGCATGGGTCTCTCTCAGCTGCTCCAGTTTCTGCCCACATTCCAAAGACTTCCTGGCAAGTAATTGCTGCTGTAAATTACCCCTAATCTAGGTGGACGGCAGGAGAGTCAGGGTAGAGCTGATGGGCATGTGAGAGAGAGAGAGAGAATAGATTACAGGGAAATAAGAGGGGGAATGGGTCTGATAGGATTGCTCAAAGAGCCAGCATAGACTCAAAGGGCTGAATGGTGTCCTTCTTAATCGATTACAGCTTGGCATTCAACACCATCATCCCCTCAGTACTAATCAACAAGCTTCAAAACCTGGGCCTCTGTATCTCCCTCTGCAACTGGATCCTTGACTTCTTTATCAGGAGACCACAGTCCATGTGGATCGGTAATAACATCTCTTCCTTAATGACAATCAACACAGGTGCACCTCAAGGATGCGTGCTTAGCCCACTGCACTCATGACTGTGTGGCTGGGCACAGCTTAAACGCCATCTATAAATTCATCGATGACACCATTGTTGTTGGCAGAATCTCAGATGGTAATGAAGATGAGTACAGGAGTGAGATCGATCGGCTGGTTGAGTGGTGTCACAAAAACAACCTTGCACTCCATGTCAGCAAGACCAAGCAATTGATTGTAGACTTCAGGAAGGGGAAGTCGGGAGAACACACGACGGTCTTCATTGAGGGATCAGTGGTGGAAAGGGTGAGCAGCTTCAAGTTGCTGGGTGTCAAGATCTCAGAGGATCTATCCTGGGTCCAACACATTAAGGCAATCAAAAGAAGGCACGTCAAAAGCTCTACTTTGTTAGGAGTTTGAAATTTGGTACGTCACCAAAGACGCTTGCAAATTTCTACAGATGTACAGTGGAGAGCATTCTGACTGGTTGCATCACCACCTGGTATGGAGGCTCCAATATGCAGGATTGAAAGAGGCTGCAGAAGGTTGTAGACTCAGCCAGCTCCATCTCAGGCACAACTCTCCCCGCCATTGAGGACACAAGAGGAGGTGCCTCAAGGACCACCATCCGGGACATGCCCTCTTCACGTTACTACCATCAGGGAGGAGGTACAAGAGTCTGAAGACCCACAGTCAACATTTCAGAAACAGCTTCTTCTCCTCCACCATCAGATTTCTGAACGGCCCATGAACCCATGAATACTACCTCAATATTCCTCTTTTGCACTATTTATTTATTTTTGTCACTTGTAGTAATTTTTATGTCTTGCACTGTACTGTTGCCATAAAACAACAAATTTCTGACATATGTCAGTGATAATGAACCTGGTTTTGATTCTTTTACATTGAAAGAAAATATGAAAAAATATCCTAATTCATCAGAGATCTGTAATTCCAAGTCTGCAACTGAACAAAGATTGGTAACATAAATAATGTTGGTAGGAGCAAAATTTTGTCTTAAAGTTATGAGGATACAGAAGGAGGCCATTCAGCCCAAGAGATCCAAACAGGCTCCTAGAGGAGAAATTGCATGAGTCTTATTCCGCCTCTCCCTAAATCCCTGCAACAGTCTCTCTGGCCATCAACTACCCTTTGAGCAACAAACAATCTGCTGGAGGAACTCAGCAGGTTGAGGGGCATCTGTAAAAATTGTCGAGGTTTAGGGTCAAAACCCTGCATCAGGACCTTCCTCCCACAGATGCTGCTCCCTTAATTCCTTTCTTAAATTTTCCCTTAATTCCTTTGCTCCCACAGATGCTGCTCGGCCCACTAAGTTCCTCCAGCAGATTGTTTGTTTCTCCCGGTTCTGGCATCTGTAGTCTCTTATGTCTCCATTGTACAACTCCCCTTTAATTCTGTTTGCCACTAACCTATCTGATGTTAAAATGTAATTTACAGTGGCTATTTAACTTACTAGCATATCTTTGTGATTTTGGAGGAAACTAGAGAACTGGTCAAAACCCACGTTGTTGCAGGGAGAACATGCAAACTACACACAGACAGCACCAGAGGTCAAGATCAAACCTGGCTGGTGCTGCTGCCTCACAGATCCAGGGACCTGGGTAAAGAGCTTGTGGATTGCTTTAAGGGTATGCAGCCAAGGCAGGAAAATGGAATCAAGTTGTTGTTCAACAAGGATCTCATTGAAGGACTGAATGGCCATGTCTGTTCCGAGGTTTCTTTGCACATCTTGTTTCTTGTTTCCCACCTTTGTTGTTTTATAATTGTAAAATGCTCGACTTCTAAGCAAAAGGCAATTTGTATCCACCACCAAACCAAATTTTCTCATCTTCCATACAATTATATTGCACATTATTAGCAGCTGTAAAATATAGGAGACATTTTTGCAAATAAACTTGATAATTCATTGTCAGAGCAGGACTGCTATATATTTTGCCTTCAATCTCATGCTAAATGCATCACAATAAATCTCTTTCCGTCCAGTGAAATACAAACAGAATCAAACAAATTGGATCAGCTCTGCACATCAGAAATGTGTTGCTTAATGTTTTCAGGTAAATCCAATCTGGCTTCCACTGTTGATGAAAGCTGGAAAATAACTTAGGAAATGCACAGTGCAGACGACATGTCAAGGAGAGAAAGTACAGCTTTTCGTAAAAGAAGCTCTTAAAATGGGTCGAAGTTGTGAGGTAAATTTTCTGGGGTTGCACCTTTGTGAATGATCCAATTGCTACCAATATGTGTCTGAAAATAAAATCAGAAAATGCTGGAAATAATCAGCAGGTCAGGTAGCAAGTGTGAAAAGAGAAATGAGTTAATGTTTCAGGTTGAAGACCCTAGATCAGATAAAAGCTCTTCAACCTGAAACATTAACTCTGTTTCTCTTACCACAGATTCTGCCTGACCTGCTGACTGTTTCCTGAATTTTCTGATTTTATTTCAGATTTGAGTCTAATCTGAACAGTAATATCGGGCATGATTTCAGTGAATTTATCAGTTGAGAATATGTGAGGAAATTCTTCTGAACATTGAGTAGAGATAGAGAAGAGGCAAGTGTTGCAAATTTCAGTGGTTTATCTGCTGGAATATCATAAATATTGCAACACTGGCAGCATCATTTGTGATCCAGATATTTTATATAAGCACTAAACTTATTGATACAAATTGTTTTATGAAGTTTGGTTCTGTTGGGAAAAAAACACTATCCATCAAAAATTACTCATAGTCAGGTATGTTGTGGTGATGATAATTCTATGTTAGATTCTGCTTGGTTTCAAAGCCTGAGTCAACTATTACATCAGTGTAATAATGGGCAGAGGCAGCAGCATGGATGAAGGCTTCTGTCCTGGTGAGATTGAAAAAAACCATTCAGTGCTTTCTTTGGAGCTCAAGATGTTAGCCTGAGTCTTAACAGAGGTGTTGAATATTATGCAGGGCTTGATAGAGTAAACCAAATGCTGTTGGCAGAAGGAATGTCAAACGTAACATTCAGGTTGAAGATAATTGGTGGAGGAACCAGGTGGAAGATGAGGAGATATTTCTACATGACAACCAAAGTCTTCAAATGAATGATGGAAATAGGTTCAGTGATAAAGTTCAAAAAGGAATTGAATACAAAAAAGAAGCAGGAGTTGGCATTCGGGCCCTCATGCCTGCTCTGCTCTTCAGTAAGACCACGAATTGTCTTTTACCTTGATTAATTTCCCTGTAGTAACTTCACCTTTTGGTTCCCTTAACATTTAAAAAATAATCTATTGATCTCTGCTTTGAATATACTCAAGGAATGAGCCTCCACTGCCTCTTTGGTTGGTAATTCCAACAATTCACTACCATATGGCTCTATGTACTTGATGCAAAATGACTCCATACTTCTACTCAATTCCTCTTACAGTCATAGAGTTATACAGCACGGAAACAGGTCCTTCGGCCCAACTCATCCATCTGGCCAAGATGCCTACCTCAGCGACTCCCATTTTGCCTGCATTTGGCCCATACTCCTTGAAGTCTTTCCTCTCCATCTACCTGTCTAAATGTCTTTTAAACATAGCAATTGTATCTGCCTCTACCACTTCCACTGGCACCTCAATCCACATACACACCACCCTCTGTGTGAAAAAGTTGTCCCACATGTCCTCTTTAAATCTTTCTCCTCTCACCTTAAACCTAGCCTTCCCTACCTTGGGGAAAAAAACTAACCATTCACCTTATCTATGCCCGTCATGATTCTATATTGGAATTGGAATTGGTTTATTATTGTCACATAGACCAAGGTACAGTGAAAAACTTGTCTTGCATACCGTTCATACAGATCAATTACACAGTCACTTGAGGTAGTTCAATGTAAAACAATAACAGAATGCAGAATAAAGTGTAACGTAAAGGCTACAGAGAAAGTGTTGTGCAGGTAGACAATAGGTGCAAGGTCATAATGAGTTTGATTGTGAGGCCAAGAGTCTATCTTCTATAAGGTCACTCCTCAACCTCCAATGCTTCGGGGAAAAAAAGTCTCAGTCTATCTAGGCTCTCTTTATAACTCAAACCTTCCATTCCCAGTAACATTTTTGTGAATCTTTTCTGCACCCTTTCCAGCTGAATGACATCCTTCTCATAGCTTGGCAACCAGAACTGCACACTATACTCCAAGTGCAGTCTCACCAATATCTTAAAATAAAGTCCAATGTACATTGAATTCCTAACTGCTCTCTGAACCAGCTTGTTGGCTTACAGTAATTCATTACAAGGACCCTCATACCAACATCTTTCAATCTCTTACCATTGAAAAAGTACTCCACCTTTCAGTTTTTCCTGCATAAGTGGATCATCTCATGTTCTTCCACATTATATTGCATCTGCTGTGATCTTGCACATTCATTTAGCCTGCCTCTACTTCTGCATCCTCCTCACAGCTCAGACTGCCACTCAAATTTGTACTATCTGCAAACTTGGATATATCCAAATCATTGATATGGACTGTGAAGAGCTGCAACACCCCACTGGTCACAGTACATCAAGTCAAAAATAACCCCTTTATTCTTACTCTTTATTTTCTGTTACTTTTCCTTGATCCATACCAGAATATTACCTCCAATTCCATGTGGTCAAATTTTGTTTAATAGTTCTTGCATGTCACCTGATTAAAGATCTTCTGAAAATCTAAATACACCATATCAACTGGTTTGCCTTTATCTATTCTGCTAATTACAACCTCAAAAACTCAAACAAATTTGTCAACCAATATTTCCCCATCATAAATCCACGTTGGCTCTATTATTTTCTAATTGCCCTGTAACTTCTTACTTAATATTAGAGATTCCAACATGCAAAATGGTCTATAATTCCCAGTTTAACTCTTCCTCCTTTCTGAACCAGTGGAGTTACATTTGTTTCTTTCCAATGTATGAAAATCCTTTTAATGTCTACAGAATTTTCGTGGATGACAGCTATTGCCTCCAATCTTTCCATGGTCACTTCTTTCAAAACCAAAGTGTAGATAATTGGGCCCTGGGGATTTATCAACTTTCAGTCCCATTAATTTCTCCCATGCTAGTTTTTCACTGATGTTAATTTCTTTAAACTCTGAAATTAGTCTAGACCTGTAATCCTCCACAATTGTGTGTTCTTTTCCATGAAGGCAGACATGAAATATTTGTTTAACTTTGCTGCTATTTCTTTGTTCTTGAGTAGATTTTCTTCCTGTCTCAATCTTTAGGGGATCCACCATACTTTTGCTTACCTTCTCCTTCTTATTTTTCTTTCAAGCTCTACAATCTGTTTCTATGATTCTTGCCAGCTTACTCTCATATTCTCCTTTCCCTTTCCTTATCGATGCCTTGGTCCTCTTTTGCTGAATTCTGACATTTTCCTTATCTTCAGGCTTACTGCTCTTTTTGGCAACATTATAAACCTTTTTCTTTGATCAAACACTGTCTTTAAATTCTCTTAGTAACCAAGGCTGCACAACCTTTCCTGTGTTCTTTTTCCTAAAAGGGATGTAGATTACTAGTAAACTAAGTATTAATTTTTTAAAAGTTTACCACTGTCTGTTTACTAGCATAGCCTTTAATGCAGTTTCCCAATCTAACCCCAGCCAACTCATATCTCACGCCTTTGTTATTTGTATTATTCAGATTTAAGACCCCCATCTTAGATTGAACTCACTTTCAACCTGTGTATAGAGTTCTAACATACTATGCTCACTGCTCGCTTAAAGTCCCTTGGCTTTCAGACAATTTATTAATACTTTCTCTGAAAATTCTAAAATATCTTGTTCCCTCAAAAAAATATACAAACCATCTCTTTTACATTCCATGGATTCATCTTCCACTTAATTACTGTTAACTTGTTTTACCAGTATATATGCAGATTAAAGTCCCCTATGGTTGTTGTATTACCAATGTGAGATGCATCTCGAATTTCTTGGTTTATACTCTACCCTACATTAGTTTTTCTGTTTGGGGGTCCATATACAATTCCAATCAAAATTTTCTGCCCTTTGCTTTTTCTTAGCTCCACTCAAACTGATTCTGTTTTTTTCATTTTTTGAGTTAAGGTGCTTCCTCTCTCCTGTCTTTATCCCAAATTTTATTATCAGGACTACTCAACCTACTTGCCTCTGTCCTAAGATCTCAGTATCCCAGAATACTTAACCGCCAATCTTGTTAATGAGAGGCCGAATTAAATAGCTCTTCCAAGGAGCTGGCAGATTACAATGGGCAGATTGGCCTCCTACTGGCTTCAATTTTTTAAAATCCTATAATCAATGTGTTGATGAAGATGCTATTGCCATCAAATATATATTCAGCCAAGAGCTGATGAAGCATCACAGAGCTCACAATAATAGACTGAGTTACCCTTTATAATCTTCACCAGTGAACTTGCAAATACTTAAACGAAAGGCTGCATTACATCTTCTGATGGGAGCAGTTTAAAATGCTGGAAGCACCCAGAACCACCTTATAAGGAAATAATTTTGCATGTGGAAGAATGTACGAAAATCCTCTTTAACAATATGAGGACAAGATTGGTATCACTTCTGTGACTAAACTGCCAGTTCATTAAAGACTTGATAAACAAACAATGGAAGTGCACTTCCTGAGAACGACCTGCAACAGGAGAACTGACAGAAAGCGGAGTGTGATAATGAAAAGTTGGGTGAAGAGTACTTAATGGAATAAAGAACTGAATGAGATTTCAAGGCTATGAATAATTTAGTTGGAATAGAAAAGCTAATATGTAAGAAAGATAAATTCATTTCTTGAGCATCAAATATTTAGATGCTGTGCTCTGAGGAGACTTTGCTGACTATTATGCGCTCTTTTACACTGCATATAAAATTCTTCCTTTTCTAATAACTTTTGGCAGCCTTTTAAATCAGACTGTTAATTATCAAAAACACACTGTCAAATATCAACATAAAGAGAACTGTGAATAGATTGTATCTTGTACAACTGCACCAAATCTAGGAATACTGTAAAAAAAACTCTTGGAATTATTAAGCCTTTACCTTGGTTTTTCAACTTTTAAATAAGATTGACTATAACTTGCCCCCAGATAGTGGGAACTTATTTTCAAAGCATCGTCATTTTCCAAACATTTTAAATTGCAATATTATAGTGTATTGTGATAAAGTAAAATGGAAACTTGCTGTCTGGCAGAAACCTTTTTGGATTGACCTATGTAATTTACAGTTTAAGTTAACACGCCCACTTCAAGTTTAAAAATGATAACAATGTGCACATTAAGAAAGAATATATTCCAGAGGACATTGCAGTGTGAGCTTCCTTGGTACACAGCAATACCTTGCATTATGTTCCTTTAAAACATGCCATTGTCCAAGCTTTTGGTCATCCCTCCTAAAGTTTCACTCTTTAGTTTAACATTGCAGATTAACCACTTGACGTGGTTGTTAAGATTCTTGGTGGTGCAAAATGCTCAGAAGCCCATTCACCATTTTGTCCTAATCCAAATATCATCTATAGTTTCATGCTCAACTTGTACCAGTAAAAGCAAAAAGAAGATGAAACCTCAATAAATATTTTGGTGTGCAATCTCCTCAATGGGTTATATTCCTATTGCCCTTTTAAAGTGAGAATCAAGCATCTGCTGAGAAAGTCAGAGAGAACTTTCCTGGATTCACTCACTTATGCTTCCATTGGTACATGTCTCAGCCTAAAATCCAAAATACAACAGGTGTGACCATGATTAAGAAAGCTCATCCTGTACTCTTCAATAGTGGAAGAGAGAAGAGAGGGTGAGAAAGGAACCATGCTTATAAATTCACAGAGTCAGCACAGAAACAGGCCATTTAGCTGCCCCCCCCACCTCCCTGTCCATTCCAAGCATCAAGTACCCATCTATACTAATCCCATGTACCAGCACTTGATCGATAGCCTTCGATACCTTGACAATTCCAATGCTCGTCTAGATACCTCTTAAATGTTATGAGAGTCTCAGCCTCCACCACCCTCTCAGACAGTGCTTTCCAAATTTCAACTACCCTCTGGATGAAAGTAATTCTTCCTTTTTTCCCCTCTAAATCCCTTAAACATATGCCCTCTGGTTATAGATACTTAGCTATAGGGAAAAGTTTACTACTAATCTACCCTATCTGTGTCCCTCATAATTTTGTACACCTTTATCAGGTCGTCCCTCAGTCTTCCCCGGTCCAAGGAAAACAAGCTCACCCTATCCAGTCTCTCCTCGTAACTGGGGTACCCCATCCCAGACAACATCCTGGCGAATCTCCTCTTCATCATTTCCAGAACAATTGCATCCTTTCTATACCGTTACAACTAAAACCGAATACAATATTCCGGAGATCATAGAGTCATACAGCACGGAAACAGGCCCTTTGGCCAACTGGTCCATGCCGACCAAGATGCCCCATCCAAGCTAGTCCTATTTTCCAGCATTTGGCCCATAACCTTCTAAACCTTTCCAATCCATGTACCTGTCCAACTGTCCATCCAGATGGCCACAATAATGTTTTATAATGGTGTACCATGACTTCCCTGCTCTCACATTCCAAGTCCCAGCCAAGGAAGGCTAGCATCCTGTGAATCTTCTTTTCCGCCCTATCTACCTGTGCTGCCACCTTCAGGGATCTTTGGATTTGTACACCAAGATCCCTTTGTTCTTCAAAACTCCCCAGGTTCTCCCGTTCAATTGTGTATGTCCTCCCCTTATTTGACCTCCGAAAATACATCACGCTTTTCAGGATTAAATTCCATCTGCCATGGCTCTGTCCAGTTTAACAGCCAATCAATGTCTTTCTGTAGCCAATATCTCTTTTGTTTCATTGTCAAGGCCCAAGTAGGACTCTAGTATGATCCATATTCAGTACAGATTCCACATGCTCAGCAGGACATCAAAGTTACATGTTATTGCACTCCCTTGTTTTACTTGCTGACCTTGGAGACTAATCTAAAGACATCCTCTGATTGATTAGTTATTTTGTACACAAATTAGGTCTGCAATATTTAAGTGGCACGCCAGGTTATGGCCTCAGGTATTTCCTCATGAATACTTAGGAAGCTGCTGACAAACCTCTACTTTCTTTGGTAGTTTATGATGTTGTCCACTGTCTAGTTTTCCATGTCAATAGTTGCAATAAGGGGTGAGACAACAGCATGACCCAGTTTGTGGATGATACTAAAATAGGTGGTATCGCAGACAGTGAAGAAGGTTATTAAAAATTACAGGGGGATCTTGATCAGCTAGATAAGTGGGCCGAAGATTGGCAAATGGCTTTCAATTCAGATAAGTGTGAAGTGTTGCATTTTGGGAAGTCAAACCAGGGTAGCGCTGATACAGTGAAAGGTTGGGCCCTGCGGAGTGTTGTGGAACAGAAGGACCTTGGAGTGCAAGTACGTGGTTTGCTGAACGCAGTGTCACAGGTAGACAGGGTGGTGAAGAAGGTGTTTGGCACACTGGTCTTCATCAGTCAGGGCACTGAGTATAGGAGCTGGGGCATTACGCTGCAGTTGTACAAGATGTTGATGAGATCACACGGAATATTGTGTGTAGTTTTGGTTGCCCTGTTATTGGAAAGACATCATTAAACTGGAAAGAGTGCAGGAAAGATTTACGAGGATGCTGTCAGGACTTGAGGGACTGAGTTATAGAGAGAGGTTGGGCAGGCTAGGACTCTATTCCTTGGAATGTAGGCGATTGAAGAGTGACTTTATAGAGGTGTATAAAATCATGAGGGGTAGAGATAGGGTGAACGCATATTGTCTTTTTCCCAGGGAAGGGGAATTAAAAACTGGAGGGCATAGGTTTACGGTGAGAGTTGAAAGATTTAAAAGAGACCTGAGGAGCAACTTCTTCACAAGAGGGTGGTCCGTATATGGAATGAGCTGCCAGAGGAAGTGATTGAGACAGGTACGATAACAACGTTTAAAAGATGTTTGGATCAATATATAGATAGGAGAGGTTTAGAGGGATATGAGCCAAATGTGGGCAAATGGGACTGGCTTGGTGGGCACCATGGTTGACATGGACCCATTGGACCCAAGGGCCTGTTTCCATGATGTATTACTCTATGATTCTAAGTGAAGTCCATGAATTGTTATAGCAATTGTTTTTTTTGTGATTACCACATATTAAGGAACAGCACATGGGAGATCACACTAGCAACAGTCACCTACCCCAACCCCCTACTGCTTTCTCCCTGTATGCAGTCCTCAATGAGATGTGGCGAGTGCATTGCCTCTCTCAAAGCAGATAGCGCACAAGCCACCACTCTTTCCAGTGGGGGAGTTTTGATAATGCTGCCAAAGAGATGTCAGGAAAAGCCAGATGCACCCTAGACCCAAGCACCCCAGTAGTTTTCTGAAGTTATGAGTAACTACGCATCCAATCAAGAGAGTTCCCTCTTGTGGTAAATGTTGTTTGAGTCTCCTTTACCATATGTCACAGTGACAATAGAATGCAAACCTTTCCCAATAGGGACTGGTAAAGTTGCTCTTGAGAAGCCTTGATTGTAAGTTGGTGTCCACAAGTATTTTGTTGTCTGCCACTATGAAGAACGGTAAGAAGCAAATAGAGGTGTATATACGTGGATTGACACACTTAGAAGCTTTAAACAATAGAGCAAAATCTCTGCAAAGTAGCTTGCTGGTTGCAATCACCAGCCAATTATGTACTGAACCTATTCTTGTTCAGGTCCCCAGCAGAAGGAAGCTCTGACTTGATCAGTGAGGACCTCCTGACTGTAAATCCCACTAAAATGCTTTGAGAACCATTTAACCCACATCCCATGCAGAAACATTTATCAAAGCAAAGACATTCCAAAACTATTTTTTAATTTTAATTTTTAATTCTTACTAAATTATTAAAAATGTTAAATAACTTTAAAGACACAGTACTAGAATAAACAATTAGGCACATTTAAATTAAGAGGTGTTAATGACCTGAAATTCACCCATGCAGCTGTCCCTTTCCATTGAGGTGTGCGGAGTGACTGAACCAGCAGCAGGTCTAACCTGGTGTGGCCTTAGTGGACAGATTTCCTGGTCTCGCTCTTGGTAAGTGGTGAAAGTTCAGGTTCCATCACTGAACTCATGAGGAGGCTTGTCAAAGCAGATTGGTCTTGTCAGCAGCAATATGATGGGTTTGAGACTTATGTGCATCTTTTGTTGGAATTGTGGATCAAAGTTTGCCAGCTGTAAAAGGCTGGGTTCTGGGCTATGTGGTCCTCCTGCTCTAGCTGCTGCACCTCCAGACCTCACGCACCCTGCCCTGAGCACATGGTCAGGCCAGTCCCAGGGAACTAGCAGCTGTTAAGCCACCAGCGATTGCCCTGAGCACATGCAAGTGATACCAATGTGGTGAGGAAAGGTGGATTGCAAGACAGATCACAGAACATTATAGGGAAATGTGAAGGAAATGTTTTACAGCTATGGAAATTGGGAGAAGGCTTTCTTGCTTAAAACAGAAATATTAAAAGTTTGCACTGTTTCTGCATATTAAGTTTTTGGAAAATGGCAAGAATGTGCACCCCTTGCATTGTAACTTGGGAAAAGCTCCATGAGAAATCATTTCCACAGTAGATTTATCACATTCTATTTAGCAAGTACTGTCATACTCAGCAGTTTATAATCCTCCCCTTCCAACCTGAATACATGAAAAAATTAAACTCTCACAATATTAAATCATTACTGACAGTATCTTGAATTATTTAAATAATTTTTTTAATACACCAGTAAAGACCTACCTAAATTGCCATTTTGCAGAAATGTTGAACTGCAATGTTATGCCTCCTCCACAACAGTTTGGCTCAGGCCATCAGTGCTGAGTGTTACTCCACTTACTCCCTCGCACAGTGAATCTCTTGCTCACCCTCACACACTGACTCTTGCTCTCACATATAGATATTCCCTCCCTCATACTGTTTCCATCCTTCACACTGACTCTCTCCCTCACACATTGACACCCTCTCCCTCACGTACTTACTCTCCCACGTGCAGTGACTCTCTCACACACCAATTCTTCTTCCTCAACACCAGCTCTCTCTCTCTCTCTCTCTCTCTCACTCACACACACACACACACACACACACACACTGACACACTCTCTCTCTCACACTGGCACTCTCTCTCACACACACATTGATATCTCTTTCTCACACTGACTCTTCCTCACACTGACGCTCATATTAACTGACATTCTCTCACACTGATTCTCTCACATTGTTTATCCTACTCACACACTGGCTCTCTCCCTCACACATTATATCTCTTTCTCACACACTGACATTCTCTCTCACACTATCTCTCTCAGACTGACACTCTCTCATGCTGACTCTCTCTTTCTCACACACCGACTCTCTCATTAACTGACTCTCTCTCTGAGACTCTCACACACGGAATCACCTTGATACTACCTCTCCCACACTCTGACTGACACCACCTCTCCTTCACAGACTGACTCCCTCCCTCCCTTACACTGCCTCTTTCTTACCCTTACCTTCTGACTCTCTTTTTGACACAGTCTGTCTCAGACAAAAACGCTCCCACTCCTTCACGCACTGACTCATTGTCATAGAGTCATACAGCATGGAAACAGGCCCTTTGGCCCAACTCGTCCATGCCGACTGTGTTGCCCAACAAGCTAGTCCCATCTGCCTACGTTTGGCCCATAGCCCTCTAAACCTCTCCTGTCCATGTACTTATCTAGATAGCTTTTAAATGTTGCTGATATTCCCACCTCAACCATTATTTCTGGCTGCTTCTCCAAATACGCACCACCCGTTGTGTGAGGAAGCTGCCCGATGTTCCTTTTAAATCTCTTGCCTCTGATCTTAAACCTATGCCCTCTTGTTTTTTGCACCCTCTCCCTGGGAAAAAGACTATGTACTTTCACTCTGTCTATGCCCCTCATGATCTTATATGCCTCTGTCAGGTCAATCTCCTACATTCCAAGGAATAAAGTCCTAGTCTACACAACCTTTCCTTGTAACTCAGGCCCCCAAGTCCTGGCAACATCCTGGTAAATCTTTTCTGCACTCTTTATCGTTTAATAACATCTTTCCTATAACAGGGCGACCAAAATTCTCCCACATGGATGGGGGTCATTTGGCGGGTCCAGTGGGAGCTGCTCCCATGACAGGGTCGGGCTGGGTGTTGGGAGCCATGCCTGCCACAGGGGGGTGTGAGAGGGAGCAAAGCAGCCCAGACATTAGTGCCGAATGCCATCCCGTTCAATCTCTGGTCTTGCGTCAAGAATGATAGAACGAGGATGCAGCTGGTGTTCAATAGGAGCCACATGATGAAAAGGTAAAACATTTTTAAGTAAAGTCAATGATTATGAAGGATAAACTTTTTTCTTCCCAGAAACAATATGCCTGCTGTCCTTTGTAATTAACCACTATTAATATAAAGAAACTAACTGCTATTAATATAAAGTCAGAAACCACTATCTCTATGCTTGCTTTGAGTGTCTGGTGTATAAGTGCACCAAAGTCTTTTTGTCCATCAATACTTCCCAATATAATACCACTTAAATAATAAAAACTTGGCAGATACAGTTTAGCATGGATAAGTGTGAAGATATCCATTTCAGCTGGAAAAACAGAAAGGCAGTGTATTATGTAAATGGTGTAATGCTGGGAAATAGGTCAGATATCAAGTGTGGAGAACAAAACAGTATGGTTTTTGAGGTCAATGGCCTTTCTCTTACAGTAAAAGATTCTTGGGGCGAAACATTAATTCTCTTGCTCCCTGCTTTTATTATATCTATTCCCTCTCCTTGGTTAAGTCTCAGGTGAGGGGAAGGGGGTGGTTTCAAGTATCCTTCATGCTCTGCTGCACCAAAGTATTTTTCAGCTTTTATTTTGTTGGTATCGGTATTGGTATTGGTTTATTATTGTCACTTGTACCACGGTACAGTGAAAAGCTTGTCTTACAAACTGATCATACAGGTCAATTCATTACATAGTGCAGTTACATTGAGTTAGTACAGAGTTCATTGATTTAGTACAGGTAAAAACAATAACAGTACAGAGTAAAGTGTCACAGCTACAGAGAAAGTGCAGTGCAATAAGGTGTGAGGTCACAACAAGGTAGATCGTGAGGTCATAGTCCATCTCATAGTCTTATCACAGTGGGGTAGAAGCTGTCCTTAATTCTGGTGGTACGTGCCTTCAGGCTTCAGTCCAAGTGCCCTTTTTAGACTATCATTATTGTTTGGTAAAATAACATGTAAATTGCCAAGTTTTATTATTGAAGTGGTATTAATGTTGATGTACAAAAATGTCTGAGTTAAATTCCATCTGCCATTCCTTTGCCCAGCTTCCCAGTTGATCTAGATCCTGTTGAAACTGTAGACAACCTTCTTTACTGTCTAGTGCACCACCAAGTTTGGTGTCATCTGCAAACTTACCAAATGTGACACCTACATACTCATCCAAATCGTTAATATAGATGACAAAACAGCAGGAGACCCAGCACTTATCCGAGTGTGACACCACTGGTCACAGACCTCCAATCTGAAAAACAACCCTCCGACTCCTTCCACCAGAGCAATTTTGTATCCAATTAGCTTGCTCATCATGTGATCCAACCTTCAAGATTAGCCTACCATACAGGATCTTCTCAAAAACCTTGCTAAAGTCCATGTAACGCCTACCACTCTACCCTGGTCAAACCTCTTGGTCACCTCTTCAAAAAAACTCAGTGACGTTCGTGAGACATGATTTCCTATGCATAAGGCCACAATGACTATCCCTAATCGGTATTTGCCTTTCCAGTAGATCTTGTCCCTCAGAATCCCCTCCAGTAACTTCCCCACCACTGATGTTAGGCTCACCCGCCTGTAGTTCCCTGACTTGCACTTGCAGCCCTTATTCAATAAAAGCACAACATTTGTCAACCCCAGGTCTTCCAGTACTCGACCTGTGGCTAATGAAGATACAAGAATTTCTGCCAGGGCCCTAGCAGTTTTTTCCATTGCTTCCTTCAGTGTCAGAGGATATACATGGTCAGATCCTTGGGCTTCATCCATCTTTATGCACCTCAAGGCCTCATCATGTCAATGTGTTTCAGGACATCCCTGTTGTCTTCCCTAAACTCACTCGCTTCCATGATCTTCTCCACAGTAAAGAATGTGTTCAGGATTTTTCCAAACAATATTGCTAGAGAGAAGGAATTGCACACTTGCACACTTTTCATTCTGGTCATTTCAATATGCCTCCCATTGTTCTCATAATCATAGAACATAAACAGGATACTTACAGCTACATTGCCCTGAATATCAGGGCTTCCATCAAGGACAATAGCTAGTTTTGTATTTCACACCGTGCTTGTAATCTGTTGCCTATCATTTTCAAATACATATTGTAAAGTGGGCATGTGGTTGGTAGAATTTCACGGGCTCTTTTGGAAAACAATTCACTGAGAGGTCCATCCATTTGATTCAGAGAGGTCACTGATTGCACCACTGCCGAAACAAATTCACTAGTGATGTCCTCCTCATCCTCATGCCTTCCTTTCATTTTCATTACACTCATTGTTAAAGGCATCTGTTTGAAGTTTTTACTTTCACCAGCATAGCCATGTGTAGATGCTCTGAAATCTGACAGTTTTCCTGAAACCACAGAAGAGACAGCCCTGCTGTGTTTACAGGTGAGCGCAAGCTTTCCCTTAATTTTTTTTGATGAAACCTTAATTTTCTTACACATTTCCACCTGCACTTTTACTCTTCTGGTCTTTTTTCCCCACAGGTCACCAGCATCACATCACTGATTAGCAGGTCCCCCAGGCAAATGGGATTCGTCATTCATCTCTCCAATTTGATAGCTGTGTTCAGCATTCTTAAAGCAAAATGCTTCAATATGTAAATTCTGCATGATTGACATTTATTGCTGAGGCAATTTTATTGGGAAAGTAGAACCCTGACTCTTCCTATTTGGCCTTTGGGAGTATTCTTCATTTTTCATTGGTTAAGGATGAAAAATTCAGACACTAAGTACATACTTTAAATATAGGGTCTAAGTAGTAGTCAATATATCACCTCCTTCTCCATTTCCAGCCACCTGCCTCTGACAGACCAGCTGTGCTTTCTGTAACAAATGCGATGGGCTCACAGCAGGAGCCAAGCTGAATTTTCTGCATTTGTACAGCTCTGTGCCAATTGTCGTCCATGTATATTTATTGCAACTGTCATGTCAATCTTGCATCATGTAGTCAAGCCATACAGTCCAGCTATGCCTTTTGACCTGTTTTTCCCCTAAATCAATCTTAGTCTCCTTGTACTTCTTTACAAGTCTTTATTTTCTTCCAACTCTGTCCAGCAATCCAGGGGAGAAGAAATGCACAACATAGTCACCTACCAAGCACATCTATTTACCAGCAGAGGATGGTGGGTTCTCACAAACAATAACCTTCAGGCTGATAAACACCCAAATTAGAAGTGTTTATGCTTGATGAACTAGTATCAGGAAAACATATCCTAAGAAGATTGACTTTTTGGGCCAATGGGTTAAGTAATCCCTGCCTTTAAATCCTGGGCTGATGTACATTTACCAACTTATTTAAAAGATCCTATGTGGTTATCAATGGGAAATTTAGACTCATACAAGCATTCAAATGTGTTTGCAGTTCATTCTTCCCAGCTCTAACAAAGTAACAGTTTTTCTTCATTTCCTCCCCAGAGTAATTGATTTTAAGCAGCATATATTTGCTACATTGATAAACAAATCAATTAAAATCACTGGCTTAAAAGAAAGCTGCTTGAATAACTGCACTGTTGTAAGTGAAACTTAACAACGTAAGAGCATAATGCTGGCAGGTACCGAGAAATTCAGTTGCATAATGCTGTGTTTCTTTTCAGTGCTGTGCAATTGGAAATTTATTTTTGTTTTCCAGAGTCAAATGCAATATCCACTGTTTCTGCTTTGCTTCACATCCCTTGGAAAATTCATTCGGGTGCTCCTGTAGTAAGTCATTAATGTGACACTGCTTCAGGGGCACACTATCTGACTGTGAGGCATTGCAGGGAGATTTGTGTCATGTTGTTCTGGGGGTGCCTGTTAATTGGCATCCTGGGACAATATGGTCTTTTGCACAGTGTTGGATTGGGAGGGCTGTTGGCAAAGTAAAATACTGACCTACCTACTTAGCCCTCTCTACCTTGAACAACCCACCCACTTCACTCCTAATCTTCAGCCCATTCCCTCAACCCTGTGATCTCCAAAGAAGAAGACTCTTCTCCCCTAACAATCCCCAGTGAATCATGCCAACCCCTTCCCACCAAAGTACAGATCCCTAATTAAGAGGGAAACCCTGTACTCTGCTCAGTCTCCTGATCATTGAGCCTCATGCCTGTGCCACTCCAGCTCACCATCGAAGATGCACTAGAATTTCTTGTCATTAAGCCTGAACATCCAGAGCTGGTGTAGCAGTAAGAACGTGAGGACAACAGCATATGTTCGGGACTCCGCATTCATTGGTGTGAGCTTCTCCATGATCATATTTGATCGCTTCTAACTTTTTGTTTATCTCTACCCCTTTTCTAACTTACTTCCCACCTACTACATCTTACTTTGGCTTTTCAGACTAATGGAAACCAAGATATAAAGTTCTCTTCCTTTGCTCAGGTCATTGCCCTATGCACTAAGGTTCCAATACACCTTGCTGGGAAATACCAATCAGAAAACATTATATATATTATTATTGTTGTCCTTATACGGTTAGCTTGACACTATTACAGTGCCAGCAATTGGGGTTCAATTACTGTTCCCGTCTGTAAGGAGTTGTACTTTCTCCCCTTGTCTGTGTGGGTTTCCTCCAGGTGCTCCAGTTTCCTCCCACATTTCAAAGACGTACAGGTGGGTTAACATGGGTTTAAATGGGCGGCGTGGACTCGTTGGGCTGGAAGGGCCTGTTACCGCGCTGTATAAATAAAGACTAATTACTGACGAGTCAAATTCCACGCACTCTCAATGTTGCTGATAATTAAGTGCCTTCTGGGAGTCCATGTAGAAACATCCATAGATAATCTCCTGTCTGCATCAATAG
Source organism: Pristis pectinata (assembly GCF_009764475.1). Taxonomy (NCBI): domain Eukaryota; kingdom Metazoa; phylum Chordata; class Chondrichthyes; order Rhinopristiformes; family Pristidae; genus Pristis; species Pristis pectinata. The sequence goes on along the minus strand of NC_067405.1, from coordinate 103,105,342 downwards.
TGACCTCCACAAAAGTTTGTACTAGAACTGTTCGATACAACCAATCTGTCAAGAATTCACCCTGATGTGATCTGATCAACTGATATTTGACCAGGTGCTCAGTCACACTGTGGTTTGGACACCAATGACTTCCCTGCAATTGATGTTAACTGTCAGAGCCTTAGCCTTCTGTGTTCTCATTCCCTCTTCTTCAAGAATGGAATTGCATTTGGAAACTTATATTCCAGTGGCATCATAAGAGCTTTGAAAAATTATTTAGATCTAATTAATTTGTAATTTCCTCTTATACTTACTTTAGCTTTTGGGGGTGGAAGCTATTAGGATCTGGAAATTTGTTTGTCAAAACAATTATTTTCTGAACTACCTTTTCATTATGTATTAAATCCATTATGTTCTTAATCTTAGTTTAATTTTAGACTTCCTTGTTATTTTGTCCCCTTCCTCCATTATGAAAACTGATTAAAAGTACGCATTTTGCAAATTTGCCATTTTCTTTTTAATCTTTCAAAACAATGATCATCTTCAAAAGCAATATACTGGTTTTAAAAGGGCTTCCTGAGATCAAAAGGGGGACTATTTGAATGTTTATTCTTTTCATCTTTCTTTCCTGTTTGCCATTTACTTTCTTATTTTTAAGTCATTTGCCTTACAAGCATATATTTTCATATATCCTAGACCTTGCACAGTTAAGCAAAGCTAATTTGCTTTTTGTCGCTCTCCTAGTATGCTGGGTTTCTGATGGCTGCAGGGAATAAAATAAATCAAACAAATGCAGGGAGAGGTATGTTTTGGAGCATTAATATCTGGTTCCAGGATTGCTATCCAGCAGCAGTTAACAGGGAGTAGCAACTTTGCTGCCAATTTCTACTCTCCCTTTACATTCTCTGACCTTTCTCTCTGCAGTTGAGCTGGTGACAGTTGGCACTATAAGTTCAGTTGTCTTGCCTACGCATTGTCCCACCCACTTGAAGTTGGTTCTGCCCTTGTTACCCCCTCCATTTCATACTTACAATTTCCTTTTCCTCCATTGTCATTTACAGAGTTCTTAAATGTGGAGATTTTATTTTCTGCACTTATGCTCTTTCCCCCATCCCTTTCCCCCAAGACCACAATAGGGTTCCCTTGTGCTCTCCTTCCATCCCAACAGCCTCTACCTTCAATGGATTATGCCCTGCCATTTCTGTTACCTCCGGCATGATGTCAACACCAAACTCATTTTCCCCTCCACTTTTACCATTCTGAAGGCTCCTTTCTATCTGTGGCACTCCGGCTCATGCTTTTCTTACCACCAGCACCTCTTCCTATGACACCATTGTGTCCAAAAGCAGGAGATGTCCTTTTACCACAGGCATAATGGGCCAAATGGCCTCCTTCTGTTCTATAAATTACTATGATTCTGTAATACTATATTGCCTCCTTTTCCATTGTTCAGGGCCCAAGGCGTTCTTCACAAGTTGAACAGTAGTTTTATTTGTACTTTTTTTCAATGAAGTATACTGAATTTGTGCAATTCCCTCCTCTAAGATGGCAAGATCAAATGCAGACCAGATGATCACTTTGTGGAACACCTCTGACCCTCAGTTCACAATCATAATCCTCAACTTCCTTTCACCTGTTATTTGCAATTCTCTATCCCACTCTTACAATGCCTTCACTGTCCTCACCTCCTGCACTCTTCCAGTGTAAATCCGCACTGGCCTGAAGAGCAGCACCTCCCTGTGACTAGGCACATGGCAACTTTCATGACTCAACAAATGATTGTTGGCATTTGTTCCTGTTCTAGGTCCATCATTTGTTTCTTTACTTGTCCATGACCCAGGCTCTTATTCATTTATAGTGCATTCCACCCTTTCCTTTTTGTTCCGTCCTTTCATCCCGCCATCATTTTCCCTGCATCTTAAAGCTTGTTTTATTTCAAGCTTTTTTTACTAGTTTCAATGAAAAATCACCACCTGGAACATTAACCCTGCTTCTCTTTCAACTAATGCTGATGACAAACAATGTTGGTTATACTTAGGAGTGGGGTGGATGGCTAGTGGATGGTTGGGGAATAGGTTGGTTAAAAATCCCTTGTCCCACTCAAAAAAAAATCCATCAGATATTTGGCAAACAGAAACCTAATGGTCTCCCTCTTTCTCTGTTCCACCTGAATGAATTGAATTTAATCATGTCAAACCTTACTATATGTATGTATAAATGAGTTTATGATTGGTGTAACAGGTGTATTAATTATTACCTGATTAAGTTGCCACACAAATTTATGATTTTCTTGTTAATATTTTGTCATATGTCTCAGCTAAGCTTGTCGATGGGGAGTAACTGAAAAGACTATCCTGAGAGCAAAGTGAAACATAAAATGAAGGCTTCTTTTGCATCCATATGATTCTACTGAACTGTCTAATTGAAAACTTCATCTTATCACCTATGGTTCCAGCTGTGGTACATATTACTGTTGTTGGGCATTACAGAGATCCCATAGATACTAGCAAAGAGAGGAATTTACTTTGATGACAAGAAGATTCCATTATTCTTGCAGTTGCATTAATCTCAAGAGAAGCTATAAAAGCTTTGATCGTCAGAAGACCCACCTCAGGGAGCCAAACAAAATCAAAAATTTCTGCGTCATGTAGCAATCTTATTTTGTGTTAAAACTGAGATGCTGCAGTCCCTGGAGGTTTTCTGGGACATGAGGACCTTTTAATAAGGCCAGATGTGCAGTTGATGGTCTCTGATGTCTGCAAACTCTGCTCCGCAAATCCTTTCTTTTCCAAGTCTAAAACCCACTTGCAAACAGCATGGCATCTCGCAGAAAAATATTTTTTCTTCGGTTCAATTGGTAAAATAGCCCTGAAATTTCATAACATTCTTATTCAAAATAAACTATTAAATAGGAATTGCTTTTTAGATTTATAGCTGCTAAAGAAAAAAAGAAACATTTTAAAACCCTCCATTTTGTTTATGCTGTAGCTTCAGCCAAGTTATTTGACTTAAAGCTAGCCTGTCATCAACAATGACAGATTATGTGAAGTGTTGACCCAAAAGTTAAAATTAATTGTTTGTAATTATTTGAAATGTTTTAACAAGGGTATTAACTGCGACTGTTTTTATAAGCCTATCTCTCTTGCCCTGTGACTGGCTGAACAACATATACATTAAGACATTTATTTTACATTTGGTCATATCTTCTACATTTAAATTCATCATCTGTGATGGATTGAGTTTGTGTGTTCTCTACTGATGTTGCCTGACAATTTGTCAACAAAGTGGTTCTTAATTACTCCTTTCATGCAAGAGAGAATTTGACACTGGGTGTGAGGTCATGAGGTCCATCTGCGGGCATGTCGAGGCCCATTTAAAGCCAAGATCAGAAATTTTCCCTCAGTGCCACAATTTCAAGGGAATGTTGTTATTACATTGAGTGCTTCTGAAACCTGAAATACTGTGGAAGAGAAGTTTTGTTGGCTATTTGGAGTAATAGTAGCTGTGTGTGAGAGCGTGGATGGAAGAACATATCTTTTCCACATTGTCAAATGACCATGTTATTTGGAGTTCTGAAGCCATGAGAAGAGTGAACATTTTAAACCCTTCCTCAAAAGTGACTCAGACACATGATGTGAACAGAGGTGGTGTCAGTGGAATGAAACTAGAAATGCTGAAAATACTCAGCAGGTCAGCCAGTATATGTGGAGAGAGAAGCAGAGTTAATGTTCTAGATCAATGAACTTTCAATAGCATTGCAGCATTTCAATAGCATTGACCTGAGTCTTTGACTCTCATTTGCTGTCCACAAGTGCAGGCTGACTCATTGAGTATGTTCCCAACACTTTTTTTTTAAGATTTCCAGTATCTCCACTATTTAGTGTTTGGTTGTGTAAGTGGAGGTTACTTGTAAGTATCGACATGTATTATCACTGCATAATCACACATTGTTTTGTCCCCTTATGTCTTATGTCATCACATTACTCTGGGAGAGGATTATTTTCTGAAAATTATATTCTCCATACTTTTGTTATCTTTAAATTGCAATGCAGAGTAAGATTTAACAGCTTGTCAAGACCAGGTGATTCTGCTTCTGATTTGTTAAGAAAAACTGATCAAATGCAAGTCAACGAATATGAAACCTGGATTTATTAAAATGCAAGTGTGAATTTTACCCAGCAGCAAGCCTATCTTGTGTCAATGCAGTTAAAGCAACATTAGCTTTGAAGTCCCAGAGAATGTGACAGCTCACCTACTCTCTCAGTTTAAAAAAGGCTACTTGGAGGCAAAACCCCGAGGGGAAAATCATGAGCACAAAAGTACATGGAAAATATCTAAACCCACGAAGATATTGCTCGGCATTATTTTTCACAACAGGAGCTGAGACCTAAGAAAATATGTTCTATCAATTTTGAAGCTAAATCTCACAAAGCTTATAAATAATGAACAGTCTGAACTGCGACAACTGGCTTAATAGCATTTCATGAGTATCTGATGTGTGGTTATTCTGCCTCCAGTTAAAAAATCACTCCGGTCTCCAATTCAATATCATTTTAAATTTATCATTTAATAGGCTTAATTCAATTGTTTTTAAAAGTTCCAGTACATTGCATGGAGAATATCTTTAGTTCAGAGTAAACTGTTCTGTAAACTAATTTCTGTTATAGTCCAATTCAATTAGTGATTGCAACATTTTAATGAGAACAGAGATGAAACAAAACTGGAGTCTCTGCTTAGGACTTTTAGTTAAAGTTGGGAAATTATTTTATATAATAGAGATTGGATAAGAAAGTAGTACTGAAATACCATGCTTTATTTTTATTTTGAATGCACTAAGCAATGGAATAAAGTATCATGCTTTCTTAAAGCATTAGTACTTCTTAAGAAGAGAGAATATGAGTTTATGGCACTGATCTTCCATTTAAAATTTGGCTGATCAGCTCAGATCTATTGGTTGTTACCCACTTAACTGGGCAAAGGCTTGGGGCTTCTGATCACAAGCTTAACTCCAACCTCCCATTCAGCCATTCAACGATCCCAGGACACTTGTGCTATGCTGTTGGATTCCTCATAGAGTCCAACCAAGAAGTACAGATGTTCACAGATATCCCAGGATGTTGGCTGAGACTGTACCAGGTTACCCTGACACAAGTCCAATCCACTCATTGATTTCAGTGGAAGGAAATGAGTGTGAAGGGTAGACAGATTAATTTCATTTTCTTTATGTTAACTCAGTTGATACAAATCTTTTTGATTGCTTTTAATTGAGCATCTCTGGAGTTTTAAATTTTTAACATAATCTTAATTTTTTTAATAGTGCTTTTATTTTTAAATCATGCCTTTGTGTTTTTGAAGGTTTAGGTATTCAGAAGCCATTCACAAACATTACAGTGAAGAAGCAGCTTTGACTGACCAGAGAACAGGACTTCACCGTTGGTCAACGTGATCTCAGGCTCCACATCCTGCCACAAATGGAGAGGCCTGCATTGTGTTCGGGCCTGTATCTCAACTGCTGTTGTGGAATACCCCACCCTTGGGTACACTGACACATCCTTCCATCTTCCAGCAACCCCAACTCCCAATATTTCCGATTAATAGTCTTTGATCAGTTCTGAACCTGAACTGTTTGTCTCCCCGTTGATGCTCAGCAGGTTAGTCTGTGTTTCCAGCATTTTCTGGTTTTATTTCAGATTTTAAGTATCTGCAGTATGTTGCTTTTGCACTGTTCCTCAACTCCAGATTGAAATAAATTGCTTGTTTGTGTGGTAAAATCCTTCTGACCTGGGAAACCAGGGAATGTAAGAAATTTCTTTGAACTTAGAAAACAGTTACTGAAAATGTAAGGGGTCACAATTCATGAATTAGCCCACCATGTCCATACTGACCATTAAGTACCCACCTGGACTAATTCCATTTGCCAGCACTTGGTCCATAGCCTTTTGTGCCTTCTGATACTTCCAGATACATCCAGATATTTCTGCCATTGCACTGCCCACCTTATAAATTGATCAATATCTAATAGCCTGAGACTAACCTCCTTTCTATCAGCAATACTCCAATTCTCATGTCAACTGTAAATTTACTAATCATTTCATACAATTGTATACAAATCATTAATGTCTCCAACAAATGCTAAGGGTTTCAGCACGAGTCCCTGTGCTGCACCCTGGGTCACAGGCTTCCAATCACAAAAAACAACTTCCCAACATCACCCTCTGCCTTCTATTAACAAGACAAGTTTGGATCCAATTTACCTAGTTGCCTTGGATCACATAGGCTTTATTCTTTTGGACCAGTTTCCCATGTGGGACTTTATAAAAGGCCTTACTGAAATCCATGCGAACCACATCAACTGCACTATCCCCATCAATACACTTTTTGTTAACTCTTCAAAAAATTCAATCAAATTGATCAGACAGAATCTCTCCTAACTAAACTATGCTGACTATCTTTGATTAAACTCTACCTTTCCAAGTGTACATTTATCCCCTCCCTCAGGATTTTTTCCAATAACTTCCCAACACTGACATTACATTCACTGGTCTGTAATTACCTGGCTTATCACTATTGCATTTGGAGAGTAAGGATACCGCATTCACTGTCTTCCCTTTAGCCCTGCTCTTTCTATCCTCCTGATGGACTTTCCCTGTTTTCAGTTCTCTTTACATGCCATTTGCTTCCTCCATCTCTTTGTCCAACCCTTAGTATCTCTTGACGTCCAGGATTTCTTAGATCTGCTGTCTTTATTCTCAACCCTTACAGGAACATGTCAACCTTGAAACTCTTCACTGTTTCACTTTTAAACTTCTCTCCACTTGTCATATATATACTTACCTGCAAACAGCTGCTGCCAGTCTACATTTGCCAGGTCCTGTCTTATGATATTGAAATTGGCCTTGCCCCACGCCCCCCCCCACCCCCCGTTCAGTACCATATGTATCCCTTTCCATAACTACCTTGAAACATAAGGACTCATGGTCACTATCTCCCACTGATATTCCAACCACTTGCTTACTACATTCGTCAGGATTAGGTCTGTACTGCCCTTTTTCTTACTGGACTATCTAATTACTGGCTCAAAAAGGCTTTCCTGGATGCACTTTAAAATTGAGGAATTTGAGATCTGCTGTTGCCTTTAGCCCTGGCTCAGGCTCACACAGTGAACATTGATAATCCATTGAAAGTTGATGTGCATGTTGCTGGAAAGCTCTTTTCTCTAGCTATGATAACAACGCCAGCGTGGCCTCAGGAACCCTATTGTCAGCTTGTGGCAGGCTGTATTGACACACACCACTGACCATTAACATGTCAGATTGCCTGAGGTCTACTGGACCAGATAAAGATGACCACAAGTGGTGCTGACAGGTTGAAGGATTAATCCTCACAGGGTTTGATATTACCCTGGCAGTGAAGGGGTCATGTGTGCCTGGCATCAATTTACCAGTCATCCTTGGCTTGATCCAGGGTTGATGCGAGCATGCCGAATTCTTTCCAAGTATTAAATGCTCTCTCTGTTAGTCTTTGATGGAAATCCTAGCTGGATTTGACAGGCCTACATATCATTCTTCAAATGTAAATACCTTTGGCAGGAGCTGTGACCTTCAATATTAGTGAAGACTTTAGAGCAGTTTTTGCTCCATTTAAAAACATTAAGACATTCTAATAGAACAATATAAACTCAAAAATAAGTAACTAAATCTGGTGTATTTGTATGTTTTAAATAAGTCATGTGGTCAGAGGGCTGAGCAATGTGAGCACTTATAAATAAGCAGCACGTGCATTGAAAGTTCCTTGCTGTTGTAGTTAGAATAAATATCCTTGTTAGAAACTGCTCCATCCTGTAACTATTACTGTAAGTGGGGCTCATCTAAGCCCCAACGGTAACCAATGCCTACCTAATATACTCTACAATTGGTGACGATGATTAGAAATATTTTTTAACAATTGGAAAAAAATGAAAGGTGGCATCCCAAACTCATAGACTCTGTGAAAAGTCCAGGTAAGCAAGCAGGTAAGCAAAAATAGCAGAAAACATGCCCTGGAGATTCAATCTCCCAACTGCAGGCTCAGTAAGTGCATTATGCTTGAGTCTAGTGGTTTAGTTCAAAGGGATGTAGGAAGAATTGTGTGCAGTTCTGTTTGCTTGCTAGACTGCAGTATTCATTTCATTACAGTTGCATCGAAGGCAGATAAAACAATAAGATTGCGTGGTGACTGACTACAAGATGATATTAAATCAGACAGCTGCCAATGAGCAAAATCCTTTACCAACTTCCAAGGATCTGAATACACAGATCCAAATTTTCCACAAAACTTGATTTGTTGATGATTTATGTGCAGCTGGATCTGGATGAGGATAGTCAGATATATTTCACAATAAATAAATTAAATTGTATTGCTAGACTAATCTGCTAAATGAAATCAAATCTTCACCAAAGATCTTCTATGCCACCATGGACAAGATTCTGGAAGGGACTGACAATTGTCTGTGCAATAAAGATGATCTGTCTGTTGCTGCAGTAAGTGCAGAGGAAAATGATGTGCTGAAATACTGAAGTAACTTCACTGACGTAACATGCACTTGAAATGGTGCATCTGCACCTTTGCACACCCAAAGGTGGTGCACCTCAGTCTGTATGTAGATGCAAATGGACTGAAAACTGTTGAAGACAACTTTGGTGCTAACTTGAAAGCCAAGCATCCAGAAAATGTCACAGAGCTTTGTTCTTATGTGGGAATGGGTCAGTATTATTTCAGATTCTTGCTTGATTTAGCCACTGTGTTAATGCAAAACAGTGAGAAATGCACTGAGGCACACAGGGAGCATTTGATCTTGTAACCACAGTTTGAAGAACAGACCTCTCCCGGTTCACTGATATGACAGGGACCCTAAAGCCATCCAGCAATATTTTCATTTATGACACAGTACAGTCATCAGCTATGTTATGGACGATGGGTAGGAACAACTTATAGCATTTGCTTCATACACTCTCTAAATTAGCAAAAGAAAGCGCAAATTGAGAAACGAGCTAGCAATTATTTTCGCTGTGAAGAAACGTCATCAGTTCCTACTGAGGCAATCTGTTGTCATCATTACTGATCACAAAATGTTATTGGCAACCCTGGGTCCTAAACAACAATTCCACCAATGATGGTTCAGGATGCAAAAGTGAGCAGTTTTATTGTCATGTTTAAATGATTGAATATTGTTTGTCAAAAGGAAAATGTAATAGCCAATGTTCTACGTAGATTATCAATGAATCATCCAATGTTGATTTTCACATTGTAATTTGTGAATGATTTGAAAATCATATCAGACAAATTTGTAATATATATAAAATGCCTATAGACACTGAAGTAATCTGTGATGTCAGTGGTTCAATCCTTGGCACCACAGTGGCACATCTAGTACAGCTGCTGCCTCACAGTTTTAGCAAAATGGGTTTGATCCCACTGTGTGTTTGGAGTTTGCATGTTCTCCCTCTGACCACATAGGTTTCCTCCAAGTGCTCCTGTCTCTTCCCACATGCCAAAGACCTGCAGGTTAGTAGGTTAATTGGCCACTGTAAATTACCTGTGGTATGCAGGTGAGGGCAATGGTAGTGGTAGAAGTGAGGGGGAGGGGGAGTGGAGGCAGGTTGCTGGGAATGTGGGGAGAATTAAATGGGATAAGTGTAAATGGGCGCTTAATGGTTGGCTCAGACTCGGTGGGCCGAAGGGCCTGTTTGCATGCTGCACGACTTTCTGATGAATGTTGATACAGACTGATAGACTGTTTAAGAGTTACAGAGTATTAGTGAGTCAAGTCAAGAGATTACAAGTTCCTCCGAACCAGACTGAAAGACTGATACAGTTGAGGAGGTTAAACTAGCTGAGGAAGCCAATCAACAGATTGAATCTGTAATGCCTGTGTATAACCACAAGAAGTGTCTATACATGGTTCCTTCAAAGAGAGAAAGCAATGTGAATTAAGTCATTATGTCAAATGATCAGCGGACATTGTGACATCATTATGTATACAGTATTATATAAGACGTAAACTTCATGTGTAGTGAGAGTTCCTTGCCATTAGAGTCAGAACAAACAGTTTTACTGGAAGCTCCTCATCCTTGTTCCTTACCAGAGCTTCTAGAAGTATCCAAGGTGCTAAAATCGAATTGAGTAAAACTTGACAAAGAATTCTGGTAAGTGTTTGAGCATAACCTCTTAAGCCCTTCTTTGAGCTCACCCAAAATCTATGCTGGAAATGATCAAAGATAGCCCACAGGCTGGTGAGCTGATCATCCATGACGTTGAATGGTTAGACCTTATGAATAATTAGCATAAGCTGCAGAACAATGTTAACCTTGCTTTAACAACTAACACAGTGGGGCATTTGCAAAATGTGGTAGATAATTCAAGTTTAAATTTCAAGTATTCAGGGTAGGTAAATGTTTCAATCATTGTGAAGGTTCAATATACATTTCAGACAATTGTTAAGTTTTTGGCAAGTCTCTGGATGGAAAAGTAGTTCATGGCAATGTGAACAGGGACCCCACATGAAACCATGAAATGGATTCTGGTTAAGTGACAATGTATCACAGCACCTTATCCCATTTGATGACTTTCAAGGCACATGTGGTGTTACATGAGATGAGCAATTATGAGCTATTATTGGCAAAATGCAGGAGTCAATAATCAAAGAAAAAATATATGATCATTTAGGAAAATTGAATATAATTAAATCCGGTCAACACTGTCAACATTGTTTTATGAAAGATAAATCATGTTTGAAAAAATTGCTTGAATTCTTTGAGCATGTAACAGGGAGAGTTGATAGAGGGGAATCTGTAGGTGCAGGTGCATTTGACATGGTGCCAGATAGGAGGCTGATGCATAAATTAAAAGCCCATGGATAGATTGAGTGAGTGGGAAAAAGACTGGCAAATGGAGTTTAATGCGGGGAGGTGTGAGGTAATGCACATTAGTAAGAGAAATCAAAAGGAGGATTATTTTCTGAATGGAGAGAGACTGCAAGTGAGTGCAGTACGGAGGAATCTAGGTCTTCTCGAATCACAAAAACAAGCAGGCAGGCAGGTTCAACAACCACTTAAGAAGGCAAATGGCATTTTGGCCTTCATTGCAAAGGGGTTGGAGTTTAAAAATAGGGAGGTTTAGTTGGAATTGTACAGGGAATTGCTGAGGCCTCATCTGAAATACTGCAAATTGTTTTGGTCCTTTTACCTAAAAAAAGATATTGTAACATTGGAAGCAGACCAAAGGAGATTCACCAGGCTAATTCCTGGGATGAGAGGGTTGTCCTGCTGTGAGAGACTAAATAGTTTGGGCCTGTATTCCTTGGAGTTTAAAAGAATGAGGGGTGGCCTTATACAAACATGAGATCTGAAGGGGGCTTTAACAGCGTAGATTTTGGGATGCTTTTACTAGTGCAGGAGTCTCAAACAAGGGGCCAGTCATTTGAAACTGAGTCTCTGGAATTCTCTGCCCTGGCAGGTGGTGGAAGCTGGATCATTAGAAGTATTTAAAGTGACAGTGCATAAATATTTGGTAGATTGAAGAATAGAGGAGTTGGGAGAAATGACACTGAACTTGAGTTGAGACCAACATAGCTCAGCCATGATCAGATGAAATGGTGGGGCAGGCAGGCAGGGCTACTTTCTTGTGTTCTTGTGAGTGTAGTTCTGTTTGGCACAGGAGGACATATGTCCTCAGAGATAGTAGTGCACCTTGCCTGTCAGGAGATGGCAGCAAGGTTCAGTAGTCTGTTTGTACATGGGTACATTCTGTAATTGTCTGAATCAGTTGCACTTACTGTGCACATGACTTCATAATTCAGGCCTCCCATTTAGCTTTGCAAAACCAGCAAATTTGCAAGAGGAATGTATGGTATTTGTCCCCTAAATTCATGGTACTAGGTTCAAAAAACACGGAACAGAGGAGCCTTGATCTTGACTATGTTGCCAAAAAATGTTTAATCTTAATCTTGCAATGTAGAAGAAGGATCGGTGTTTATAAATGTCCTTTAAGCAGTTATTTACTAATGAAAGGGACATAAATCTGTCACAATGCACAAAATAGTTTTTCCCAGTCTGTTCCTATCCATTAATTTTTTCAGCATCAAATGACTGTAAAAAGTTGATAGAAATACTGTGAATCTAGCTTTCTACAGCATACTTGGAATTATGCAATAGATCAATCGAGCACAGTTCCCATTTGATGTGTCCATTTCTGTACACTGAATCCTGGCAGGATTATTAACATGGTCTGTTTGATCAGTCATATTTTCAAATCACTTCAATTCAATTCAATTCAATTCAATTCAAGCCTACCTTTCCTTGTTGCATTCAATAACTATCATGGCCACAATCTATCACTGAATTTTGGACATCTTGTGTATCACAGATTTTTGTCAGAACTAAGTTGGAATGAAGAAAATGTTCCCATTTCCTTGTCTCCTCTTCACCCAAAATCACTAATTGAAATTGAACTGATGGTCTGCATGAACTGCCTTGGTTTGGAAAGCAAAGTCAATGGTTGACTGTCTGCAAGATCTTAAGTGACTGTGGGCTATGTTGCTTCTCATGTTAGTGCTAGTTCACCTATGTGGAGGAAAGGAGTAACTCTTGTGCAAGAACATTAGGAAGCCACTTGCTGTATTATCTGATGCAAGGATTGGCAAGTAACTATTCCCTATGTCTAAGTATAAAATATATTGTTTCGTGCCAACTGGAATAGACAGACATTTCTTTGACTCCTAAATGAGTATAATTGTAAATTTGGCACACTCCAAACATCGAGAAGATAATCTTAGCTGCTGGCAATAGTTTAATACAGATGATATTGGATTAAACCAGATGACTTTAATGAAAAGGAACATTGGGAAAAATATAAAATGAACAGTCAATCTGTTATCACCCATTTTACACCATCGTCAGAAGTTAAAATTATCTCATTGATGCTGTGGGATATAAATGCTGTATGATTACTCAAATTGTGCTCAAACAAAACATGTAAGAAATTATGGTAATTGGATCTACAGGAAGAACAATCTTTGGCATGAACTAAAATTGTTTTTTGAATTATCTACTGAGGATTGTGCAGTTAATTCTGGGCCTCGCCTCTCCTGGAATTTCTTCTCAAGCATGCTGTAGGATAACAAACAGGGGATGAGGATACTTCAAGCAGGATATTGGCTATTTTATAAATTACATGTACGTGAACTAAAATGCAATTTGTCCGGGTGCAGAATATTCTAAATCAAATTACCAAATAAGTCATAAATACACTGGCAATATTTTATATTACTGATGAGGAAGCATTTTTTTCCAAAATAATATCTGTCCTATTGAGTTCGATGGGTTACTCAATTGCATCAGTAGTTTCTAAAGTTGGCAACATACATTAGAACCATCTCTAGCGGATGAATGTCTATTTTTAATTGATCAATGGCACAGAGTAAAAAAATCCAGATACTTCAAGAATGCTTTAAGTATTTCTGTGACCTTCTCCCTCCTGTCCAATTCACTTTTGTGTTTGGTATCATCCATTTTTAAATGACAATCTACTTTTAACTTTTGATTTTCCTTTTACCCATACCAACCTTTTCTGGATATTTGTCCCTGCAGCACAGTACTTCTGTTACATGTTTCAATTATGATGGCTCTGTGGCATATTGGCTTGGTGCATTAATATGCTATGCTTCAGAGTGCATAGTTGTCAATTGAAGCACTTGTTCTTGGCTTAGGTGGGGACATTGGCTTAAACTTTTCATATAGCTTCATAATAATGCTGCTGACAAAGTGATATGTTTGTGTTTGCCATGGCATACAGTGTGCTACTTTTTTCCATCGTAGTACATGTCAAGTTAGAAGTAGGGTTCAGATGCAGAAAATGACCAGGCATTTTTTGGATTACCATGGGAAATTTTTATGTGTGCAGGAAGCAATTCTGGTTCAGAAAATATGGCACCTGATCTTGTGCACCCAATTTAGTTAGCACCTCACTTTTCTCTTGGAGGAGAGTAGAGGAACAGAAGCATTTATGCTTGGTTCAGCTGCGTGTAAAGACAGATGATTTCCATTTGTGCTAACTGTCACTGAATTGGGCAAGCAAGCACCTACAGCATAATTTCATCCATAGAAACAAGTGCAGAGCTGTGGGTTCTGGCCTGTTTAAGCAGGCATCTTAAAGCCACAAAATAAGTTTCTGATGCAGGTATTCTCTTTTGTTGTTATTACCCTCTTATTGTATTTCATCATAAATATTGATTGACTTTCCCAATATTACTCAATTTTTGCGATTTCCTTTCCTCCACCAGTAGGTTGCTTCACTCTTCCAGGTCATTACCAGCTTTTAAAGTGTGCCTTACAACTTGGTGTGGTTGGCCCTTCTTCTGGATTCCAGCACACTGCGCAGTTGAAATGAGGAAGGATAATAAATGCTGACACAATGGCCTATCATCTTTTGTCCAGACCATCAATATCACAGGTTCTACACCTGTTACCAGAATATTTTTCTCTCCATTACCTCTCGTTCATAAGGCAAGCTGCCGTATAATAATATCATTTGCGGCAGGATAGGCTGAACTCAAGATCTGGATCCTGGACAGCTTTTCCTGTTGGACTAGCAGCCACTCCAGCAAAAAGCGTGACCACGACAGAATCATTCTAAGCCATTCTAATAAATCTCTACAAAACCAGTCATATAATTCTTATTTGTAAGAGGCAAAACCAACATTTGTGTGGAAGAACGGTCTCAGCGAGATAGATGCACAAGTTTCATGGGGTGGCAAGATACTGAGTGCAAAGAGAATCATCTGGTACTGATGTGTAATTATGGTTAGTTTCACATGTCTGTTCTTGTTTTGTTGATGGCACTCTCATCTCTGAGTTGTACGATTGTGTGTTCAAGATGAACATTCAGATCCTGTGGCATTATTTAAACTGGAGTCCAGATATCCTCCCTTGTTGTGTCCTATATTCATTCTGCCACCAACACCTAAAATTGATCATCTAGGTCATTGAATCCTTTACTCTGCACTGTGGCTGCCCCATTTCCTGCATTACAATCATGGCTTTACTTCAAAAAGGCTTCATTAGCTTTAAAGTGCTTTAGAATTTCATATGATCAAGAAATTAGCACGACGCTATTACAGCGCCAGCGATCGGGGTTTGATTCCCGTCGCTGTCTGTAAGGAGTTTGTACGTTCTCCCATGTCTGCGTGGGTTTCCTCCGGGTGCTCCGGTTTCCTCCCACATTCTAAAGAGGTACGGGTAGGTTAATTTGGGGTTTAAAATGGGCGGCGCAGACTCGTTGGGCCAAAAGGGCCTGTTACCATGCTGTAAATAAAACTTAATTTAAAAATTAATTTAATTTAAATGCTAATTCTTTTCTGGCAGGTACCTTCGACTGAATTCAAAAATCATTGTTCAGTGGAGTTCCTTGCTAATAATATGCTTATTCAAGTTAGCACTTGATTATGTCAATACATACTACTATGATGGCTGTATATCTGAAAAAATTGACAGCTTTGATCAAAGGGATGGTGATGCACATTTCTTCCAGGAAGTACTCCCATTGCCAAGCTTGTGCTTAGCGACTCTCCCACCTGAGTATTCCCCAGTTAAATCAATGTGTGTTCTTTCATTTCCTTCCTTTTACCCCCAACTTTTCAACTTCATGTCTGTTCACCTATTTTGTAAACCCTTGCAGGCACTGGTTGGGTCTGCACATCTTGTCTGTCCGTCTCCTTATGCAATTGCTATATATTTTTTTTCAATTTTCCCTCCCAGTCAATGCACAATCACACTGAAAGTTTCTTTACACAGTCACACTTGTTACGCTTCCCTTTATCTTGCATTGTCTGCCTCAATATGCTGTTGGTACAACTCCATTGCTTGTCATGCTTCTGAAAAAAGATATCACCAGCAAATTACTCTCCTTGTTTTCGCTCTTTATAGTTTCTAACCAGTCATGTAAAACACTAGACCACAGTTAGCAAAATAAGTTTCCTCCCATCTATATTGTACTTCAGAATTTTCTCCATTGCTTTTAGTTTTTCATTATTTCCAAGGTCCTGCATATAGAACAGCAATGAGGATTATAAAGAAGCTAGAAATTAACTTAAGAAGGAATTAAGAGAGCCAGGAGGGGCCATGAAAAGTCCTTGGCAAGTAGAATTAAAGACAATCCCAAGGCATTCCATACATACATAAAGAGCAAGAGGATAACTAGGGAGAGGTAGGACTACACAAGAATAAAGCAGGGAACATGTGCTTGGAGGAGAAGGAGGACGTGGGTGAGGTGTTAAATGAGTACTTTGCGTCGTAATTTACCAAGGAGAAGAACATGGAGGATAGTGAGATCAGTGTGGACCGTGCTAATAAGCTAGGGCATTTTGAGATAAAGAAAGAGGTGGTGTTGGGTCTCTTGAAGAATGTTAAGGTGGATAAGTTTCCAGAGCCTGAGTGGATATGCCCCAGGTTATTGAGGGATGCAAGTGATGAGGTTGCTAGGGCCTTGACTAAGATCTTTGTGTCCTCTCTTGCCACAGGTGAGGTCCTGGAGGACTGGTGAGTTGCTAATGTTGTTCCATTGTTCAAAAAGGGGCATGGGGATAATCCTGGAAACTACACACAAGCGAGTCTCATGTCATTGCTAAGGAAACTATTGGAGAGGATTCTTAAGGATAGGACTTGTGAGCATTTGGAAAACCATGGCTTAATTGGAAACAGTCAGCATGGCTTTGTGCGGGGCAAGGCGTATCTTACTATCTTGACTGAGCTTTGAGGAGTTGACGAAGGTGATCAATGAGGGTAGAGCTGTGGATGTTGTCTATGTGGTTTTCAGTAAGGCATTTGACAAGGTCCCTCACGGTAGGCACATACAGAAGATTGAGATGCATGGGATCCATGGTGACTTGGCCGTTTGGATTCATAATTGGCTTGCCATTAGAAGGCAGAGGGTAGTCATCGATGGGACTTATTCTGACTGGAGGTCGGTGACTAATGGTGTTCTGCAGGGATCTGTACTGGGAGCTCTGCTGTTTGTGATATATATAAATAACCTGGATGAAAACATGGATGGGTGGGTTAGTAAGTTTGCAGATGACACAAAGATTGGTGGTGTTGTGGATAGAGTAGAAGATTGCCAAGTGATACAGTAGGATATAGATCAGCTGCAGATATGGACAGAGAAATGGCAGATGTAGTTAATCTGACCAAGTGTGAGGTGCTGTACTTTGGGAGATCAAATATAAAGGGCCAGTTTATAGTTAATGGCAAGGCCTTCAACAGCGTTGATGTACAGATGGATCTTGGGGTCCAAGTCCATAACTCCCTGGAAGTGGCTGCACAAGTTCATAGGGTGGTAAAGAAGGCAAATTGCATGCTTGCCTTTTTAGTCGAGGCATTGATTTCAAGAGTCGGGAAGTTATGTTGCAGCTTTATAAAACTCTGGTTAGACTGCATCTAGAGTATTGCATTCAGTTCAGGTTGCCCGATTATAGGAAGGATGTGGAGGCTTTGGAGAGGGTGCAGAAGAGGTTTACCAAGATTCTGCTTGTATTAGAGGGCATTTGCTATGAGAAGAGGTTGGACAAACTTGAGTTATTTTCTTCAGAATGGTCGACAGAGGGAAGACCTGATATAAGTTTATAAATTTATGAGAGGCATAGGTAGAGTAGACAGCTGGTATCTTTTCCCAGAGTCAAAATGTCTAATACAAGAGGGCATACATTTAAGATGAGAGAGGGTATGTTCAAAAGAGATGTGTAGGGCAAGTATTTTTTACATAGAGAGTTGTGGGTGCCTGGAATGTGCTGCCAGGGGTTGTAGGGGAGGCAAACATGATAGAGCTGTTTAAGAGGCTCTTAGATAAGCATATGAATATGCAGAGAATGGAGGGATATGGACTTGTGAAGGCCGAAGGGATTAGTTTAGTTAGGTATTTAATTACTAGTTTGATTAGTTTGGCACAATATTGTGGGATGTAGGGCCTGTTCCTGTGCTGTACTGTTCTGTGTTTTACGTTCTAGCCTTAAGCTTCTTTTGAAATGGTGTATCAGGTGTACTGGATGGACAATGCAATGTGTTGGCCTATTCAGTTCTTTCACATCTTGTGCAAATTAATCAGAGGTTTGGAAGGAAGGCTGAAGTCCGTCCATTTACGTTGCTGGATAGCCAAGATCAGGGGTGAGACTTGTTTACAGCCTGGCTAGCTCAGTCAGTAGAGCACGGGACTCTTAATCCCAGGGTCGTGGGTTTGAGCCCCACATTGCGCGATAATATTTTACGGCAGGCACGGTAGTGCAGCGGTTAGTGTAACACTATTACAGCGCCAGTGACCCGGGTTCAATTCCAGCCACTGTCTGTAAGGAGTTTGTATGTTCTCCCCGTGCCTGCGTGGGTTTCCTCCGGGTGCTCCGGTTTCCTCCCACATTCCAAAGACGTACAGGTTAGGAAGTTGTGGGCATCTAAGTTGGTGCCGGAAGCATGGCGACACTTGCGGGCTGCCCCCAGAACACTCTATGCAAAAGATGCATTTCACTGTGTGTTTCGATGTACATGTGACTAATAAAGATATCTTATCTTACCATAGGGTATTTGGAGTGCCATGGGACTGAGTTGGGCAGCACCTGTATGCTTCTAAATGGTATCGTTATTCCACACACATCACATTGTTATAATGGTATAAAAAAAACCTTGTTGTCTTGCAAAGCAGTTCAATTATTATCAGTTTTATTTTTAGAGCACTGGTACCACCACCAATGTTCATTTGGACAGGTGAGACCTCAGGAAAAGAAAATGAAACGACTGTGATCTTCATGGATGTAATCAGGAGCCCATTAATATAATTTTAGCATGGTGTTTCTATGGCGGTAAATATACTTAAGGACAGCAAACATCACTGCATTCAATTTCAAAACCTTTCAGAGTGCTACATAATATGTTTGATCTACTTCGCAGCAAGAGGAGAAATATTAGCCTAATTATAATGTCGTAATTAGTTCAATTTATTTTTATTGCTTCCTACATTTGATTTTTTTTCTCTCTCTGTGAACGTGATAGATGAATTTAATCAAAGAAGGTTGGCTCTGATTTGAAAATACAGTGCTGGCTACCAGCCACTGACCGCTGGCGTTGTGCCATTGTGTGAATCTCTGAGGTGGAATTGTGTGGCGAGTCAGGGAAAAGCAATGTCAAAGCCATTTATCATGAAAGTAGCCACGTGCTGTGAAATGTTACGGGACAGGGTTTGCTGAAGTGGAGCTCCTCCTATTATACTCCCTTTGTTGGACTTAAAATTGCACAAAAAAAAGTCCCCACCAGCTTTCAGGATGTGCAAGGTGATAGTAGTGAGGCAAGGATAACAGAGCATATGGGACCTTATTGTAAGTGGGACAAGGATTCCTTTAACGCTGAGGAAAGGTGTGTTAAAATGGTATTGGGCAGGGAGCCCATCAGCTTTTGTGAAAGACCCAGCAGTATTTCGGATGCCATGATGAATGGGCGATAGGCAGGCCTTGCAGGTGAAAACGCCCATGTAAATCTACCCTCTGTAAGATCTGCCTCTGTGGAGCTGGTTGCGGAAACTATGCAAGTTGCATCTCATGGGTGGTGAATTGAGAGGAGACAGAAGGAGTGTGGGTCGGCATTGGATCTGGAGTTCAGCTGAGTCAGGGCAAAGTTAGCTGGGTCAACATTGGGAGAGGGGATATCAGAGGAAGGACAAGGGAGGGTGAGACTGGGATAGGTAGGGGAGTGTTTGGAGAGGTGATCATGTCCCTCAAGGACATGACTAGCCAGAAGAAGGGGAAAGCTGGAAAGAACACCAAGCAAAATTCTTAAGTGGACCTACCTACCAGAAGATCAATACCATGAGTTTCCCCAGTAAGGCTCACTCCTTTGACTAACACTGACTCACAAAGAGGAAGGCTTCCAATTCAGGCTTGCATCCATGTGATTGACCTGTGAATTCAGTCCCCTGGGTTCATATGAATTTTGCACAACCGATGTCAAAATATTAATTTTAAGCCATTTGATAGCATCAAAATTGCTCAGTGGTCTGCATGTGCATGTTCCTCATAGAGTGTGCCTTGAGAATGAAAACCAAAAAGACTATAGATGCTGAAAATCTAAGATAAAAACAGACAATGCCGGAAACACTCAGCAGGTCAGGCCACATCAACGGGAAGAGGAACAGAGTTAACGTTTCAAGTCGAAGACCCTTCATCAGACCCTTCACCCAGGTATGTTAACTTTGTTTCTCTTCCCAAAGTATTTCCTACTTAGTATTTCCAGCATCTTCTGTTTTTATTTACCTGGAACACACTCAAACAAATGGGCCCACTCTGACAATGCAGAAAGAACATCTCCTCCAGTTGATTTGTTTAACCAACATATGTAAAAGACTGAGCAAGGGAATCCTGATAAATGACAATGGGTGAATTCAGTGTTGGATCAGGTAAAGTAAGAAAAATAGTGATTGACAGAAAGGTTGGTGTTTAAGAAAAAGAGGAAAGAAAGGTGAGATTTTTTTAAAATCTCCAAAGTGGACTCTTGACCTCACAGTCTCTCTCGTCGTAGCCTTGCACCTTACTGACTGCCTGCACTGCACTTTCTCTGTAACTGTAACACTATTCTGCATTCTCATATTGCTTTTCCCTTGTACTACCTCGATGTACTGATGTGATGAAATGATCTGTGTGGATGGCATGCAAAACAAAGTTTTTCATTGTACCTCAGTACATGTGACAATAATAAACCAATCTATTTGCAACATAGAGGAATGAAACTTTGTGTTTATGGCTTGTTCTCTGGTAAAAGTGGTGGGTTGGAGGTTATTCATATTTCTCAAGACATTAAGTGGATGTGCATGATCCAATCTGATCTGAAGGTTTGCAGCTTTGACTATAGGATATCCAGAGCAGCCAGAAAGGAAAGGATTAAACAGTGCACAACCTGTATGGTTGCAGTTCTTGAGTTTGAGCTTGAGCATCACTGATCACAGCCAGCTCACTAAACCAAGTCCCCAGTGGGGCACTTATCCCTTGAACACAGTCAGCCTTACACGACACCAGTGTCCACAACTGAATGAGATCCCTTGTGATCAGATTAATGTTCAAACTAATGTTTAACTGCAGTATCAGATTTTTGCTATTCTAAATGATCAGTGAGGTTAAGTGTGAATGACAAATCAACCATCCATTTCTGGCAACTCAAAATTTGCAAGGCATCTCTTCCTCACCATAGTTTCCTGCCAACTTCTGTATTAGTAACGGTATAGATTATACAGCAAAATCTGGACCACATCAGGTGCTGACACTGAATATTGAAAGGATTCCACTTAATCACAAAACAGGGAGCCAGCCAGGATTGAAGGAACTAAAACTCCTTGCTTTCAAAAACGTCAGCAAGGTCTCTAGCTTTATCTAGGTCAACCCATTTCACTGTAGGGAAAGAGAAAGAAAGTAATAGAGCCCTGTAATTTTGGTATTAAAAGACAATTATTTTTCTCTCCTAAAGCTTAATTTATGTTTTACTTCACAGATTTTAATTAGTTAAAGCAACTGATCTACATGACTATAGTGTGTACTTTGTTTATCCACATTTTTATAAACAAAAGTCAAAATATTCCCTGGTCTGTTTTCAGTGGAAATTAGTATTGTTCAAATGTATGAAACTCATTTTTTCACATGCATAGTTGCACACTCCTTATTACCATGTTTGACAAAGCAAATGCTAATTTCTTAATTGTTTATTTAATTGAATCAATTTAACAACTCCATTTTCAGTATTCACTAGAGTAAAAATATGGAAGTTCTGTATGAACAGCAAAGTTACCAGTCCACTTACCAATAATTGAAATGTTGTTCTTACGGACATAATCGATTATTCCAGTACCATCCCCATTTGTCTCACATTCCTTTAACATTTACCAGTGAATTCATACTAATGAATAACTTAACGTGTAGGCTTGCCCTTCCCTATTTCTGATGTAACTTTGTTAACCATGCATTTCCAAAGAACTTTACAATACCTGAGGCAAATAAGGCTTCTGCTGTAATGAGTACACTGGGGAAAATAGCCATGTGCAGAATGTGTACGTCTTGTGGATTCATCAAATCGATATCTGACACAATTGGCTCACTTCACAATGGTGCTAAAACTGCCTAATTTATTGACTAGAGCTGTCCTATTTGATAAAAGGGGAGTCAACCCTTGTTTTACTTTGTTATCTTCGAATAAGTGGATGGCATAAAGCAGAAGGAAGCCACTTAGCAGACTTGTGAAAACACAACCCATTCAGTGTCCTTTCCTTGTCCTAGCCCTGCAAAATTTTCCCTTTAAATAAGTAACCAGCATCTTTAGAGAAGTTATTGTTAAAATGGCTTTCCTCCTTTTTCGACAGTCGGTTCCAATAACAACTTGCTGTATTGTACATAGCAAATACACAAGTACATTGTTTTCTTTATCAAATATCTTAACTGTTTAGCAACTCTTCAAAACCCTTGGTTATTTTGAAAAGGTTATAAACCTAACATCAATCCTTTCCAGTGTAAGAGTGAATCCAGTTTCTCTAATCTCTCTGTGTAATCCAGGTCCTTCACTCCTGGCGCATTTTTTCAATGATTAGAATCAAAGAGAGAAACAGTACGGAAACAGGCCCTTCAACTCACTGAGTCCACACCAACCATCAGCTGTCCATTTACAGCCATCCTACATTAATCCCATTTTAATTCTCCCCACAGTTTCTTGCATTGACCTGCACCCAAGCGGCAATTTACAGTGACCAACCCACACGTCTTTGGGACATGGGAGGAAATTGCAGTGCCGAAAAGAAACCCACACAGGGAGAACTTGCAAACTCCTCACAGATAGCACTCAAGGTCTCCGGCACCACGAGGCAGCAGCTCTACTAGCTGGGCCACTCCACCGTCATCTTGACATCCTTCCAAACGTCCAAATTAGGACTGATTATAAACAACAAGTTGGGCCTCAGCTGAGACTTTCCATCAGTTCTGTACAACTACTTATAAAAAATGTCAAGAGGATATAGAGGACAGTTTTAAATGTTGAACAACACTTCCACATCTGTGCTCCATTGTTTGCTAACATACCCATGACCCTCTGCACAACTTTAAAGGCTTTCTCAACTTGTCCTGCCAGCTTTTAAAGTTTTACATTCATTCCCAGCTCACTCTGTTCCTGCCACACTTTCAAGTTGTATCACTTTACTTACATTACCTCTCTCCAGTCTTCCGACGAAGTTGTGTCTCTTTATGCTTTTCTCCATCAGATTGTATCTGCTAGGTGCCTGGCCAAATCAGTAATGAGCCTTTGTTCATCAATTAAAATTGGTTGACAAACAGTGATTAAAAATGACTTCTTTAAGGCCAACGATATATGAAAACAAGTAAGTCTAATATATGAAGACTCAAAGAAAATGTTAATCTTTTTGTTAAATAATCCCAATCATTTTTGCTTAATTGTCACTAAGTTTTAATGTTATTAACAAGCTAGTTATCACATCAATGCTATGCAGTAGCTAATGTACAAGGCCATTGGCATTTATTACAAGTAGAAAATAGTTGTGGTCCTTTCACAAGTTTCTGCCTCTTACTAGTGAGATTGAAGTTTGTGATTTATTGAGGGTCAAGTGGATTGCTTTGCTTTTGAACAAGACAGGTGGGATGTTAAAAATATTCCCCCCACTCTCTCTCTACATAATTTGTAAATGTGGGCCTGGAAAACTGATGAGATGACAGCATGATACCCACCTCATCAGTGGGTATTTTTTTAAACGATGAATTTTAATCATCACGCTGGAGATCAGAGTCTTGTGGCCATTATTATGCAGCCTCACAGAGCGCAGAAGGCAATTAGTGGTGGGCAAAATCAACAGCAGAAGCAACTAGAAGTTTCACTGGCTTGATCAAGTGAGATGGGGGAAGATGGAATTACAGCTGAACATATTTATATAAAAAAGGTAAAGGGGTATGTATGGGAAGAAAACAATAGGTACTCTGAATGAGGTACCCCAGCACAAGTATGACCCTGCTGATTACCAACTCTAACTTGCCTAACTCTCTTTTCCAGTGCTTTTTTTCTGAAGAGAAAGTGGGAGCTGGAGCAAAGTGCCCATTGGAAAAGGTAAAATGTTGTTTCTCCTGCTTTTATTCAACTTCACCACAACGTCAGTGCGGGAGACCAGCATTACACAAATTAGAGCAGGAATTGAAAGGGAGTAGTAAGGTGCTTGTTGTATATGCGAATAGTCTGGGATAGTTTGGTAAGCAGGAATTAAGTCTGTGTTTGCTTTCTGTCTGTAAGATGCTGGAAAATATACTTTACTAAATAAAACTTCCAGTATCAGCTCAGTATTTTTAGAAGGCTTTTCACATGGTGCCACATAAAAGGCTCCCAGATAGAGCTCACGGTGTTGCGGGGAAGTGGGGTAACATGGACTGGTGAGCTCTTATGTTGAGAGTTGGAAGAGATTGGTCCTTCTCAGACAGGAAGTGACCCAAGGATTAGTTTGTGGCCTTCAATTATCCAAGTGTAAAGTATCCAAGTTTGCTGATGACATGAAATAGGTGGGAGGCATGTTGTGATGAGGCTTTTTGGACTCTGCGATTGAATTTTGATTGAGTAAATGGGTGAAAATAGGGCAAATGGAGTATAAAGTGGGTAAGTGTGAGGTTATACACTTTGGTAAGAGGAATCAAAAGGCAGACTATTATCTAAATAGAGAAAGATTGCAGCTAAGTGAAGTACAGGAGGATCTAAGTATTCTTGTGCATGAATTGCAAAAAGTAAGGATGTTGCAGAAAGTGGTTAGGAAGGCAAATGGCATTTGTGGCCTTTTGCAAGAGAGTTGAAACTAACAAAAAAAAGCTTATCTCTGCAAGAATTTCATACATATCTCAGTTTTAATGAACACCCCCTAGTCCTGTAACCACGTCACCTCGTTTGAGATTCTCCCACCATTGGAAACATCTCAACATCTACCCTGGCACAGAAATTGGGAAGTATTGTTACAGTTGTACAGGATGTTGGTGAGGCTACTTTTCGAGTATTGTGCACAGTTTTGTTTAAGAAAGGATGTACTGTTGTTTTAGGCAGTCTAAATGAGAGTATTTGGGTGAATTCCTGGGACAAGAGAGTAACTTTTATTGTAATAAAGAAATTAGATATATATTCTTTGAAGTTTAGAAGAATGAGGTATGATCTTATTGAAGCATACAAGATCCCAAGGAGGTGTGCCAGGGTAGATGTTGAGATGTTTCCACTGGTGGAGAGTCTCAAACGAGGTGATGTGGTTACAAGACTGGGGGGCGTTCATTAAAACCAAGATATGTATGAAATTCTTGCAGAAGTAAGATTTTTTTTTGTTAGTCACATGTACATCGAAACACAGAGTGAAATGCATCTTTTGCATAGAGTGTTCTGGGGGCAGCCCGCAAGTGTCACCACGCTTCCAGCGCCAACATAGCACACCCATGACTTCCTAACCTGTACGTTTTTGGAATGTGGGAGGAAACCCACGCAGACACGGGGAGGACATACAAACTCCTTACAGACAGCAGCCGGAATTGAACCCAGGTCGTTGGCATTGTAATAGTGTTACACTGACCACTACACTACCTCTAATTCTCTATCCTGGAGGGTTGTACAGGCTTGATCATCGTGTGTACTTTATGAAGAAATATATAATTTTATTTGCAAGGTCAAGGAATTGAGGGATGTGGAGAACTGGTGCAAAAGAGGAGATGAGGTCTGGGCAGTTCTGGCACGATTATGTTGAATGGTGGGACAGGCTTGAGCGGCCAAGTGTCCTCCACCTGCTGCTGTATTTTTGTGCTCTCAATGTGCCTTTCTCCACAGAGACACGGCTTTTGGCAAACCCCACGGCTGAACAATGTTGGGATAACGCAGAAAGGAGATGATCACATGATACAATTCTCAAAGTGGCACCAACCAGTATTACATATGTTGCATCTCATTTTTAATAATGAAAAAACAAACGTCCAAAACAACTGCAATCAGTGTGAACAGTACAGCACAGGAACTTGCCCTTCGCCTCATGATGTTGTGCCTATCTAATTAAACTAGTAATTAAATGCCAAACTAAACTAATCCCTTCTGCCTACACAAGGTCCATTTCCCTCCATTCTCTGCACATTCTTCTGCCAAAGAAGAGCCTCTAAACCCCTCTGTGATATTTGCCTCCACTATCACCCCTGGCAGTGCATTTCAGACACCCATTACTCCGTGTTTCTTTTTAAAAAAAAGCTTGCCCCGCACATCTCCTTTGAAGTTGCCTGCTCTCATCTTAAATGCATGCCCTCTAATATTAAGCATTCTTACCCTGGGAAAAAGGTACCAGCCATCTACTCTAGCAGTGCCTCTCATAATTTTATAAACTGCTATCAGGTCTACCCTCAGCCTCTGCTGTTCCAGAGAAGACCTCATCACCTCTGGCGATGCATCACCGACATCATCACCTCTGGAGATATCAGGCCATTGTCTCTCGTACCATCATCGACCTCATCACCTCTGGAGATAAAACCTCCTCATTCCCCTCATCCCCTCTTCACTCCTCTGAGCCCCCATCTTCCTCCCACCCCACTTTTCCTGACCCCTCCCAACTCCCCTCTGTCCTCTGACCTCTCCTGACCCCAGCTTCAACCCTTTCCATGTCTTCACTATCCCCTCCGACCTTCCCCTCTCTGAGGCGGAACGTACTGTCCTTAGCAGGGGCCTTACCTTCATTCCCCTGCAACCGCACCTCAACGAGTTCCGCACCTGCCATGACGCCAACCTTTTCTTCCATCGCCTTCGTCTCCAGGCCTACTTCTTTGGCCAGGTCACTGTGGATCCCATGCATCTTTATCTTCTGGATAAGCCTCCCTTGAGGGACCTTGTCAAACACCTTACTAAAATCCATGTGGACAACATCCACAGCTCTACTCTCATTGATCACCTTCGTCACCTCCTCAAAAGTCAATCAAGTTAGTAAGACACAACTTGCCCCGCGCAGAGCCATGCTGACTGCCACTAATTTTCCTGTGGTTTTCCAAATGCTCATAAATCCTACATTCAATATCTTCCTTGCCACTGATGTAAGACTCATTGGTCTATAGTTTCCAGAATTCTCCTTATTTCCCTGGGACCTCACTGGCATCTAGAGAGAAGACGAAAATCTTGGTCAAGGCTCCAACAATCTTGTCTCTTGCCTCTCTCAATAACCAGGGATATATCCCATCAGGAGCAGGGGACTTATCCACCTTAATGTTCTTTAAGAGACCCAACACTACCTCCTTCTTTATCTCAAAGTGCCCTTGTATATTAGTTGACAGACTGTTCTTCCAGATTTGTTGCACTGGTGGGTGTAGGATATTAATTGGGGTCAGTTCGACACCACCAGCTCATTCTCTTTCAGCGATGTCCTGGTATTCAGCTCCACGTTCCCTGCCTCATTTGAAATCTTAACAATAAACTTAACAAAAATGCAAGTTGTTGCTCTATTTGTCTTCTCTTCACTTAGCAGGGACCAGCAACTTCAACAAAGAAGTTACTCAATGTTGACCCAATCCTCACCCCATCTCTTAACCTTAACTTGTGTCACATTTTCACTGTCATTTCTGATCTACCCCCTCAGCCCCTGAATAATTTGGTTTCACAAGAGGTCATGCTCATCCTCCTTTGGTCTCACCCTCAAAAAATGTTGTACATGGGCAATGCCTCAACGTTCTTTACCTCCACACCAATGGTAAAGAGCCAATGGTATTGCTTTGCACAATACTGCAATCCTATGCAGTCATGTACAAGCAAACAAACAAGAATTCTACTCTGACAGGACCAGAATTGGGAAAAAAAACAGCAAAGCAACAAAAAAGCAACTAAATGTAGACAGGCTGTTGTGCCAAAGTTAAGCAGGATTGTTTGCAGATCCTACAGAAATAAGCCTTGCACACACAATGCTGCACACAACACACTTTATTGCTAAGTTACAACAAGTGGTACTTATTTTGGAAGCGCGCCTGAGCCTGCTTAACTGCAGTACGCTGTTCCAATCGGTCCACAGCGTCAGTCCCGACCTAACCTGTGTTGAGCCCAAATCCAAGAGACCTCACCACCGGTGTGCTCACTCTTTTATACCCTGGTCACTTCTCTCTGCCCCTACCTAGGTCGATCCTTTGTCCAGGTAGACCCATCACGTGACCACTGCAGGCTCATGTCTGCAGAGACAATACCTTGGTTACCTAGCACCCAGGTCACCCTTCCCCCGTGCACACACACACATTTGATCCCAGCAATTGTTCCTTGCGTTCCCTGGCTGACACTTCAAGATTCCTACTACACAGGCACATGGCTACAACAGAAGCCCAAAGACTTGTCACTGCTGAGAGTTGGAGAAGTAATGAGGATAAAGCTCACGTGGAAGAGAGTGGTGACTCAACACACATCATACGCCAGATCACACAAGATCATGATGGTGCATGTTGTCCTGTACTGGAGGAACAGGCACCATGTCAGGAAGACAACCAAAAAGGATTCCTTGATAAAGGCAGATCTGAAGATGCCAGAGGATGTACCAGTGGCCCTAAAGAGTGGGATCACCACAGTTTGGCAATCGGGCCCAGGAGAACCACACAGGATGGTGAAAATATGACTCAAGTTAAACTTGGAAAGTGGGATGGGGACTGGGTCAAGAGAGATTGACTGCGAATTGTTGAAGTTGCTGGTCCCTGCTAAGTGAAGAGAAGGAAAATAGAGCGACAACTTGTATTTTTGTTACGTTTATTGCTGAAACTTCAACTGAGGCAGGGAATATGGAACTGAATGCCAAGGCATTACTGAAATAGAATGAGCTGGTGGTGTTGAACTGACCCCAATTAACATCCTACACCCACCAGTGATAATGTGTTACCATCTCAGTGAGTGCATTTTGCAAATGTAAAAGGAAAAGATCACAGGGCAGAGGCCTGGGAGCAGTGTTGTTAAATCATGTGTTGAAACGATCCTTCAAAATATTCCTCCCATTAGAGCAAAAGCCCCACCTTCATGTAAATAAGGCCACGAAAGAAAACGTTGCTCCGATTTCACAGAAGTTTTCCCTCTGTGGCACCATGACCCAATTTAACCAGCACAAAGTAAAGTTATAAGCAGCAGGGAAAAACTGTTCTGGAATTGTAAGCCAGCGTGCAGTGGCAGAGAATGATCTCTGCATCATGCTCGTTTGGAGCTGAATAGCTGAAAAGGAACTAAAATAGATAAAATTGGAGAAAAAGGCTACGAACAATAACACTAACCTAGTGTGTTCCTTGATCTCATTTCCTTACTAAAATTCCTTGGTCAAATAAAGAGTGGCTATCTTCCTTCTCATCTGTGAGAAGATGCTGACTTTTGTGAGACTCAGCACTGGCATAACCAATGGTACCAACACTGCTTTCTCCTCTGAGCTCACTGTGGCAGCAAGACCACTCATGTAGCATCAACGAAAACTGTTACCATTAGTGAGTAGAATCACTTGCCACTAATCCCACAGCCACACCAGAAGCAATCCATATAATGGTAAATTGAACATTGTTTTCATAAGTGCTTAAGATTGTTTGCTGCTTCCCTGTCGAATATCTCCAGTTACTGTACTCCACCAAGTTAAATTCTCATTCTGTATATGTTGCATAAGGCCAAGATAACTGGCTATATGTTGTTGCTGCCATGTACCAAGCCTGCACTACCTTAAATGATCTATTGATCACATGATATCTCCTCTGAAGGGACAAACACCAGAAAGCACAGTCCTGATGCAGGGTCTCGACCTAAAACATTGACCATCCCTTTGCTTCCACAGATCTTGCCTGGCACGTTGAGCTTTTCCACCAGGGAGCACGTGTGCTAATGACAAATGAACATCTGACACTAGAAAAATGGATATATAATTTCACATCAATAGGAATTGGGGAAAGACGTGTTAAAAGCTAAGACCGGGACTCATCAAGTTAAGAGAATCCCCATCGGTATAGGTATCAGTAGAAAAGGAAATTGGAATTCCAACCAATATTAGGCTGGGCTGAGCCAATGAAGCAAGGAAGAAAAACAGACACCTCTTCCTCAAGGAAGGATATGCAAATAACGGACTGTCGGAAACAAGGAAATCTTTATTTTTGGAATGTTAATTTAGTGGCCCAAAATGTTCCACAGAGAACAGTCAGCAACATTCTCATGGATCAGCTCGTCTTTGACTTCCATACCTGCACTTTGCAAGACAGAAGTCAGAGACAAACAGAAGTGCAGTTGCTGATGTACCTAATCTCCCGCTCCTGGACTGAGCACTGACTTCAGCAGCAAAATACACACACAGTAAGCTGAGAGGCTGGATGCATTTTGCATCTGGCCCCTCAGCTCTACACCAGCCACCACGTAGAAAGATGAATGGAGTCATCAATCTTAACTAAGCAGTTAGTGCAGGCATGTGGCTTGTATGTTCTGCTTTTTTTTAACTTCATGTTTTTAATTAATTTATAGCAGTTCAAGTGTTTGAGGCAAATTGATTTTTTTAAAAATTTTGTTCTTAAATCTACCTGAGTAATTATTTAATGTTTTCAATTTTCAGTTATGTGTAAAAATAGTTCAAAGGCCTTTTGCAGCAGGGAGCTGATTAACTGTCACAAGGAGGCAGAGCCTTGGGATTCACCGCCTGAAGCTGAGTTACCACTTGCAGACATCAGGCCTTGAAGTCAATTGGTCACCTGGAGGCACAAAAGGTAAGTGCAGCAGAGGGAAACTCACAGGGATTGATTGCGGCCAATGGATCGGATTGAACGCAATACAAGGGCATGATATTTGAAATGAGTGGTGATTGAAGTGGTTTCGCTATTTACTTTGCATACAATTTCTCATATACTTTTAGTATGCTTCTCAGTTGGGTTATCTCTCCATCTGTTTGAATTCAGCACCCACTCTGGAGAATGGGAGCAACAAAAAAAGGCAAGAGGTTAGGAGCAGAAGACCAAGCACTCCATCGGAGGCCTCTGGAGATTGCTGTCTTTCCACATGGGCCAAGGGTACAGTCAGGATGGAGGAGAATTTTGGCCTCAGTGGGCAAGGGTTGGGATGGGGAATGAAAGAGACGTGAGACCTTGGAGCATTGGAGGGTTAGGCAATGCATGAGAGCAGTAGAGGGTGAATCAGTGAATGGCATAAAGTCATTGCAGAAGGGAGCTTGATTGAGATTGGATTTGACTGTTACTGGGGCTGGGAGCAAAGCATCGGACTGCCATGTTAATTTTAAGGGGAGGGGGATTGGGCCTGGTATTTGATTGTGGGGTTGGGACAGGAGTGGGTTGGTAGTTGGTTATTGTGGGGGAGGGGAGGATGAGGGCTGGCAGGTGGTTTTGGAGGGGGAGGATCACAATTGCTGTATATGATGTTGTTTGGGGACTGGCAGCATCAGTATGGAGGCTGGGTATATGAGGCGAGTGGAATTGATGGTTGTGGTCAGTATGTGACAGATCAGGCCCAAGGACTTGAGTGATCATGGGACCAGGATTGGCCTGCAGATTAGGGAGAGATAGGAATTTGGTGCAGTGCTGGGCACAGTGCTGGCTGCAGGTCATTTATTTACTTGGCAGATAGCCCTGTACAGTACTGAGATGCTTACGCAGTGTTGTGCAAGGTGTACCTGATGATGCTAACTCTGGGGAAGACAAGGTTTGAGTTCCCTTGCGATGCTCCAAAACCAGTGATGCACAGATGACATTATCACACGTGGTTCCAGCATGGACACGAGGGATGTCTTATGCTTGGAAGCCTCCCGTTGGATTTACACAGTGAAACAACCCAGAAATTGTCATTATCATGTTTCACTTAGGGAAAAATGATTTTAAATGATATAATACTTTAAAAATCTGCAATGCAATTGTATTTCAAGGCAGATGTCTTTTGCCCATTTCATACATTATGACATATGCCATTCTTCACCACCTTTCCACAATTTAGGTGGTTAGTAAATTACTTCTCTTAGTCTGATTGATCTCTGCTTATCCTTTATCGCAATGCATGTAGAATCCGTTCATTCATCTATGTTTTTCAAAGTGTAAGTGAGATCTTATGCCATTGTTGCGTCAAATCTTTGCAAGAGATCCTGAGCCTTTATGTTTCACCATGAACCTTGTTTTTTTGTTATGTAGTTGCTTTCCCTAAATGATATTCTGAATTATCCATTGGGTAAAATATGGATGTATAAAGTATTTTGTGCAGTACATAAGCATAAAAGTTCACAATGAAAAATCACGGTAGTGGTCAGTAGTGCAACATGCTGTTGTTTGCAATGATATAACCAGATTGTTTCCTCTTCCCACCCCCTCCCTGGAAACAACATTCTCGCATCATAAACCCTTCAAAGTGTGATCTAGGATTCATTTACTTGTCCAGTGATAATGGCTGTTTCATTTCACTCATTTTGTAATATTTCATCTCCAGAAAATAACAGACATAAACATGAAACAAGTGGAGAATTTGAATGTGATGTACAGAATAATTATTCCAGAATCATTCTTATTTCTTTAAATGATAACACTCTGTTCAAATGTTATTCCAATCTATTTGAATTTTATTTGTTTTTGTTAGCTCTTCATGAAGTCCCTTTTTAAAGTCCTGTCTTCCACACCATTCTCTCTGATGGGCAGTGGGGGAGACAAAGGTTTATTCAGTATATCATTTAATATATCAGAATGTAGCTTGAAAAGTTTACGCAAAATAATCTGACAACATCTTGCACATGACTTTCTGCAACATTTCACCCACATAACCTGCTTTCCTGACTGGGCCACATAAATGAGCACTCAGAGTTGATTGGCACTGTGTTCCATGGTGGGATAGACAGTAAACCTGTTAATGAAGGAGGGAAGCTCGATCCTTCAGGGCAGTCCTTGCAGTTTGCTTCCACTAGCTGCAAGCAGATCTCTAGCCAAACTTCATCAAAGTCACAGCTCGATCCTTCAGGGCAGTCCTTGCAGTTTGCTTCCACTAGCTGCAAGCAGATCTCTAGCCAAACTTCACCAAAGTCACAGCCCTGCCCTCGGAGGCTGCTCTGAACTTCTGTGTGCCCAGCTTTTTTGAAGCTGTCACTGCTAACAGTGGGAATACAAGCAGAATTAGTCAAGGTTTGTACGACATCTATCAAGTCAAACAACCAGCAGTATATGGATGCGTGAAACATTTCAGAGTTGAATTATTTGTTCAGATTATAATTTATTATATTTCTCATGGACAGGAGAGGCCTGTGTAATGTCAGAGAATGGCAGGATTCCCAAAGGTCAGGAGAATATTGATCACACCTCGATGCTCCATTACATGACGTGAGTACCTACATGAATTACAAAGGGTTCTGCTTTCTTAATATTCAGCTATGCTGTACTTGCCAACACAGACCCCCACATTTGCACAGCTGTAGAAATTGGGCAAGCAGCCTCTTGATTCCCCAGGCAGCCTCAAGTTCATAGCAGCAGAGTGCAGAAGTGAAAGCGATGAGAGTTAGTACTCCTCTAAACAGTGCAGGTTCACTGCATGGGTCTCTGTATGTGGACGGCAGTGTTTCCAAGCACACAGCAACATATGATCCAATTTCTAGGCCTCCATCTTGTAGTCCAGGCTATCATACCTGTTGCTTTTACTTGGTATTTAGTTTGATTATACTTGGGTTTTATTTTACACATTAAAGTTGCTATGTAGGTGCACTTGTTGTTCTAAATGTATCACTAAAATAGAAAGGATATTAATTAGAACTCCACTCTTTAAGGTTTGGCTTTTGAGACCATCAGTTCTTGTGTATTTTTTTTTCCATTTCTTAACATCTGTAGCCAGTGTTGCTTGATTTCATATCTATGATTTGTCATGGGAAGTTGAGCTGAATGAAAAATTCAGATCTAAAACAGAAACAACTGGAGATAACCAGCAGGTTAGACAGTATCTATAGAGAGAGAATCAGAGATAATGTTTCAGCTCAGTGACCTTTGGGCAGAAATTTGCCTGACATTGCATTACCTTTCTTAACT
This sequence comes from Pristis pectinata, assembly GCF_009764475.1. NCBI lineage: Eukaryota > Metazoa > Chordata > Chondrichthyes > Rhinopristiformes > Pristidae > Pristis > Pristis pectinata. The sequence goes on along the minus strand of NC_067405.1, from coordinate 103,071,300 downwards.
AATATCATTTGAGTACCTTATTGATGAGGAAAGGTTCCCAAATGAGATGACGATAAAGGGATCTACTTTAATGGTACTAATTTAAGGCAGATTTCTTGTTCACAAGCCTGTGCCAGATTCCAGTCAGGTGTTCCAGTGACAGTGGACATTTTGCAATGCATAACACCATTTTTCATTTCTGGCAATTGTTTTCCATGTCTTTGTAGCTGGTTGGGGGAAGATAACTATTCCCTGTGCAAAAAAGTTACAGCTATTATCATATTTTATTTCCTTTTATAACATGAAAAATTCTTACCAGGCAGGTGTAAATCTTGAGAAATGAACTCTAGCATTCAGTACAAACTGTGGGTTGTTGGCATAGGGACAGGAGATGGAGATGATAGGGGGTGGGGCACAAAGGATCAGATATGACCATCGAGATCATTTCTGGTTGAACTGAGAAAGTCTGTCTCACTGCAATGCAGCAAAGAAAAGAAAATGATGGAAGTAAATAGCAGAGTGCTTGCACAGCCAGGCACGCTGTTGGTTTATTTGATGTATAGTTAGTTCAGGTTCCAGATGTATGCCACAGTTAAGGGAATTGCAGTTGGGTAGCAGTCTGTTTGAACACTGTCATTTCACCTCTGGGACCTGGGTTTGATTTCAGTTCAGACATAAGAGATGATAGTTTCTTCCTCCTGACAGCTGTCAAGGGGACTAATTGAAATGACTTGGGGAAGCTCACTTCAGTTCTTGGCAGACATGAGTCTACAGCAAACAATTGTCCTTGGACTTGGTGCTTATTTGGTGATTTCGGCCAGAAAGGTCACAGGGAGGCAATGATGCAGAAAATAAATAAAATCGAACAGGGAAGCAATTGGGGTGCTTCCCAGATTTTGCACGGAGGATTTTAGTTCGGGCTGTATAGGTACATCTTGCATTACATATGATCAGTGTGAGTAGAGAGTTGCTTTTTTCTCTCCCCCACTTGAACATCACCTTCATCATAGCGAGCTCACAATTCACCAAGCAGTGTAATTCTCTCTGGCTTTTAATTGTTCTTCTGACTAATGGGTGTACATCTGACATGTTGACTTGTCTTTTCTATTTACAGATGGTGCAACCGTCTGCTGCGTTCCAACATTTTCAGTTTGTGCCTTTTTTTTTACAGTGGTTGCTATTTCTTTGACATAACCAGTCAGCAAACACCTTTTTTCTCAATGTGGCCTCATTTCATCCACTTTTAAAGGAGTGATAGATTTTTGGATATTAAGGAATCAGGTGATATGTGGTCTTTCTGTATAATGGAGTGGACACAAGGGGACGAAAGGCCTACGTTTATTTCTACTACTTAAGTTCTAATTTTCCCTATTTCCATTAGGCTACAGAGGAACATTGCAGGTGCCAAAAGACAGGCAATGTGATAAGAATTAAAGGAACAAGTGCCTGCAAGTTCTTGATTGTCTTTCTGACCTGCACAAGATGATGAGTCAGTCTGCATTTGGTCCCCAGTGTAATGAGGTGGCACTGCAAGCTATGGGTACAGTAAACTGATCTTTAAACTTTAAAACTTTAATTATACAGCATGGTAACAGGCCATTCTGGCCCAACGAGCCCACACCGCCCAATTACACCCATGTTAATCTACTAACCCATACGTCTGTGGAATGTGGGAGGAAACCGGAGCACCCGGAGGAAACCCACACAGACATGGGGAGAATGTACAAACTCCTTACAGACAGTGGCGGGAATTGAACCCCGATTGCTGACGCTGTAATAGCATCACACTAACCGTTTCGCTACTGTGCCGCCCTGATCTGAAAGAAGTACAAGTAGATCACTATTTCACCAGCAGGACCTTTTGGGCCCTGACAATGGAAGGAAGGGGGTGAAATGACAGGTGATGCATCCTTTGCATTTGTGTTGAAACTGATCACTTAATGTGTTAAATTCAGTTAGCGAGTTATGTGTGTGTGTGACTGGAGCGCTGGGGGGATAGATTAAAATACATTTTCTGTAGCTAGAGACTGGGCTGGAAAATGCTGAGCCTGCAAGTCCATGGAAGTGATATGCCAATGTGTTATGGATATGCCACAGAAAACCTAGGTCTCTGCCAATATAATAGAGGAGAGATCTCCTCTACCAGGAGTTTAAAGCCCTGGAGCTGAGAGTAAAGGTGTGTGGTATCGTGGCCTCCCAACCAGCCCAAGTGTTGGCTGGCACACTGAGGGAAGTTTCTTTTTTGAATACTACTCCGGAAGTATTTGCTTGAACTAGAGAGGGAAGATGAGATCTCAGTTTAACTCTCACGCAGGAGACAGGACCTCCAATGTGGCAGTGCTCCCTCAGTGCTGTGTTAGATGGTTAGCCTTGATTGTGCTGGAGCACCTGCTGCTGTGGGAACCACTGGGCTCAGTAATGGGTGCTGCCCACTGAGGCTGGCATTATCCTGATGATACTATTTGCATGACAATGACATGAGTTAAAGACGATGTTATCCCAGACAATATATCTGAATGCTCAGATATTATTTTTCTTGTTTTCTTTTGTCTCCGACTTATGTCTCCTACTTTTCCTGAACACCTGCAGTGCAGCTTGTCCTTTACAGCACTTGTGATTGACAATGAGTCAATTAACAAAAATACAGTCCTCCTTCTGATCCCAGTGAGCCAACCAATGCAGTTGTATACTTGCATGAAGTTTGCATCAATAATGTTTATTGAAAAATAATGATTTTTATTCGGTATTGAATTCTAGTAACCACCAGTACCTTGTGGATTTGTTACAACAAGCTGATAAAAACAACCAAAAACTAGCTTGTGAGTGCTGATAATTCCTTTAAATAACAATTGCCAAACTTGTTGAACTGTGCAAAGCTAGAAAAGGGAATTAGGGTGAACATTGATCTCCACTGATGTCATATCATAGTTGACACTGATTGATGTCCTGATATGCTGATGTCCAGAGAAAGTGTTCAGCAATCTGGCACAACTTGACCTGCAAATGGCAAATCCATGCCAGGGATACCAATTTGGCACCCTAATGGGACTGGTTCAATTTACCCAAAATGGATAGAGTGCAGAATTTCAAGTGTGAGTTCTGAGGTAATTTTAAGAAAATTGCATCGGAAAGCAGTACCACCAACAGAATGGAAAATGACCACAAATCTTGAGTTTCTGTTAATTGGTACCTGTTTACAAACATCCCAGCAGATTTTTTTTAATTGTTTACTGATGCAAGAGCATTTTTGGTGCCTTTTTAAAAACTTAAATAAAAACTTTAATTTATGAAAAAAATGTACCCCTTGGAAACTACTTAATAGCAGAGTGAAGTTGAAGTAATTTTTGATTATTTAAATTGTTTTTCTGTGAGGGCTAGACCAGATGTTCTTTTGAAAAATGTTTCAATTTATTGTGCTTAAATTTTTATCAATTTGTATTAATAAAATGGTGCCAGGTTATTAGTTTTAGATATATCAAGTAATATTTTCAAAATATATACAGCATGACCCAATTCCACCAGATCACAAATGATTTTATATTTGTGGTTGTGCAGATGTTTGAATGGAAACTTGAGCCATAAAATAAATCTGAGAAACAAGCACAATTTTGAGTTTAATTTGTTCTCAGATTGCACCCAAAGTGAAAGGTCTACTCCTGTTACAGTCGAACATTTAGTGGGTTGATGTTCTGTGAGTGCAGCACATAATATGAGAAGAAAAGGATTAAATTGAAAAAAAAATGAATGTAAAAGTATTATGACCACTGGAGCATTCATTGTTTCTGTATGTGGAAGATCAAATCTGTGTGCAAATGAAAGGCTGAAGCTTCTGAACTAAAACCAACTTCAAAGAAAAATTGGAGCTTGATAGAGTTGAGATGAGAGATTGGATCAAGAATTGAATCTACAGAGCTATGTTGATTTTTTTTTAAGGTTATGAGAGTCTCCCGTAACCAACCGTTATACCTTTAGAAACACAAAACTTCAGGGTAGAAAAGGAAGCTATCCAAACCAACACGCCTGCTGCTTATTCTTGTGACTCAATCTAACACTAATCCCACTGCCCTATGTTCCTCCTTTTTTTTCCTTTCCTATCCATGCTTGGCTAGTTCCACCCTTTTGGTGAATGTGTTGCAGCCATTGTCAGAATAATGAAGTGTCATCTATCCTCTTCCCTCATTCTCTTTACACCACCTCATTACTAACCCCTCATCACCCAGCCAATGTTCCTGTTTGCTCTATCAAAACTTTTCATGATTTAAAAAAAATCTGATCTTTTTTTCAGTCATTTAGTCAAGAAGTAATATTTTGGCTTGTGACATGTTGCCCCTGTTTTTTTACAGGGAGTGAGAGGGTTGCCGAAGAATTTGGCCAAGCTGGATGGTACTGTCCTTACTGACACCATCCAGCTGCCTCTTTCACCGGCAAGTAGCTCACCAGGTGGGCAGCCAGGTCAGGGGAGGGGAGGGAAGGGAACGCCAGTGGCAGGAGGTCTTGGCTGGGAGCTCCAGGAGACCACTGCAGATTGGGAAGGTCAGGAGTCCAGAGGAGGATGATGGGTGGAAACGCTGGAGGTCAGGCCTGAAACAGAAATGTTGGCTTCGTTGAGAGGTCAGCAGGGGCACCTTCTCTCCCCCTGGCACATGAGGGATGCTACAGGGGCCATCTGTGACATCAGTTGCTCATGCCCACATTTCACCGCTGTGTTTCCAGAACCCCAGGAAACCATGCAGCAGCAATTAATTTCAAACCAAGCTCCTTATCACCCTGTAGGACCCCATGTTAAAGATGTTAAGCCTGCCACCTTCTCAACACCAGGACGCCTGGCTACCCCAGTGTCTGCTTATATATAAAAAAATGTAGAAACCCATGTTGTATCTGTCAACCCCTGGGTGAATTTTCACCTTTACATCCGGGCAGAAAATAAAGCACAGTGTGAAACAAGCAGCTAATCCCTGTTTGTTGTCTGGTGTAAAGTGAATATTCATCCCTAATTCCAATATTTGATTATTGTGCTGGGGAGCCTTGCCTTCCTCTGGTAATGGTCACTCAGTTCCCTCTATTGCTGTGTCCTGAAATGTCTGGCACTGACCTGCCTTTGACCTCAATCCAGACAGTTGATAGTAGCAGTGTGGAGAATTCAGTATCTGAAGATACCATGATCCAATTGACAGCATGAAACAACTGCTCAACTATCATTTTGATAGGTTAGGATGTTATTTAGGTTTGAAATATTTAAGCCAAAAAATTGGTAAGCCAATGTATGTAGCCTAAACAATATTGTATATACTTTTAAAATATTGGTTTCGAACTTCAATGGATGAAAAATGTCTTGAAAATGTAATTAGTGTGGTGATGTAGGAGCTGTGCTGACAATGAGATAATTTTTATATGCCCCTGATTCGATTCATATAACATTTACCTGTATTAGTGAAACTTTGGAACAGCATTTCCTTTTTAAACAAAAAAACTGACTGAATAGTTGCAAAACAACAAGATGTCAGGGTGAGTGGAGTATGATTTAACAGCAGAGTTGCTCAGAAATTAAAACTTATTTTAGACCATAAGACATTGGAGCAGAATTAGGCCATTAGGCTCATCGAGTCTGCTCCGCCATTCGATCATGGCTGATTTATTTTTCCCTCTTGACCCCATTTTCCTGCTTAGTAAGGGTGTCAAAGGTTCTCCCCGTAACCTTTGATGCCCTTACTAATCAAGAACCTATCGACCTTCTCTTTAAATATACCCAATGACTTGGCCTCCACAGCCATCTGTGGCAATGAATTCCACAGATTCACCACCCTCTGGCTAAAGAAATTCTTCCTCATCTCTATTCTAGAGGGACGTCCTTCTATTCTGAGGCTGTGCCCTCTGGTCCCAGACTTTCCCACTGCTAGAAACATCCTCTCCACGTCCACTGTATCCAGGCCTTTCAATATTCAGTAGGTTTCAATGAGATTCCCCCTCCTGCATCATTGCTGGAAACAATCACGTTAACATGAATCAATTTTAAATTGTCTTTTGAGCGTTTAGAAATATTTTTGATTTTTGGAGGAGGGGTGATTAGTTCCCACCTCATTTCAAAGTGTGACGGATGTTGGGCTGAAGGGTTACAGCTCCTGCAGCAGGTCCACCATTGGGTGTGCTCCAGACAGCCTCGATGTTAGCTCTTTGGCACAGATACATCCCATCACAGCTTCATGTTAAGCTTTCTGGAGCCTTTTGCCAGCCTATTACAATTGCAGTGCTGCAGGAACAGGCAAGACATTGAGGGAATTCTCATATTCCTGGACCCGGGAGGGAGTTGGCAAAATATGGGCAGTGAAAGGCTTCCAAATTGCTTACACATTTTCATAGCAACTATTTTAGAATGATTTTTGCAGTTTTAACTAAGGAATCTGCATTGGACTCTTCGGTCAAATCCTGTTCCAGAAAAAAAGCAAATGAAGGATCTGTGTTTTAATACTTTAATGCAGATCCCTTTGAGTGACATCGCCTGCTTTAACTAAAATAGTTGCCAGGAAGAGCTAAGGAAAATTTATAAACAATCCATTGGTCTTCAAGGAAGGCGGGTGAGTGCAATGTGTCCTTTTTGCCATGAGACCCAAACTGGCAGAGAAAGGACAAGCCCCTCTGATGTTGGAACATTCACCAGGCCACCCATATGTTCTAGGAAGTCTCCTCCCTTCTGATGATTTTCAATTCACTTTTATTCTGAGTTCAGTTATAAAACTTATTTATAAGCACAGACAGATAAAATATTATAACAGGGCCACACCTAACATGTGAGGAATAAACTGAAGTCAGTGATATCTTCAATGGGGGGGGTTTTGGCCCAATAATTATATTACCTGTTGACATTCCCTATTCGAATAAAATGGTGTGATTGTTTCCTGCAATGATGCATCTGGTTTTTGCTTCTACATAAAGAGATTAGAGACTTTGAGGGTAACTTTAAACTTCAGAAATAGATAGGTTTGAATTGGATGAGAAGTTAACATGGGAAACATCCCAAATATAATCCACTTTTTTTTGGCAGAGGAAGCCCAGGAGAAGTATAGAACCCACTCCTAATTTGATGGAATCGCAACATTCCCAAGTCCAGTTGACTTTGAAGATGTTGTTATCTAGATGCAATGCTATTTGAACAATCAATAGGTTGTGGTAAATATATGGCTCACTCCAGCATTTGCTGTGAACAGTCGGTGGGTGTTAAGTTTACCAATACAGTCATTGTGGGTTGCAGGAGGGATATTGCTGAACTCAGTCTGTTGGCTGTCATTTGGTGCATCAGGTGAACTGCTTGCTTGTTTAGGTTGATTCAATGCATTCCATGCAGATTCTGGAAGCAGCACAGTTACATGCAGTAACACACACTAAATGCTGGAGGAACTCAGCAGGTCAGGCAGCATCTATAGAGGGAAATAAACAGTCGACGTTTCAGGCTGAGACCCTTCATCAGGACTGGAAAGGAAGAGGGCAGAAGCCAGAATAAAATGGGTGGGGTGGATGGGGAGGAGCATGAGCTGGTGGGTGATAGGTGAGTCCAGGTGAGAGGGGGAAGGTAGGTGAGTGGGGGGGGGGCGGGTGAGTGGGGGGGGGGTGAGTGGGAACGATTTGAGAAACTGTGAGGTGATCGGTGGAAGATGCAAAGGGCTGAAGAAGATGGAATCTGATAGGACAGGACAGTAGACCATGGAATAAAGGGAAGAAGGTGGGGAACCAGAGGGAGGAAGGTGTGGGTGATGGGCAGGTCATGAGGGCAGGGCGGGGGAAAGAGAAGGGATGATGGGGCCAGGGAGATAAGGGAAGACTGAAGTACACGGGGAAATAAACGGGGGGAGTGGTTAACAGAAGTCAGAGAAATCGATGTTGATGCCGTCAGGTTGGAGATGACCAAGACGGAATATGAAGTGCTGTTCCCCTAATCATCCGCCAGCTCGTGCTTCTCCCCATCCGCCTCCCCCCCACCCCTTTTATTCTGGCTTCTGCCCTCTTTCTTTCCAGTCCTGATGAAGGGTCTCGACCCAAAACGTTGACTGACCTGCTGAGTTCCTCCAGCATTTTGTGTGTGTTGCTCCAGCTTTCCAGCATCTTCAGTCTCTCTTGTGTCTCCACAATCACATGCGGTAATTGCATCAGGTATCAGGATTTCCCTGGAATATACAGTCTTTCAAAGCCTAGTTCATTTGTGCCTGACAGCACCACATCATTCAACGACAGACATCCTGCCTGTCTTTGCTGGCCACTGCCACTACTCTCCTGAGTAGGAAGCAAGTAAATGAGTGAATTCTAGGGGATCAAGATTAACCTCTGCAGTCTTAACTGATAAATGCAAGCAGCGTAATAGTATTGAAAATCAAAAAAAAATCAGATGCTGGAAATCTGAAATAAGAGCAGAAAATGCTGGGAAAACTCAGTGGGTCAGGTGATAACTGTGGACAAAGAAATGCTTAATGTTGTAGGTCTGGGACCCTTGATCAGAACTGAAAGAGAAACAAGTTAGGCTAGTTAGCAGAGAAGGTTAGGGAGGGCAAAGGACAAAGGGAATTTCTTTCAGCAACAAACAACTTGTTGGAGGAACTCAATGAGTCGAGCAGCATCTGTGAGGGGAATGTTTTGGGTTGAAACCCGGCATCAGGACAACTGCTGGATACCTGATGCAGGGTTTCAATCCGAAACACCCACAATTCTATGTGGACTTTAGCAAGGCCCTTTGACAAGATCCTGCATGGTAGGCTATTCCAGGAGGTTAGAACACAAAGGATCCAGGATGAGCTAGCCAATTGGATACAAAATTGGCTTGTGAAAGGAGTTGGAAGGTGTTAGTGGATGATTGTGTTTCAGATTAGAGGCCGGTGACCAGTGATGTGCCACACAGGGATTGGTGCTTGGTCCGCTGTTGTTTGTCATATATATTAACGATTTGGATGAGAGTGCAGGTGGTTTGATTAGTAAGCTTGCAGATGACATTAAGATTGGTGGTATTGTGGACAGTGAAGAAGGTTGTCTAAGTTTACAACATGATATTGATGAACTGGAAAAGTGGGCAAGGGAATTGCAGATGGAATTTAACTCAGACGAGTGAAAAGTGATGCATTTTGGGAAGTTAAACCAGGCCAGGACACACACAGTAAATATCAGGGCCCTGGGGAGTGTTGTTGAACAGATCGACTAAGGGGTAAACACATATTGTTCCCTAAAAGTGCCGATGCAGTTAGACAGGGTGGTGAAGAAGGCTTTTGGTGTGTTTGCCTTCATCAGCCGGGGCACTGAGTACAAGAGTTGGGATGTCATGTTACAGTTGTACAAAATGTTGGTTAGACTGCACTTGGAGTATTGTGTGCAGTTTCAGTCGCCATGCCATAGGAAGGACGTGATGAAACTGGAGAGGATGTAGAAAAGGTTCACAAGGGTGTGACTGTACTGGCAGCCTTGAGTGATAAAGAAAGACTGGATAAGCTGGAATTGTTTTCCCTGTCGCGAAGAAGGCTGAGGTTTATAAAATCATACGGAGCATAGATAAGATGGATTGTTATCGTCCTTTTCCCAGAGTAGGGGAGTCTAAAACTGGAAGACACAGATTTAAAGTGAGAGGGGAAAGATATAAGGGAGATCCGAGGGGCAAGTTTTTCACACAGAGAGTGGTGGGTACATAGAATGACTTGTCAGAGTAAGTGGTAGAAGCGGGTACAATTACAACATTAAAAAAAAATTTGGACAGGTACCTGAACGAGAAACGTTTGCACGGATATGGGCCAAACACAAGCAAATGGGATTGGCTTCGGTGTCTTAGTCAGCATGGGCAAGTCAGGCCAAAGTGCCTGTTTCTGTGTAGTATAACTGTCCATCTATGAAAAACGTTACACAGATTTTACGTCATTGGCAGTATATTACACAGATAAAGGAGCTTCACTGCCCTTAGCTGGCCTTATTTCACCTTGTTAGAGAAATCCCCTTTGCTGCACCCATTGCCCTTTCCCCACTTTCTCTGCTGCCTGGACTAGCCCGTTTCTCTCTTTCTCAGTTCCAATGAAGGGGCGTTTAAGAGGCTTTAGAAAGGCACATCAGAGCCCTAGACCTGAAATGTAAATCCTTCTGCTTTCCATTGATGCTGCTTAACCTGCAGAGTCTTGCTGTCATAGTATTGCTTGCGTACCACGACACCAAGGTCCATTTTGCCACCAGAAGCATCATTGAGCACCTAATTAAGCTGCCTTGTTTCCCATTCCACTTCCTGCCACTCACTTGGTCATTGCATCATTTTATGTAGACATCTTCCTTGGCATTACTCTTTGACATCATTCTGCAGGTTTCCGGAATGATGCATGATACCAACTGGATAATTGCCAGGGTAAGGAAGATAAGTAATTGCAGAGGAGCTCAGGAATGACTTTTGCTCACTGATAGGTCCTCTTCACTGCCCCTTCTTGCTTCCTCATGATGGGAGACATGAGGTGTTAAGGGTGGCCTTTCTGACTTTCTCCCTGTGGTATTATGTGGCACCCTCATCAGTAAGAAAAATGCAGACACCATTGCCAGGAAAAACAATTCAAACCAGGTGACTGCATGCAGTCTAGAATAGGATGCTGGTCAGTACATGAACCAAAGTTTCAAACAACGCAAAGTTTTGTGGAAGAGGTATGCATGTCTGATTATGAGGAAAAGAATGCTTGGAGGTTTAATATGACATGCACTGTCAGCTATGGTGCATGTTAATGTACTTTGTGGCATGAAGAGCCAAGTGAAGGGAAGGGATTTGGACGTGATAGGCATAGAAGATTATATTGCAGTAGGGTGATGCAGACTTCTGGGGACATCAAACACCCTCAACGAGCAATGACGTAAATGATCAGATCATCTGCTATTTTTGCTGATGTGGGTTGATGATAACTTTTGGCCCAAATACCAGCAGAATCCTTTTCGTTTTGAATGTAAGTTTGAATAAAGGTCCTCAAAAATGCTCTGTCTGGTGACCTCCAAACCTTGGAGTTCCTTCAGCACTGCACTGAATTTAGAATGAGAACAAACAACTCTACAAATCCAGGTTAATAAAATCCTTAATTCCATCTCCAGAAGAGTGGAAATTGAGTGTCATTTACCCCTAACAAATCAGAAAGCTTCGCTTTAGTCTGGGGTTGTTTTTTCATTTCTCCACTGTGACTTCCACTCAAGCTAATCAGTATAAACATATAAGATAATTGCATAAAAGAGCATGGTCTCAAAGTTGGTGTTAAACCTTAACTCAGATTAGATGTGATTGTTGATTTGTTTCTATCTTTCTGATCAAATTGAAAAGAAGGGACAGATCATATGTGGCAAGTTATCTTTGAAATTATTCTGTTCTGTACATGAGCATTGTTAAGAATTGAAGGAAAGGATTAATATTGAAGTGAGAATTCACTTTTCATCTTGACAAAGAAAGGACAACATATTGAATATTTAATTTGGTATATTAATGATCATTCATCAAGAGCAAAAATGATTATAGTGGATATAAAATATGGAAACGTTGTTCTACAAACTTGACATGGCTCATTTAACAAAAAAAGCAGTGAAAGAATCATCATAATCCTCCTCACAAAAGAGTGAGAAACCTTATACATCTTCCTACTGCCACATTCACAAATATTCCACATCTGTAACTCTTCTATAAGGTAAATTCACTTATCCTGCACAAGCAAGGCAGTGGGTTTGAAAATAAGTCATGTAGTATTGTCATCCTAATCAAACCCAATCGCAAGTGTGAGAAAAGAGATGCAAGAGACTGCAGATATTGGAATCGGGAGCAAAAATTTAACTACTGGAGGAAGTCAGTGGGTCAAACAGCATCCATGGAGACAAGGGGATGGTCAGCGTTTTGGGTCAAGACCCTATATCAGGACTGAGAGTGCAGCAGGAAGATAGCAAGTATAAAGAAGTGAGATGGAAGGGTGAGACACAGGCTGGTAAGCAAAAGGTGGAACCAGATGGGGAGGGATTGATGATCAGATGGAGTCAGGTGGGGGAGGGCAGAGAAAAGAGTTCAAATTCAAATTTATTGTTGTCGTAGGCAGACGTACACAGGGTATTACCACTGATGCAAGGCTCACTGGCCAATAATTTCCTGGACTATCCATTGTTAAAGAGGAAACAGAGATCTCAGTCAAGGCCCCAGAAATGTCCTCCATTGCTTCCTGCACTCTCCTGGGATAGACCCTATCAAGTCCTGGGGACTTATCCACCTTAATGTTGTTTTTTAAACACCCAATACTTCCTCCTCCTTAATATCAACATGGCCTAGAATATCAACATACCCTTCCCTAATCTCACCATCATCCATGTCCTTCTTCTCCTACTCGGTAAGGACCATACCCAAGTCCTCTGGCTCTAGGCATGTCCCCTCCTTTGTCATTAAGTGGGCCTACCCTACTTATCCTCTTCCTCATAATATACATTTAATACATCGTGGGATCCTCCCTAATCCTACTTGCCAAAGACATTTCAAGGCCCCTTTTAGCCCTCCTAATTTCTTGTTTGTCCTTTCTTGCTTCCTTTATGTTCCTCAAGGGCCTTGTCTGAATTCCGTTTCCTAAACCTTGCATATGCTTCCTTTTCCTTTTTGACCAACTTGCAGTATCTCGTCAACCAAGGTTCCCGAACCTTGCCATCCTTACCTTTCATCTTCACAAGAACATGCAGGTCCTGAACTCTAACCAACTGGCCTTTAAAAGACTCCCACATCAGATGTGGATTTACCCCCAAGCAGGCCGCTCCCAATCTACTCTTCCCCAGTGCCTGCCTAACACTGTTGTAACTAACCTTCCCCCAATTGAGCACTTTTACCTGAGGATCTGTCTTAGCCTTATTCAGAACTACCTTTAAACGTACAGGATTATGGTTACTGTTCCCAAAAAGGTCCCTCACTGAATTTTTAATCATCTGGCCAGGCCCATGCCCCAGTATAAAGTCGAGTACAGCCCCATCTCTAGTTGATCTACATATTGTTTCAAGAAACCCTCCTGGGTGCACCAAATAAATTCTGCCCCATCTAAGCTCCTGACACTAAGGGAGTCTCAGTCAAAACTGGGGAAATTAAAATCACCCACTATAACAGCCCTGTCGTTTTTACATCTTTCCATGACTGTCTGCATATCTGTTCGTATATCTTCTACCAGCCAATTGGAAGCCTATAGAAAAACCCTATTACAGTGATTGCACCTTTCTTATTCCTGAGTTCAACCCATATGACCTTGTTAGTTGAACCCTGCAAGATGTCCTCTCTTAGTGCAGCCGTGACATTCTCCCTGATCAGCAGTACAACTCCCCTCCCTTTTTACATTCCTCTCTGTCACGTCTGAAACATCTACACCCTGTCGTGTTGAGCTGCCATCCTGCTTCTCTCTCAACCAAGTCTCTGTTAATGGCTACAACATCGTAGTTCCATGTACTAAACAAGACTCTAAGCTCATTTTCCTTACCCATTACACTTCTTCCATGAAAATAAATACACTTCAGACCATCATTCCTGCCTCATTCGTTATTCTGGCCCTGCCTGTTTTTCCTATTAGACTTCTTTGACTTAACTTCTAACTTCTACCTCAATCACTCCACCTGCTGACCTACTGCTCTGGTTCCCACTTCCCTGCCACACCAGTTTACGCCCTCTGTGAGTGGCACTCACAAACCTCCCTGCGATATTGGTGCCCCTCCAGTTTAGCTGAAACCCATCCTTCTTGTACAGATCCCATCTGCCCTGGAAGAGAGCCCACTGATCCAAGTATCCGAAGCCCTCAGCGAAACAAACGACTGCAGATGCTGGAACCTAGATGAAAAACACGATCATGCTGGAGGAACTCAGCAGGCCAGGCAGCATCCGTGGAGAAAAGCAGGTGATCGACGTTTCGGGTCAAGACCCTTCTTGCAGCCTTGCAGCCTAACAGCATGAACATTGAATTCTCCCACTTTAAGTAATCCCCACCCCCCTTTCCCACCCCCCCCCACCATGTTTCTTCTCTTCTTCCCTTTCCTAGCCTACCTCTCTTTTCTCTACCCCTTTTCTTTCCTCTTTTGACTCATCCCCTGGAGGATCTGCTCTCCCCTCCTCCCCCGAACCTGCCTATCACTATCTCTCACCTGCATCTACCTATCACCACCCTGTGCCCACCCCGCCTCCCCTCTTTTGTCCACCATTCACTGCTCTCCTTTTCCCTCCAATATATTGAGCTTCCCCTTTTCCTATCTTCGGTGCTGAAGAAGGGTCCTGACCCGAAACGTTGACCCCCTGCTTTTCTCCACGGATGCTGCCTGGCCTGCTGAGTTCCTCCTGCGTCATAAGGAAAGACCTCACTTTGACTTACCGTGTCTTGTCACTGCTCAGCCTCCTTGATAAAGCCTCACTTGTCAAAGCTTAGACCTCAAGCACAGCCCTTCCACCTCAAAACAGCCACTCTCAAAAATTATTTAAAACTATTTGAATAGTTTTTAAAAGTCTCTGACTCTTGCTTGTCATATGTACTCAGTCTTCTGTGGACAACGCCTCATGGGACTAAGTCACTGTATGGAACCAAAGCAGCAAATTCTGGAGACACTCAGCAGGTTAAACAGCATCAGTGGAAAGAGAAACAGTCAACATTTCGGGTCTGTGACCCTTCGCCAGAACTGGGACAGAAAGAGATTCAAATTAGTTTTCGATAGTAGTGGATATGGGGAAGGGGTGTGTGGATCAAAGGGAGTGTCTGTATAGGATGAATTTAAATGGTTCAATGGGGACAGTTATCAGCAGATTAAGCTGTGCGGAACCTGCTTTACCTTGTGGTATACCCTGGGGTGCTGCAGGTTAACTTGTCTGACTCTCGGTATCCAGAAAAGGTGAGTGCATTCGGGCAATAGTGGACTGGGTACTGCTATATCGGGTTTTAGGAAAAGTCAGGCCCAAAAGTGCCAGCTCATGATCTAGTGTGTCAGGTGATCAGATTCTCAGGTCAGAGAAGAGAGTAGACTCAATAAAAGAAAACAATTCATGAAGCATTCGTGAAAATTGAGTAAGTGGGAGAAAAACCACACACATTCCTTTTGAAGACCACTAATTCCAATTAAATGACAGGATCATGACCAGATTTTCTTCCATTATTCTTCAAAATCATAAAATGGAGCAGCTGAGAATTTGCTCGGGAGGGTTAGCAAGAGGCCAGCAGAAGAGGGAGCTAGCAACCCCTTTTGTGGGTGACTGTATGTGGATGATAGGGAGCAGTAGGCCTGCAGATGTGGCCATTTGTTTTCCTCCCAGCCACTCATACTGCTGTTCTCAGGGACTGCAAAGTGGCGACCAGTGAGGTGAGGTACAGTGGAGTAGCAGCACAGGGTTGCCAGGAGAGGGCCTGGAGGATATCATGCATTGCTTCACAAAGGCCACAGTGACACGGATCTTGAAGCTGGAAGATCTTTATTAATGTTGCCAAATCTTGAGTAGGCTCCGCTCCTTGTGGCTGTTACAGGGGCCTGGGGTGGTGGGGGGTGGTGAGGGAGGGCTGCATTTTCTTGATCAATGACAGGCTCATTTTCGGGCAGGATCAAATTGAGAAACTACTTCCGTTAGATCCTAACCTGACCTTGAATGAGGCCATGCAAGTTTGGGGTGGTGGTTGTAGTTAATCCAGATGGTTCAAAGGAGGAAGCTTGTAAACAAGTTATGGTTCGGACAGGAATGGCTCCAAACAGCTTGCTGATAAGAACTTGGAAAATACTGCAAGTGAAGCATAGCCTAACTCTGCAAGCACCTATTACTTAGGAGCAAAGGATAAGTAAGCAGCTATTCAGCCCATCTTAGCTTGCTTCTCCATCCAATCAATCATGGCTGTTCTGTAACTCAAACCCATTCACACACCTTTGTTCTGTAGCCCTCAATAGCCTTGCCTCAGAACAGAAATCATCCATCATTCTCAGCCTCGACTTTACAGCTTTTTGGGAGGAGACACTTTCAGACTTCTGTTGCCCTCAATGTGAAGAAATACAAACTGGAAATTTCCTTCAGGCTTGGGCAGATTGAGCACAGGTGGCCACTGGGCCTTTCAAACCTTGTGCTTGTATACTTCATTGGATTTTCCTCTCCTTTTTTATAAGTGTCTCTTCCTTTCTGTGAGCTTCTCTATTTTTCACACAATTTTTATATATTTCTTTGTCTGTATGGTTCCTGTCATTGTAAAACAACATTCCTCTGATTCACACTGAGTTTGGAAGATCCTCTGAGAATCTTGAAATAAATTCTTTGCTCTAATCTCTGGGATGATTCAGAGAAAATGAAATTCCACTATTCTAATGGAACCACAATGTTTAATTTTAAGCAGAATGTACGCTAATTGAGTGTAGTATCCACTTTCCAAGTATGCATCTTCAATGCAAGTCCTGTTTTTCAACAAGACTTGTATCTTTTGTTTACCAAATGAATGTTCTCTTGCTCTGCCCACTGAAGCCAAGTAGTTATGTATCATTACCAACATTTATTCTGATATCTATATTGTCCCTTTTATCTTCTTCCAAAAACTATCTCTGCATTCTGAGCAACCTACAACCTCGAAAAAATGTTAATCTATCCTATGTGGGCAGGTACGGTAACATAGTGGTTAGTGTAACACTATTACAGCGCCAGCGACCTAGAAACATAGAAAAACATAGAAAAACTACAGCACAATTCAGGCCCTTCAGCCCACAAAGCTGTTCCGAACATGTCCCTACCCTAGAAATTACTGCGCTTACCCATAGCCCTCTATTTTTCTCAGCTCCATGTACCTATCCAACAGTATCTTAAAAGACCCTATCATATCCACCTCCACCACCGTTGCTGGCTGCCCATTCCATGCACTCACCGCTCTCTGAGTGAAAAACTTACCCCCGACATCTCCTCTAAACCTACTCGCCAGCACCTTAAACCTATGTCCTCTTGTGGCCACCATTTCAGCCCTGGGGAAAAGCCTCTGACTATCTACCCGATCAATACATCTCATCATCTTATACACCTCTATCAGGTCCCCCCTCATCCTCCACCACTCCAAGGAGAAAAGGCCGAGTTCCCTCAACCTGCTTTCATAAGGCATGCTCCGCATTCCAGGCAGCATCCTTGTAAATATCCTCTGCACCCTTTCTATGGCTTCCACATCCTTCCTATAGTGAGGTGACCAGAACTGAGCACAGTACTCCAAGTGGGGTCTGACTAGGGACCTATATAGCTCCAACAATACCTCTCGGCTCCTAAATTCAATTCCCCGATTGATGAAGGACAATACACCATATGCCTTCTTAACCACAGAGTCAACCTGCGCAGCCGCTTGAGCATCCTATGGACTCGGACCCCAAGATCCCTCTGATCCTCCACACTGCCAAGAGTCCTACCATTAAGACTATATTCTGCTGTCATATTTGACCTACCAAAATGAACCACTTCACACTTATCTGGGTTGAACTGCATCTGCCACTTCTCAGCCCAACTTTGCATCTTATCTATGTCCCTCTGTAACCTCTGACAGCCCTCCAAACTATCCACAACACCCCCAACCTTTGTGTCATCCGCAAACTTGCTAACCCACCCCTCCACTTCCTCATCCAGGTTGTTTATAAAAATCACAAAGATCAAGGGTCCCAGTACAGATCCCTGTGGTACACCACTGGTCACCGACCTCCACGCAGAATATGACCCTTCAACAACCACTCATTGCCTTCTGTGGGCCAGCCAGTTCTGGATCCACACTGCAATGTCCCCTTGGATCCCATGCCTCCTTACTTTCTCAATACGCCTTGCATGGGGTACCTTATCAAATGCTTTGCTGAAATCCATATATACTACATCCACTGCTCTCCCTTCATCGATGTGTTTAGTCACATCCTCAAAAAATTCAATCAGGTTCGTAAGGCAGAACCTGCACTTGACAAAGCCATGCTGACTATTCCTAATCATATTTTACCTCTCCAGATGTTCATAAATCCTGCCTCTCAGGATCTTCTCCATTAGCTTACCAACCACTGAGGTAAGGCTCACTGGGCTATAATTCCCTGGGCTATCCCTACTCCCTTTCTTGAATAAGGGAACAACATCCGCAACCCTCCAATCTTCCGGAACCGCTCCCGTCTCCATCAACGATGCAAAGATCATCATCAGAGGCTCCGCAATCTCTTCCCTCGAATTGACCTGGGTTTAATTCTGGCCACTGTCTGTAAGGAGTTTGTACATTCTCCCCGTGACTGCGTTGGTTTCCTCTGGGTGCTCCGGTTTCCTCCCACATTCCAAAGACGTTTGGGTTAGGAAGTTGTGGGCACGCTCTGTTGGTGCCAGAAGTGAGGCAACGCTGCGGGCTGCCCCCAGAATATTCTACACGAAGATGCATTTCACTGTGTGTTTCGATGTACATGTGACTAATAAAGAAATCTTATCTTCCTATTGATATCACCCACCTCTATTCCCAGCACTGGGTCATTACACGTCACAAACCAACACCCAGAGGCCATATGAACAGCTTCTTGCCTGTCTTAATGTGTTGCGGTCTGTACTTGGCCTTTGTAGGTATATGAGTATCTCAGGCCTATTTGTCTACAATTAATTGCTTAGCTGAGATTACAAACTAAATATGTGGTCAACTGCACACACAAATCTATCTATTGCCCCTCTGCAGCATAACATCTTGAATTACCCTTCTGCTTTATCATTGGGCAAACATGAATAACATATAAAGCCAGAATGGAGAGTGCAATCTTCCAAATTAAGTGTAAGCTTCCATATAGCAGTGGAAAGGGAGTTCTGGAAGCCAAAAAACAGTTTAAAAATTCAAAACACCAAAGGGGTCCTGCAGAGGAGTACTGGGAGATGTAGTGAATTGTTTGCCTTCATCATATAATGAGTTGTACAAATCAAGATCTACACAATCTTCAAAAGCATCTTTTAAATGATGCTACACTGACAATTGTGCAATATCTGTCGTGCAATTCTGAGTTTAGACTAAAAAGTGCCTTTTGTGAGGAACCAAACGACTAATTCGATAGGCAAAAATTAATCAGTTTTATTAAAGATATTGCATACACTGAATAGGTTGCAAAGAACAGTGATACAATTGCACTGTGGATATTTGGGAATGTTCTGGCCACACTGAATGCCAGCTGGCTTCTTAGTTTGTACTTTGGCTGCTTGCTGTTTGGATCTGCTGTAAGTCTGACTCCTTCCTTTCTCCCCCTCACTACACCCCAAGTCTCGCAAATGACAATACAAATGCGATATTGCGTAAGCGGGCAGGAAAATTTTTCTGAAAGCTGGATGTTGAAGAGGTAAAGAAGGAAGAAGAAGGTAAAGAGAGAAAAGCAGAAATTATGAATGGGAGGATAGATGAAAGGGAGAGTGTGAAACAAGGGAAAGAGCAGGGAATACAAGCAGAGATATACAGCAAAGATAAGCACTAGCAGGAAGGAGAGAAAGGTACAAGTACAGGAGGACTGTGTGACAGAGAAACACAAGTGGAATGTTAGTGGAGTGAAAGAGGCAAAGGGAGTAAATGAAGCAAAGAACAGCAAAGCATTGCTGGCTTACAGTGACCACCTGCATGTGTCTGCTTCTCTCCTCACCTCAACAGCTTCTGCTTTGTCCATATGCCAAGTCAACTTATATTTGTACAACTCTAAAGTAACACAGCTCAGATATTTCACCAAACTTATATCATTTCCTCTTCTATATATAAATGGCTGTTTATATTATTTTCCACCAATTTCCCAAAAGAATTAGTTATGCTGACTGCAAAAAGCCCGTGGAGTTTCAGGCCTAATACTTTCAATTGGATTATGTTTAGGTAGTTTTTCATGATTCTGCTTTGAACTGTGTATTGGTTTATGCATATGTTATTGGAATGAAATATCCCATGCTGGATATTTTGCATACATTGTGTTAATTTAACTCTACATTGCCTTCAGCCAATACTGCACATAGATTTTGTAAAATATGTTAGAATTTTGTTCTACTGCTAATCAGGCAGCGACTATTTGCTGATCCACTCTGCAGTTAATAACTTACTTATCACAGCACAGAATGAGGCCATTCAGCCCATTGGGCCTATGCAGTCAAAACTATCCCATCAGTCCCATGCCCTTTTCTCCCTATACATCTGCAAATTATCCCCTCATGCTTGTTTGCACTCCTTTGATTCTTTTGCCACTGTGGCAATTTACAGTGGCCAATTATCCTACAGCATATCTTTAGGAAACTAGATGAAGGCAAACTCCACATTGACAGCACTGGAGGTGAAGCTTCAACCTGGTTTACTGGAGCAGTGAGACTGTTAACAGATTTGGAAAAGGTGGAGGTGATGGAATGCTTAAGAAGCCGAACGGGATCTGTGATGAAGTATTAAGCGAAAGGAGGAATAGGGAGAGGATTGGGGCAAAAAGAAAATGAGAGGGCAAATTCAGGATCTGGCAGAAAAGAGAATTTAAATTTGAGAGACAGCAGGGACCTGGAGATGGTCAGGGTAGAGACGAAGACTTGAGACAGGTTGTCCCTCCTGGCTGCAGAGTCTAGAATCAGGATAGGTAAACTGGTAAATTAAAATGGTAAATTGGTTTATTATTCTCATATGTACTGAGATGCAGTGAAAAACTTTGTTTTGCATGCCATCCATACAGATCATTCATTACATCAGAACATTGAGGTAATACAAGGGAAATGCAATAACAGAATGCAGAATATAGTGTTACATTTATAGTGAAAGTGCAGTGCAGGCAGACAATAAGGTGCAAGGCCATAATGAGGTAGATTGTGAGGTCAAGAGTCCATCTTATCGTACAAGAGGTCCATTCAATAGTCTTATTACAGTGGGATAGAAGCTGTCCTTGAGCCTGGTGGTACGTGCTTTCAGGCTTTTGTATCTTCTACCCGATGGGAAGGGTCTTTGATTACATTGGCTACTTTACCGAGGCAACGGGAAGTGTAGACAGAGTCAATAAAGGGGAGGCTGGTTTCTGTGATGTGCTGAGCTGTGTCCACAACTCTCTGCAGTTTCTTGCTGTCTCGGTAGAGCAGTTGCCATACCAAGCCATGATGCATCCAGATAGGATGCCTTCTATGGTGCATCAATAAAAATTGGTGAGTTGGCCATCCAGGAAAACTTTTTCACTTCAAAGGTGTGAATCTTTGGGATTCTTGACTTGGCTGGGTTGGTATTGGTATTGGTTTATTATTGTCACTTGTACCAAGGTACAGTGAAAGCTTGTCTTGCATACCGATCGTACAGGTCAATTCATTACACAGTGCAGTTACATTGAGTTAGTACAGAGTGCATTGATGTAGTGCAGGTAAAAACAATAACAGTACAGAGTAAAGTGTCACAGCTACAGAGAAAGTACAGTGCAATAAGGTGCAAGGTCACAACAAGGTAGATGGTGAGGTCATAGTCCATCTCATTCAATCGCCTTATCACAGTGGGGAAGAAGCTGTCCTTAAGTCTGATGGTACGTGCCCTCAGGCTCCTGTATCTTCTACCCAATGGAAGAGGAGAGAAGAGAGAATGACCTGGGTGGGTGGGTTCTTTGATTATGCTGGCTGCTTCACCAAGACAGCGAGAGGTAAAGTCAGAGTCCATGGAGGGGAGGCTGGTTTCCGTAATGTGCTGGGCTGTGTCCACAACTCTCTGCAGTTTCTTCCGGTCCTGAGCAGAGCAGTTGCCGTAACAAACGGTGATGCATCCAGATAGGATGCTTTCTATGATGCATCGATAAAAGTTGGTAAGTGTCAAAGGGAACATACTGAATTTCTTTAGCCTCCTGAGGAAGTAGAGGTGCTGGTAAGCTCTCTTGGCTGTGGCATCTATGTGATTTGACCAGGAACTTGAAGCTCTCAACCCTCTCGACCTCAGCACCACTGATGTAGACAGGTTCATATACATCGCCCCCTTTCCTGAAGGGGGCAGTGTTGTGGATGTTTGGTCATTGAAAATAATCAGCAGCTGAGCTCAGTAGATTTTTGAGCAAGTATGAGTGGATATGAGGCCAAGGCAAGAGACGTGGCACTGATGTGGAGGTTCAGCCGTGATCTTACCGACTGGTGGAGCAGGCCTGTTTTTGATTCTCACAACAGACTAACAAAGCTTCGTTCAAGAGCAATTTTATCACCTTGCCTGAAAACCAGATTAAATCATTTACAGAATACTGTTCTGTAAAATTCAAACATTTTCTAAGTGCTTCTTCCCCATGCCCTCTTTTCTACACCCCAACCACCCCTTCCACCCCCCACCCAAGTAATCCCGCTCCATTCAGAGCAGCTATGTTGGTGCTAAAGCCTGTCTTAATGCTACTTGCCAGCAACACCCCAAATACATCGGACATTTTATAGTATCATTTCTAACAACCACAGTACTGAACGTGAATCATTTCCACAACTTTGTTTCTTACAGCATGTGATAAAATTGAATGTGAAGCTAAAAAGCAACACACAATTTTCCACTTGAACTGAAGAAGCAGCTATGATTGCTAACTGCTACAAACAGATAAACACTCTGCAGTGAATTATTTAAATTAGGAAGTTCCAAGAATGACTGTGGTTTTGAATATCACTTCAGTAAATGGGACCCTTGGTCAATGACAAGCTGAAAGAATATACATCCAAGGTTTAAAAACTGCCCTTGTCCACTGATTTTTTTTTCTTTCATGTTTTCACAGTTTCTTCAATCACCTTCAGTAGTGAGCAAAACCATTAACTCTGGTAAAGCAATAACAGCCGCAAATAAAAACAGAAAATACTTAGCTGCTCAGGCATCATCTGCAGAGAATGAAACATAATTAACACTTCAAGATCAATAACTTTTCATCATAGCCAGACCAGCAATGTTAGCTTCATTTCCCTACACAAATACTGCCTGACCAGGAAAGTATTTCCAGCTTCTTTTCGTTTTAATTTCAGATTTACACCACCGGCAATATCCTTGTTTTTCAAACAATTAATTGGACCTAGAAGGTGCAAACTGTACACTTGCCCAAAATAGCCAGTCTATTTTCTGCATTATTACTTTGCAAATGAGAGGAAGATGGAATTAACATGGATGAGTGCCCACTGGTTGGCATGGACACGGTGGGCAGAATGGCTTCTTTCCCTGCTGTACAACTCTATGCCTCTATAACTTACAGGGAGGCTTCGCAATACCTAGCCCATTGTCATTTTGGTAACACAGCTCTGCCTCTGCAGTGGTGAGGAGACCATAGTTCAGTGTTATTATTGACAGGCAGTAGTGACAAGCTTGAGTGCCAAAAGGTGAATATGGGAAGAGCAAACCTTAATTGGAAACTAATGACCATAACAGACCATGACTGTTTCCAATGACACCTCTTCCACACCCAGCTTTCATTTCCTCACTTCCCTCACTCTTGCCTTCCACCAACCTGCCTTTTATAATTTAACCTCTCCTGCCTTCCACTCTCTAATAGACTCACATTTCAATGCTGCATTCACTTTCCACGTATTTCATTGGCTGTAAAATGTTTTGCTGCATTTTTAAAAGGAGATGTAAGGCTAGTCATTGTTTTTCTTATTCACAATCCTTTTCTTTGTGTTTTCCTGTGTTGTTTATTGATTAACTGAGATAACTCCATCCTTTCTCAGCAGCGGACAGTGAAAAACCCCACCCACCCGGGTCATTCCCTCTTCTCTCCTCTCCCATCTGGCAGAAGATACAGGAACCTGAGGGCACATACCTCCAAGCTCAAGTACAGCTTCTATCCCACAGTGATAAGACTATTGAACGGTTCCCTTATATGATGAGATGGACCTTTGACCTCACAATCCACCTTGTTTTACCTTGCACCTTATTGTCTACCTGCAATGCACTTCACTGTAACTGTGACACTTTACTCTGTATTCTGTTATTGTTTTTACCCTGTACTACCTCAATGCACTGTGCAATGAATTGATCTGTATGAACGGTATGCAAGACATGTTTTTCACCTCGGTACAAGTGACAATAACAAACCAATACCAATTTCCATCTGTCCAAGAGAACCAGAACTTTCCTGGGCCTGAGGGTGGGGAGCACAAGGAAGACTGAAAGCACAAGCTCCAAGGCCTAGGATAGAAAGGTTGACGTATAACAGCAGGACCTGAGCATTTCTTTTTCAACTCCTTGAGGGCAATTCTCAGAAATCCAGCAGAGGAAAGATCTATCTTTGAGGAGTAAGGTCAGGCAAGAAGGAGAGAGGTGCAAGGCCTGGATGGTTGTGGGCAATGTTGCCTCAATCGCCAGCCCTCCCAGCACCTCCACTCACCAACCCCAACCCTGCCCAACCAATAAGGGTTGAGAAAAGTGTCTACGTCCTGGAGCCAATGGTTCCCACTTGCCATTCACCACAAGGTTTCCTCATGTCTGAGAAACTTAGCAAGCAGCAGTGAGTTTTACATCAGGCTCCCAACTGCATTGAAAATGTTGGATTTAGCCACGCTTATGAAATATCCCATCCTTGCGGATAACTGTAAATAATGCTGATTTGTAGCACGATAAGTGCATATATTCTGTATTTACATCTAATAGAGGGCTTTATGTTGAAATCATAATCTTCTCCCCCTTGTCACAGTGCCTTGGAATTGAGGATAGTTTGCTTCCACTCCGGTTCTGTGGGTTGTGGGGTGACTGATGAGGCCGATGTGGGATCTGCAGACTTTGCCACAGGAGGGCAGGAGGTACCTTATGGAGCAGGTGGAAGGGAATTTTGGGAGGCGGTGTGCTCCTTCTGCAGCTTACACTGGCCTTCTATGTGCTTCTGGAGCATGGACACAAGGTTCTCCGTGCCATTCTCCGGTGTTTCTTCTCCACTTTGATTGCACCATTGACTCCAAAAGCTGATAGGATGACAGGAGGCTTGACATCCTCATCAACTTTTTCAAGGAGGCTTTGAGAACATCCTTCAATCATTTCTTCTGTCTTGGCGATCTCATTCCACTGCAGAGCTCAGAAGAGAGTGCCTGATTTGGGATTCTGGTGTCAGACGTGCAAATGACATGGCCTTCCCCATTGAAGTTGGCTGTGGAGCTTCACTCTGGGTGTGTTGGCCTGTGGGAGGACACTGACAATAGTCACTTATCCTGCCAGTGCATATGGAGGATTTTGCAGTGACTGGGTTCGGTGGTATCTTTCAAGTACTTTATTGTGCCTGCTGTAGTTAGTCCATGTCTGAAGTGTACCAGAGAGCATTTCTTTATGACATAAGACAGAGATTGTATCATCCATCATGTCTATGTCACCTCTCAAAGCTATCCTATGAGTCCTATTCACACATTTCCATATAAACCATCCTCCCTCACATCCCCATTAACTCCCCTTAATCCTCCTTCCACTCACCTATCCCACAGTAGCCAATTCATCTACCAACCTGCATGTCTTTAGGATGTAGCCAGAAACTGGAACACCCAGAGGAAACTCATATTGTCACAGGGAGAACACAACACCATGGAGATGGCACCAGAGGACTGAACCCAGATCACTGGAGTTGTGAAGTGCCAGGGCTATCTGCTGCCACTGTAGGCCACGACCTTTGTGGCAGGTCTGGGTATTTATCTTCAAGCACTCTTCCTCAGACAACCCAAGCTGTGCTGCACACTGAAGGCAATGGTAAATTTTATCATTGATGCCTGGTTTCATTGAGAGGTGGTTTCCTCATTTTCACACTCATTGTGGACCTTTGTTGTCAGAGGTCAAGGTATGCAATGGATTCAGGTTGGTAGAGGACTTTTTCTTTTGTAAATGTTTACTGTTAGCCTCATTCTTTTTGTACACTTCAGAAAATGAGTAAATGATGGCTGGGAGATCAGCCTTCGAACATGCATGGATGCGAACAAGGTCTGTGAATTGCAGCTCAACTACTGAGTCACTTTGGTTCTAGACTGGAAGAGATGAAAGCTGAATAGTTTTCCATTCATGCTGTAGATTAGCTCCATTCCAGAGGGAAGCTTGTTGGAGTTTGAGATGCAGCATTGTCCTGAGGAAGATTGAGAGAAGTATTGGGGCAATGAGACAACTTTACTGAACGCTGGCCTATACCAAGGTTGAAGCTGTTGTGTACGTGTCGATTAAGATCTTGTTTTCAGTTAATTAGTTCCTGGATCTCCTGGTCATTCCCATTAACAGTCCAGGTGTTTTCAGGTAGAGAAGCCAAGAGTCTCTTCACAAGTGCTAAGTATTGTGGTCTATAGAGCCTTCCAGGCACTGTGAATATTCTGTGGTTCCTGTCGGTTGGGGGGGTCCTCAGACTGTTTCTGAAGCATTACTTGAGAAGAGTTTCAGGATGCACAAAGGTGGCAGTGAGACACCATTACGCAAGAATGGTTCTAAGGATAATGTGGCTATTGTTACTTTGACATTCTCAAAACTAAATGGCCCAATCTTTGGCCCTTTGAGGGGGCGTAATTTTAAGGTGATTGAGGAAGGTATTAGGGGGATGTCAGAGGTAAGTTTTTTACACAGAGAGTGGTGAGTGCATGGAACGCACTGCAGCAGAGGTTGTGGGGGGCAAATACACTAGGGACAGTAAAGAGACTCTTAGGTAGCCACATGAATGATAGAAAATGGAGGGCTATGTGGGAGGGAAGGGTTGATAGATATTAGAGCAGGATAAAACATCGGCACAACATCGTGGGCCGAAGGGCCTGTACTGTCCTGTAATGTTCTATGTTCTATGTTAACTCAGAGCACGAATTGAGCAAACTTCAGGGCGTTTATGCTGTTTGAGTAAAATACACACCATTTCTAACTCTCAGATTTCCATTTCCAATCACTGGTAAGTATCCTACCCTGTGGAAAACCAAGACCAATCCCATACCACATGACACACACAATCAATAGATTACACCATTGGCTATCATTGTAGAATTGATCTGCTCAATCATTCCCAGTGGCTTGGACTATGGGATTGCTCAAAGTAATCACATCCACATTATATTTTTAACGTGTGTTCACTCCCGTTGCAACAAGTAGAGATCAGTAACTGGGAAGGGCATTAGGCTTTTAGATTTGAAAAGGCCAAAGTGAGGATCTCTTGGGGCTGAGAATGAAATGCATATTCCCATTACATCACAGCAATTACTATTTATCAAAAGTAATAAGAAGGGAAAATTATTGCAGTGCTTATGGCCAGGCAGAATCTGTGGAGATGTTTCCTCCATCAAGTGTTGTCTGTCCTGCTGAGTATTTGCAGAATTTTCTGTTTTATTTCAGATTTTCAACATTGACAAAATTTTGATCTTGCCCATTTCAAAGGCACTTCATTGGCTATTATAGTGCTTTGAGACATCCTGAAAGGGACATCCAAGATGCTAGATAAATGCAAGTCTACCTCTCTCAGAAAAGAAATACATGTCAGCTGCAGAAAACCCAGGAAAAAACAGTTCAAAGATAGTAACACCATTGAAAAACATGATTACAAAATACAGCCCTTACATGAATTTATTTATACTTTCACCCTTGCTTTCAATAGTAACTCTCTGTGAGCCCAGATACAACATGAAAGGTGCAAACACATTGCTGCACAAAGATTCAGTTAGAGATCAAAGAACTAATAAGCATGCAAGGTAATATTTTACCCAGCCTTTTTTTTGTAACAGTAATAAATAGGCAGCATTCAACCCATTAAAAAACAAATGATTCAGTTCTCCCTCGTCATTATTCGACTGTGCGTGAACACGAGTGGTACTCCAGATAAATTACCTGTCCCATGGTGGGCAGGATTGTTGGCTATTTATTATTAAAACAAGTCGGTATTTCAGGAATGATCCAAATGAGTACCAAGGTTAAACACAGTGCCCCAGTTAGTTTCTTGAGGGTCTTTGCATGAAAGAAGTAAAAATAGAACAAACATCCAAAAGAGGCATGAAGTGAGGGAAGGAACGATAGTGGGACAGAGAGGTCTCTAAGGTGGATAGTGTGCATGCAGTGTTCTGTATGGCTGAGTGGAGCCAATGAAACAACTGATGCAAAAAATATTACTGATGTGATAAACTGATGGTAGGATAATCAGAGGCTAGAGACTGAGGAAGGAACCCTGAAGAAAATTAGGTATTTAGCTGGCAAAATAGGAGAGAAAGGGCAGCTGAGATCAAAAGAGGACAGTCTGCAAGAAGATGCAAAGCAATGATTATTTCGAAGGAGGCAGACCTAGGTGGATAAGTGGAGATAATGAAAGTCAGAGTAAAGGGGACAAATAGGAGATGAGATCAAAAGAATATTGTGGCATTTTTGCTTAATAATATTAAAAAAGACATCCAGGCAGCTCATTAGAGAAATGTGTTGCAAGAAAACAAAGCAAAATATGAGCCTTTGAAAATTCTTCAGCTGATTGTATTACTGCAACAAATAATCTGAAAAATCAATCTGGCCATTGATCAGAATTTATTTGAAGTGTGGTGTACTGGGTTGCAATGCCAGACAGAACGAGCATGATTAGAAATTGAACATGGGTGAAATTATCATTAGATTTTCTTGTGCACTAATTGAAGCAACAGTAATATCAGCACTATGAGAAGAGCATCATTTAGGGGGCAAACTAAGTCTGGTAGAGCTTTAACAATTAATGAAACCATTTCTTCAATCTCATCAGATAACCTGAGAAAATTCACAGCATTTAATTGTATTGATGTTTTTTGTAATTGTAAGTCCATTCCATTTTTTTATTTTGTCCAATAAGCAAACCAAATATTTTCATCTTTTTCCTCTGTTAGATTTAATTATCAATTCCTCCAACCTTTCTATCGAACCTTGTCTACTCAAAACACAACTGGTGAGAAATTGGATTTGTGTACCATGTGATCCAATTTCAAGATAAAAATGAATCATGAGGAAAATATTCGGAGCTTACTGCCTGATTGAGAGAAATCCAAATTTTTGTTCAGGATTGCTCTGGCTGTGGTGGTGGTGCAGTTAACTAAGTTAAGGAACCAGCAATCCAGACATCTTGACTCACAATTCAGAGACCTGAATTCAAATCTCACCAAAGCAACTGCAGAATTTAAATTCACTTAATAACCTGTATTAAAGAGAAACCCTCACCATGTTTTAGAATGACCACAAAATTACTGCATAGTTGATACATCTTCTCCTCTCCTTGCCTTTCATCATTTTGTAGGGACCACTCCCTTGTGACTCCCTGGTCCACTCTTCCAATTCCCACCAACTACCCCCCATTAACGTGGCACTTTCCCTTGCAACTGCAGGCGAGGTGACGCTTGACCTTTCACCTCTTCATTCCCCATTGTCCAGGACCCAAGCGGTCTTTCCAGGTGAAGCAGTAATTCACTTGCACTTCTTCCAATCTCGTGTACTGCATTCAGTGCTGTTAATGTGGGCTCCCTGACATTGGAGAAACCAAACGCAGATTGGGTGATCACTTTGCGGAGCACCTGCTTTCAGTCCACAGGGTGATCCTGAGCTTCTGATCCTGCCTGACACTTTAATTCTCCATTCCACTCCCACTCTGACCTATCAGTCTGTGGCCTCCTGCACAGTTAACAGTGAGGCTAAACACAAGGTTGAGGAACAGCACTTTGTCTTCTGTCGGTGGGGGGGGGGGGGGGATTCAATATTGAATTCTAATACTTCAGGTAGCGTGATTTTTCCATTTGTATCTATCTGTGATATTGGCTCAGCTTGTTTGTTTTGTTTTCCTTCTTTTCCATTAGGATTGGAGGACATGCTGGGCATGTCTTCCTCCTCTGCATTTTGCAACTCCCACATTCTTTTGTCTGCATTCTCAGTTTCTAACTGCTCCCATTCACCCGTTGACCAGATAGCCTTGTTCACACTTTATCCCCATGGTCACCCCAGCTTTACTCCACCAGAGACGTTCCACTCCCCACCCTCCCTGCAGTTTTTACAAGCTTCTTTTGTCTCCTTCCCAGTTCCGATGAAGGGTATTCGATCTGAAATGTTAACTGTTCCTCTTCCCACAGATGCTACCTGACCTGCTGAGTATTCCAGCATTTTCTCTTTTGATTTTAGTTTTCCAGCATCTGCAGTTTTTTTTTGATTTTCACAACATGTTATTCCCCGTTTCTGAACAATAACATTTTTGAGTAAATGACTTGGTGAGAAACAGATTTGCAGAAACAATGTACAGAAGGTGGTAAAGCGGTGGCATAGTGGTGCAGCAGTTAGTGCTGCTGCACCAGCTTCGATCCTGAATCCGGGGCTACCTGTGGTTTGCACATTCTCCCTGGGACCCCGTGGGTTTCCCCCAGGTGCTCCGGTTCCCTTCCACATCCTAGAAACATGCTGGTAGGTTAGTTGGTCACTGTAAATTAATCGTTTGATATCAGTAACTGGCAAAAGGATTAAAGGGGAATTGATGCACACAAGAGGTGCAGGTCTACAGGGGGAATAGGATGAATGGGATTTCTTAGTGGGGAGCCAGTATGAGCCCAATGGACCAAGTGGCCATTTCCAGACTGTAATAAGTAAGGAAGAAAGATGTGAGAAAACAGCGATAGATAATACAATATCCACAATTCCATCCCCATTAACCATCCCTGTCTTATGGCTTGAGAAACGACACCTCACCTTCCATCTGGGCACTTGGCAGCCTTCCAGACGATGTCCAATTCTCCAGCTTGAGGGAGCTCACTCTCTCTTCCTGTCTGTATCAGACTGGCCATTAATGCCTGCCATCACTTTGGCTCAGTTTTTGTATTCTAATTGAATAGTCTGGCCTGCTGGGCATGTCCCAGGGCTCACCATTTACAACACATTACACAGACAAAGAGGTTTAATGTGCCATTCTCTCTGGGGGGGGGGGGGGGGGTGGAATGATTTGTCAGATTCATTGCCGAAAAGAAAATCACTGCATGTTCAAATTTTGAGAAGGTAGTTTATGTAATTAGGATAAGTGACACCAGTTATCATAATTCCCGGGACCTTGATTGATTGCCTCTGGAGGTTGGGGGGGGGGCAATTTCCCAGAATTGGCCTATGTTTCCTTCCCCCCCTCTTTTTGTTTTTCCCAGGATATTGCATAACTGATTGGGTACTGTGGTTGATGATGTGGCTAGGTTATGCCATGTTAAGATGATGCGCCAAGTTTGATGGGCCAGTTAATATTATTCTTTTTCCTTGTTCATCTCTTCACACGAAGGAACTCGTGAGGACACCAGGGGCTGCAGATGTTGGAATCTCTGATGCAGCTTGTCTCATGCAATGAGCTTGTACCAGGAGTTAGACCACTCAAGCTTCTTATGCCACATGTGGAAATCACAAAAAAATTGCAGATGCTGGAAGTCTGAAATAAAAACACTGAAATGAAGTACTGGAAACACTCAGCAGGTCAGGTGGTATCTATGGAAAGAGGAACAGAGTTAACAGCTCAGGTCAGAGACCTTGCATCAAAACAGCCACATGTGGTCTCGTTAATAGAGTGGAGAAACTAGTTACGTCAATTAGTGTTAAAGTTTCACTTTAGATCACAGAACTAAAAGGTCAGTAATTAAATTTCATTGACTTGATGTGCTTTAGTATTCAGTGCAGAACAAATATTGAAAGGCAAGATTGTTTTTGGCATCCTTTTAACCCTGCCATTAAGAAGTATGCCTATTTTTTTCTAATTAGACTTTCCCTGAGACACTGTTTGTTCTAGCTGTAAAATTGACTGTTCCATATTTGGCAGCTCAAGGTGAGAGGTATAATAAATGAATGTTAAAAGAAATGAAATTGCTTGAAACTAGATTTAAAACTGAAGGATCCTCCACAGAATGCAACATCAACTATCAAACAAACCTTTCGGCGCATGTTCCTGATCGCATTTAATAATTTGGACTATTTTTTAATTAATGATTCATCATTAACATCAAAACCATTAGCAATGAAATTAAGAAAGGGTTCCACGATAATTTGTCACATGTAGAGTAGATAAGGTGAATGAATTCCAGACCCATTAACAGCAGAGTATAAATTAATCTTATTTCAATCTACCAATTGTGAAACTTGTAGAGAAGATTTCCTCTGGTCACTATTTATATCAAACAGGAGTATGAAGAATGTATTTATGATTTAATTGGAAGTGTGTGAATGGTGGAAATTTCTAACCCCCTCCCGTTTAGTTCCACTGTATGCGCAATATATTCAATTAGTTATAAATTCTACAAGATTAATGACAATCTTTCCACCTTGTTCAGTGCATGCATTGTTCAACTGTAAAACACTAAGGTCAGAAAGAAAGGTGAAAAGAACATTGTCGTTTTTGCAGTAGATTGAACATAGATAACTGACATAAATATCTGTCAGCATTTCAGTTTGCCTTTATTTCATTATATAAACATAGTGGCTCAGAAACTGAAACACATGGTGTATGGTTTTTATACACTATGGGACTGATATTGTCACTAATCTCAATCAGGACGTTATAGCACAAGATGTGACCTTCAGTCGCAGAGTTGTGTGATGTAACACACACACAGGCATGAAGTGCAGGGCTGTTGGCAGCCTTCACAATGCACAAATTGATGCCTTCCTGGTGAAATTGTTTCACGTCTGCACTACTACCACACATTGTGGATCAAGTGCAAGACATAAAGTCTGAACAGTAGGCACAAGCCCAGCAACTGCACTATTTAAAGGGACCAACAATTCTTTGTAGATTGGTGGGAACTCATTGATGGATGAGTCAATCTTTGCAGATTGGCGGAAGCTCATTGGAACAAGCCAGCCAAGGCATTCAAGGTGCAAAAATGTGCAAGTGTTTTGGTCATTGCAAAAATGGAACAATCTTTTGTTCCTTAACATGGGTACTGGAGGCATGGCATGGCCAGCGCAGGAGCCCTAAAACTAGATCTCCATACAGAAGAGGGCAGCAAGGGCTCCAGGCAGGAGGACGTATCCCCAAGGTGCCTTCCAGGAGCAATGCCCTTAACTCAACCAGATCAATGCACCTGGAGGCTGGTTTTCTCAGGCAGTGGTGACAGAGACTTGTTGCCTTCTGCAGGGAAACTCCGGTCGCACACTGTGTCAGGATTGCTCTGCTGGTGGAGGTCAGCATCACCCTGAAGTTCTTAGCCATGGATCACTCCAGGTGGTGACAGTTGTTACAAACTGTGTCTCCCAATTTGCAGCATACCAAGGCAAAGATGCATCATAGACCTCCTCTGATTAAGGTCCTTGTGTAGAGAGCATCAGACAACACAGGATCTGGATTTGTCTAAATGCTGGATTTCTCCAGTATTCAGGAATAACGGACAACACAAAGTACTTCACCTCCCAATCTCGTGACCTCTACTACCTGGAAAGGTTAGGGCACCAGTTGTACGACAGCATCGCCATCTGCAGATTCTCTTCCATGCCACACAACATCCAAACTTTCTTCTTCATTACTTGTCCAAATCTGGAACTCTCCTACCCAACAATCCAGTGGGAGTACCTTGACCACCAGGACCAAAGCAGTTCAGGAAGATGGCTCACCATCACCTTCCCAATTCAGAATGGACAATAAGTGTTGGCAGGTCAGCATCACCTCCATGTCATAAATGAATAAATTAAACATATCAACCCAGTTCTCTTCATTGTTGGAAGAGGCAATCAGCCCCTCAGAATCCAGATTGTGTGTAATTGCCAGCAAAAGATCTTTATGGCAACAGATTTAGAAACTTGGTTAGGACCATTCTCAGGCAGTTTGCTGTGCATGCTGGTTTCAACTACCAAACCAGATGGACAGATAGGTCTTGGGTGTGGGGGGGGGGGGGGGTGGTGGCGCGGGGAGGTCAATAGTTATCCTTCCATCCTTAGCTCCTCCCTCATTATAGGTTTCCAGGTCACACTGGAGACCGTAATTACAGTCCCCATCCTGAGGCCACAAGGAACTATGTGTGGGGTGGCACTGGGTCCTGAAGACGAGCCTTGGCTGCGTGACTCCTCAGATGGAGTCCTGTGGCACCATCCAGAGACAACAGCAATGATCCCTGCCCTCCTAGAGGCTTCTGAGATGTAGATTACCAGCTGCCAGCACCTCAGGGCACTGGAAAATTACCGTCAACATGTCTCTGCAAATCTCCAAATGCATTGAGGGCATTGGAGTGGTATAGGATGTGTGAGTGCCGTCATGCATTGATGGACAGGATTTGCTGCTGTTTTCACTGACCTTGACCAGAGCCTTGGTGCATCACACCTGGCATTCCCCTCTCTGGTCACCTCCTCACACAGCTGCTTCATTTCAGCCCTTGCTGGATCCCTGCGACCCTGAAGAGACAGGATCGTTTGCTGGGTGCCCATCCCTTCCTTCAGATGTCAAGGTCGGCAAAATGAGGTGCCCACTCCCAGGTCAGACTGCACAAGAACTCCCGGTAATGCTCACCTCACCTTCAGGAACTGTGTGCACATCATGAATCGGCAAAGCTTAATTTCAACTGGTGAGCAGGACTCCTGAATTACTCAGACCCAGCAACTGGTTCCTTCCAGCCCATTATCGACCATTCATGCCTCAGGTAGACCATTTGCTCTGCTCCCGGTTACACCATTGAGCCCAGTGGTGAAGCAGCAACTCGCTGGAGAAAAGATGAAAAAATAACAAGATGCTGGAGGAACTCAGCAGGTCAGGCAGCATCCATGGAGAAAAGCAGACAGTCAACATTTCGGCTCAGGACCCTTCTTCAGGACTGAAGATAGGAAAAGGGGGAAGCCCAATATTATAGGAGGGGAAAACAGAGCAGTGATAGGTAGACAAAGGAGGGGAGGCAGGATGGGCACAAGGTGGTGATAGGTAGATGCAGGTAAGAGATGGTGATAGGCAGGTGTGGGGGAGGAGGGGAGAGCAGATCCGCTCATCCCCTGGTGGATCTGCTCTCCCTTGCATCCATACCTTTGACCCATCCCCACTGGATCTGCTCTCCCCTCCTCCCCCGCACCTGCCTATCCGCTATCTCTTACCTGCATCTACCTATCACCACCTTGTGCCCACTCCGCCTCCCCCCTTTGCTGTGCTCCTTTTCCCTCCTATATATTGGGCTTCCCCTTTTCCTATCTTCAGTCCTGAAGAAGGGTCCTGACCCGAAACGTTGACTTTTTCTCCAAGGATGCTGCCTGACCTGCTGAGTTCCTCCAGCATCATAGTGTTTTTCATCTGGATTTCCAGCATCAAGTTTCAATTCAAGTTATCTTAAGAGCAACTTAAGTTCCACAGTTTGCTTCATTTGTATTGAATCATTATGTTGGAACCAGCCACTGTCATAAAACTGTCCATGCCTCCAGGGTGAATTAATCACCTTTGGGAATTTCCATTAATTGTGTTTGGTTACAGGCTTTTCAAGTAGACTCCAAAAAATAAATTACATTTTACAGGTGTAAGGCCAGTGTTAAGCACCTTATAAAAGCTTTTATATGTTTGTTTAAGATCACTAAGGAACAGATAACAGCACCCTGATAAAAGCAGAAAATAGTTATGGCACTGTTCATTTTTCACATTTATTTTCAGTTATTAAAAATCAGGTTACTTGTAGGTGCTGAACAAAACCCACTGAATTAAAATGCTGGTATTTAAAGGTGAACCATAATCATTCAGTAATAGCAGCAAAACTGAACAAAGGGAACCGATGAGACAGCTTAAAAAAATCTGAAAACAGTTTTTTAACTGAGAATCTAAAAGTCTCCAGCTTGTAGGGCATAAGTGACTCTGTAGTAGACATGATGATTGTTGGGAAATTGCTTCTATTTCAGACGAAAGTTTCCCATGACCCATCAAAAACACACAAGGTTTCTGTACACTCTGTAAAGTGGTGGAGGTGCGCCCTATTTTCTAATTGGTAGACCCACTTTGATTCCCTTTACAATATTTTTATTGAATCCATGAAAAAAAATAGAGTACATTCATCAAGAAAGAGAATAAAAATACTACTGAATACATTGTATTAAATCATACTTAGATTACAATACTCTAATAATCACATATAGAAGTTAGTTAATAAAGGAAAAAAATTGAAATCTTTTATTATAAAAAAATCTACTCCCACTACCAAAACCCAAAGCTGTTAGATGGAAAAAAAACAAGGAAAAACCTTTTAAAAACATAACCGTGTCAGCCAATATCTGCGTTTTAGTCCCCAAATCAGAGATTTTGAAAATAATTCAAAAAAGGTCCCCACAGGGTTTGAAAGTCTAGGTTAGATTCAAAACTGAACAGCAAATCTTCTCTAGATTCAAGTATGACATAACACCCCGTAACCATTGAGCATGAGTAGGCGGGTAACTTCCTTCCATTTAAGCAATACAGCTCTCATGGCTATAAGAGAAATAAAAGCCAGAATATGTAAATCAGAAGCCTTCAAAGTTACATCTTTTTCTCCAACAATTCCAAATAGTGCAGTCAAAGGATTAAGTTTTAAGATTTATTTGAAAAGTACAGAAAAAGTATGAAAGACCTCTGTCCAATATTTTTAATGACTCTGACACGTCCAAAACATGTGAATTAAGGAAGCCACTCTGTACCCACTTTTGATTCTCAAAGTTGACCATTCCAGATGTGAAAATTTAAGCTAATGAGCCTCCCTGGAGATAATGCTGTTTAAAGTTCATTTGAAAATCACAAGCAAATTGTTCAAATGCCATTTATACAGATGAAGCTCCTTCATTATAGTAAATTATCCTGCCTCTAGTGGCAGAATTAACCTGTCAGTTTTAAGATGTGCTAAGAAAAGATGGTACAGTTTCAGGCAAAGTTGTTACACAGTACTTCAATATACAACAATGTACTTTTAAATCCCTCATTCGGTAAAGCACTTACAGATTTGTCACAACCAAAGCACAAAGGAAATAGAATGTAATATGACTTTATCTAATTTTGGGGAGCATTACCAATATAGTCCACTCCCAAGAATATTTGATGTAATTATATTCCACATAATTGTTGTTTGTCATGGGATTATGTTTGCAGTGAGACTGCTAAATTTGTCTTTCTCAACCAAGCGATGTATTGGCACTGAAGATCAGGACTTTCTGGCTGATAGCAGTGGCAGCACATGTGGGGTCTGACAAACTAGAATGCAGTTCCACTCATGCTGTGGGACTCGTGTGAGGAGCACAGCTCTTGGGGCTGAGCATTGAGACTGCATACCAGAAGCTTAGGCAGCCGGTGACCGTGAGCATTCCACTCACAACTCATTTTCATGGGGCCACTGGCTCCAAACCAGTACCGACAGTGGAAGTCCTGCAGCCATTTATCTGGGATGAACCTCTCCACCTGAGAAACCAATGGTTCTCCAGAGGCAAAGATGGGGAACTTATCCCGCAGCTAGCCAAAGATAAGTGACGCATTAAGGGCAAAATGTTAGGTAGCTTTTGCAATCTGGTGTATTGTCGAGAGAAATGGCTGTCAAATGGTGAGATGACAGATGGGGAGGTGGCAGTCAGGTATGGAACCAAGTGATTGACCTCACAGTCCACCTCGTTATGACCTTGCACCTTATTGTCTGCCTGCACTGCACTTCCTCTGTAGCTGTTACACTTTATTCTGCACTCTGTTATTGTTTTACCTTGTACTACCTCAATGCACTGTGTAATGAATTGATCAGTATGAATGGTATGCAAGACAAATTTTTCACTGTACCTCGGTACATGTGACAATAATAAACCAATACCAATTCCAATTTATTTGAGTTGTCTCTCCTATGTCTGGAGATGTACTGCAACAAGCAGACTCAAGCACTGGAGAAATAATAGGTGGTGCACACTGATCAAGTGTAAGTAAGTATGATATCACTCAATGACGTATTTATTCATTGTATATCATTGCACACAGTCTGAGCAAAACCTCATATAAACTGGATTGTACCTTTGGAGCTCTCTCCATATTTCCTGTGTAATTGCTCTGCATAGTCTGCACATTACTCCACTATAGACCAGGAATCGATAGGGACGTTTACTTTACAATCATTCTTCTCTTTCTGCCTAAAATAGATAAGTAGAAGCTGAATTTCATTGAAAACCTATGAACCAGGATTACAAACGTGCCAAAAAATGGATGTGACAGAGTACAGAGCATAAAATCTCAGGAAACAGTACAGAATCATAAAGGGCAAAAGAAAATAAAAAGCTCAAGAATAGAATTAGAACTACAGTTAGAACTTGTAAAATTCTTTACACCTGCAGCAGATGCAAATGGGTAGCAGACCACTGCACAGGCACAGCTGCCTGAAAATTGATTGGCTTTTTTAATGCCCTTGAAGCCTGACCTTACACAATTAACCACAAGTAATGGAAGTTCTGTCCAGTGGACGAATGCCACTCGTATTGGATGGGTGGTCAAATGTGTAGTAGGTCTCTACCTATGGTGCTGATCATTTATGTAAAGTTACATCCATTAATTGCATAAAACCACAAAGAAATTCTACTCTCCGAACGTCAATTGTTAGAGTAAATTTTAGACTCATTGAAATTATTATGTAAATAGTATGCATACATCAGGAGTTCCATGCAATGCAGTGGATCAAGCATATGTTTATGAAGTCAGCGTTCTGATTTAGCAGAAGAAAGGACTCTGAGATAATTGAAGCTTTCATCATCTTTTGCCCTTCTATTCTGTATAAGCTAAGCCTGTTCAGTCATAATTTAGTGACAAGAACACTAATGTAGTCATAAGCTGACAAATTCATGTTTTCAAAAGTCTGAGATTGTAGTGACTCACCGTCCGAGCAAGCGAACCGGCTCGGTGGTCGGGTTCGCGCGTCGTTGGAGCGGCGAGGCCCAAGATGGCGTTGGGCCTTCGTCTTCCCCGAGCGACAGGGAGAATCGCGCGCAGGAAAGGTTGATGTTGTAAGCATATACATCATTTCCATTTTCGGTGGGTGGGAACAGTCTCTCTTAAAAGGCCCGCACAAGGCGGGAAAATAAACCAGTTCTTGTTCTGCAACCCATTGACTAGTATCTTGTTTTCACATTGCGGTAGCAGCCGCTACATTGGTGACCCCGACGGTCCAACGGATTTTGGACCCGCACAATGGATGACAACGCAGCAGCCAACGCAGTGGCACTCAAGCTGCCCACCTCTTGGACGCTTCATCCCGGCATCTGGTTCGACCAGGCCGAAGCACAATTCCACCTTCAGCAGATCACCTCCAACTCCACAAAGTACTACCATGTGGTCAGCTCCCTGGACCAGGAGACAGCCGCCCAGGTCGGAGATTTCATCCAGTCTCCTCTGGAGGAGGATAAGTACCCAGCTTTCAAAGACCTTCTGATTCAGACCTTCAGCCTCTCCCATTGCGAGTGCGTCGCCCGCCTGCTCCATCTCTACGGCCTGGGGGACAGATCCCCATCCATCCTAATGAATGAGATGCTGGCATTGGCTGAGGGACACAAGCCCTGCCTAATGTTCAAATAGGCCTTCCTTGAACAACTACGCGATGACATTCACCTGCTGTTAGCCGGCGCCAACTTCATCAACCCACGTGAGGTAGCTGCACGGGCAGATGTCCTGTGGAAGGCCAAACACGAGAGCGGTTCGTCCGTCGGCCAAATCGCCAGGCCGCGAGCCCAATGCCTGCCTAAACCAATCCCAGCAACCGAGTGACCACACCCCAGAAACACATATGATGACACTGGCGACCAGAAGTGTCTCTACCATCAGAGGTGGGGCGCGGAGGCCATCAATGCTGCCTACCCTGCAAGTTTCGGGGAAACGCCAGGGCCAGCCGCCACTGATGGCTACGACAGCTGGCCGCTGACACAGCCTCCTATTCGTTTGGGACAAACAGTCTGGGCGATGTTTCCTCGTCGATACTGGAGCAGAGGTAAGTA
The DNA here is from genome assembly GCF_009764475.1 of Pristis pectinata. Taxonomy (NCBI): domain Eukaryota; kingdom Metazoa; phylum Chordata; class Chondrichthyes; order Rhinopristiformes; family Pristidae; genus Pristis; species Pristis pectinata. The sequence goes on along the minus strand of NC_067405.1, from coordinate 103,031,581 downwards.
TTTTGCCCCGACCGGCCGCGACACTCGTAACAGGCAACAAGGTCCTGTACTCAATGCCTCAAATGGCACAATTATATGGACTTTCGGTACCTGTACACTTCAATTACAATTTGGCAGCAGCCGTTTTACCTGGACCTTTACCCTTGCCACCGTCACCGACCATTCCTAGGAGCTGATTTCCTTTGGGCCCACAACCTGTTAGTCGACCTGCGAGGGAAGGGGCTAGTGTACTCCAGAACTTTCCAAACCTACCCCTTGGGAGAAGCCAGCCTACCAGCCCCGTGCCTGGACTCCATTTCCCTGTCTGGCAACGAGTTCACAAGCTGCTAGCTGAGTTCCCAACAGTTTTTGGCACCTCAGTTTACAAATTCGATGCCTAAACACGGGGTGCGGCACCACATCATTACCACAGGGCCACCCCTTCATGCCCGAGCACGACGACTACCTCCAGACAAGCTCCACCTGCAAAGGAAGAGTTCCGTCACATGGAGGAGCTGGGGATCGTTCGCAGGTCAGACAGCCCCTGGGCCTCCCCCCTGCACATGGTCCCCAAAGCCACCGGCGGGTGGAGGCCCTGCGGCGACTACCGCAGGCTGAATGATGCTACCACCCCGGACCGCTACCCCATCCCTCACATCCAGGACTTCGCGGCGAACCTACATGGGGCCCGCATCTTCTCCAAGGTGGACCTCGTTCGGGGATACCACCAGATCCCAGTCCACACGGATGACGTCCCCAAAACTGCAATTATCACCCCACTCGGCCTTTTCGAGTTCCTTCGAATGCCGTTTGGCCTTAAGAACGCCACACAGACTTTCCTGCGGCTGATGGACGCGGTAGGCCTAGACCTGGACTTGGTGTTCATTACTTAGATGGCATACTAATCGCCAGCCATGAGCGCCAAGAACACCTTTCCCACCTCCACAACTGTACTCCCGTCTCCGTGATTTCGGCCTCACAATCAACCCAGCCAAGTGCCAATTCGGACTTGACTGTATCGATTTCCACGGTCACAGAATCGCCAGCGACGGAGCAACACCCCACCCGCCAAGGTAGACGTTATCCACCATTTTTGCCTGTCCCAACACTAGTCAAGGCCTGCAGGAATTCCTGGGGATGGTCAACTTTTACCATCGGTTCATCCCTGCAGCAGCCCGTATCCTGCGCCCTTTGTTCGCGCTGATGGCTGGTAAGGGCAATGGACATCGCCTGGAACGACGAGTGCTGCGGCTGCCTTCGTTAAGGCCGAGGACGCCCTAGCAAACGCCACAATGCTTGTGCAACCCTAGGACAGACGTCCCAACCGCTCTCACGGTGGACGCATCCAACACCGCGGTTGGTGGAGTACTGTAACAACTAATCAAAGGCCGTTGGCAACCTTTGGCATTTTTCAGCAAGCACCTTAGACCGCCCGAACTGAAATACAGAGCTTTTTATCGCGAACTTCTAGCGCTGTACCTGGTCGTCCGGCATTTCCGGTACTTTCTAGAAGGTAGGCTTTTCACCGCTTTCACTGACCATAAGCCTTTGTCCTTCGCCTTCTCCAAAGTCTCCGATCCCTGGTCAGCTCGTCAGCAGAGACACTTGTCCTACATTTCCAAATTCACAATGGATATCCAACATGTCTCTGGAAAGGACAATTTCGTTGCTGACGCACTTTCCAGGACTGACCATCCACAGCCTGTCCCTGGGTTGTCGGACTACACAGCCGTGGCTGACGCACAGCAAGCCGACGACGAACTGCCCAGCTACAAAACCGCAATCTCGGGCCTGCAGCTCCAAGATTTCTGAGTCGGTCCAGGTCAGCAGACCCTCCTTTGCGACATCGCAACAGGTCAACCCCCGCCCTATAGTTCCTGCAGCCTGGCGGAAACACGTTTTTCGACTCGATACATGGGTTGGCGCACCCATCCATCAGATCAACTGTCCGACTGGTCGCCAGCAAGTTCGTCTGGCATGGCCTGCGCAAACAGGTCAGTGAGTGGCCAGGACTTGTCCGCACTGCCAGACATCAAAAATCCAACGACACACCAGGGTCCCGCTACAGCAGTTCGAGCCTACCCGTTAGAAGGTTCGACCACATTCACGTCGACCTCACTGGTCCTCTGCCAGTTTCAAGAGGAGCCCGGTACCTCCTTACCATCGTGGACGGTTCACGAGGTGGCCAGAGGCAACCCCCCCCTATCTGACATCACGACTGATTCCTGCGCCTGGGCACTGCTCACAACTTGGAATCTCATGTTTTGGCGTTCCGGCCCACATCACTTCAGACAGGGGCACCCAGTTTACCTCCAGCCTCTGGTCTGCATTAGCGAACATGCTGGGACGCAAGCTGCCACACCACCACGGCCTACCACCCTCAATCAAATGGGTTAATGGAACGTTTCCACCGCCATCTAAAATCAGCCTTGATGGCCCGCGTGAAGGGTCCTAACTGGGTTGACGAACTGCCTTGGGTTCTGCTCGGCATACACACTGCCCCCAAGGAAGATCTCCATGCTTCATCAGCTGAACTCATGTAGGGGCACCCCTGGTCATCCCAGGGGATTTCATACCCGCCCTTCGGGGCCAAGAGGAACAATCCACGGCAGTCCTGCAAAGACTGCACAAGAGGCTCGGCAACTTGGCACCGATTCCCACTTCGTGGCATGGTCAAGCCCCATCCTGTGAGCCCAAGGAACTACGAGGCTGTAAGTTCGTTTTCGTTCGCAGGGGCACACCTTGGGCACCGTTGCAATGACCATACGAGGGGCCGTTCCGGGTCATCAGGAATAATGGGTCCACCTTTATTTTGGACACTGGGGGCAAGGAAGAGGTCTTCACGACGGACTGCCTCAAACCGGCCCATTTAGATCTACAACAACCGGTCGAGGTTCCAGCACTGCAATGCAGAGTGCTGACCTCCTAAGCAATGGCTAACAGCCCACGGACCTTGGGACCGTATCGCCGGTTCTGGGGGGGGGGGGGAGGGGCGGTGGTTGTGTAGCGACTCACTGTCGAGCAAGCGAACCGGCTTGGCGGTCAGGTCGTGCGTCATCAGAGCGGCGAGGCCCAAGATGGCGTTGGGCCTTCGTCTTCCCCGAGCGACAGGGAAGAACCCGCACGGGGAAAGGTTTGATGATGTAGCGTATATGTCATTTCCGTTTTTGGTGGGCAGGAACAGTCTCTCTTAAAAGGCCCACGCAAGGCGGGAAAATAAACCAGTTCTTGTTCTGCAACCCATCGACTAGTGTCTTGTTTCACATCGCAGTAGCAGCCGCTACAAGCTCTTATATTTTTCACTCTTCATCTCTGGGTAATTGTGATTATAGATACCATTAAGTTACATTGTGGAAAAAGAAAGAGAGACTAATTCTGATGATGTTCACTCCCTCTCTGCCCTCCAAAATAAACAAGTAAATGCTTAATTTCATTGAATCTCACCTGGGACGGTGAGGTTTGGGACAGATTTTGCATGGAGGGGATGCTCGAGTTGGTTATAGGTATGACATAATGTTGTTGTTTTCTGCTCCATTCTGGAACAAAAGAAAATTGGGTGGAGGTAACTGGTAGCTAAAATGGACGTATTGGAAACAAGTGAACATGAAAATAAAAATGGAGATGCAAGAGGCTATAGATGCTGTAATCTGGAGCAAAAAAATAATTGCTGAAGGAACTTGGCGGGTTGGAACAGCATCTGTGGAGACAAAGGGATAGTTGACATTTTGAGTTAAAACCCTGCATCAAGACTGACAATGAAAATACCTACCAATCTCCTGATGTACGTGCAAGTGATTAATCTTGCCTTTCTGTTTGGTGGCACCTACTGACCTGAACTATATTCTGATCCTTGCTTCTTAGAATTTATTTTTTCTTTTGGACAGCTGATTAGCCTCATGTATGGGATGCTGTGGATATTTTAATTCTAATCAGAACAAGCCTATCCTGTGCTTCTGATTTTGCTTGCAGCAGATTTCCCTGTTTCTCTCAGAAGCATTCTCTGATATTTGATTATCAGAATTGGAGAGCTAACCAATGGCAAACTTCTTGTGGTCATTATCTAGTTTAAATAACTTATATTCTTGTTAGTTAACAGCTTGCTTCTTAATCTTTTGCTCAGAGCTTTCTGTCACTCCTGCCAAACAGTTGGACTGACCGTCAATAATTTCATGAGTCATGTCCCTCTAGTGCCATTCATCATGCCAATTGAGACATCAGGACACTGGATCTTTTCACATTATTGATTTATCTTTTTTCTGTTGTCAACTCCTGGAGTGTTAACCTGCCCCACTCTGAAGTAAATTATTTCCAGACTGGTGGTGAAGCTGACGTGGCTGTATTATTTTTGGCATGTCGAGTTTAAGGGTTTTGGAAGATTTCAGTTTGTTTGCTAATTTAGTTACTTTGATCTGTCTGTTCTTCACTCTGAATTGGCATCGAAGCCTCTTGCTTGCAAATTGTTCTTTAATTATTACATTCACTGTGATCTCTCCACTTCTGTGCCACCAGGAGTATATTTCTGGTGTACAATGTATTGTCAATTAGATTACAAAATTTGGCATGGAAAAGCTAAGCATTGTGTTTGCACCAGCTTTCACCAGTTCATCTGGGATGACACCTGCTCCGAAGGCTTTGTTGGGCTTTTATTTTTTCGCTTGCAAGCTTTTGACTTCTGTTTTCAAGGGTAGAGGTTTCATTGGTAAGTTCTCTGGAGACCACAGAGTTGGCTGCATTCATGCTCGTTTGTCATGCAGCTTTACTCTGCATCTTTTTTTCATTGTGTATCTGGTTCTCAGCACCTTCCCATTCTATATTTTACATTCAAACACTCAGGTTTATGTTCAGGGATCAATTTTTTAAACTGTGTATTCATTTGCAATGTTATAGACAGCGATTCACTCTCCTCACATCTTCTAAGCCACGGCTGGTCCTACATTGCATTTGTTTTCTCTTTCTGTTGGGTAGAGCATTTTTTTATTACCAAGAGGCTAGTTGAGGATTTAGGTCAGAGTAATCATGCAATTGCTGGCTGTCTTAGAAAATATTGCTTCTTGTTGCACATAGATTATTAATAATGTCTTGAATGACCAGTTGCTTAGCAGCTAGCTTGGTGCATGGGGTTATCATTTCATTAATTGTTTTTATTTCTAGACTATTTCTGGCTTTTCACATTATTCTTGACACAGTTTTTACATGAGGATTTTTGGTATCTCTTGGTTTGCTGCTGTGAACAGTGTTTTGTACTCGTGGGGATCACATCTTTATTCCAAGGCAGTATTCTACCATTTCAATTGATAATGGCCTAGAAATGGTTCACACCACTTGTATAAACTGAGCTGGAAGGGGTTAGCTTCCGGTTTCACTTGAATGAGAGAAATAAGGTATGGGTGTCTGCTGAAGTTTCCTGGCAGCTAATGGAGAAGAGAATCAGTTCTGAGCTGTTGAATTACCGGCAGCTTCCCCAGAAGAGAGGAGGGCAACCAAGAGAGATGAGAAACCATCAGAAAATAGGAGGTCACTTCAACAATGCAGGAAAAATATTCAGGAGAGTAGAAGCATGTATATTTGCATTTGCAGCAGTCCCAACACCTGAGTTAGTTCACTGACCTGGACACCTCTTAATCTACTGTAACAAAATAGCAAGTAATACACTTCTGTCATGAAATAATCACATAAACCTGTCTGTCCACCATATTTTAAGGACTTGTTTAGAGCTTTAAGCTCTGAGTAGCATCATCACATTCTCAAGCCTCATATATTTGGATGTGCTTACAATCCTTTTAACAGAAATTTACAATCTAGGGAAATTTCCTTCCACAGACTACAAGAATTTTGCCAAAGCAAAGTTCCTTGAAGCAATGCTTCCAGTTTAGAACTGCTACTTTAAGACTTCCCATCATGGTAGGGTGGCACTTTTAAAATCACACTTCTCAGGTAATTTGGAAATATTGGGTATTTGTTGCACACAACTGCACTGAAGGCTCTTGATTCACAATACCTGCAAGTGCGATATTTTGAACATGAAGGCAATGCTTCCTGGGCTTTCACAAGCAATTGGCAAGGGTTCCCCATGCAATGCCAATTTAGCCTGCATTCCTTTATGGATTACAGTCTCTAAGATGACTTTTCCTGAACTGTCATTAGTGGTGCAGTACCCCTGCTGACAGACATGTCATAACAAATTCCCAAAGCATTGATTATCCCACTATGAAGCCAACCTTAAGCAAGAAAAAATGATGGGTAAAGGAATCTACCCTCTGTAAACCAAGGATTTAAAGCTGCACATTTCACAAAGTCAGATTGGTTTTGAAATAGTTATTAGTCAAGCGACAGTATTTTTGAAATTAAAATAAACTTGACAACCGTATAATTTAAACATCCAAAGTAGACACTTGGAAGATACCACTGATTCTTGTAATGTAATATGTAATACACGATGCAACTAATCTGTTCTAATATAGGAGTCATAATGTTTATCTTTCTTTTGATTTTAAATCATGCTGTTTGAATTCCAGCATACAAGGTTTAAAACATTCCATTGAATTATCTTTGTTTTCTATTTTAATGATGGTGCTAACTAATTCAATAGAAAGAGTTGATGAAATAGTGTAAAGGAGAACATATGGCTTTAAGAGGTTTCTCAGGTTTATGCATTGGCATTCATATAAAGCCTAATATCAAGCTCTATCTGCATGTGAAGAAAAAGCAATGCAGTTGCTCTTAGCATTTATGTAAATTTGAAACACTTTCTCGATCTCAACCAGTCTGGCTGAGTTTGGGAACAGGCCACCATTTTGCAGTCGAATATTTCACTTTAATTACAACATCAGGCAACTTCATCCACTGAGAAATTTCAATCTCAAACAGCTGCTTCCGAATCCCCCAAATATGCTTTAATTTGAATTTAATTGCTGCAAGTGGAAATTAAGTAAAAGCTGAGTTATAGTAATGTTACATCTAAATTATAAAAAAAAATTACTATATTTCTTACACCATGTTACATGCCAGTGCATGAATGCAACTTTATGTTAAATTGTCCTCAGGGTTTTCTGATGCTTTGTGTGCAGCATAATTCTGAGTGCCCCTAAGAAAGTCGAGCTGTATTTATAATTGTTGGATATTTCTCCCCAAATTCCACAAAGAATGAAGACAATAGGAAAAAGATAAATGTATGTCACAGCAGACAGGGGACTGGGCTTGAATCCAAATGAACAAAACTCATTTGCAAAGGAAGCATCGTGCTTGGAATGTCAATTCCTATAAACTGAAGATAAAAATAGCTAATTTGTGAATCCCTGCGTACTAATTTAATCATTATTCAGAAATTCAATCTAACTTACTCTAGGAAACGATAAATGAAAGTTGTTAATTTTGAGAACCAAGTTTGCTCTGTGTGAAACAGAGAACATAAAGGCACATTTATAAAGTGCTCTAACATTAACAATAGTGCCAATTGTTAATGGCAGACAGTCATAGTGAAAGAACTATATGTGAATTTGCTCAATCTATTGCACAGAACAAACCTTTTCAACAACAACAAATAGTTACAGGATTATTTTTCGGGGCGTATTAAGTGCAGAAATAAATTTGTCCATGGATCACTTTTTGTTTGTATTTCCTGCACCATAAAGTCCCATCTAGGAATGTGCTATGAAGTTACAGGTGCAGCTTCAAATGCAGATTCAAGGATGTCTATTGGCTATTGATCGGTGTGTGGCATGATTTTTAGAGAAACGAAATTCTTTCATTCAGGGAAAAGGAGGACAATTACCTGGCTATTCAATGAACATGTATACTCTCATGTATACATGTTATACATAAATACTCTCCTGCAACTAGTGCTAATGTTCCGTGTCAGCTCCAGTAAATATGTGAGAGTCATTCCTCTAATAATCAAGTTTTGATACTAATGCAATAACTCAAGTGATTTCAGGCAGTCTGTTCCAGTGGTTCAGTTATTTGAGGGTATGTAAGTGGAAGGTAAATACAGCTATTCCTCTCCGAAATAAATTGAAACCAAGAAACAATTGGATCATGCTATTTCGTATTACTGTGATTAAGTAGTGGAAGCAAGCTTCCTGCTGATCTCCTATAAGATCTCAAAGACAAAAGCAATGAAATGCCATGAAGTACATGCAGTGTTGCAATGTAAGAATAGCAGCAGACAATTTGCACAGAGTAAGATTCTAAAAAGAGAATCGAAGAATTGACCAAACTGTTGTGTTCAGTATTCAGGCCAAGGATAAATGTTCTCCTGAATTCTGGAGATCCTTGCTGCCTATGACAGTTGCTTGAGAGGGAAGACGGAACTTTGATTTAACATCTTACCTGAACCTCCAAAGAGCAGCACACCCTATTAACACAGTGACAGATTCAAGGTGTGTTCAGATCTCTCCAGTTGGTATTAAAAACCACAATCTTCTTGCTCAGAAGTCTACCACTGAGTCAAACCTCTGACTCAGTGGTAGACTCCATTGAAGCTACAGCATTCCGACCTGGATATCCTTCCTACATAACTGTAAGTGCTCAAAATGTCAGCCTGCTTGTGATTCCTAATTAATCTGCTTTGTTTAGCACCTAACATGATCTAACTATGGTAGAGTAGAGAGAGGTTTGGTATTTTAGAAATAAAAGTGGTGGTTTCAATTTAGGACAGGAGTCACAGAATTAAGAAATGGTAATGGCATGGAAGTAGGCCATTTGGCCATTAAGTCCATGCTAGCTCATCGAGTCATGGAGTTATACAGCATGGCAACAGGTCTTTCGGCTCTAACTCATCCATGCCGACCAAGTTTGTCTCTCCCAGCTAGTCCCATTTGCCTGCATTTGGACCATATCCCTCGAAACCATTCCCATCCATGTACCTGCCTAAATGTTTCTTAAACATTGTAATTGTATCTGCCTCTACCACTTCTTCTGGCAGCTCGTTCCACATACCCACCACTATCTGTGTGAGAAAGTTTCCCCTCAGGTCCCCTTTAAATCTTTCCCCTCTCACCTTAAATTTATATCCTCTCGTTTTTAGACGCCCCTACTCTGGTGAAAAAGACTGTAACGAGACACCTTATCCGTGCCCCTCATGATTTTATATATCTCTATTAGGTCATCCCTCAGCCTCCTACATTCCAGGGAAAAAAGTCCAAGCCTATCCTGTCCTCTATTTATAACTCAAGCCCTCCAGTCCCGGTAACATCCTTGTGAACCTTTTGTGCTCCATTTCCAGATTAATGACATCCTTCCTACAGTTAGGTGACCAGAACTGCACACAATACTCCAAGTCTGGTCTCACCAGCATCTTGTATAGCTATAACAAGATGTCCCAACTCTTGTATCTGGAGGAACTTAGCAAGCCAGGCAGCATATATGAGTTCTTGCAGCTTTTTGTGTCCCGCTGAGTTCCTCCAGCTTTTTGTGTGGTTTGCTCCAGATTCCAGCATCTGCAGTCTCTTGTGTCCCAACTCCTGTTTTCAGTGCCCTGACCGATGAAGGAAAATGTGCCAAACACCTTCTTCATGACCCTGTCTACTTGTGTCCCCACTTTCAGGGAACTATGTACCTGTACCCCTAGGTCTGTAGATAACAGTAATCCAGTTCAACCAGAACCCCCTCCCCACTGCCTGCAAATAATTTCCTTTCAGGTCCCTTGAATCTATCTTCACATCTACATCTGGCAATGCTCTCCAAGGTTTCTCCTTGTGCCACTTTTGATACTTATGCCAATTTCCTTAATCCTATGTCCCCGTTGTTCTTGGCCCTTCTGCCAGTGGAAACAGTTTCTCGCCATTTACTCTGTATACACCATTCATTTTTAGGATCTCCATCAGATCCCCTCACAAACTCCTGTGTTCCAAGGAAAACAGTCCCCGCTGCTCAGTCTAACCACATAACTCAAGTCCCTTATCCCTGGAATCATCTAAGTAAATCTCTTCAGTACTTTCTCTAAAGCTTTTGTGTTTTCCTTATAATGTAGCACCCAGAACGGGACACATTACTCCATTTGTGGTCAGATTAGTATTCTGTAAAGGTTCATCAGGACTTTCTTGCTTTTATACTTTGTCATGATAAAAAGAGGACAGGATGCCGTATGCTTTTATAACCACTTCCTTAACCTTCCTTGTGAACTACAAGCATATATTCATATCTCTCTCTTCTCTTGCACTCATTTTAGAATTGTTCCTTTTAGTTTATATCACCTCTCCTCACTTTTCTATCCAAGATGCAACATTTCACATGTCTCAGCACTTGACCGGCCTCTCTTTATCTTTTTGAAGTCTATTACCACCATCCTCTCGAATCACTACACCTCCAAGTTTTGTGCTACTTTATAGATTTGTACATCAAAGCCAAGTCATTTATATATATTAAGGAAAGCAGTGGTCCCAGTACTGTCTGCTGGGAAACTCCACAGTTCACTTCTCTCCAGTCTGGAAAACAAACTTTCACTACTCCACTGTTTCCTGCAATTTAGCCAATCTTCCATGCTGCTTCAGCCCCTTTCATTCCATGGGCTTCAGTCAAGATGATAAGCCTATTATGTAACACCTTATCAAACGTCTTTGGAAGTCCATTAATGCAAATTAATTGCAATTCTCCATTCAAACCTCTCTGTAACTTCATCAAAAGCCCTCTAGTTAGTTAAACACAATTTGACTTTATCAAATCCATGCTGACTTTCTCTAATCAATCCACACTTGTCCACATATCTGCTAATTCTGTCTTTGATTATTGCTTTTAGAACTTGCCCTACAACTGATGTTAAACTGATTTGATTTTTTTTTTTAACAAAGGCCAACAGAAGAGGGACTGTCAAACATTTGTAATGTAATTCTTCTGAAATGTTTAAATGTAAAGTTCAGGAATATTTTAGTTTAGCATCTGTGGAATTCTTTCTGACATTTAAAGAAATGCAATATAATGAGAAAAAGTGCCAAGAATGTTCCTTTGTATATGCAGCTGGGTGAGCTTGGATATTAGCAAGTCTTATTGATATTGAGGAACAGCAATCATCCTGCATTCCCCATTCAAGATGAAAGCTAAAATGAGGCACATGTTCATTCTTAAGTAAAATACTCCTTTGGAGAGATTTCATTTCTAAATCTTGATTCATTGTTGAAATTATACATGTTTACATATTTTGCCTGATGGCCCATTTTTTGTTGCCATGGATAGAAAGTGAAACGTTTTCAAAGGTAAATATCCATACAGGGTTTTCACTCGTGATTTATTGCAGGATGTCTTGCTCTTATTTTTGAGCTTGGGCACAGATAGCACAAGATAAGATAAGATATCTTTATGTACATCGAAACACACAGTGAAATGCATCTTCTTGCGCAGAGGTTCTGGAGAGAGCCCGCAAGTGTCACCACACTTCCCGCGCCAACATAGCATGCCTGCAACTTCCTAACCCGTACGTCTTTGGAATGTGGGAGGAAACTGGAGCACCCGGAGGAAACCCACACAGTCAGGGGGAGAATGTACAAACTCCTTACAGACAGCAGCCAGAATTGAACCCAGGTCACTGGCGCTGTAATAGCTTGGAAGAAAGCTCCTTACTTGTCCCCACATGACAGATAACCTTCACTTATTGAGTCAGAGTTCTTTTGAACCTTCTTCAGAAAGAATGTAGTTTTAAAATGCTTTTGAAACTGGGTGTTCTTGATTTTCAGGATTTAAAGCTTTAAACCAAAATCACCAAGGAAACATTAGTTAATTTTGCAAAAGTTTCTTAGGATGAGGAATCCTGCATTGTGAATTACAAATCTTGGTGGTAACTTCGTGAGAATATATTGAGCATGGGCTTTGAATCAAGTAATTAAGCATCGGTTTCACAAATTCACAGGCCTCGATCCTGCATACAGTGACAATGCAACAACACACACTGCCGGTCTTGAAGAAAGCAACCCAAAAAAGATCTAACAAATCATTAAGGGGTAGATTTCCCCTCTTTAATCATTGGGTGCCATGAGGCATCAACTCCATGGGTTCTCTAACACCAAGTAAGAGTTATATCACCCAGTTGCCCTGAACACAAACCTCCGCAGACAGTAAGCAAGGAAGTAAAAACCCCAATTTTTTTTAACCAAATTTTTAAATGTTTTGTGGAGAATAAAATAATTATTGGAACATTCACTGGAGAATCAGGTTGGAAGCTGCAACATCATGAATGTTTGACATTTTAAAAAATTATTTTAAAGAGCATGGAATTCTGATATAATTATATAAAGTGTGACAATACATTGGATAAAATTAGAGTCAGAAAGGTTGTTAATCAATAATTATAATCAAGATATATTATGTCATTAAAAACTCATTTACACTTTGTGGAACAATTTGTAAAGTTTTCAGGGTATTTTATCAGAACTATGGTTCATAAAAGCTACAGTTCCTGTCAGTTTACTGATTTATGCAGATTTCATTGGAGAAGGCTGCAAAATGGAGCACCTTGTGGAAGAGCTGGGAATCACTGACAGCAACTTCTGGATTTCTGTGTTCAAGTATAGTATACATAATACCAATGTTACTGCCAGATTTCCTCCATTGTAACATTGGTTATCTCACCATTATTTGCACTACAAATTACAAAACTATTACAGTAATTATTTTGGATCTTTCCCCATTGATAAAGATATCTTTTAATCTAAAAAGTATCTGAGGCAAAGGAAAGCCATTTTCCAGTTTTAACCATTGCACTTGGATTCCCATTATAAAACTGTTTTGCAAAATGTCCCTTAAAACACTTATGCTTGGGAGTTTTGTTGTGAATTTGTGTTTGGCTGCAGGTGAAGATTGTGTTCATAAATCTGGCATAGCATTCTCCGAGTTGCTAATGCATTTGAAATCACTTTGAGTCACATCTCCTACTTGCTAGTTTAGAGTTTATCTAAAGTGAAACTGTCAATTACATCTGTGAAAAGTTTATCAGAGTTCTAAATCATATGCTGTTGCTCAGTGCTGACAAAACACTCATCTGAATGCTTTGACTCCATAGCACATTGAGTGAAGATGTTTTCACTTGGCTTCCTAATAGACTGAAAGATTTCACTTAACAACAGAAGCCTTAAGTTTTTGGGGTCAGAGAGAAATTGCTTCTGGGTGCAAATGCAATTGGACTGTTTTGATAAATAAAAAGGGCTATTAAATATGCACAGGAATGTGTACAGCCCAAACTTTAAAAACTTCTTTGAATTTCAGTCTGATGAACTCAAAGGATTCCCCTGAATAGGATGACCAGTTTGTATGATAACAACATTTTGCATTTATATGATGACTTAATGTGGAAAAATATCTTCAGGTATTGGGAATATGTTGTTCTACAATGTCTCGCAATCAAAAGCAGCAAATATTGGGAAATATTTATATCCAGGATGCTTGCTCAGGAAAACAACATGCATTGGAAATTCTATTTTGTTATACTATCTTCTTATGTGCTGCACAATAGTTCTATATTTGAATCAGTGCACACGCAAAACTCATACTTTGTATTTAGGAAAATAAGAACGTGTGTGAATTAGGAGCAGGAGAAGGCCATTTGGCCCTTCCAGCCTGCTCTGCTGTTCATCAAGTGATAGCTGATCTTCTACCTCATTGCTATTTTTCGATGATTCCCTTAATATCCAGATATTCATTGATCCCTATATTGAATGAACTCAATAACTGAGTCTCCATATCCTGGCGAGGTGGAGAATTCCAAAGCTTTACCATCCTAAGTATGAAGAATTTATTTTCCTCATCACAATCTTCAATGGCCCTACCCCTTATCCTGAGACTGTGATCTCTAGTTCTAGACTCCTCAGCCAGGGAAATGTCCTTCCTGCATCCTATCAAGCACTGTGAGAGCTTAGTATGTTTCAAGGTAATTTCCTCTCATCCTTCTAACCCTAGAGAATACAGGCATAGTTTACTCCAACTGTCCTTGGAGGCAAACCCACCATTCCTGGAATCAGTCTAGTGAATCTTTGTTGCACTCATTCTCTGGCAAGTATATCCTGTTTTTTAGGAAGGTCCTTACAAATTTCTGAAGGCATCTTGTAATGTGAACCTGCCTGTCTGTGATTTTGATATTCATTGCTGACATAAGTTCTACCTCAAAATAAATTGAGAAAAGATATGAGAAGTTAGGTAATCATTCCAAGTAACACTCGCTGTATTGTTCAGCTCTCGAATGCTTATCGCTAAGGCAATTGCTTGTCACTCAGAAGACATTCAAACCCAAAAGATTTTTTTTAATTGAAGTGAAGGATAATAACACAAGACATTATTGAAAAAGAAATTTCTTTATAGAATTGCTTGACTTAATGAAGCCATAATGGGTTGTAGCTTTATAAAGGCTTGGGACAATTCATCTTGATGTTATAAGGGGAAAAAAAAACTGACACGTGGAACTAAAAGACAAAGAAGCTTTTAGGACCATCAGAATAAGGATTTTAATGTGATGAACCAATGTAGAGAGCATTTCTTGAAGCTGTAAAATAATTGTATATAAGCAATACTTCAGAGGTGCTATAACAAGTAGGAGCAGTGTTCTGTAGATCTGAAAAAAATTAGCTCTGCCACTTTCACACTGAGGCATTGGTTACTGCTCATTTCCTGATGTGCAAGTAACGAAAGAGCAATCCACAATGGTTTTATCATCGTCAGCATTCAGTAGCTAACTAATGTGCAAAGACTCAGCCAATAATGAAGTCATTACATGCATGACAAGGTCTTCATTCATGCGCTTCTTTACAGACTCCATGAACTGTTGTTTTATTTAATCAAAAAAAATTTACACTTGAATACAGCTGCAGTACCAGTTAACAGTGGACCAGCTGCCTCAGTGCCAGAACCATTGCACAATGACTGCTTTAACACTTCTTGATGTTTGCTTCCGAAGCTCACAAGAAGTGACAGGTGTGATTTACTTGAAGGGCACAACCTGTTTTATTTCCCCCTATCTTTCATCTGTGCACCTCCATTGGTCCCAGTGTAGTAATGGATCACTGGTAGATTTTGACATGCCCCTATCACTGCTGGATCTAGGAAATGAACACGCCGACTGCAAACTTCTCAGCTTGGGGCCCTTAGGCAGTCCTCCTTAATTACAGGCTGTTTTTCTGTGTGCAAACAGGGGTGAAAGTGGCACAAATTTGACAGTAAATATTAATCATTCACTTGATTAGAAACATGACTTTCGGAATGGAGAGAGAAGTGATGTCTATGTAAGTGGCAGATGCAGAGAACCAGGGACAAGTATTAGATGTATCAGGTCACAATGGCAGAGATCAAGTCTGCTGGGCCTCTATTATTTTGGGTTTAGAAGAATGAGAGGTAACCTTTTTGAAACATACCAAATCCTCTAATTGCCTAAATGTTAGTCACATTGTGCACTGAAAAGGGTCATTGACTTCAGGGCATGGGTTGTGACAAGAGCTTTGCACCCTTAAAGAAGAAGCTGACAGAAATCGTTATCAATATCCTAATACTCCAGCCTGGATAACTAGCACATACCCACATCTAATCATTCAAGTCAGCTCTCAAAGCTTATTCCAAGTCTTCCTCCCACTTAACAAATTAAAACACAGTGTCTTTGGAAGTGGTTGATAGCAAATGTTCACTTCAGTGAAATATAACACACGTGCAGAGTGGTTGCATTTCATTTGTTTTTGTGTACTGTATATCCAGTGTAAACACCTCAAAAAAAGGTTTTGCTTTTACATCACTTGCTTCATACGCAGCCTTCTGCTTTGAAGTGCAGTCACTGATACTGTGGAGACAAATGTGACAGCTGCTTTGCATATGGCAATTGTGTTATAAATTGAAAATTAATCTCTGCTTCAGTGAGAAAATTAGCCAGGAAACCAGAAGGATTGCTGCCTGCTCCTTCCAATGTCAAAGGACATTCAGCATCCACTGATCAGGCAAATGAGGTCTTGCCTCAACATTTCATACAAAGGATGACCCCTGGACCAGCTGTAGATTAGCACCACCCACATATCAGCTTTGAATATGAGAAATTCAGCTCATGGCTGTCCATTTTGTAACCAGGTAATATAACTAATAAAAAAATCCCTCAAGGTACATGGCCAGACATAAAAAGTGATAATCATACTTTGCTTATGTATTTTCTGGTTCCTGTATTTCAAAGGTCGTTTGCAACCACTTCCAATGTTATATTTCTAAGCTGGCAGTCTGTTGCATCAAATCAACCTGGAAGTGGTGGACCCCACATTGACTGGGACATCTTTTATTTGTCCAGGTGTTCCTCCTTAAATCTGCAGATCCTACAGTGATTGTTTGACTCTGAATGCAAAACTCAGGTACAGGTAGGCAGAGGTTTTGCTGTTAATGCACCAGGGCTCGAGCAGTTCACCTCTTACGAGGGCCACTAGAGGCCTAAAAAAGAGGCAGAAAGACATTTTATTCTTGTCATTACAGACAATGTGGGTCTCTCCTTCAGGTGACTCCAACCCACTTCCAACAGGAGCAACACATAAAGCGCTGGTGGAACTCAGTGGGTCAGGCACCATCTATGGAGAAAAATGGACAGTTGAAGTTTTGGGTCGAGACCCCAGTCCAGATGGAGGGTCTTGACCTGAAACGACAACTGTCCATTTCCCTCCTTAGATGCTGCCTGACCCACTGAGTTCCTCCAGCACTTTGTGTGTTGCTCCAGATTCCAGCGTCTATGGTCTCTTGTGTCCCAACAGGATCCAAATGCTGCCAGGGACATGAGTGAACTTGCCTTCGTGCTCCAAGAAGAGAGTGCATCCCTCTTGCCCTAACTGATTGACACCCACTGGGTATCTGCAGATTACCAGCTGCATTCTGATGAGGCCCGTGTTAAATCTGGCACAGGTCGCAGGTAGGCAAGGAGCAGTCACTCCATCAGCTTTGGGAACAAGGTGAATTTTTCTCATGGATATCAGATTGAGTTGGTGTGATACCAGAATTCATTAAGCTTGACTCAAAAAAGTGCTACCAAATGATCCTAGCATGGTTCAAGTACACAGCACCAACCTTTGAATACAGGTACCAGGACATACGTAAGTAATGTATAATTAATCATTTGTGGCAGGCCATTCACCTCAAAGGAATACTTATTAGTTATATTTAGTATTGGAATAGATATTGAATTACCACAAAATTGTAAAATTTATATGCACTATGAAATTTTTGATTTGAATAGCTTACTTTATCCCTCCCAGAAGAGTTCTGCTTTAAAGCGGTTGCCCTTGGATAGGTCATGTCTGTTTTCTGTTCTAATATCTGTGTATGCTCTATATGATTAGTGGATTAAATAACTGAATCAAAATCCTCATCAAAATGCTAATAATCCATTCTTTGTAGAAACTCAGCCGGACCTTGCCTTGCATTTCAATATTCAGATTTGTCTTTGTATCCTCACAGCTTGCACCCATGAGTTCCTACATCAGTGGCACAATGAACTCCATTGCTATTCTGTCAGGTCCCCGTGGCAAGCACTGCATAACTGCAAGCAAGGGCAGTTAGAGTTTTCACCAGAGAAAGATGCACATTTAGGAATGTTTATACTTGATAAAGATGGTTCTACAGCTATTAAAATTTCTTTAGTTTTTCCAGAATTTTGACACATCTATGAAAAATTGAGCATTGCAATCTATCAATCAAGCATACACTTGGAAAATGATGCAGACCTATTTCTTTTAATCATTAGTATAAGCAGAGGTATTAGTGCAAATATAAAGCAGTTTCAGGTGGCCCACCCAGCTATGACAGTCAGTTACTGTGCATACCAAAGTTCCACGTTTGATCCAGGGTGAAGACTGATGCCTGAGCTCCGATGTATCACTGGTAAGGGTGTAACAATTAGATCTAATACCCTGGGTCAGAGAAAGGAAAATCAGGCAAGATTCCTGATGCAAAAAACAAACTGCTGGAGGAACTCAACAGCTCAGTCAGCACCTGTGGAGGGAGAAGAATTGTTGACATTTCGGGTTGACACCCTACATCAGGACTAAGAGTGAAGAGGGAAGGTAGTGGGTATAAAGAAGAGAGGGGGAGGGGTGAGACTGCGACCAGTAGATGATAGCTGGACTGATGAGGAATAATGAGTGGATGGAGCCACATAGGGAGGGGAAAGTTCCTGATGGCTTTCAACACTGGAAAAGTGGTGATTGAGATTGGCTGTAATGTTCCCATAGTGTAAGTCTGCAATGCTCCTTGAGGAATGACAGTCCTCAATGAGATTGCAAGTGTGATCCCAAGGTTTGCAGGAAACGCAGACTATCAAGGACACTGTTTTCAGGTAAGGAGTGGAAGGAAGAAAACAGTGAAAAAATAGTCCATTGTTGTTAGAATTTAAACCGCAAGTTGATGATTTGATTTAACTTCTGTTATTTCTTAATCCAAAGAAATCCATGGAAGGTTTATATATTTGAAATGGATCCAGATATAATTTGGTTCGAAGTTGTCTCTACTTATAATTGTGATGAAACAAAACATAAAAACAATTTAATGCCCAAATTAATTTTTACATTATTGATGGCCAGAATGTCAACAGCAGAAGGTTTCATTGTAACAATCAGACCCCAATAGGAGGAAGGGCGATTTGATTATAATGTTAAAGCTTTAAATATCTGGTCAATGGAAACATTGGGAAGGAGTTAACAAGCAGTGAGATAATGAGTTACTTCATCACAAAAAAAAGTAAAGTGAATTTGACACCTTAATTGTGTAAACTTTGTGCAATGTATGTTATTTGTAAAAACAAGGCAAGCATAATTTGCAAATGGGAATAAAGTTGGAATGCAGCAGTTTTCCATCCAGAACATTGGAATGTACAGATTCAGTTAGCACCATACTCTTCAAATCATACACCATATTATTCAATATTAGGCTAAAACTGTAAAACTGTATGATTCAGATCAGCCTATGTGAGAAAGTGCACTGATGTACCAAGGGCAATGGAACCGTTTTATGCAAAGCATTTCAACATAGAAAGTTCCTGTTTTCAATTGGTATCTGACTTGTGCCTCAGCCTCTGTTGAGGTCGGCTGAGGCACAAGTCAGATACCAATTGAAAATAAGTGCAGGTATCATAATGAGCAACTAAACCACACTCATTGATTGTGGTGCAAGCACACACCAAATTTGTATTGCCCTCTGGTTTCAATGATTTCAGCATTCACCTACCATTAATCATGGAGCTGTTTGGATGATGTATTGGCAGGGGACTGATGTAAGTGGCTCAAGGCAGCAGATGTGGAGGAAGTGAATCTGAACTGAAGCTCACTGGGGCCAGCATCTCGCCTTCTGTCAAACTTCTCAGTGCTTAAATGTCAGAGACCGCAATTTGCAGGCTTCAACTGCATAAAACAACACTAGAAAGCACCAAAACTTTGTGGGACTGTGGCCCAGAATTACCTCCCATCAAAGGCAGTCAGGACGTTCTAGGCAGTCTGAGGCTGATTGACTGCTGAGACCTCCTCAGGTCTTGCCAGATGCCTCTCCGGTGTGAAGGTTCAGCTTGTTTAGGCCCTCTGTGTCTGATTCTGGCTAGTGGGGGGTTAGTGGGGAGTGAGTCAGGAGAGTGGGCTGAATTCAGCTCCATCTGACCCATTCTGCCACTCTAAAGGTGATAAAGCAGCCCTTTAACATGCTATAACGTGAGGAACTGATGATCCCTTTAAGTTGTGCAGGTGGAAAGATTTTCCTCCAACTGAATGTATGTAAAAGCTAGCTAACATTGAGAACATTGAGCTCTAATTTAAAAGTTCAGGCATCAGTCGAGATTGGAGGTGGTTCACATGGCTTTGCACCATCCCAGGGACATGCACTAAAGCCCTCACTGACATTGTATCTGGTGCGAATGATCCCAGTAGTGCATGCGTGCACAGCAGATGCCATTTTGGAGATTTGAGAACACTTGTAATGCACAAAGAATGAATGCTAATGATCCAAGCTTCTCGCTGCACAATTTGGAAAATATTTGTACACTTCCCAGTGGCCATCCAAAGAGCAGCAAAAGAAAAAAATCTAGAAACATGTTGGGAGATAATGCTATTGATTTTTGGAAGGAAATTGGTCACATGGGTGTTCAAGCAGATGCTTTGTGTGTGTGGATGTAGTGAGTGGAGTCTCTCTGCCAACTGCAGCTGCTGCCAGCCCCATTTATATGTTTGTGGCTGCGAGAGACTTTCACTAATCCAAATGGGGCTAATTTGCATCTATTGGTCAATAATCCAAACATATTTTTGTAAACATGCACTTCCCATTTGGAGCTGTGCCAGCACAGCTTTTTTGACATTTATAAGTAATCTATTTTGGGAAAATAATTGGAAAATTTAAGTCCATAATATTAATCCTTGTCAATGAAATACTGTCGCAGAATGGAAAGTAACCACAGACCAGGAACTTTACACCGAGGCACAGATGCAGGAATCTCACTGATTGAGGGGTGGTATATCTGAGTGTCTTTAACATACGAACACAAATCAAATGTTGTGGGGAGATTACATGCTCGGAATAGAGCCACCCAATTGTCCCACCAAACAAATTAAGCAAAGGGAAGTTAGACAAGAGATTTTTTCCTTCCACTTGATTTTCTTCCTCAAGTTGCATTCTGGCAAGTCCAAGCATATGGTGAAAATTATGACGCAAGTTTGTAATAAATGCCCTAAAAATTGTTGGAGATGTTAAAAAATGTTAAAATGATTCATCACAGCTGCAGTTAATGTAAGTTATGAAATAATAGGTAAAATTATAATCACTACCTATCAGTTTTATAGTTAAATTCTGTAGGCTCTTTAACACTTCATAAGCAAATGTATGTTCATTATGATCATAATGATTTTCATATCATCTAATTATTAAAGGAATCGCAGAGATATTTTCCAAATCTACCAGGACCCGTGAATGATTGCCACCAAAATCAGATTGGCTGGCCATTCACCATATTTCTTTTGAGGTTTTTGACCGTACCCAAAATAGCTGGCCTATTTCTCTTCAAAGCAAGTCACTGTAAATTAATTACTTTGAGATCTTCCGCAGAGACGTGATCAAGCACCAAATAAATGCAAGTGATGTAATGAAACATAAATCTCTATGTTTCTTTAATTAAAGCTAGTTGTTCATTACTTGCCAGTGTTCCACTCACTCAGTGCACATATTAATCATTACCTCCTGGCAGTCCATGACAATTCCTCGATTACCATATCTACATCTCCTTTTGACACTTCCTAAGGCAAAGAATCATGAAGGTTTGCATTTTAGAAACTTAAGAGAAACAAAATTTCCAAACGTTATGCAGGTGTGCTCTCCACTTTTATTGCATTTTCACATTCAGGTTGGAGCAGTTGTCCGGTGGTGCATTGCAAGCTTCTAGTACCTGGAACTTTACATTGTTGCCATTGCAAATGGATGGAATAGGCCTGAAAAACAACAACAATAACTTGCATTTATATTGTTCCTTTAAAGTACTAAAACAGCTGATACTGGTCCAGAGGAAGATGATCAAACAAGATGTGAG
Source organism: Pristis pectinata (assembly GCF_009764475.1). Classification (NCBI taxonomy): domain Eukaryota; kingdom Metazoa; phylum Chordata; class Chondrichthyes; order Rhinopristiformes; family Pristidae; genus Pristis; species Pristis pectinata. The sequence goes on along the minus strand of NC_067405.1, from coordinate 103,010,118 downwards.
ATTGAGCCACATGAGGAGATATTAGGAAAAGTGAACGAGGAATCAGATTTTAAGAACTTAGATAAGTACACAAGAATACAAGAAAGCAAGAGCAGGAGTAGGCCACCTGGCCTCTCCAGCCTTCCCTGCCATACAATATGATCATGGCTGATCTGTCCCAGGCCTCATCTCCCCTTCCGTATCAGTTCCACACGAAGTTCAATTCCTCAATATTTAAAAATTGGGATTAATGTAAATGGCTGATTGATGTTGGTGTGGACTCTTGGCCCAAAGGATCCGTTTCTGTGCTTTATCTTTCTATAACTCTAAACATTTATCCACAAAATTTATCCTAATACCCCCAGTGATCAAACCTCCACGGCACTTTGGTGCAGAGAATTCCAGTGATTCATCATCCTTTGGGAAAAAAAAACTCCCTCAGTTTTAAAATGACCGCCCCCTTCTAACTATATTCCCTCCTTTGAGATACTCTCATAAGTTCTAAACATCTCAACATCTACCCTGTCATATCCCCTTATCCTTCTAAACTCCAAAAAATACTGACCCAACTTCTTTAGCTGGTTGTGGCACCCAAGAATTAGCCTGATAAATCTCTTCTGGATTCAAGTATATCTCCTCTGAAATGGGGACCAAAACTGTGCACAGTGCTCCAGGTGTAGCCCCATACAATGCATAGAATCATACTGCACAGAAATTAGCCCTTTTGGCCCACCTTGTCCATGTGATGCCTGTCTATGCTAATCCCATTGTAACAATACTTTTTAAACTCCATCCTCCTTACAATAAAGACCAATATGCCATTTGCCTTTGTGTGATTCATGTCCAAGAACACCAAGACCTTTCTGAACTCCCCCATTTGCAATTTTTATCTATTTATATTATAATCTGCCTTTTGATTCTTCTTACCTAAGTGCACATCTTCACATTTCCCACATTAAATTCCACTTGCTAAGTTATCATCCATTCACCTAAACCTATCTATATCCTGTTGCAGAGTCCAAATATTCTCAATGCAACATGCCCTCCACCTATTTTCATATCATTGGCAAACTTGCATAACTCAAACTCTGCTCCCTCCTGCAAGTCATTAATACAGGTATTAAATAACTGAGGGCCAAGAACTGATCCTTGGAGCACTCCACTGGTACCAAGAGAGGGCACGTGAATGAGGGCAGGAAATGAATTCTGGTGCTTCAGGAATATGAAACCAAAGGCACAGTTGCCAACAGAGGCTCAATGAAAATCACAGATCCAGACTGAAGGAGTACAGAAATCTCAGAGAGCTGTGGACTGGAGGAGGTTACCCACATTCAGAAGTGCCATGGATGGAATGGCCTGAAAACAACAAAGAGAATGTTAAAGTCGATGTAATTCAAAACTGGGAGTCAACTTGCAGCCAATTCAACAGGACTTTGCTGTCTTTATCATTGCTCGCACAGAGTTTTGTATGAAAATTAAAAAAAACTGCAGATGCTCAAATAAAAAATGCTGGAAGGACCCAGCAGGTCAGGCAGCAACTGTGTAAAAAGAAAGAGAATTAACGTTTCGAGTCAAAAATCCTTCGTCAAAACTGATCAGACCTGAAATGTTAGCTCCGTTTCTTTCTCCACAAGTGCTGCCCGACCAGCTGAATGTTTCTGGCATTTTCTGGTTTTCTTTTGGAGTTTTTGACAAATTGAAGCCGACAGATGGTGGAGGGTGAGAGGCCAGTCAGACGTGTGTTGGAACCAGTCCAGTGATTCCTACGTAGTCGCTGGTCCAAAATCCAGCAACTCCCTGCCCAACAGCACCGTGGGGGTAGCTGCGCCAGAAGGACTGCAGGGCTTCATCACCACCTTCTCCAGAGCAATTAGGTACCAGCAATAAATGCTTGCCTTGCCTTGCCTTGCCAGCAGGACCCACATCTCTCAAATATTTTTCTGAAAACACTAAGAAGGTCACAGACGAGCATTTCAGCAGCAGGTAAGCTGACGTGGAGTTAACACAGGCAATGGTCAGAGGTGAAAGAGGGCTGAAACTGACTGTGAAATGAAACTCTGGGAGGATATTAGGAACATAGAGCATTACAGCTCAGTACAGGCCCTTCGGCCCATGATGTTGTGCCGACATTTATAAGATAAGATAGCTTTATTAGTCACACGTACATCGAAACACACAGTGAAATACATCTTTGCATAGAGTGCAGCAGTTCCCTTTCAGGTACGGTGAGTGTATTTAAAAAGCTTAATAAGTGGAGGGCAACTGAAGGGTTAAACAGAGTGTTGAGTGCTTGATTAGAGGGAGTGTGTTCTTCAGGTAATTGGCAAGGACAAATATAAGGAGGGGTAACTGAATAGGAGTGGTCAGTGTGTGAGTGGCTCAGGGTAGGAGTGGAGTGTTGAGGCTTTGGTGAGCAGTGGCTGAGGAAGAGCTTGCTCCCAGAGTGGTAAGGTTGGGTAAGTTCCTTTAATTAACTTAGGAGTAGGTAGTGATGGCAGCAGTTAGGGCAGTTGTGTGTTCTGTATGTGGGAAGTCAGGGACAGCACACTTGTCCCTGATGACTACATCTGTAAATGGTGCATCCAGCTGCAGCTCCTGACAAACTGAGTTAGGGAGCTGGAGCTGGCTGAACTCTGAATCATATGTGAGGCAGAAATAGACAGGAGTTTCAGGGAGATAGTCACCCCTAAAAGACAGGAGGCAGGCAGCTGGGTGACTGTCAGGAAAGAGAAGGGGTATAGACAGAGCAGAACACCCCTGTGGCTGTTCCCATCAACAATAAGTATACTGTTTTGGATACTGCTGGTGGGGATGACCTACCAGGGACAAGTTGTAGTAGTTGTATTTCTGGCATCAAGATAGGACCCTTGGCTCAGAAAGGAAGGAGGGAAAAGAAGAGAGCAGTACTGATAGGGGATTTGATAGTTAAGGGGACAGATAGGATGTCCTGTGGGAGAGATTGAGAACCCTGGATGGTCTATTGCCTCCCCGATGCCAGAGTCTGTGATCTGAGTTCTTGATATTCTCAGGAGGGAGGGTGAGCAGCTAGATGTTGTGGTCCACGTAGGGACCAATGATGTGGCTAGGAAGGCGGAGGTCCTGGTTAGAGAATTAGGTGTGAAGTTGAAGGACAGGACCTCCAAGGTTGCAATCTCAGGATTGCTACCCATGCCACAAGCTAGTGAGGCTAAAAGTAGGAGGATCATGCAGCTAAATATGTGGCTAAGGAAATGGTACAGGAGGGAGGGCTTCATGTCTCTGGACAATTGGGCTTCCTTCCAGGGAAGGTGGGACCTGTTCTGACAGGATGGTTTGCACCTGAACTGGAGGGGGACTAACATTCTTGCAGGTAGGTTTGCTAGTGCTGCTCTGGGGGGGGTTTAAACTAGACTTGCGGGGGGGGGGGGGGGGAAGAAACCAGTGTTAGCGCAGATAGTGAGGTGGAGGAGGAAAGGTCATGTGAGGACTGCAGGTATAGACAGACACCAAAGATTTGTATGTGATAGAAATGTTCTCAGGTGCATCTATTTCAATGCAAGAAATATTGTAGGTAAGGCAGATGATTTTAGGGTGTAGATTGGCATGTGGGATTATGATATTATTGCTATTAGTGAGACTTGGATGCAGGAGGGGCAGGACTGGCAGCTTAATGTTCTGGGGTTCTGTTGTTTCAGACATGAGAGAGGGGGAGGGGTGGAAGTGGGGGAGTTGCATTACTAGTCAGGGAAAATATCACAGCTGTGTGTAGACAGGACAGCATGGAGGGCTCGTCTAGAGACTCCATATGGGTGAACCTGAGGAACAGGAAAGGTGTGACCACACTAATAAGGTTGTATTATAGACTGCCCAATAGTCAGAGAATTGGAGGAACAAATCTGTGGTGAGATAGCAGACTGATGTAAGAAACAAAGTTGTAATAGTAGAGGATTTTAACTTTCCACATTGACTGGGACTCCCACACTGAAAGGGCTGGATGGCTTGGAATTTGTCAAATGTGTTCAGGAAAGTTTTCTAAATCAATATATAGAGGTACCAATGAGAGAATGCAATACTTGATCTCCTATTAGGGAACCAGACAGGTCAGGTGACAGAAGTATGTATAGGTGAACATTTTGGGTCCAGTGACCATAATGTCATTAGTTCCAACTTAATTATGGATAAGGACAGGTCTGGTCCTTGAGTTGAGGTTCTAAATTGGAGAAAGGCCAATTCTGTGGAAATGAGGATCTAGGAAGAGTGGATTAGGATAGGTTGTTTTCTGGTAAGGATGTGCTCAGTAAGTGGAAGGCCTTCAAAGGTGAAATTGAGTGCAGAGTTTGCATGTTCCTGCCAGGATTAAAAACAGTTAACAAGCATAGGGAACCTTGGTTTTTGAGGGATATTGGTGATCTGATTAAAGACGTATTTAGCAGGTATAGGCAACTAGGAACAAATGAGGTACTTGAAGAGTATAGAAAAAGTAAGAAAATCCTAAAAAAGGGAAATCAGGAAGGCAAAAAAGACATGAGGTTGCTTTGGCAGATAATGTGAAGGTAAACCTGAAGAGTTTCTACAAGTATATTGAGTAAAATGATAGTAAGGGACAAAATTGGTCCCCTAGAAGATCAGAGTGGTTGTCTGTGTGGAGCCTCGAGATGTGGAGATCTTAAACAGTTTTTTGCATCAGTATTTACTCAGGAAACTGGCATAGTGGATATGGAAGGAAGGGAAACAGGCAATAGTGCCATGGAACATAGAGATTAAAGAGGAGGAGGTGCTTGTTGCCTTACAGCAAATAAAGGTAGATAAATCCCCCCAGGCCTGTAAGATATTTCCTCAGACCTTGAGAGAGACTAGTGTAGAAATTGCAGGGGCCCTTGCAGATGTATTTAAAATGTCCTTAGCCACTGGTGTAGTACTGGGGGGTAGCTCATGTTCCGTTCCTTAAAGGATCTAAAAGTAAACCAGGTAATTACAGGCCAGTGAGCCTGACATCAGTAGTGGGTAAATTATTGGAAGATGTTCTGAGATCAGATATACAAGTATTTGGACAGCCAAGGGCTGATTAAGGAAGGTCAGCATGGCTTTGTGCATGGTAGATCATGTTTAATGAATCTTGTAGAGTTTTGAGGAGGTTACCAAGAAAGTAGATGAAGGAAAGGCTGTGGATGTTGTCTACATGGACTTCAAGGCCTTTGTCAAGGTCCCACATGGGAGGTTATTTCAGAAGGTTCAGACACTAGCTATCCATGGAAAGGTTGTAAACTCTATTTGAAATTGGCTGTGTGGGAGAAGACAGTGGTAGTGGATGGTTGTTTCTCAAACTGGAGGCCTGTGACTAGTGGTGTGCCTCACGGGTCTGTGCTGGTGCCATTGTTGTTTGTCTATATCAATGATCTAGATGTGGTAAATTGGATCAGCAAGTTTGCTGATGATACTAAGATTGGAGGTGTAGAGGACAGCAAGGAAGGCTCTCAAAGTTTGCAGAGGGATCTGAGCCAACTGGAAGAATGGACCAGGAAATGGTAGATGGAATTTAATGTAGACAAGTGAGGTGTTGCATTTTGAAGGACAAATCAAGGTAGGACATGCACAGTAAATGGTAGGGCACTGAGGAGTGCAGAGGAACAAAGGGATCTGGAAGCTCAGACACATAATTCCCTGAAAGTGGTGCCACAGGTAGACAGGGTTGTAAAGGCTTTGGCATCCTGGCATTCTTAAATCAAAGTATTGAGTAAAGGAGTTGGGATGTTATGGTGAGGTTGTATAAGTCATTGGTGAGGCCAAAGTTAGAGTATTATGTGCAGTTCTGGTCACCTAACTATAAGAAGGATATTTTTAAGATTGAAAGAGTGCAGAGGAGACTTACTAGAATGTTACCAGGTCTTCAGGAGTTGAGTTACAGGGAAAGATTGAACAGTTAGGACTTTATTCCTTGGAGTGCAGAAGAATGAGGGGAGATTTGATAGAGGTTTACAAAATTGGGGTATAGACAGAGTTAATGCAAGTAGCTCTTTTCACCTAGATTAGGGGAGATAAGTACAAGAGGACATGGCTTTAGGGTGAAAGGGGAAAGGTTTGGGGGAACTTCACTCAAGGTGGTGGGAATATGGAATGGGCTGCCATCTGATGTAGTAAATGTGGGCTCACTCTTGAGCTTTAAGAATAAATTGGATAGATACATGGACAGGAGTGGTCTGGAGGGTTATAGACTAGGTGCAGGTAAATAGGACTAGTGGAATAATGTTTCAGCACAGACTAGAAGGGCTGAGTGGCCTGTTTTCTGTGCTGTAGTGTTCTATGGTTCTATTTTATTGGGGGCAGCCTGTGAGTGTCACCACTCTTCTGGCACCAACAGCACACCCACAACTTCCTAACCTATACATCTTTGGAATGTGGGAGGAAACTGGAGCACCCAGAGGAAACCCATGCAGATGTGGGGAAAATAAACTCCTTACAGACAGTGGTACTAACCACTACATTACTGTGCCTGTCCTGCTCTAAGATCTATCTGACCCCCCCACATAACCCTCCATTTTTCTATCATTCATGTACCTATTTACAAGTCTCAAATGTCCCTAATGTATGTGCCTCCACAACCTCTGCTGGCAGTGTTCCACACACCCACCACTGTTTTTTAAAAAAAACTTATTTAACATCCCCCATACCACCTTCCAATCACCTTAAAATTATGCCCCCTTGTGTTAGCCATTTTTGCCCTGAGAAAGTCTCTGACTGTCCACTCAATCTATGCTTCTTATCTTGTACACCTGTCAAGTCACCTTTCATCCTCTCTCCAAAGAGAAGCCCTAACTCACTCACCTATCCTCATTAGACATTCTCTCCATTCCAGGCAGCATCCTGGTAAATCTCCTCTGTACTCTCTAAAGCTTCCACATCCTTCCTATCATGAGGTGACCAGAAATGAACACAATTCTCCAAGTGTGGTCTAACCAGAGTTTTGGAGCTGCAACATTACCTCGCAGCTCTTGAACTCGTACCCCAACTACTGAAGGCCAACACACCATATACCTTAACAACCCTATCAACCTGCATGGCAACCTTGGGGGATGTGGACCCCAAGATCCCTCTGTTCCTCCACACTGAGTCCTGCCATTAACCCTGTATTCTGCCTTCAAATTTGATCTTCCAAAGTGTATCACTTCACACATTTCCCAGTTGAACTTCATCTGCCACTTCTAAGCCCAGCTCTGCATCCTATCAATGTCCTGTTGTAACCTACAGCAACCTTCTACACTATCCACAACACCTCCAACCTTTATCACCTGCAAACTTACTAATCCACCCTTCCACATCCTCATCCAAGTTATTTATAAAAATCACAGAGCAGGGGTCCCAGAACAGATCCTTGCAGAACACCACTGGTCACCAACCTCCAGTCAGAATACAGTCCATCTACAACCATCCTGTCTTCTATGGGTGAGCCAATTTTGAATCCACACAGCCAAGTTCCCATGGATCCCATGTCTCCTGACTTTCTGAATGAGCCTTCCATGAGGAACCTTATCAAGTGCTTACTAAAATCCATGTACACTACATCCACTGCTTTACCTTCATCAATGTGCTTTGTCCCATCCTCAAAGAATTCAATCAGGCTCATGAGGCATGACCTGCCCCTTAAAGCCATGCTGACTGACTGTCCCTAATTGGCCTATGCTTCCCTAGATGCCCATAAATCCTGTCTCCAAGAATCTTCTCCAGTAATTTGCCCATCACTGAAGTAAGACTCACTGGCCTGTAATTCCCAGGGTTTTCCCTACTCCCTTTCTTAAACAAAAGAACAACATTTGCCACCCTCCAATCATTTGGCACTACTCCTGTCCATTGAGGATGCAAAGATCATCACCAAAGGTGCAGCACTCCCTTCCCTCACTTCCCATAATAACCTTGGATATATTCTGTCCAGACCAGTGACTTATCGATCCTAATGTTTTTAAAAGTCCCAGCACATCATCTTTCCTCGTGTTGACATGCCCTAGCATATCAGCCTGTTGTGCACCATCCTTACAAACGTCAAGGTCTCTCTCACTGGTGAATACTGAAGCAAGGTATTCATTAAGGACCTCCCCTACCTCTTCCGACTCCAGGCATGTTTCCTCTTTTATCCCAATTGGTCCTACCCTCATTCTAGTTATCCTCCTATTCTTCACATATGTATTGAACACCTTGGGGTTTTCCTCAATCCTATTCATCAAGGCCTTCTCATGCCCCTTTCTAGCTCTCCTTAGTCCATTCTTAAGCTCCTTCCAGTAACTCCAGAGCCCTGTCTGATCCATGCTGTCTAAACCTTGGGTAAGCTTTTATCTTCCTCTTGACAAGATAATTTACATTCTCTTGTCAACCATGGTTCCTTAACTCTACCATCCTTGCCCTGCCTCAATGGGACAAACCTATCCAGAACCCCATGCAAGTATTCCTTAAACAACCTCTACATTTCTGCTGTGCATTTCCCCAGAACATCTGTTCCCAATTTAAACTCAAGTTCCTGCCTAATAGCATCATAATTTCCCCTCCCCAATTAAATACTTTCCTATATCGTCTGCTGCTATTCCTCTCCAAGGCTATGGTAAAGGTCAAGGAGTTATGGTCACTGTCTCCAAAATGCTCTCCCATTGAGATATCTGAAACCTGATCAGGCTCATTGCCTAGTACCAGGTCCAGAATGGCCTCTCTAATCAGCCTGTCCACATACTGTGTCAGGAATCCTTCCTGGACACACCTAACAAACTCTGCCCCAACTATCCCCTTTACACCAAGGAGGTGCCAATCAATATTCAGGAAGTTGAAATCACCCATGACAACAACCTGTTATTTTTGCACCTCTCAAATCTGCCTCCTGATATGCTTCTCAGTGTCTCTGCTGCTATTGGTGGGGTGGGGGGGGGTGGTCTGTAGAATACTCCCAATCGAGTGATTGTTCCCTTTGTTTCTGACTTCCACCCACACTGACTCAGTAGATGATCCCTCCAGGATGTCCTCCCTTTCTACAGCTGTGACACTGTCCCTGATCAGCAAAGCCACTCCCCCACTCTTTTACCTCCAGCCCTGTCCCTTTTGAAATGTCTAAACCCCAGAATATCCAACAGCCATTCCTGCCTTTGTGACAGCCAAGTCTCTGTAATCATAGTTCCATGTACTTACGCATGCTCTAAGTTCATCACCCATGTTTTTGATACTTCTCACATTAAAGTAGACACACCTCAGCACATCCAACTGACTGCAATTTTGCCCTTTCAACTGCCTATCCTTCCTCAGTCTTTCTACATGCTGCATCTACTGGTACACTAAATGCACCAACCTCTGACCTATCAATCAGGTTCCCCTCCCCAAAAGCTCTAGCAAACCTGCCCATGAGAATATTGATTTCTTCCCTCCCCCCTCCTGTTTGGGTATAATCAGTCCCTTTTGTACAGGTCATACCTTCTCCAGAAGAGATCCCATTGATCAACAAATCTGAAACCCTGCCCCCTGCACCATCTCCTCAGCCACACATACATCTGCCAAATCAAATTATTCTTGTCCTCACTGGTGTGTGGCACAGGCAGCAATCCAGAGATTACTACCCTTAACATCCTGCTTTTCAGCTTCCTACCTAGCTCCCTATATTCCCTCTTCAGGACCTCATCTCTTTTCCTACCTATGCCATTGGTACCAATATGTACCACGACTTCTGGCTGTTCGCCCTCCTGCTTCAGAATGCTGTGCACCTGATCTGAGATGTCCCAGACCCTGGCACCAGGAGGCAACAAACCATCTGGGAGTCTCTTTCACATTCACAGAATCTCCTATCTGTTCCCCCCACCCCCCAATCTTATTATTGAATCCCATATCACAACCATTGAGAGAAGGAAACAAATCTTAAAGCAAAATATAATTATTAGCATATTTTCAGAAATTATCATTATCAGAGAGCAATTAAACTCCATTGTAAAGCTAGTTCAGAAAATGTATGCACTTGTAATCCTTTTCATCAGAATATCGCCTCTTGCCTGGTTTTACTTTGTTCAATAATCCTTGAGTGACAATGGCAAAAGCTTTACTTGTAGAATTTATCTTAATTCTGCTGATGTAAATTCATTATCACTGACAGGCAAGCTCACTGTTCATTGGCAGCATTGCTAATACACAGCAATAACTAAGAATATTTTCATTCAATAAGAAGAACCATGCACCTTCCATATGAGAATTGTTGTCATTCAGCAACTATCCATCTAAGAGTGCTCCCATGTCATTGCCACCGTTTCATCTATCACAGCCCAGTAGTTTCTATCTCGCACTCTGACATGCTGGTGAGTTGAATGCTGATGATGCATTACACATCCAGCATCTTTTTGTCATACTATGACATATCAGCTCATGTCTACTCAGAGTAAGGAAGATAAAGTAGGTGGTGAATAAAATCTACAATCATGAGAAAAGGCTTTTCTCACTAATCTTGAAATGTTGCAAACCTGAGCAAGAAATTGTGATTATTGGACCCATACATGCATGACTTAGTGTTGCTTTTTGGACCAGTGTTCAAGCATACAGTCTGAAGGACCAGAGATTAAACACTGACCCGAAATGTTATGCGTGATTCAGTCTGGAAAACAACAAAATCAACAGTGCATTGGACACCTTCGATTTTCAATAGAAGACAAACATGGATTATTACGCAATGTTCCAAGTGCTACTATAACATTTCTGTGCCCAAGCTAGGAGCTGGTTATTAATTTGAGTTTTGTTCTAGTCACGCAACCTCTGTGAAATCACTCAAGTTTCTCTCAACTGGAAGCAGGTGGATCCCACAGTACATTTTTGAAGCGGGGTGGGGGTGTAATCCCCAGTGTCTTGGCCATATTTGCCCCACAATCCATATCACTAAAAATAAGAACAGGGAAAAGTGGAAATGCTCAGCAGGTCTGGCAGCATCTGCAGAGAGAAAGTGTCAATGTTTCAGATTGATGACCTTTCACTGGAACTGTTTCTGCTAGTGTTGCTTCACCTGCTGAGTATCTCCACCATTCTCTGTTCTTATTTCAGATATCCTACATTTGCTTGTTGATGACAGCTGATTATCTGGTTATTATCACATTAATGGTGGCAGAAGCTTGCTGTTTGCAAATTAACTGCAAAGTTTCCTATATTATATTCAGGTGATTGTATTTCTAAAGGGCTTCATTGGTTGTAAAGGGCATTGGGATGAATGATGTTTTGAAAGAAGCTATATAAATGTACACAGGTCTTCCTTAACATTTGACTACTCAGTAAATGATATTTGGAGAAACTGCTATGAATTTGACACCAAAATAATAGCATGCATAAGTTAAGTGCCAGCGATTGGGGTTTGATTCCCGTTGCTGTCTGTGAGGAGTTTGTACATTCTCCTGTGTCTGCGTGGGTTTCCTCCGGGTGCTCTGGTTTCCTCCCACATTGTGAAGATGTATGGGTAGGTTAATTTGGGTATAAAATGGGCAGCGTGGACTCACTGGGCCAGAAGGGCCTGTTACCATACTGTAAAAAAACTTAATTTCCTTTAATCAATATTCTAGAGATTATAGTCTGTAACAAAAAATAAGATATTTATTACATATTTAGTAAATATTCTGAATGAAAAGATATCATTTCATTCCATACTTTTATGATATGCAGTCATGTTGGGACACAAGAATTGGCCATTCTCAGAAAGAATGTATACAGCACCTTTACACACTTCAGAAATCTCCCAAACCATTTCACACAATGAATTACTGTGAAGAGTAGTCTCTGTTGACAGTGCTTCAAAGGCATTTCATTGGATTTCAAGCATTTTCTGTAACCGATCAGAAGGCTGGCAATCTAGTACCCTGGTAGACACCAAGACTGAAAGTTGGAGCTTGAATGGAAGGAGGAGAGTACGTTATAAGAATCTGTCCCTCATCCTGTGATCTTAGCGTCACTGTTTCTATCTCTAACTTCCAAATGGCAACCTCAAAGCGGTTGCAGTGGGAAGGAAATTGGCCAAGGTTCCATGACCTGCTTCTCTGCCTGCAAACATGTAGTGAGTAAGAATGAGGAAACTACAGGTCAAACAATTTTCCATCATCCTCCATGACTTTAATTAGGAACATCAGGCTGTGTCTTGGAACAATTCTAAAGTGCCTTTGTGGGATCAGGAAGATGTATATTGCTGAGTAGTGTTACAGACTTGGTGAATGTCCCTTTAAGATAGAAGTAGAGTTGGGACAAAAGAAACTAGCAGGCTGGTGTCCCTTCCCCCTTTTCTCTCCCCCTCTTCGACTTTGACTGACTTCTTCAACAACGTCATTAGTCCTTTATCTCCTGTTGACGTAAGCACACACACACACACACACACACACACACACCCACACACACACACCCACACACCCCCCCCCCCCCCCCAACTCTATCTTAAAGGGACATTCATTGAGTCCATAACAGTAGCTATGACTCAATAAATTAAATGTAACTTTTGAGCACAACAATGAATTAAGTGCAACTTTTGAGGCAGGCACTGTGAGTATCTCCCGTTAGTATAAAGCTTTTGCCTTCGTTTAACCTTTGCTGACTGGAGCGATTTCAAATGGAAGTGGGAGACTAAGTTGGCACATGCCACAAATCTGTGGCCGGCTGCATATCAAATGACTGATGATGTTGTCAGAGGAGCATGTCCTGGTGTCTTGGGACAGCACAACATCAACAGAAGATTAAACATGACTTTTATTAAATAACAGGATTTCCTAATGTCTCAAGCAGAATTAATTGCACATGTGTGGCACTCAAGTCACCTGATCTCACCGAGCAAGTCCTTTGAAAATATAAGCAAATTCAGACTGCGCAGGTAGTCTGTGACTGCGGGATCACTTCCCCAGGCTCATTTTAGGTCTATTGCTTCAAAGCTCTACCCCAGCTAGATCCTGTTGGGCAGCTGTTCCTTGCCTCTTAGTGCTAGTTCAAGTAGATTGTTTTAAAAAAAAATGTTATTGTGTTAAACCAGCTGATCTCATCTTTGCCTATTGTCTTAGGTAAAGCTCAAGGATAGACTGGATTGATTCCAGAGATTAGCTCAGGTGAAAACTGATCTCCTTGACCAGTCTTTTGGGTACTTGACCCAATACTTCCTTATCTGGTTCTGGGTCAAAGATTATCTGATAATGCTCCTGTAAATGGCTCGAGACATTTTAGACCATTCAAGGTTTTATATGAATACAGGCAGTTGTATTTATGTTGCACAAAACAGAAGGAGGCTATTTGACCCATTGGGCCCATGCCAGCTGTCAGCAGAGCCATCTCATCAGTCGCACTCTGCCTCTTTTTCCATTTAACTTGAATACATTGACATTCCCAGCAATTCCCCTTTGATTCTTTTCCCATTTTGCTATGCTCAAGGTAATTCACAGCAGCCAGTTAACCCTCCCGTAGCCAAGAGAAAGTAGAGATGGGAGTAGGACAACAAGACAGATTCAACTTGAAACAATTTTAGGACTGATGCCAAGAAGTACTTCTTCACATGAAGAATGACCAGTGTGTGGAATGAATCACTAGATGGTGTGACAGAGATGAATTGCCTGAAATTATCTGAGAGAAAGTTGTATGTTCTTGTGGCACAGATTATGATGTGAGTGGAAATGGAAACATTGAGATTGTACTTGGGAATTCATGTCATCAATGGGCTAATTCTTTAGCTTGGTATCAAAGAGTCTCTCTGAATTAAGCTGCATGGGAATGCCTAAGCAGCAGTGAGTGATGGTTTGTACATTGATGAGTCCACAATTTTCACTATCTACCTATAGTTCACCACAGTGCTGCGTTACTAACAACTCAACAAGCTGAGCAAGCAAGCATTCAATCTATCAGTCCATTACTTGTACGGCCATTAACAAACTGAGAAAATCAAGTCCCACACTGCAAATTGAAAGGCTGCCTTTTTGAACTCAGCAGCATTGACGGCAGCAGATTTACTGATTTCCTTTGAAGCCGAAGTGTGGCGTGAATCAAATTCCCCCACAAAACTGTAATTTACATATTGTTATCCTGGCCATTTATATTCTGTAAACGACACCCGTGCCAATCAGCAAATCCATGACTAGAATAGAATGATCAGGATTTTTGTAGTCGGCAGGAAATGTGCAGAATTTGCTGAAAACTGCTAATTAATAATGAATATGTGCCCTGACATTGGCATTGTTAACTTTCAGTGAGTTGTAAGTCTAGACCTAAATAAAGATGTTGGTCCCTGAAGTTCTGTACATGCTGTGAGATTCTGCTATGAATATTACAATGTCTACATGGATTTCTGGAGATATTTTTGGGTTCCCTGTCTTTAAAAAAAATCTGAAGTACATTTCATATCAAGTATGATGATGAACCAGTACAAACTTAATTACAGGCAAGGTTCTGTTTCTACAACTCTCCAAAGTGTTTTACTAGCAAGGAGGTACTTTTGAAGTGTGATGACATGTAAATTGGTTTATTATTGTCACATTTACTGAGGTACAGTGAAAAACCTGCCTTGCATACTGTTCACACAGATCAATTCATTGCACGGTGCATTGAGGTAGTATAAACTAAACAAAAACAGCATGCTGAATAAAGTGTAACAGCTATAGAGAGAGTGCAGTGCATGCAGACAATAAAGTGCAAGGTCATAACGAGGTGGATTGTGAGGTCAAGAGTCCATTTTATTGTACTAGGGAACCATTCAATAGTCTTATAACTGTTCTTGAGCCTGGCGATATGTACTTTCAGGCTTTTGTATCTTCCTCCGATGGGAGGGGGGAGAAGAGGGAATGTCCGGGGTGGGTGGGGTCCTTGATTATGCTGGCTGCTTTACCGAGGCAGCGAGAAGTATAGACAGAGTCCATGGCGGGGAGGCTGTTTTCCGTGATGTACTGAGCTATGTCCACAACTCTCTGCAGTTTCTTGCAGTCTCGGACAGAACAGTTGCCATACCAAGCCATGATGCATCGAGATAGGATGCTGTCTGTGGTGCATCGATGAAAATTGGTGAGGGTCAAAGGGGACATGCCAAATTTCTTTAGCTTCCTGAGGAAGTAGAGGTGCTGGTGAGCTTTCTTGGCCATGGCATCTGTGGTTGGACCAGGACAGGCCTTTGGTGATGTTCACTCCAAGGAACTTGAAGCTCTCAACCTCAGCACTGTTGATGCAGATAGGAGTATGTGCACTGCACCCCTTCCTGAAGTCAATGACCAGCTCTTTTGTTTTGCTGACATTGAGGGAAAGGTTATTGTCATGACACTATGCCATTGGGCTCTCTACCTCCTTTCTGTACTCCGACTCATTGTTATTTGAGATACGGCCCACTACAGTGGTATCATCTGCAAACGTCGATGGAGTTAGAGCAGAATCTGGCAACACAGTCATGAGTGTATCGGGAGTAGAGTAAGGGGCTGAGGATGGAGCCTTGTGGGGCAGCAGTTTTGAGGATAATCGTGCCAGAGGTGTTGCTGCCTATCCTTACTGATTGTGGTCTGTTGGTCAGGAAGTCAAGGATCCAGTTGCAAGGGAGGTGTTGAGTCCCAGGTCTGGAGTTTGGAAATGAGTTTGCTTGGAATTATAGTATTCAAGATGGAGCTGTAGTCAATAAACAATAGTCTAGTGTAGAAGTCTTCACTGTCCAGATGCTTGAGAGATGAGTGTAGGACCAGGGAGATATGATGCAGAAAAGCCAGCAGCCAACTTATTCACAGCAAGTTCTAACAAAGAGCAACATGATACCAGAAAACCTGTTTTAGCAATGTTGATTGTTCGATATCAGCCCACTGCTATCTCTGGGATTGGATCCCTTACATCCACCTGAGAAAGCAGATGGTGCCTCAGGTTAATGACTCATACGAAACGTGGGACATCCAACAGTCTGCGCTTCCTCTTCCTGCACTGGAGCATCAGCTGGCATTTGTATGCGTTTAAATCTCTGAGGCAAGATGGTTCACCTCTGCCCTTTATCTGTGTGGGGAGTTATTGTGATGTTGTCGGGGTTCTGCAATTTTGATGTGACGATCCCCACTTGATGGGAGTTAGGAATGCTGTTGAAAACCCACCATGAATATGATGTAGATCCTGACCCAGGTGAGTAGTCGTATTAGCAATGGTGAAAAGGAGCACCATTCCATTGGAATGTTACTCACAGGGCGTTAGAACATAGAACAGAGACCAAAGAACAGCACAGAACAGGCCCTTTGGCCCACGATGTTGTGCTGACATAGCTATTCCCTCCTACCTACAGAATGCCCATATCCCTCCATTTCCCTCTCATTCATGTGCCCATCCAAGCCCCTCTTAAAAGCCCCCAATGACTTTGCCTCCAACACTTTATCAGGCAACGCATTCCAGACGTCCACCACTCTGAGTGGGGGGAAAAAAAACATACCCCTCGCATCTGTTCTGAACCTACCCCCCTCTCACCTTAAATACATGCCCTCCGGTATTGGATCACTCAATAATGGGAAAAAGATATTGCTTGTCCACCCTATCTATGCCCCTCATAATTTTATACACTTCCAATAGATCACCCCTTAGCCTCTGCCGCTCCAGAGAAAAGAGCCCAAGTTTGTCCAGCCTCTCCTGATAGCACGTCCTCTAATCCAGGCAGCATCCAAGTAAACCTCCTCTGCACCCTTTCTAAAGCCTCGACATCCTTCCTATAGTGAGGTGACCAGAATTGCATGCAATACTCTAAATGCAGCCTCTCCAGAGTTCTCTGGAGATGCCAGTTCTGATGACAGCTGCCATTTTGTTCTATTACTGTATATGCTCATTATTTACAGTAATGGATTTGCAGTTTTCTTTCAGAAGACACTTAAAGTTTGTAGACTTGATGACAAATATTTAATTTCATGTTCAATTTGGCCAGGTCATCTGCTCTCAATTACCTACATCTATGGACCTTAGGCTGAAGAGAAAAACTGACATAGCAGCCAGGGTAAGAGTACAAAATACAAATAGATCAAATTATTGTCCTTATTGTTGCAACAGATATAATAGCTGACTTTTATATTTTTCACCTTTGCATTATTTTATGATTCTTTGATGAATGCTGATTGTCATTGAATAATTTGAAAGATTTTTCTCGCTCCTTGTTCCAGAATTCAAACTGTGGAAAACATAAACCTAGATAAAAGAGAACCTGGATTTTATGATTCTGGGTCTGTATTCTTTAGAGTTTAGGAGAACGAGAGAAGATCTTCTTGATTGGTACAAAATTCTTAAAGGGCTTGAGAGCTGGGATGCAGGAAAGAAGTTTCTCCCGACTGAGGAGTCTGGGACCAGGGGCACAATCTGAGCATAAGGGTAAACCATTAAGGACTGAAATGAAGCGAGATTTCTTCATTCAGATAGTGATGAATCTTTGGAATTCTGTACCCCAGATGCGGTGGAAGCTCAGTCACTGTGTTCATTCATAACATCATGCAGTAGATTTCAGGGTATTAAATGAATCAAGGTATATGGGCATAGTGCTAGAAATAAGAGGTGGAAGTTCAGTCATGATCTCGATGAGTGGCACAGCAGGCTCAAAGAACCAAATGGCCTACTCCTCTGATTTCCAATGTTGCTATGTTTCCTTATTGTCAGGTATTTACTTATTAAATTCCTGCTTTAAAACTGCCATAGCCTGGGCAAAGTTACAGCAGTGGATCAGCTGCAGTTCCAAGGAAATTCCAGTTTGTCTTGGAGATTAAATAATCTCTTCTCCCAGGGAACCATCTGCAAGGCTCTGCCTCACATTTTTGTCAGTCTTTTTGTCTTGGGACTACAAAGGCTGTTGACAAGACCAGATGGCATATGTTGATTAGTACACGAATTGCTGTGGCCAAAACTGAAACATGATAGTCACGATTCTCATCTTTGTTGGTCTCAAACAGTGAGCTGTAAAAATATAAAATGGTAAATTGGATATAGTGTAAAGACCCAATTAGGTTGCATGTAAATTAGATATGTTTATACAATCGCCACCTAAAAATTTGACTGAGTGTTCATCTAATAGTCAGTTGCTCCTGAATCAAACTTCCTGTAATATGCTATTACAGGCATATTGTCTCTTCGTGGTCTTTCTCTTCCCTTTCGGTCTGTGGAGTTCTTAATCTGACAGAAGCAGCAATGAACACTGGTGACTGAAACTCTCAGGCTAGGATTACAAAATCCAGTGAACAATTCTAACCACAATCTCATGCTGCCTGACCTGACAAGTTTTTCCAGCATTTTCTGTTTGGCTCTCTTTCATGGAATTGCTTGGTTCTTGCTTCCTAAAATGGACTGGGGGCAGCAAAGCAGTGATCTGTGCAGGTACCTTCTCCTCTACCTTAAAGTGATCAGCAATATATTCATCAGTCTGGAAATTACCATTGGCAACTTTAACTGTTCAGAGTTTGATGTGTTTGTCTTGATGTTGTTTTGCTATTTTAACAGAGATGTTCATTCACATATGGTTTAAAAAAAAGGTTGCAGTTGCATTAAATCATCAGACAGAGTGGTGTCAAATGCTGATACTGGCAGCAGTAATTTCTAGATTCTCGCCTTCAAGGTTAGAAATGAATTCACTCTTCCTTAATGGATCATTAATTTGTATTGAATACTGTGGTTGTGCTTCCTCCATTTCAAAAGGGACGTAGCTGACAGATTTCATGCTCTCTCTGCTCCCCATTTGATATGCATGGTTACCAAGAGTGCTGGTAATCAACTAAAACTTATCTTCCTCAAGATAGAATTTTGGCTTGAACTCTGTTGAATATTTCATGATGGCAGATATTCTCAGATTCTAGCCTTATTATTATTTCCATAAATGAATAATTTTCTCCCTTGCTACATGTGTTGCTATCCAGTTCTTTATCAGTATAGTTACATAGACCTTGACATTTCTTTCCACTGACTCTTCACAAAGCAAACCCCCCCCCTAAATGGCTGCTTCATAAGCGAATATCATTGGCCTCGCATCACTGATAGCATGATTCTTGAAACTCTCCCATTCGGCAACAAACTATTTTACTTTCAGCTGCAAAGTTTTTGCACTTCAGCTGACATGCATACTTAAATGGTGTATCCTAACAAACAATTAAATTAGACAGACATTAATCATAATCATTGTGTGGATTTTAGCAACACTTCAGCAGCGTACATCTATTTTTGGAAAAAGTCAATGATTAAGTAAGTTTAAGCACATCACGTTCAGTTTACAAACCTCAAGCCCACTTGGGTCTTTGCTGAATTGTCCGCAAACCTGTCTTCAGCAGCCCTGACAATGACATGAGAACAGGGTATATTTCAATATTGTTCATCCTCACTGCTCACTCTCCCAGAACTCCCATTTTAACCGAATTCTGGCCATGTCATTCCTTTACTGTTGCTGGGTCACAATCCTGGAACTCTCTAACAGCATTGTGGGTATTCCCGCAGCCCAAGCACTGCAGCGGTTCAAGAAGGCAACTCGTTACCACCTTCTCAAGGACAATTAAGGATGCAAAGCCCATGTCCCTTGAATTAATATAAAAAGACACCTTTATCACACAGATTGTAGCATTTCATAAAGATTCAATTTTACCTTTTCCTAGGTTACATGGGATGGGCACTGATGTAAACCTTGACAGCAGAGATCATACTTCAGGAATGAATTGATTTAAAAAAAATACCTGCCTTACCCATAGTGCCTTTGAAGAAGCAGATCGTCATGTCCTGGCAACTTATCAGGATTCACTCCCACTAGTTTTTCCAGTGCTACTTTTTCCCTATTGCTGATTTCTTTCAGGTCATCACTCTCTAGATCTGTTGCTCTTCACTGTTACTGGGAGTTCTTGTGTGACTTTGTGTGAAGACGGGCAAAAAAATATTTAATTTCTTTACCATTTCTTTATTCCTTGATATAATTTCTCATGTGTCAGTCAGTAATATACCCAAATGTTAATCTTTTCCATGTTTAACTTCTAAGCTACTGCAGTCTGCTTTTGTGTTTCTTTGTGTATGGCTCTTGTATTCTACTTCACTATTGTTTATTGGTAGCTTGTTCCTTTGCAAAATTCTGAAATTTTCCCATTCCCAGGCTAACTGCTCTTTTAGCAACAAGCCTTATCCTTTGACATAATACCATCTTTAAATTCTGAGATCAGTCATGGTTGGATCACCTTTTCTGTTCTTTATTGTGCTTTAAATGGATAAGTATTTGTTGTAAACTATGCATTCACTCTTCAAAATGATAGGCATGAAATCACTTCCTCCTCACCAAGGTCTACGCTGCATGTTTTATTAAAATTGTTATCCCTTCCATGGCCTCCCTTGGAGATTTTACTCTTGTTAAAGACAGGCACTTAAATGTGAAGTTGAAAGATTCCCAAATAAAGTTGATGCTTTATTGAGGCTGTGCAGGGAGAAAATGTGTCCAGGTTTTTGATTTGGGGAGTGGAAGGTATGTGACCTCTCAGGAAAATGTAAACATCTTCTTTTAAGAAGACAGACCAATTGATGAGCAACACAAAAGCACAGCAGTCAGCATAGCCCCAGCAATCCAGGTTCAATCCTTATCTCTGGTGATGTCTGTGTGGAGTTTGGATATTCTTCCTGCATCCACATGGGTATCCTTCAGGAGCTCCAGTTTCCTTCCACATCTGAAAGACGTGTGGTTTATAACTAAATTGACCATTGTAAGTTACCCTTGATGTTAACATTGGTGGTGGAAGAACCAGTGGGGAGTTGAAAGAAAAGAAGACATTGGAAGTAGAGTGAGATTAATAGGATTGCAATGACCACTGGCACATACTTGATGGACTGAATGGCTGCTTCTAAGTCACAAGAAGTTATGAGATTTATGTACATTTCTGAATGGCTTGGCGTGTAGCCTTTCCAGTTTACCCCTAGTGCTGAGTTTCTATCTGCTTCTGAGCTCTGCTAGGGTCCCAGTGACTGACTTTTAATTGGACTATTCAAATAAAACCTTTTCACTTCACCAATCATTGGGAGGCCCAAATGCCTTTAAAAGTTCATGGAAGAGTATGGAAAGCAAAATACTGCAGATGTTGGAAATCTGATCTAAGACTGAAAATTCTGGAAATATCCAAAAGGTCAGGCAGCAACTGTGGAGAAAGAAACAAAGTTAACATTACCTGAATCTGAACTGTTGTTTCTCTCTCCAAGTTGCTGTCTGACCTGATGAGTATTTCTAGCATTCACTGTCTTATCAGAGATGTTGAGTTTGTTGGCAAAGTGGAAGGGAATAGCTGAGATCTGGAGAGGCGAGTGGTGACTGGGTGGTGAAAGGGTGCTGAGTGGAACATTGAGGAATCAGTGAGGAGGAAGGTGACAGGGCAGTGAGGGGGAGCTGAAGGAAATGGGGATAAGGCAGCAATTGGAACAGAGAATGGGCTGGAAAGGGATTCTGAGTGGGGATGAAGAGACTCAGCATGAGTCATTGAGTGGAGGGGTTAGGGTGCAGTGAGGGGATCATGAGTGGAGCTGTGGGGGTGGGGCAGTGAAACAGTGGGAGGGGGAGTGTTGTGGTGAGGGAGCAGTGAGGGGAGCACTGAGGTGGGTCAAGGGGTAGAGCAGGGAGAAAGTGATGCTGCAGCAGCTGACATTGTCTCTGTTGTTTAATGAAGGCCATGCCTTCTCAGCCAAGAACTGTTTAAGGTCATCCCCCAGGCCCATTTCGAGTCAGCTTGACTGTAAGTCAGCAACCTTCCATTGACTCTGAGACAATGTATGACCCACAGGGAGGATGTCTAGCCTGTCGTGCCTGTTGAAAAAGAGTTGACCAGCTAGATCCCAGCTTTCCACACTGGGTCCAGTGTCCTACAGGCAGCAGCTCAGTTGGAGCCACTGGAGCACTGCATCGGAGGTCTAAAGTGGACAAGGCATTAGTTGTGGCATTGAGGGGGGGCTGCCCAGTCAACTGCAGAAACAGATCACTGAATCAATCAGCAACTATCCCACAGGTTATTGGCGATACTGTTAAATAGCAGTGATGGTGGTGGTCAGGGGGGAGTTGGGAGGGAAGGGGATCTTTCCTGTTTTTCAGCTGTGGATGGTTTAAAAAATATATATTAACCAGCAACATAATGGCAGTAAGCTCGCAGGTCCGACATGACAGCACTGACAAGAAATCTGTCTGATTGACATCATGATCTGCCTGCTCCACAAACATCTGGCAGACAATAGCTGAGCCTCTTTAGCACAGTCCCAAGCTGCTGGCCTGTGTGACTGGCATCACATACGTGTTGGAATGGAACCAGACCTTGGTGCCCAGCATCACCAAGGTTTGAGGCCTCAGGTTTTAATGCAAAGAGCAAACTTCGGCAACCAATGAATAAAATGGATTTGCTTACATTTGTTTCCGATAAATATACTGCCACATAGGATGTAGAAAAATCCAAATTAGAAATTCAGTCACAGCTCAAAATTCGTTTCTTTCCATTGCCAACAAAAAGGAGTCTATTTGCTTTACAGTGACTCAGACTGGTAAATGAAAGAGAAATAAAGATGTTGCAGACAGGAACAAAAACAGTGTTGCTTCTTATGTAGGGTCTCTGTGGGAAGCAGTCAGTTTTGTGATATAAGAAGTCACATGGTTTGCAATGTGGGTGGGTAACAGTTGATACAACGTTTATCCAGTGTGTGTGGGGGGGGGGGGGGGGAAAGAAAGGTCTTATCCTGCATTATCAAGCTATTGTTATATAATATCATGCCACAGTGCTTCCTATGTCTGCAGTTGATGCTGTTAACTGAAATGACTTGCATCAGGTTAGACTGAATCACAGTTACATTGAATCACAACCAAGTAAGATTGTACAGTGGCTGTTCCCGGAAATGGTGACCAGATTAAGGTGGAGGAAGAATTGCATTTGTCCTCTTGATTGCAAATATCAGAAGAGGTCACTCAAATTTGATAAATACTGGATGCAAAGACATCTGCATACAATGCCATGGCAGAACTCCCATGGATCTCATTAGCCTTTGACACCTCACACAGGGTTTCCCATTTGTTGAACAGCAGTTAAGCGGAATCTGTTAATAAGGAAACTTCCTTCCTGCAGGTATTTCTTGGTCACATCACTGCAATGCTAAACAACACACACGACCGTCGCTGCAGTCCACAACCCTTCAATCCACTCCTGTGATTTCAGAAACATTTGGCTATGTAAGGCAATGGAGCGCTTTTACAAAAGTGTAATGTGTTTTAAAACCGCCACCACTACCATCACCACCACATCTTGGTCAGGTGGGGGTGGAGGGTGAGTCAGGCGATTGGTGTCAGAGCAGAATAGCAGATAGGTTGGAGGAGGGTGCATGGAACATTACAGCACAGTACAGGCCCTTCGGCCCACAATGTTGTGCTGACATTTTATCCTGCTCTAAGATCTACCTAACCCTTCCTTCCCACATAGCCCCCCCATTTTTCTATCATTCATGTGTCTATCTAAGAGTCTCTTAAATGTCCCTAATGTATCTGTCCCCACAACCTCTGCAGGCAGTGCATTCCATGCACCCACCACTCTGTGTAAGAAAACTGAACCCTGACATCCCCCTTATATCCTCCTTCAATCACCTTAAAATTATGTCCCCTCGTGTTAGCCATTGTCACCCTGGAAAAAAGTGTCTGACTGTCCACTCGATCTATGCCTCTTATCATCTTAGTAGTAGTATTGGGGTTGGGTCACAGTTTGATGGGGATTTGGGGTGTGTTGGGGTGGAGGGAGTCAAGCCAGGGTGGACATCTAAGGTCACTCGAAGGAGAGGTACAGTGGGGGTGGGTGGTACTAGAAATCCCAAAGGAGGGTTGGGCATCTACCTCTCGGTGGGATCTCCTTGAGTCACGTTCCCAGCACCGGCCTTGGACCAGCTTGGGTGTGTCGCCTTTTAGTTGCTCTGAAATAAGTTTCATGAGCAGCGACTACAGGAGAAGGCTGATGGATGGGCTCAAGTTTCAGTGCATTGACTCAGTGTCCAGAAAAACTGGGTGCAATGCCAAGGAGCTTCAGAGGGTCGAGCACCAGCCTGAAACTACGGTTTGTTCATAGCACAGAGACTATCCTTTCTGGGATGGCCATGATGGCCATTCCATTGGTACAGAGGTGTTGCCAATCTGAGGAATAAACCCCCCCACCCCAAAATAATTTGCCCTAACCCTAGGAGACCATCTGTTCTTGGTTGGCACAGCCCTGACGTACAGACCTCTTCCCCCATTCCCAGACTGCCCTATCAACCTTTGACAGTCATTCACCATAGAGCAAGTGTCGGGTCGATGGCAGTTTGGGAGGGGGTGGGATACGACAGTGTAGAGGGGATGGGCTGTGATGGTGTTGGTAAGAGGGTCCACGGCTGTGTTGGGATGAGGTGGGTCTGTGACAGTATTGGCAGGATGCAGGGGGTTTCTGTGGCAGTGTTGGGTGGGTTGAGTCTGCGGCAGACATGGGAAGGCTGGGCCTGTGGCGCTGGGCAACGTCAACAGGGGTGTGTGTGAGGGAAGTCTGCAGCAGCATTGGGTCCGACACACTCGGGGCAATTTACTGAGTTCAATTAAACCCACCAGCCCTTCATCTCTGGTATGTGGGAGAAACATGGAGCACCAAGTGGAGACTCATATAATCACAGGGAGAAAGTGCAAATTCCACACAGAGAGCACCAGAGGTCAGGATTGAGCCTGGCTTGCTGGAGCCATGAGGCACTTGCGCGTCACTGTGCTGCAGTGTTTGAGACACACTCTCTAAATTGCAAAAATAAATGGTTGCTTCCTGGGATTCACAGTTGGAAACTACCTGCTCCCTCACACTGGGACTGTGTGCCAACGCTAGCCTCCTGCACTGGGAAACGTCGTGTGGGTGTGGCCCAAACTAATCTGTCCCCAGTTTTTGTGAAATGCCAGAATTCTCAATTTATCGTTTTGGATCTCCTGCCTGAATCAGCCCAGGGTATTGAACAGATATTGCTGATACGTTCATCTTGTCCATGCTGCATTGTTCCAGGAATGGGTTCCATATGCCCCGAGCACTGATCCTTCTAGCCCAGAAGAAATGGGCCTGCACCTGTCCTCTGCCCCTGGCCAGCACAGAGAGCCATCACCTGCTCTTGGGTGGCTGGGAACTGAATCAACTGGTGAAGGGACATGGAGGGGTTGGACCGGACTGCAGAGGCATGAACTGAATCTTGGGGACAGGAGACTCGGTTTTAATGGAAGGGAGATTGGGGCTGAGACAAGGGAGAGAGTAAATAGGGAAGGTATGAAGTCAGTGCCTTTCACAGACTAGGGAGCAGCAGCAGCAGCCAGGGTGAGAAGAGGAAGTGGCAAAGGGGTGAGTAAATCCTGGAGACTGTACTGTGAGTAAGCAGTGGAAATACTTTCCACTGCTGTGTGAATGGGAAAGAAGAAGACAAAGTCGCAGTATGCTGCATCCTCCCGGGCAGTCTCCATGCTTTTTGTTTGATCTGGAGTTAGCAAAGGAAAAAGTGAGTTTAACTATGTCCAACCAAAATAGGGTCAGATAAAGTAAATTGGGTCTGGTAGCCCAATAAGTTTGCTTTTTGAAATAAAATATAGAAAGGGGTGGAAGCAGAAAAGTCAAGCAGTAATTAATATTGAAAACACTAGAGCTGCGGTTTGTATTATGAATGAAAAATGCTGACTGACCTGTGATTTTCTTCCAATTATCATGACTTTGACTGTGGTCCCTGGGATCCAAAAGGTGGAGTGGAAAAGGATAATGTTGTAGTAGCTGGGGTTTTAATACGATTCTTGGAGAGGCAAATGCATTCATGCTAAAATGTATTTGCCATTTACTTTACCAATGATAAATCTGACAGACAAATGTTTTGATTTGAAAAGGTTTGTCTTGGGTCAAACCCAGCAGCTTTAAAGTCTTCATTATAAAAGATCCAACTCACTTCTAATGTCAAAAAATTATGTTAAACTTTGAGAACAGGCTTGGCTTTAATCTTTGTTCTCCCTTTCTTAAATTTTGCAGTTTGTTACCCAGCTCTGTACCAATTAAGTAAATTTTAATAACATGAACATGGGTTAACAAATTAATTTCTCATTTCCTTGTGGGCAAGTCTGGATGGTCCAAATCCTTGATTTGATATCAAATGCCCTGCTGAAACATCACAGTATTTGCAGACAGCATGGAGGAGCAGTGGTGAGCACAGATTTTGAAATCACAGGAATGAGTTTGTATGGGATTTCATCATCTGCTTATTTTGCATTTGTAATAAGTAAATTAACTTTTTGTTTAATTGGAAAAGGTTTCAGTGAGGTTAACAGCAATCACCATTATAACAAGTAAATTTAATAAAAACAGAGATAACAGCAGTAAGAATTGATAGACTGTGTGAACTGTTCCAGAGACCACTGATCCGATGTCACCAGCTGTGAAAGATTCACTTTGAAGAAGGAAACTTGTTTAGACCACACTCTAAAATTCTAGGTTTATCCACCATTTGCTTTGATTCTTTCAGTATTTCTTCCTAAATCATGTGGGATCAGGAGTTTGTGGACAACAACTGTTAGTTTCACTCCTACTGTCAATTTTTGAAGAATGTTCCAAGTTCTTGATTTGTAATTTGGGGCTCTTTTTGGGCTGCCTGTTTTATCTCTGAACAGTGTCTCTTGTATCAGATGTATCAAAACTGGTTAAAACAGTCTGATATGCTAGAGTTTGCATTTAGACACTCTCAATTTCCTCCTTGAATGTAAAGGTTTTGGTCCTTGAGGAATGGGGAGAGGTGATGATCTACAAGGGGTGGAGCTCTTGACAGTTCTTGAATTTTCTTCTATCATATGATCAGGTCACACATGAAATTCTGACTTCAAACCATTTGGTTTAATGTGAATTGGGTAACCCAAGTCACTGAAATTCTTCAGAAGCTGATTGGGTGAGGAGAGTTGGTGGACCTGTCAGAGTCCATGAGTAAGTGAGGGAGTTGGTGGACCTGTAAGGAAGCATGGGTGGGTGAAGTGTGTTGGTGGACTTGATAGGATGCATGGGGTGGTGAGGAGAGTTGGTAGGTCTGTAAGGAGGCACAGGTGGGTGAGGAGAGTTGTTGGATCACTGAGGAGGCACATGTGGGTGAGGAACTAGTAAGGATGTGTAGGTGTGTGGTTCGTGTGGAAGCCCGGTGTGAGGTCAAGCTATTTAACAGTTGGTTAAGGAAATGATTTGCGACTATTTTCTTTCAATTAGTGCGATAGAAAATTATGGAGGTATCATGTATGCTAATGTGGCAAGTGAAGTTCTGCATTACTTATTTTATGTGAACTTCCTGGGGTAGTTGAAACTCTTTCACATACATATCATCAACGTGAATATGAGAACACATACAAAGCATGTAGCTGAAGAAAAGGATTAACAAAGTTAGAAAAATGAAGGCAAGAGAGGAGGTATGTACAGAATGCCATGCCTGTACAACATGTGGATAAAAATTTTGTTACTCCCATTGCACCACTCAAAGTCCAGGAGACGTCCACTACTTTCATCCCAATCCTTTTGGCACTTGGCCACCCTTTAATCAGTAAAGAGGATAATATTCCCATTTCAGCAAAAGTGAAAACAGACCGATAGAAGTAGGAAAAGGGTGAAGTCCCTTTGGCTGTCGAATCTGTTCCATCATTCAAATAATCATGGTTCTTCTGTGATCTAACTCCACATGCCCACCTTTTCTCTATATCCTTTAATCCCATTGGTTAACAAAAATCTCTCAAATTCAGACTTGAAATTAGCAGCACACCCAACATCATTAACTCAGGTTGGAAGGGTTCCAAACTTCTTCTACTCTAGGTGAGGAAGAATTTTTATGATATCAGTGCCTGTTAGTATCTTGAAAACTTAAATCAGTCATTAACCTTTGAAATTCTAAGTCATGCAGCCTTATTTTGTCTAGTCCTTTTCATTCTATATCATATTCTTCCTGAGATGCGATGCCTAGAACTGCTCCCAGGATTCTACATGTGGCCTAACCAGAGCTTTACAGCACTGTCATCAAAACTTCTACCTTCTTGTACTCCAGACTTTGAGAAATAATGGCTAGCATTCTGCTAGTTTTGCTTTTCCTTGTTTTCTGCACCTCTCTATGATGCCCCAATGGGTTTGCAGATCTCCATCCCGGCCTGTGCTGGGGCTTCCAGCATGGTCTGGGACAGTCTTGTGCTAGGAGGCTGGTTACAAGCTCATTGGTGTGGCGCAAAGGAGTCCAATGTAGTGCTGGACATCTCCCCAATTGTCACTGGATGCACAGTGTTGATGGAGCCACTATTTTAATACATCTGGAACAAGCCATTTTCTGGCTTGCCAAGTGTCAAACCTGCCACTTAACTTGGATGTTCTTTCAGAACCACTCAAGATCTGTACAAAATTAAAATTATTTCAAGAAGTTAAAAGTAAACAAAGATACATACACGTAATTATAACATTTCAACTAACTTAATTCAGTCAAATGAAAAGCTTCACCTTCTTTTCTCCTGCAGTTGATTTCTCCCATTCATTTGGATGAGCCTGTTGTGCAGCCTGAGAACTGGGAAACCTTCACTGCACCATACATGGAGTTACAGCATGGAGCAGTGCAGATATCCCAGTTCTCATGAAGAGTCTAACAGAACGTGCAGAAGTCCCATGGCAGAAGTTCTGCTGAAGCAGAAGGCTATGCTTCAGTCCCTACTCAGGGATTGCTCAAACACATCCACCAGTAGGTCCGAAGTAATCCATCACATAGAAAATACTCTGCACTAGCCACTTCTAGTCCACAGTGGATGACCTCATATTTGCTTACATTAAAATCAAATTGCCACAGTTTTAACCATTTGCATAATCCATTAGTATCGCTGTGTAATTTAATGCTTCCACCCTGCTTAACTAAGAAACAGGATACAGGGATATATGTAATGGAGAATTTCTGCTTGGATCTAACACATTGCTGTTATTTATAACCTATGCTCAGAAACGCATCTCCATATCACTCTTGAGTAAACATTAGGGTCGGGTCGCTCAAGTTGACTCTCTTGAAACAGTTTCAAAAATAACTTTCATCTTATGAGTAAGACTAATGACAATTCTGTCATAACAAAAATAATAAGTCAGCAACAAGAAGTTGCACTGTCAGCATTCTTTAAACGTTGAACTCCTGCAAAAGAATTTTGATTGATGTTAATGATCTTTCTTCTGGTTTTGAAGATTTTTCATGTAGCTATGACAACATTACCAGGAAATTGGCTGAAAGGGGTGCAGGAACCGATAGACTGCCCTGGCCAGAGCTGAAGTGTGTCGATTGCAACCTTAGTGATGGAGAGCTTCCTTCTCAGAACACTGGAGCAAGTTAGTGCCATGCAGTCGAAAGTAGGCAAAACCTGGATTATAGTAAAACTGTGCTCTTTTCTGGGCCTCCAGCTGGAAATTCAATCCCCGTCTTTGAGCTGGATTCTGTCAGCACTAAGTTCTCCCAAGTGACGTTAGCTACAGTGCAGTATCCAATATTTATCTTCAACCTCTGGTCTGAAAAATAGCATGTTCTTGTTTACTCATGGAAGAACAAATTTTTTACCAACCATTTCCCTGTGTGACCTAAAGGGATGTTGCAAGAGACCAATAGAACCATGCACACTGAAACTGATGCAACCTGGTGTTACACCGAGAAACTTGCAGCACTGTTTATTAAACCTCACAAGATGAAGGTCTTGATCTTCATTGACCTTTGAAATTAATATTAGGATTGCACATAATTTTGTTTTAATGCCATGAAAAAGTAGGAATGCAATTTCCAAAGCAGGGGTTTCTTTTTGGATCTGGGTGGGGTACAGGAAGTATGTGGATGTTTCTCCTTCCCCAAGTTTTTCATAGTTTGTGTTTGCATCTTCCCAAATTGTACAATCTTCCATCAGCAACAGCGTTCTCCTGCATTAGACGTTGGACATTTGGCTCACTTCTACAATTCTTAAATTTTCATTCTCCACATTCATCGACAAATTAATACTCACAATTGAAATGTGCCACAACAATATGTAATGTTCATTCCAATCCAGTCAAATATTGAGATGGGTGAGGCTGCAATGTTCCAGGAGGTGCTAGGGAGACATGAAGAGGCTTTCAAATATAAGCTGGCTCTGTTGAAGGGTACCCAAGCCAAGATTCATGTTGATGCCATTGCTCCAGAACAGTTCTTCAAACTAAGGCCAGTGTGTATGTTGTCATGAGACCAAAATTGGAGGCAGAAATTGACCAACTTTTCAGAGAGAGAGTAATTAAACCATTACCTACTCTGAATAGGTAGCACCCATTGTGCTAGTGTTGAAGCATGATGGATGCACAAGGATTTGTGGAGATTACACACTGATAGTTAATCAAATTTTGACCATGGAACAGTATCCAATTCCCAGATTAAAAAAACATATTTCCATATTTTTCTGGAGGGCATAAGTTCAGTAAGATGGACATGAGTCACCCATAGTAACAAAGAATGTTAAAGGAACAGTCTAAGAAGATTTTGACTTTCAACACACACAGGGACACATATTTACATATAACTGACAAACTCTTAGAGTTTCATCTGCACCTGTGATCTTTCAGAGAACCACAGAGAGGTTGTGGTAGGGTATTTCCAGGGTTGCTCTATACTTGGGTGATATCCTAGTTATGGGAGGGGGGGTGTCACTGATAATGCTTTCACCTCCTCTTGAAGGGATATTTTGGATTGTTGAATTATTGTTATAAATCTTGTCAAATTCAGCAATGTTCTTGGCTCCACTGCATCAATTTCTGCAAACAATGTAAAGTGGAGATGGACTGAAGCTCAAGAAAAGGCTTTAGTGCATCTTGAAGAATTGATACAGTCTGCTGATGTTCTCTATAGGGCTAACCTTATCTCATAATGTACCAACAAACAGTGATAGTGCTGTAATGTCCCATCAGTTGGACAAAGGTTCTAAAAGGCCAAAAAGGTTTAATCTTCAGAGTGTTGACTGCAGCTGGATAAAAAAGGTTTAATGTTTATAGTGCAGCAGTTCCACATGTGCATTAACGGATGTTACTTCACCATTTACAAACCTCAGATGGTTTCACCATAAGTTCAAAGATGGGCTTTGACCTTGAGGACATGTGAATTTGCTGTAGTTTTCAAAGCCAGGAAGCACAGATGTTCACAGTTGTCATCCGGTGCCAGAGATGACTGCTGATGAAAGAATTCAGGGCCAAGTGTTGATGATGGATCATCTGGACACTATGCCTGTGACTACAATGCGAATCAGACAGTGGAGAGCAAAAGATCCTGTACTGTCTCAAGTTTGCGGGTTTGTCATGAAAGGGAAAACCATAACTGATGTCCCACATTTCCTGGGCTTAAAGCTGAGTGTACAGGGTAGGTACATCATGTGGGGAACTGGAGTTCTTGTTCCTCCACAGGTTCAGGTGTTGTTTCTTTGACACACCTCAGAATTATTAGGATGAAGGAGTGAGCCTTCATCCATGTGATGGCTTAAAGGGACTCTGATATTGACTGAGAAGTGCAGTCTTTCACCAGGTGTTAGGAAAATAAAAAAATATCTGCTTCTTCTTCCTTGCACCTTTGGGAGTGGCCTGAGCAGCCATGGAAAGAGTCCAGCTTGATTATGCTGTAAGATATTCCTGCTGATAATTGACACTCATTTGAATTGGCTGGATTTATATCCAATGATTACTTCAATGTCAAGTACTGCAATTGAAAAGCTTAGACAAGGTTTCAGTGTTCATGGATTACTTCACATGTTGTATCAGACAATGAAAGTTGTTTTACAAGTGCAGAATTTGAGGACTTCATGAAATGAAATTGCATAAATCATGTGACATCTGCCACATTTCTTCCTTCCTTTAATGGATTAGCAGAGAGGCCTGCTCAGACTTTCAAAGAGGAAATCAAGAAAATGCAAGGAGGCAGCATTGAAATCAAAGTGTCTTGGTTCCTGTTCAGTAACTAAATCACAATGAAGTCTGTAATTGGACAGTATCCTAAAGAGTTACTCCTGGCAAGGAAATTGAGGTCAACATTTGACCTCATCATTTCCCAAAATACAAAATAATTAAAAATAAAAGAATAATATTACATAAGTGCAAAGCTAAGGAGTTTCGTACTTGGAGATGGTCATGAATACTGCTGGTTAAAATGTTTGCAAGGCTGCAGCCTGAGAACCATATTTTTTGCTACTGTTCTATGTTCCTTTCCTGTTAAAGGGCAACATATGGTATATTTCTCTGGTGAGGCTTGAGCATGGTATAGGGTTCAACATTACGTTGGAGAACAATAAAGATCCTCTTGTTGATAAGTGAGGTTGCTTCGGTTCACCTGTGGTTAGCTTACAGAAACTGGGAAATAAAGAGACAGTCCAAATGCAGTGTCTCAGTCCAAAACGAGGAACATAGAACACAGTACAGGCCCTTCGGCCCATGACGTTGTGCTGATATTTCATCATACTCTAAGATCTATCTGACCCTTCCCTCCCACATAGCCTTCCATTTTTCTATCATTCATGTGCCTATCTAAGAGTCTCTTAAATGTCCCTAATGTATCTGCCTCCACCACCTCTGCTGGCAGTGCATTCCACACACCCACCACTCTCTGTGTAAAAAAAACTTACCTCTGACACCCCCCTTATGCCTTCCTCCAACCACCTTAAAATTATGTCCCCTCCTGTTAGCCATTTTCGCCCTGGGGAAAAGTCTCTGACTATCCACTCGATCTATGCCTCTTATCACCTTGTACACTTCTATCAAGTCACCTCTCATCCCCCTTCACTCCAAAGAGAAAAGCCCTAGCTCGCTCAACCTATCCTCATAAAACATGATCTCCAATCCAGGCAGCATCCTGGTAAATCTCCTCTGTACCCTCTCTAAAGCTTCCACATCCTTCCAATAATGAGGCGACCAGAACTGAACACAATTTTCCAAATGTGGTCTGACCAGACTTTTATAGAGCAAAACATCAACCATCCCTCTGCCTGTACAGGTGTACTGCTCGACCCACTGGGTTCCTCCAGCAGTTTGTTTTTGCTTCAGATTCCATTCTCTTGTGTCTCTGAAACCAAGATAGATGGCCTTCATTTTGATCTTTTGTTTTACCTTTCAGCAAAGAGACAACTATAACTTGGGTCTTTAAATGTTATTCCACTCCCATGAAATGCCTTGGAGCATTTCTCCTCATCAAAGAAGCGATATAAATGCAAGTTTTTGTGGGACTTCCTTGAAATTTTATCTTGACCATTTTATAGAGTGCATTTCATTCCTTGTTCTTGGTTCTCCTCTGCAACCCGTAAAATTGAACCTTCTCAAGCCCTCATTGTTACAATTACACTCATCACAGGAACCTCACCTCTGTAAAACATCAAAATGCATTCGTACTAATTCTCATCAATGTCCAATATCTTGATCGCACAAAGATCCAAGCTGTCACTGTCAAATTGATTCTTTCCAACCACTGTGTTTTGCGATAACTTGGTTGTACAGCTGATAGCTCTGGAGCTGATACACACTTCAATGATGTTGATGTCTTTTTAGTTCCGTAAATCTGCACTTCAAATATACAAGTGGATTCCTGTATAGCTTTGCACTGCTGTCGAAGATGGTGGGCACAGAATGTCTATAATTGTCTATTATGTACAATGGCAATTTTCCCATGAATATATGAATGTGGACAATTGTTCCATTGTCTGTGCACTTGCTGAAGAAGGCATATGTTCGCTATGAAAAAGGTCTCCTTGGTTTATTTCTCTTGAATCTTAAACACCTGCTTTCCAAAGCTAAATACATCCCTCGTCTCTCTGAACTCATCCATTTGGTTCATGTACCAGAAATCGAATAGCAATGGGGTAACGGTTTATCTCAGCTTGCTCTGCAATTCCTTTGAAAACATGAGAGTTAATCATGAGAAATAATTCAAACTCAGATTAAAGTTTCCTCATCTAGATATTTCATCTGCATGTTAGCCTTTATCACTGCTGACATGCTTTGTGACAATGACTATGATTGGAAAGAAAGATAACAACACTCTGTAGAAACTCACCATTTCCTATCCACTCAATTTCCATTACTGTCAGTTCTGTTTTGCTCTTTTCTGAAGCAGAGCTCTTGCTTGTATTGACTTCATGGCAAATGAGCAGATGAAAGACTCTCTTTACTCCTTTGTGCTGTAGCATGTACATATCAGCTCCTTCTCCAATCATTATGACTTACCTGCCTTTGCTAAAAACCATGTTCTTTTACACAAATGTGTGGAATGTTCAGTGTGAGGGCACGCTACAAAAATGACGGTGCAATCCTTTGCGCGGTATGAAGCAGCTTTGTTGACGGCGAAGTTTGTGCCTCGGCAGTGTGCAGGCCCTTGAGTGAGCTGCCTGTGACTTGTACCAGGAAATGGCTCCTAAGTGAGCAACGAAAGAAACGGCTGGAGGAACTCAGTGGTCAAGCGGCATCTGTAGAGGGAAATGGACAGTCAATATTCCGGGTTGAGACCCTTCATCCAGACTGAAAGATAGAGGGGAGGTGGCCAGCATAAAGACGTAAGCAGTGGGCAGAAAGAAACAGTGTGGAGGGGAGTGGTAGAGGGGGCGCAGGTTGGGGTGGGTGTAGGAGGAACTTGACAGATCAGGAAGAGAGAGAAAAGGGACAGTGGGGGAGCAGGTTACCTGAAATCGGAGAACCTCCCCCACCCACTCCATCTGCCCATCACCCACACGCTCCTCCCACTGTTCCCATCTGCCCTCCCCAGCTCCCTTATTTGGTTCCATGCTGCACCTTACTTTCTCATCAGATTCCATCCTCTGCAACCCCTTGCTGCTTCATTAGTTGGGGCATTGAGTACAAGTGCAGGGAGATTATGCTCCAATTTTGTAAAACATTGGAGGATTGTGTGCAGATCTGGTCTCCATGCTATAAGAAGGATGTGATTAAACTAGAGAGGGTGCAGAAAAGATTCACAGGAATAGTAAGAAAAGATATCTTTATTGGTCACATGTACTTCAAAACACACAGTGAAATGCATCTTTTGCGTAGAGCGTTCTGGGGGCAGCCCGCATGTGTTGCCACACTTCCGGCGCCAGCGTAGCACGCTAACAACTTCCTAACCCGTTCATCTTTGGAATGTGGGAGGAAACCGGAGCACCCAGAGGAAACCCACGCAGACACGGGGAAAACATACAAACTCCTTACAGACAGTGGCCAGAATTGAACCTGGGTCGTTGGCGCTGTAATAGCGTTATGCTAACCGCTACACTACCATGCCTGCCCAATATTGCGAAGATTGGAGGGCTTGACTTACAAGGAGTGATTGGTAGGGGTGTATAAAACTAGTGTTTTTGAACAGAGACACCTTGGGGTATGAGTACATAGTTCTCTGAAAATGGGAACACAGGTAGACAGGGTGGTGAGGAAGGTGTATGACATTCTTGCCTTCATCAGCTGAGACATTGTGTATAAGGGTTGGGTTGTCATGTTACAGTTGTACAGAATGTTGGCTGGACTGCACTTGAAGTATTGTGCACAGTTCTGGTCACCACACTGTAGGAAGGATGTGATTAAGTGGCGGAGGGTGCAGAAAAGATTCACAAGGATGTTACCTGCATTGGAGGGTTTGAGTTATCAGGACAGAGTGGATAGGCTGGAACTGTTTTCCTTGGAGCACTGGAGGCTGAGTTTAGGCCTTTGACTCAGAAAACATGAAGGATCCTTAAGACATACTGTATCTGTAAAATTATGAGAGGCATAGAAAGGGTAGAAGGCCAATGTCTGTTTCCCATGGTAGTGGGCATAGGCTTAAGGTGAGAGGCAGGAGGTGAAAGGGGATCTGAGGGGTAAACTTTTCAGACAATGAGTTGTTGGTATCCGGAATGAGTTGCCTGAGGAGGTGGCGGAGGCAGGAACAGTAACAACATTTAAGAGGCATCTTGACAGATACTTGAATGAATAAGGCATAGGGGGATATGGAACTATTGCAGGCAGGTGGGGTTAGTATGGATAGGCCTGATGGTCAGCATAGACACGGTGGGCCAAAGGGCCATTTCTATGATGTATAACTCAATGATTCTATAACATGCAAACTCAACACAGACAGGAACTGAGGTTGGGATTAAACCCAGGTCTCTGATGCTCTGAGGCAGCAGCTCTACTGGCTGCACCACTGTGCTGCCTAAGATCACTCCCTCTCCAAGTCAAACACAGTCCTGACCTGGACATGTCTTAAGGATCCTTTGTATTTTCTGAGTCAAAGTCCTAAACTTTGCCACGCCGCACTGCAGGAATACCTTCACCACACAGACTGCAGTGATTCAAGAAGGCAGCTCACACCACTCTCTCAAAGGCTCTCTCACTCTCTCTGAATCCCACACTACCTTACAACTTGATTTATTTTAAATTACATTCAGGGTACCCAGGATTTCATAATGTTCATTGTGATGTATCATTTTCTTTACTGCTGGTACCTACACTTTCAGAATGATATTGGTGATGAGGCAGTTGCACAATGTACAATAGAGGCTACTCAATGCAGCTTAGGACCTGAATTTGCATTTTGTTGAGACAAATGTGATGAAATTCCTATCTCTCTCCCTCTCTGCTGGCTCTCTCAGGCAAAATAAATTGAGGGTCTTAACCCAGTTTCTGGTAGGTACAAATCAACAGCACAAAACTGCTCTCTGGCACTAAACTAATACTAAATTGGCAGTTTAAATCAGAGAGTGCATAAGGACAGAAATTGATCTGTCTGACTTGTATGGTCGGAAGCACACCTTTGAAATTGAGGTTAAGGCTGGCTGTTCCTGACTTGAGAAAGCTTGATATTGGCACTGGGTGTAAAAGATGTGAATGCATTTGAGAAAGTATAAAGGAAGGTCACGGTGACACTTCACATTATGTCCGATGCCAAGAAAGAAGATTCTTCATCAGCCTGATGTATGATAGATTTGTGGTCGCTTTGATATTGTTGTCACGGTGTTGGTATTACATTGGGAGTTAGAAATTGTAACAAGCTTAAAAACACGTATTTAAACAGCATCCATTTTGTGCAGGTTTCACATTCCAAAACTCTATCACATACAAGGCTGAAGGCATCACGCACAGTACACTGGACGTTTGCTCTGCTATCTCCTACCACCCCGAGAGTGAAGGTTACGGATGAAGTGAGATTTGTAAAATGTATTCATTTTACAAGATGTGAGTGTCACTGGCAAGGCCAACACTCATTGCCCATCACTAACTCCTCTTGAAAAAGTATTGTTGAGCCTCTTTCTTGAACTTCAGCTGCCCTTCTAACGAAGATACTGCCACAGTGCTTTTCGGCAGAGAGTTCTGGGATTTAGATGCAGTGAAGAATAAGGACCGGAGATACATTTCCAAGTCAGAATGGTGCACGACTTGGAGGGGAACCTGCAGGTGACAATGCTCCCACGTACCCACAGCCCTTGTCCATCTTGGGTCATGGTTTTAGTGGGGGGAGGTTGCCTACAGTTAGAGCAGCCTAGACAAGAAACTGGTGTGCAT
The DNA here is from genome assembly GCF_009764475.1 of Pristis pectinata. NCBI lineage: Eukaryota > Metazoa > Chordata > Chondrichthyes > Rhinopristiformes > Pristidae > Pristis > Pristis pectinata. Next base: position 102,972,685 of record NC_067405.1, on the reverse strand, counting down.
TTTGCAGATGGTGTACACTGCAGCCACTGTGGGGGAGGGAGTGAATGTCTTGGGTGGTTGATGGGGTGCCAGTCAAACAAGTTATGAAAACAAGGAAAGGATGGACCTCTGCGCTTCCTTAGCAGAATCCCGAATAAAGTCAGATCTTTTATATAGCGTCAGAGCAGAGCTTCCAGATGAAGGGCCTCAAATGAGGTTTTTTGGAGGCTGGATCTTTGCTGTCAGTTAAAGAGGAGAGAGAAACATTTTTGAAAAATCAGGAATAGAGGGCTCTGGGGAATATTTTACTTCATGTATTTGATCGTGTTTAGTGACTAGTTGTTTGAAAACATTGCACAGCGTAGCACGTAGGAATATTGCGCCATATGATGGAATTTCTAGGCCATCTTTCTAATTAGTGTCAATGAAACGTAGAGCCTATCTCCTCTTTGGTCACCCAGTTTCAGTGCTCTGCAGTAACTCTGTACACTCTGTTCAGTTAGATGTTTATTATTTTATTGAATTCATGCTCTGATTCGAACCAATGTCTGCCCTTTAAGCAGGACATCAAAGAAGAACAGAATGGCTTCTGCAGAATCCTGCTTTTATTATTCCTCAGCTGACATCAGATTACCAGGTCATTATCAGATTGATGTTTCTCTGCACTTGCTACACTCAAATCACAGCCACATTTCGTACATTACACTTAAAATGACACTTCAAAAGTACTTTGTTGGCTGTAAAGCACTTGTGATATCCTGAGGTTGTGAAAGGCAGCCAAATTTTGTTTTAAATAGATCATATAGCTCGTCTGTTGAAAGATTCCCCAATGCCTTTTTTAAATTTCAGTCACTTTCAATTGCAAAGGACAGTAAAAGGATTTTTGTACTTCGAGAGAAATACACAGGAAATAAAAGGATGGAAAAAGGCAAACAAAGTCAACATCCAGGTCCTTAGCTGGACTGCCTCTTGTTATTGTTGTCCATTGTTTAGGTCATGGTGTCAGCAGAGGGCCACACTGTAAGTTTCATTGTATGCTGTTGTTCAATAGGACGACAAGCAGTTTTCTTTCCTTCTTCCCCCACCCCCAGCCCACAAGTTGGCATTGTCCTCCTCTCTCCAATTCCTCAGACGTGCATTGTCCACTCTCTATATGCTAACATCATTTTTCATAAAGTCTGTAAACCACCTGCTTTTCAACCTCTTATCTAGTACCACTAAGAACAACTTGTATCGGTTAGGAGTTCATCTGTTATATGGAACTGCATAGAAATTACAACAGGAACACGGCTTATCCATGTTGGCATTTATCCTCCGCATCGGGAGTTATTATATGTTCATAGCTGCCCCTTTCTCATAATCTGTCACCTCCTTTCCTTCAAGCATCTAGCCAGCCCACTCTTCAGTGTCAATGAGTGCAGTGTATATGCCACATGTACTACTGGCTGATAACAATCATTGATGTTTTAGACCTGTCCCATTTTAAGGACTGTGTCATGTGATTCCACATACACTAAACATCCGAGATTACATGAGATCACAACAGAGGAGGGTGTCGCATATCAGAGGAATGGACACCATCTCAAGAAGACCATGGAAGAGGCTTAGTTGATGGGAGCAGGCATGAAGATACTGCGGGTTGCACTAAAATTCTGTCGAGTGAGAACACCACAGCTTTCCAACAGATGTAAGGTAAACCACAACTAATTAGGGCCAGATCTAGCAGGACAATCATCGGTCCAGGTATCTGGAAGGACAGTTCACTAACCCATGTATCTGGAAGGACTGTCCACTGACCCAAGTATCTCCCAAACTGCAGCACATAGAAACTGGACAAGTTAGTTTGAGTGTTTGTTCTTCTTCATCTTTTTGTTTTCTCATTATTAAAGGTTGGTGGGGGGAATGCAACAAATGACATTTGTAACAGTGGTTAAATTATTGCTGACTTCAGGCTGTACAATTTTAAGGATTATGCTCTCCAGGTTGCAATATTGTTCAATGGGGAACTTGCCAAAATCTGACAGTCTCCACGGAAGAAAGCAACAATAGGCAAATGCTGACCTGACTCTATCAGCTTTTCTTTTATTCTGCAAAGTATCCTTATTGTTTCTTTGAATGACCAACAGGAGAGATTCTGGACAATGTGCTCAGTTATAGGTGGTTTATTCTACTGTGTCAGTGAACTCAGTGAGTTTCTCCTTCCCTCTGTTTTAAATTTCTCTCACATAATATTACATCTATTTCTGTTTACTCCAGCACTTTCAATTATTGGACCCTGTTTGCCCCATCCATCTGTAATTTTAAATGCATTTATCAAATAATCCCTTTTCATTTATCTGTATCTCCTTTTACACAACAGTTGTAGCATCAACATTTCTTTCACATAACCCCTCCAGGCTTCAGGAGAAACTGCTGGTCACATGAGGCTACACAGACCATATTTCGGTAATAATCCTCCAGAGCTTAAACCTGAAGGAAAAGTTCCAATGGCTAAGCAGTCCTTTTCAACACAATGTCTAGAAATATCTTTATATATCTGCAATTCCAGATGGTTTGCCTTCTGTGAACCGAAATTTGGGGGCAGCAGAGAGAGGGAAGGAAGGTGGGAAATGGATGTTCGTGGTGGTGGGGTGTATTAGGGGATGTTCCTGTTCAAGAGCTTCGGAAATCCTTGAGACAGTGTAAGTGTTGTGAACGTCCCCATCAAGGCCACAACAGACTTGCAGCAGAGCCATATCTGTTGGAGCTTTAATGCAAAAATGGACAATTTCATGTTTTCCCACATTATATTCCACTTACCAGATCTCTGCCGACTCATACAACCTATCTATTATCCCACTGCAGCCTCCTTATGCCCCCTTTGCAACTTTTCTACTTATTTTTGCTTCATCAGCAAATTTAGCAAACATACCTCCAGTGCCTTCATTCAAGTCTTCTGTTAGCTGGCCAATCTTCTACACATGTCAGTATGTCACCTTGTCATCTCCCACACCACTGCCACACCAATGTGATTTTGAGAAAGAAACAAGGACGACAAAGGAGGATGAATTTGAGTAAAACTCAGGACAGCAAAAGAGATACAGAGATGCAAAGAAAGACTGGAACAAAAAAGAGAAAGAAAAAAGAGATAGAAAGGTAAGTTTAAGAAAAAAATGTAAACATTTCCAATTTTACTTGCTAAGAATCTCAATCTGCTGCTTATTACATTTGGGAATGATTTTGAGGAGCATTATTCCCTTTCCGGACCAGTCAGGTTTAGAGTCATTGCATGATAATTTACACGTCATTAAAACGGTACTAAAATGTTAAGGACCAACTTTAATGTTCTGCTCCATGTACAGCAATGGCTAATTTGGAAGAATATCCAACTAGCTCCTAAAAGTAATGGGGAAGCTTTGGGTGAGGTGTTGATTGTGTGAAGTAAAACAGTAGGATTGTGTAAATCAACTGGAGAATAACAGGGATTCACAAATTAGGGTATATCTCTACAATCACTGAATTTGCTGACTGACTTCTACACTCTTCCTAATTTCATCAAACTTTTGAGGATTTGCGCTACTCTTAAAATTAAGATATTTCTACATTTGACAATTTATACTTCTGCTGCACTGACCAAGTCCAGCTCTAATGTTTGGGACCTTGGGATCTCCTTCTGCATAATGTATTCATCTCACATCATAACATCACACATTTAAAGAGATCTCTGTGAAGCATATCATAACAATTTTGTAATTCAGCGACTGATTAATATTCAGGAGGTACTGTGCATGTTTATTACCTAGATCATACTTTCTCTTTCCAATCTTTCACTGTGAGAGCTGGATTAGTCTACAGTGAGCCTATTAATGACTGATACAGGTCACCGTTACTGACCTCAGGATTCCTAAACATTTCCAGCTGGAAGCAAAGATTGTATTACTTGCTGTCTCTTGTGTTACCTTCTGCATGAGAATTGAATATGAAGGTATTGCACTAACCAACAACCTCTTCATTATGGCCAATGCCACAAGAGTTAGGAAGAGCAAGACCTCCCTCCTGCTTGCCATTCATGTGCAGCTCTCCCATGCTAGACCTTTTCTCGTCTGAGTCAATGTGCTGAATAAATCCATCAGTTAACACAAATAATGCTACAATAATACATAATTAATCCAAAGAGCGAAGGTCATTTTAATGCATTATTCGTCATTCTAAAGGTAAGCATAGCTGGAACATATCCATGTGTTTTCCAAGAATGTGACCAAGCAATAGTAACTGTAATACAGAAAGGTGATTCCTCATGTGATGCACATTGAATCATTTTGACAATGTGATAAGATCCTTTATAACTAAATACCTCTTTCAGTTTTATTGCCCATATTTTTATAAATTATAGTTTGATGTTTCCAGCAAAAATATATTTCAAGCCATGTAATTCACTTTATAAACTGCCCTAACAGTAGATGAAACATTTTAATAGTGAAGAACTTTTGTTTTGAAATAGCAATTAACAAGGTTTTACAAATCCATCTCCCAAAGTAAGAATTGGTTTGTAATTGTTTTATATTGTTTGCTTTTTCCAATATGCCACAGTAACTCTACAGTGCACATCTTTGGCCGTGTCAGGTTCCCAACCCAGAATCTGATGTATCGGCTTTGCTTCCAATCAGGCAAGTGGACACAGTGATAGGCTACAGAAAGTCTAGTTGACAAAGCTGGGAGCGAGGACAATGGATTGTACCTGAGCACTCTACTTCGTGGGGGAGGGGGAGGGCGAGTTGCTGAGAGGAGGGTGTGTGTGCCCATCTCTGGGGGCCCAATTCTGGCTCTCAGGGCCATTTTATGGGAAAGGGATATCTATGATTATTGGAGAATGAGGGACAGGGGAAACGTACTTGCTCCACCTTAGCTCCAAATGTGCCCTTATCTTCCTTCAATGCCAGGTTTCTCAACTCCTGGTAAATTTGATAGCCTGGGTTTATGTTCATGAAATAGAATGGTGTCCTACCAATTTATTTCTGTTGTAAAGAGACACAAGTCGTGAACATTACTTTAGTTCCAAAAAAAGAAGGGAAATCTGTGCTTGAATTATTCTGAATGCCTTTCAAAGCTATCACTTTGAATGGATCATTAACAAAGATGTGGGAGCCTATCATTTGGACACAGGTAGAAAGTGGCACACTGTGTTGATGAGCAGATAGAAGGGCTAAATTTAAAAATAAATATATTCAATACGGGATCAAGAAGTATTTTACCATCTTGAAATAGAACTATCTATTCAGGATACTGCACAAAGAACTTGGAGAACAGAAATCTGTAATGTAGCATTGTCAGTAAAGTGAAAGAAAATATAAGTCACACCAGGCTTTTTGAGAACAACGATTGACATTAAAAATTAAAAGACCCATTGATAAAATGCATTCAGCAAAATGACATTACTGATGGAAAACTATAACTCTTTGAGTAATAGAACGCAAAGACATTCAATCAGCTAGCATCATAAGCACTGATATGCTTTTATATTGTTGAGATGAATTCACAACATTCTTTGCTTTCACATTCATAATTATGATCCTTGTGATTTTTTTTGTTCAACAAAACAAGAGTTATCAATGTTATAGAATGGAATAGCAGCCAATTTTAGCATCCACTGACAGTATCAGGGACTCTATGATAAGGTACAGGACAGACAAAATGGAGACAAAGCACATTGTACGTTATCTAGCGATGCTCTATAGTGCCCCACACTATAACAGTGTGGGGCACGAGAGAGCATATAAGTCATTCCAGGCTTTTTGAGAACAGTGATTGATATCAAAATTGACAGAAGATTGACAGAAGATATTCATGTGGTTTCCAAATGTAGGATTGTTTCTTTACTGGGAATTTATGGTTATCTCATGTGGGGAAATTACACCCACTCAATTTATGCTCCTGAGTCGTAGAAGGGAGACTTGCCAACTTATTTCTGTTGTAAAACAGCATGTTGGGATCACCTGCTAGCTCGTACTCCTCCCCCTCCCCCCGCCCATATTATTCTAGCTTCTGCCCTCTTTCTTTCCAGTCCTGATGAAGGGTCTTGGCCCAAAATGTTGACTGTTCATTTCCTTCTATAGATGCTGCCTGACCTACTGAGTTCCTCCAGCATTTTTTCTGTGTGTTGCTCCAGATTTCCAGTATCTGCAGTCTTTCTTGTGTCAACATAGTATTTTGGTTTCTTACTGCCATAACATCAGAGGGAATTCAGCATATTCTGTGCTGGATCAAACTGAGGTGAAAAGATTGTGTTCTGTATCAAACCTATTATTCCTGTTTAAGATGTTCCAAGGTGAGGTGCTCATATTTGAGTGTTTTGTATTTGTACTGTTATTTTCAGTTGGGTTTCCACATGTCTAGGTCACCTAAACTCAGTCTATTATTAAATAATTAGTAAGACACAGTAATAAGTCTTCTAATTTGTCACAACAGAACTCCATCTTTTTCTTCAATTGAAAACTCATAAATATCAGTTACCTAGTTGCTGGCCACCTTCCAAAATTCTGGAAGAACCAGTTGCTACTAATTTATTTAAAAGGCAATTAAAAGGGATAGTGCCAAGGTAATATACCTCAGGTATTTGTCATCTACATTTTGCAAATGACCCTGACATAGCTGCTGCCAATTATAACTGAATAAAATAGCGACAGTTTGAATTACATGGCATGTTACTCTCTGAATCTGGTATTGAAAGGCACAACTTTGATAAAAAAAAGATGTAAATTATGAAGTTAATTAGAAATCTTGCTTTCATAGTGATCCACCAAGAGAAACAGCTAATTAAACCGATTACACATGAACGAATTCAGAGTTCCACTAAAATTTGACATTGGGATTTGTGGACAATAAATGTAAAGAAATATTCTCATGTTGCTTTGACGTCAGTGTTACAACGAGATCGTCATTGTCATGTCAGACATTTCTCTGAACATCTATTTGAGACATTTGGGCTCTGCTGTTAGCTGGAAAATACATTGGCTTAACTATTTATTCTCCAAATTCTCCTGTCAATGAAATGAACTCCAAGCATTTTTGCTACATTGAATGCTGTGTATTTTATTCTTATAAATTCTTTGTAAGAGCAAGTAAAAGCACAAAACACATCCTGATCTCTACATGACAATAAGAAGCGGAAGCACTTTGCCCCTTGTTCCTGTTCCACCATTCAATGACCGACCGTTTACTTCATCTCCACTTTCCTGCAGTAATCCCATATCCTTCGATTCCATTAACATCCAAACATTTATCTATCTCCGTCTTGAACACACTCAGTGGTTGAGGCTCAACAGCCTCCTTGAGTACAGAGTGAAATTTCTTCTCATCATTGGTACAGAATGCCTGATCCCTTATTTTGAGATTCCGGCACCTAGTTCTAGACATTCCAGCCAGGGGAAACATTATCCCTGCGTCTACTCTGTCAAGCCCCATAGGAATTTTCAGTGTTTCAATAATATTACCTCTCATTCTTCTAAATTCATGAGTGTGTAAGTCCAGTCTGTTAATCTCTCCTCAACCGGCAAAGCCACCACCCCAGGAATTAACCTGGTGAATCTACGTTGTACTGCCTTTCTGGTAGGGAGGCCAGACCTGTTCACAATATTCCTTGTGTGGCCACACTAAAATCCTATGTATTTGCAGAACGATGTCTTTATTCTTGTACTTAAATCTTCTACCAATAAAGACCCTCTGAATTGCTTGCTGGATCTGCAAGTTAACTGTAAGTAATTTTTATACAGGGAAACCCAGGTTTCTCTCAACACCAACACCTTTCAATCTCCCACTATTTAAAAAATATTCTACTTTCCTATCTTGTCTACCAAAGAGGATAACCTCACATTATCTTCCATCTGCCATGTCCTCACCCACTTACCTAACCTGTCTCTATCCCCCTGAAGCCCCCTCTGTCTCCTCCTCACTACTCAACCTGCTATCCAGCTTTCTATTATTTCATTTTGTTCCCTTGTCCAAGGAACAGCTATTCACAAGCAGCCAATCTGAAAATGACTTGTTTATTCCTACTCACTATTGTCTGTTTATTAACCAATTCTCAATCCACGCCAATATTTTATTCCAAATCCCATGTGATCTAATTTTGTTTAGTAAGATCTTATGTGGCACCTTATTTTGTTCCAAAAGTCCAAATGCACCAAATGTACTTACTTCCTTTTATCTATTCTTCTAGTTACAATTCAAAAAACCCTAATGGCTTTGTCAAACATGATTTCCCTTTCATAAATCCATGCCAACTCTGCCCGATCCTAATTGTTATTTTCTAAGTGCCCTGCTATCGCTTTGAGCATTTTCCCTACTGATGATGTCAGGCTAAATGGTCTTTAGCTGCATGTTTTTTTTCCTTTCTTTATTAAATAGAGGGATACACTTGCTACCTTGCAATAGGTGGGTTTGTTTGGAAGATGACAAACAGTGCATTCACTATTTCAGTCACAATGCTGATTAAAATGTACAATTCGGTAGAACAAAGATTGCACAGAGAATATATTCAGAATTGTTTTGAGTTTTGTCCAATGTATTTTAAACCATGTAACCAAAATTGAAAATTTTCTTATTAATGTTCATATATTACCATATTTTCACATATTTTGTAATGCAGAATAATAATGAAATACCGCTGATATAAATTTTATAATCAAATGCGTATTGTTCCTCAGATAACCAAGAAATAAAATGCGTAAAAAAATTAACTTTCTCTGAAAATGCAGTTTCAAACTAATTTCAAAATTAATTTCAACTTTTGATTTGGCAGAATCTGTGGCATCAAATGACACAAATTTCACATTGCTATTAATAGGTTTTGAAGTTACTTTAAAATCCGAAACTGAAATTCATCTTTTCGTTAAATATTATTCATTAGTTCTGTACATTTGGTGCAATTTCACATCTACACAAAGAATTTTAAAACTCAGTATTAAATCCGAATGTAATGCGATCCATTTTAGCTGGATTTCAGTGTCAAAATCCAAGAAAAGAATTGATGTGTCTCCTGTTAAAAAAAAACGAAAGAAGGCATAAATAGTAATTATCCCATGAATTATTATTTTTCTGATTGCACGTGGAATATAAGTACTTCATTGTGTAAGGTGTGAAGAGCAGAACTGAGCGCTTGTACATTACTAAACCACTTAATTAAGTGGCTCAGATATTTGTGGCTGGCTGCAACTAATAACAGAACCACATTTATATTCCAAGCACTCCTTCGGGTAAGTCACTGCAATATGAGCAAAGCATAATGGGAAGATGGTTCGCTGAATGCACAGCTAAAACCTTAATTATATTCTGTCCACTACCTCAGCCCTTTGTCTGGTCTTAATGTAGAGGAGAAAACAATGTTTGCTGGAACAGTGTAAGCTCTGGTTTCAATGGTGTATGATATTGTGCCCTGTTAGTCTGAGCTTCAATGGATCTTTGAAAATCTGAATATCCAGCTCATATCCAAAACAAAAATATTGTACAGCAAACTATTAATTATCATCAATTGACCTGAATTCAAAATGTTTTAAGAAGGAGGAGCAAGAAAAACATGCATTGGCTAATGCGAAACTGACAGTAAGTGAGCAGGTTTTCAGCTAATGTGCATATTTTGTTGCGTACATATTAGATTAGAACACAACACAAGGGCACATTTCTGTGCTGTACAACTCTGTAACTCTATGTCTGTATGACTCTATGGCAAGAAAATAGGAACAGGAGTAAGCTCTCAGCCCTGCCATTCAATATGATGACAGCTGATCCATGCTGGCTTCTGTGCCAGTTCCCCATAACCCTCAATTCCACAATCTTTCAAAAATATATCTACCTCCGCCTTAAGTACTTATAATGATCTAACTTCCACAACCCTCTGGGTTGAGAATTCCAGAGAATTATGTGAAAAGAAATGTCTATGCACCTCCGTTTTAAATGACTGGCTCCTTATCTTGTAACTATGTCCTCTAGTTCAAGATTCTCCCACTAGCGAAAACATCCCAACACACTGTCAAGCCCCCACGGGATCCTACATGTCTCAGGATACCCCTCATTCTTCTGCATTCTAAAGAGTAATGATCCAAACTGCTTAGCCTCGCATGATAAGACAACCCTCTCATCCCAGGAATTAGCCTGGTGAATCTTTGGACTGCCTCCAATGCTACGTTATCCTTTTTTAGGTAAGGGGACCAAACCTGTGCCCAGTGTTCCAGGTATGGCCTCACCAACACACCGTACATTTGTAACAACACTTCCCTGTTCTTAAACTCTAATTCTTCGCAATAAAGGCCAGCATGCCGTTAGCCCTCTTAACTACTTTAAGTGATTCATGCACTTGAACACCTGGGTCCCTTTGAACTTCTCTCACGTGCAGACTCTCTCCATCTAGATAATCTGCCTTTTGATTTCTGTTGCTGAGGTGCATGACCTCACATTTCCTCATGTTAAACTTAATTTGCCAGTCTTTTGCCCACTCACTCAATCTGTCTTTAACCCATTGCAGAATCATAGTATCCTTGTCACAATATGTCTTTCCACCTATTTTCATGTCATCAGCAAGTTAGGAAATATTACATATTATTCTTTCCTCCAGGTCATTCGCATAAATAGTGAACAACTGTGGGACAAGAACTGATCCCTGCCGTACTCCACTAGTTACCTAATTCCAACTTGAAAAAGACCCATTTATTCCAACTCTCTGTTTTCTGTGTGATAGCCAGTTTGGTTAAAGAGGTGGAGTTAAGAAACATCTTAAAGAAGGAAAAAGTGATAAAGAAGCAGAGAGCTTTAGGGAGGGAATTTCAGAGCTTAGTCTGGTAAAGTATGAAGAGCAAGGGAGGAGTTATTAAATTTGAGGATGCTTTAGAGGACCGAATTAGACTATTGTAAATATCTTGCAGGGAAATAGTGCTGAAGGAGATTGCAGATGGGGGCAACTTGAAAAGAAGGATGACAATTTTAAAATTGAGGCCCTTACTTAACTGGAAGAAAGTATAGGTCAGCAAGCACAGGATGATGGGTCAATGAAATATGGTGTGCAGTAGGGAATGAAGAGCGGTGGCTTTGAATGGTCTCGAGTTTACAGAGAATTGAATGAGGTTATTAGGATAGTCGTGTCTTAAGGTAAAAAAAGGCATGGATAAGGGTTTCAGCAGCCCATGAGCTGAGACCTAGGGTAGTGTTGGACAATCCTCCAGAGGAACTGGGTGATCATGGTGATGGCAAGGATTCAAGCTTCGAAGCAGTATTATGCAGGCACCATTGCCATTTTGCATCATGTTATGCCACCCAAATTCTCTATTCTGCTGATATTAATAATTGGTTTCCTGCAAAGCAGCAATGTGCAGAGCTGACTCAGTTACCACTTGCAGCTTAAAACTAGAGAATCGTGCCAAAGAAAAGCAACAAGTAGTACAGTTGCAGCACCTCCCAGTGACTGCAGCAAGAATTGCAGTGTCAGCACCCATCAACATTGCCAGGACATCCTGTCCATCACTTCTGAAAATGAATGCAAGGGGAAATTTGTTAAAGGAGATGATGAAAATAAGAAAAGCATAGTGGGCATTAGATTTTTTATTTATTATTCTAAATGGTGGGAGACGTTGAAAAATACTTTTTTAAACAAGCATCATTTGTTATGCAAGACAGTTTATTGTGTTTGTTTATGTATTCATAAATAATTGTCCAGGACAGAATATGCACTTGTGGGTAAAGTACTTTCAAAGCAATACCATTTATAAAAAAAATCCATAATCTAATAATACCTCTTTTGTGCTATCACAGAAATTAATGTGCTAAGTGAAAACTACTGTAAAGATGCACATTTACCTTTATTGCTGGCTAATTAAATGATACCACAAGAAGTGTGAATATAATTCTATTAGTGCCTGGCTCAGTGTGAAACCAAAGCCTTTTAACTATGTGGCAACATTCATCTGACCAAGGGAAGAGATGGATTTTAAATATCTAAAAGTGTGGTGAGCCTGGAAGCCAATAAATGATATTCTACATAGCGGAGATTTGAAACAGGTGGCTTTAGAGATGGTGGATGCTCCAGTTGTCATCTTCTACAGTTCTGTAGATTCTGGAATTGTTCCTGTGGACCAGAGAGTAGCAAATATGACTCCTCTATTCAAGAAAAGAGGGAGAGAGAAAACTGGTGACAACCAACTTACTACACTAAAGTCAGTGGTAGGGAACAAGCTGGAATCTAAAGTGAAGGATATAATAACAGAACACCTTGAAAAAAAATAATAGGATTGAGCAAGGTCAACGCAGATTAATGAAAAGAAAATCTGTTGGAGGTCTTTGAGGATGTGACTAGTAGAATTGATAAGGAGGAACTAGTGGGTATGATGCATTTGGGCTTCCAGATGGATTTTGATAGTATTCTGTGTGGAAGGCTGGTTAACAAGGTTAGAGCACATAGAATTGAGGGTAATGTGCTGACATGGATTGAGAACTGGTTATTAGGCAGAAAGCAGAGAATGGGAGAAAATGGATCCTTCTCAGGTTTCCAGGCTATGACAAGTGGGATACCTCATGGATCAGTGCTTGGGCCCCAGTGATTCATAAACCGTATCAACGATTTGGCTGACAGAACTAAATGCCATATTTCCAATGTGCTGATGATATTAAATCAGGTGGGATTGTGAGTCAAAAACAGAATGTAAACAGGATTCAAGAGGATTTGTATGTCAAGCTAGTGGGTGAGAACATGGCACAAGGTATACAATGTGAAAAATGTGTGGTCATCCAGTTTGGTGAATGTAACAGAAACGCAGAGTGTTTGTTAAATGATAGATTAGGGATAGTTGATGTTCAAAGGGACCTCGGTGTGCATGTACCCAAATCACTGAAGGCGAATACACAAGTGTAGCAAGCGTTGGGCAGAGCAAATGGTATAAAAGCCCTTATTATGAGAGGCTGGATTACAGGAGTAAGCAAGTCTTATTGTAATTGTACTAAGCCTTGGTGAGCCTGCATCTGGAGTACTTTGTACGGTTTAGACTGCTTACCTAGAAAACAAAGTGTTTGTCATAGAGGGAGTGCAGCAAAGATTCACTGGACTGATTCCAGGGATGGCACATTTGCTATATGAGGAGAAATTGTGTAAACTGGGATTGTTCTCCTTAGACTTTAGAAGAATGAGAGGAGATCCCACTGAATCTTCCTAAATTGTTTAAAGAGCTTGACAGGCGAGAGGCAGGGATGCTGCTTTCCTTGAGGAATCCAGGATCAGAGGGCAAGGTTTGAGAAAGAGGGGCCATTTAGGACTGAGGTGAGCAGAAATTTCCTCCCTCAGAGGGTGGTAAATCTTTGGAATTTTCTACCCTGGGTGGCTGTAGAAACCAAGTCATTATGTTTATTCAAAACAAAGATTGATAGATTTCTGGATATTGAGGGAATTAAGAGACTTGGGGATAGTGTTGGAAAAGGGCACAGATCAGCTCTAATCTTGATGAATGACAGAACAGGCCTGAAAGGATGTGTGGGCTGCTCCTACTTCTCATGTTGTCATGCTCTTCTGAGTTTCGGAACAATGGCTGCGCCATTCAAGAATCCACAGATTAGATGGAAAGGCAAAAAGTTCACTTGGAGCAGTGCAATAGATAAATTTTAACTGAGACTAACACAAAAGTTTCCGCTGCAGATGAGACTGGGTGAGCTCTGGGGAAAAGGTCTATATGTACAAGACTTCTGTGTTGAGAGACTGGCTGAATGGACTGATCAAGCACAGACTGAGTTGGTGGTGTTAAGAGAAGACTGCCTTGCAATATGGAAGCAGTTCAAAAGCTCCAAATCTCCTGTAAGGGATGTCACAGCAGGTATTGGTTTCCTCACGTCAGCCCAATACAGCAAAGCCGGAGTGCAGCAAGATAAACTGAAGAGTGACGGCAGTATTAAAAGCTTGGAGACGATCCAGAAAGGGAAAGTCAGTAGAGATGATTTTGAGACTTTGAAAGGAATATCAGGCAAGAGGAAAGTCTGCGTGGGCATACGAATGTAGGATGGTGTGAAAACAGAGGCACAAAGTTGGAGCTACTTGAAAAAAAACCAAAATAGAGATTGTTGTACCTGTATTCATGCTATCCAGTAACATACCAAGTATAATGTATAATTGTAGCTACACTTGCAGTTGCTTAGTGCCAGTAGCCTGAATTAAATTTAATGTTAACAGTTGATTGTTAGAATATATAACACATTGGGTTAGAATGCATCGATCCTAGCCTGTACCCCAAGATAGCCAACCGTGCTAGCCCCACAACCACACTGAATTTTTGGAGCAAACAACTCCTAAGGTCCTGCTCGGGTCACCACCACAACCCTGCAATGAACAGTGAGTGAGGCATTCATGCCTAACATAAAGCCAAAGGAGCTAGATGAAAAGTGTATCTATCCCCTTAGCTCAGTAACTTATGGAATGCTCCTGGACTCCCGGACAGAGAGAATGAGCTTGGATGTGTGCAAGTCTGATTTCTCGTGCTTTCTGTGCTTTTGTAGCTATTTGGAGTTCTCTATGGACCTGCAGGCCAGCCATCAGCACATTTCAAACCATTATGTTCATAGTTACGCATGGATAAGAAGGCAGGTTAAGCATAACAATTGCAGAACAGGATATGAGGCCATATGTATTTGAAGCCTATCTGGAGAAAATTCCACTGGATCACATCAGTTCCTGGATTGGATACTTCAGAGCTGTTAATTATGCCTCATATGTGATGAAAAGGTTCATCACATATGAGGATGAAATTGTCGATGAAAAGGTTCAGAGACTGAGTGAAATTATAACTGGTTAAACTTATAATTGTGTATATGTATCTGTGAATTCCAAATTTGTAAATAGTAAACTGATGTTGTAATTTTATGTATGTAAATAGTTACTGGTTTGTATGCATTTATTATTTTTCAAAAAGCAAGCAGTGTCTTGTACATGAGTTTAAGGTTCCTTTAAAAGCTGAGTGTACCATGTGATATGACTTCTGATTTTTTTTTAGTTGAGAGTTGATTGCATTTACAAAAGGATGTTTTGTTGGTAGCTCCATCTCTATTATTTGCCTTCGTGAGCAGCAATACTGAAGAGCCTATTGACACTATACCATGAAAGAGGCAGAGGGATTAGTGGCAGCAATTTTAACTGTCTTTTTGTACAGTTAGTATTTTCAAATATCTACTAAAAATCAGTCTGCCACTCTCAGTATGATGAAGAGGAGTCAGTTTCTGCTGGCGACAAGGCTCAGAGGCACTGGCAAACCACATGATCTTCATTCTAATTATAATTTATTCAATTTTTGGCAATCAACATTTCTTACTATTTCCAGCACTCTCACACTAAAACACATTGAGTGGCTTTGCAATTTAATGGACCTCATTAAAGTAGATGCTGACAGCTATTAAGAAGCTGAATATTAAGATGATTGGAGCACTTAGAAGCCATTCTGTGAGGTGCTGCTGGAATATATAATTCTAACATGCAGGAAATGAAGTGAGGAGGCAGTCCATTTTCCTAGAAATAATACAAGCTTTCATTTCAAAGCTTCCATAGAGTACATGACTAATTAAGTTATAAGCAATGAAATGTTTATATTTTCACCTGTTCCAATATTTTGGGCTTGATCTTCCAACCTGAATGAAAGAAGGAAAGAGCAATGTAGAAAGATAATGAAAGTAAAGAGTTTTAGCAAAATAAATCTACTTATGGCATGCAAAATTACAAAAATGTACAGGTTGACTCTGCTAAAAATAGAAAGTAAATTAAAAAATTGCAACACAAATAGATTTTACACGTGTAATGGATAACAAGATACCCCAGATTTTTTAAACCAAATAAATCTGTCATAATTGGCATGAGCTCAATATGTGTCAGATGAAACTATGACTGTTTATCAGAGCTTAATTTTTAGTAATATTATGTATTTAAGCAGTCCACATATTACATATTTCTCCTGGTATTACTGTTACTAAGTTGCATATGTATTCAAGAGATTACATATCTTGTCAGGTTAATGTTTGTTTTGTGTTTAGCCTGAAGATCTGTATCTGATAGATTTTGTTTCGCTTCTTTGACAAAACATAAATATTCGTACATGGCTTGGTATTCTCTAGTGAATCTGGAATAACATAGTTTCCTAATCGTGCCACACACAGAGGAAACAAAAAAAAAGAATGTCAATATTATCTGCAGCAAAGTGATGACTTTTATGCAGATGTACAGAAAAGCTGATGCAAAATTAATGTGCGCACTGCACTGCTTGAGTTGACAAGCTATGTATTAACAATAAAGGTTGTCATGGATGTGTAAAACATATTACTCCTAGTCATTAGATTTAACTAGATCGGCTTGTAAAATAGAAATGTACACACCAGGGGCCTGACTCTCAAAAATTGCTAACATTTTCCTGGGCATAACAAGATGTAAATTTGACATACAAAACAGTATGTCAAGCATACATAGCACAAAAATATTGTGCATTGTTTCTTTCATGGTGTTTTATTTGACACAGGAAATATAAGTATTATGTAATGAGTATGTTTCATCAGTTTCCTCCACTTTTCTTTCTATACTTTAACAGACACAAGTCCTGGCTTTCATTTCTTGCAGAAATATGGGTTTTGGGAGAGATTGGGGTTGATTTTGGCTCAGATGTCAATAAAGTGGTAACAATGACAATGAAACTAACACACTTATTATTGGAAAAGTAGAAATAACAGAAATTTCTAGCTAAAAGGGGCCGTGAGATGTCCTTGGCGAGAGGATTATAGAGAATCCCAGGCATTTTATACATACATTGAAAACAAGAGGGTAACTAGATAGGACCACTCAAAGACAATGCCTGGAACCAGAGGAAGTGGACAAGGTACTAAAGGAGTACTGTGAATTGGTATTCACCAAGGAGAAGGACATGGAGGATAGCAAGATCTGGGAGGGTATGCTGATGTTCTAGGGCATGTTGATATCAAGAAGGAGGAGGAGCCAGGGCTCTTGAAGCACATTAAGGTGGATAATTCCCAGGGCCTGATGGGATCTATCCCAAGTTCTTGAGAGAGGCAAGAGAGGAGATTGCTGGGGTCTTGACAGAGACCTTTGCATCCTCTTTAGCCAAAGGTGATGTCCCAGAGGATTGGTGAATAGCCAAAGATCTTTGTCTGTTTAAGGAGGATAATAGAGACAAACCTGGAAATTACAGGCCAGTGAGCCTTACGTCAGTGGTAGGCAAGTTATTGGAGAAGATTCTAAGGGATGGGATCCATTTGCATCTGGAAAAGCATAGACTTATTATGAATAGGCAGCATGGATTTACGTGGGGGAGGTCTTGTTTTACAAACATGATTGAGATTTTGAGGTGATGAAGATGATTGATGAGGGTAGGGCAGTGAATGTTGTCTGCATGGACTTTAGTAAAGTTTTCAACAAGGTCCATCATGGTAAGCTGATCCCAAAGATTAAGGCTCATGGGATCCATGGAGACTTGGTAGATTGGATTCAAATTTGTTTGGCCATAGAAGACAAAGGGTAGTGGTGCAGGGATGTTACTCTGACTGGAGGTCCGTGACCAGTGATTTTCCTCAAGGATCAGTGCTGGGACCTCTGTTGTTTGTGATATATATATAAAAGATTTTGACAAAAGTGTTGGTGGGCTGATTTGTAAGTTTGCAGATGACACAAAAATTGGTGGCGTTGTGGATAGGTGAGGAAGGTTGTCAAAGGATTCAGCGGGATATAGACCAGCTGGAAATGGGGGCAGATAAATGGCAGGTGGAGTTTAATGTGGACAGGTATGAGGTGATGCATTTTGGGAGTTCAAACACAAGAGGAAAACATATACAGTAAATGGCAGGACCCTGAAGAGCACTGATGTATAGAGGTACCTTTGGGCACAAGGCCACAGCTCCCTGAAAGTGGCAACAGAAGTAGATAGGGTGGTTAGACGGCAGATGGTATACTTGACTTCATCAGTCAGAGTGTTGAGTATCAGAGTCAGGACCTCACATTGCAGCTGTATAAAACTTTGGTTAGGCCGCATCTGGAGTATTACATGCAGTTCTGCTCACCACATTGCAGCAAGGATGTGCAGACTTTGGAGAGGGTGCAGAAGAGGTTCACTGGGATGTGGCCTGGATGAAAAAGTATTAGTGATAAGGAGAGGCTGGACAAACTTGGATTGTTTTCTTTGCAGGCTGAGGGGCGACCTCATAGAAGTATATAAAATGATGAGAGCCATGGATAGTAGATAGCCATAGAGGTAGATAGTCAGAATCTTTCTCCCAGAGTAGAAATGTGAAATTCAAGGGTGCACTGGTTTAAAGTGAGAGGGGGAAAGTTTGAAGGGGATTTACGTGATAAGTTTTTTACACAGAGAGTGGTAGGTGCCTGGAACACATGGTCAGGGGAAGTGGTGGAAGCAGTTCTGATAGTAATGTTTAACAGGCGTATGGACAGGCACATGAACAGGCAGGGAATAGAGGGGTATGGACGGATGAGATTGGTTAGATTGGCATAGTCAGCACAGACATGGTGGGCTGAAGGGTCTGTACATACCAAGCCAAACACCAGGAGACACAAGAGACTGCAGATGTTGGAATCCAGATCAGAAAACAAACTGCTGGAGAAACTCATAGGTCGGGCAGCACCTGTAGAGGGAAATGGACCCTTGGCATTTTGCGTTGAGACCCTTTATCTGGACTATCCAGACTGTCCTGTTCACTCAGTAGTTTCATTATATCAGTAGCTCAGCAAAGAACCTGTTGTAATACTGTGGCTAACAGCCATTTAACATGACAGGAAAAGTTCAAACTTGGCAATTCATGGCTCAAACTCTGCATGCCTTGAAAGGACAAGATAAGATGATAAGATTTCTTTATTAGTCACGTGTACATCAAAACACACAGTGAAATGCATTTTTTGCATAGAGTGTTCTGGGGACAGCCTACAAGTGTCGCCACGCTTCCGGCGCCAACATAGCATGCCCACAACTTCCTAATCTGTACATCTTTGGAATGTGGGAGGAAACCAGAGCACCCGGAGGAAACCCACACAGACACAGGGAGAACGTACAAACCCCTTACAGACAGTGGCCGGAATTGAACCTGGGTTGCTGGCGCTGTACTACCTTTATGCTGACTGCTACACTACTGTGCCTGCCCAATACATCAGTCTGACTCAAGTTGACTGGTTAAAGAGACAGCCAGTTGCTTGGCCTTTTCACGTTGGCTACAAGTCCTATATAGACAGCATTGTGTCCAAATTCCAACACAATGGCAACAGAGAAAACATGCTGGCAGGTATGAACGTAATGATGAAAATCAAAAAAAAACTGCAGATGTTAGAAATATGAAACAAAAGCAGAAAATCCTGAAAACACTCAACAGTTCATGCAGCATTTGTGAAAAAAGAAACAGAATTGACATTTCAGGTCGAAGACATTCTGTCAGAATTTGCAAAGAGAGAAAACAAGCCAGTTTTAAGTTGCAGAGAGGGTGAAGGAGGGTTCGATAAGACAAAGGGAATATCTCTGATAGGGTGTGGTTAGCTTATCTGTGGTGATAAACTGTTAATTAAGTTATCTGGTTGATAAGTGAATGCCGGCAGTTCGAGAGTTATAAAAAAACAATCAAAGGAAAGTGAAAGGTGTGAAATGCAAAGCTGTGGGAAATGCTCAGCAGGTCAGGCCATGTTAGCAGGAGAAACACCAATCCAATATCACATGTGGATGACCTACTGCAGAACTGGCCCATGCTGATACAAACTGAGAAAACGAGTTACCTGACGTTGTTGAATTTGATATTGAGTCCTCAAAGGTTTAGCTATGGGGCCAAGCTATGCCTGCCTTTTTTGTGGAATACACCAAACAGTCTTTGTTTCGGTCCTACTTGTGGCTGCCTTCTCTCAGTTCTTTTTCCAGTGCATCAATGACAGTATTGATGCTGTTTCCTGCACTCACACAGAGCTCAAAGCTTTGATTACTTTTGATGCCAATTTCCACCTTAATGTGGTCCATCTCTGATTCTTCCCTTCCCTTTTGGATCTCTCCACCTCCATCTCAGTCAACTACAAGCAACCATTATGTGCCCCCAGAGTTCCACAGCTATCTTGACTGCACTTCATCCCACTCTACCTCCTGTAGGACTCCATTCCATTCTCCCAGTCTTGGTTTGGTGATAAACTGTTGATAAAGTTATCTGCTGACAGCTAGAGAGATAGAACACAAACAAAGGAAAGTGAATGGTGTATAATGCAAAACGGTGAGAAATTATAATAAGCCCCAACATAATCTTAAGGGACGTCACATCTTCCATTTGGACATGTTGCAGCCTTCTGGACTCGATATCAAGTACAACAGCCTCAGGTAACTCACTTTCTCTTTTCAGATCAGAACTGAGAATTACAGGTCATCCATCTGTAATACCAAATCAGTTTTTCCTTGTCCACTGACATGGCCTGAACTGCTGAGCATTTCTCACAGTTTCATTACACACCATTCATGTTCCTTTGTTTGTGTTCTATCTCACCAGCTGTCGGCAGTAACCTAACTACCAGACAACTTCATCAACAGATTATCACCAAAGCAGCCCTGGCCTCACCCTTTCAAAGATATTCCTTTTGTTTCAACCATTCCCATCCCACCCACTCCACAACTTAAACCTATTGTTTTCTCTCTTTCCTGTGTGATAACATGCCTTCAACTGAAGTTCTCTCCCCACAGATGCTACTCAACCTGTTGTTTTCAGTATTTTACGTGAATGTGAATTAGTTCATAGCAGATGCCATTAAGCGAGTTTTTAACTTAAACTGAAATGCATCAGTGATTTTGAAGTTCCATTTACAACACAAAACAGTAATAAAGCCTCAATGAAAATTCCCCAAATCACAGAATCATGCCACCCTCAAAGCCATAGGTCCAGTATTTGTATGTGTTGGCTTTTAATAAGCTGTCTAACTGAACCCACTGCACTGCACTTTCTCTGTGGGCCTACAAAATTCTCCTTAAAAGATATATATCCCATTCCTTTTAAAAGTTAGACTACACTACACGGTAGTGTAGCAGTTAGCATAACGCTTTACAGCGCCAGTGACCCGGGTTCAATTCCCGCCGCTGTCCCGTTCTCCCCGTGTCTGCGTGGGTTTCCTCCGGGTGCTCCGGTTTCCTCCCATATTCCAAAAGATGTACAGGTTAGGAAGTTGTGGGCATGCTATGTTGGCATCGGAAGTGTGGCGACACTTGCGGGCTGCCCCCAGAACACTGCGCAAAAGATGTATTTCACTATGTGTTTCGATGTACATGTGACTAATAAAGATATCTTACCTTATCTAATAAGCATCTACCAAACCATCTGTATGGTAATAATATCATTCTAGATCATAACAATGCACTGCTAAAATAAAATTCTCAATTCCACACCCTCATAGCTTTCTTTTTTGCCAATTGTTCATCAGCAGTGTCATCTGATTACTGACCCTGCAAGCGAAAACAGTTTCTCTTGATTTAATTCTGAACACCTCTATTAAATCTCCCTTTAAGCTTCTTTGCTTTAAAGATAAATTCCAGCCACAAATCTTTCCACATAACTGAAGTGCCTCATCCTTGGTATCATTCTAATAAACTTTTTCTGTACTTTCTCCAAGGCCTTGACATCAATCCGAATGTGCCCAGAATTTAACAAAATACTCCAGCTGTGGTTCTAACCAGTTATTTAAAAATATTTGACATAACATTACTGTGTTTGTACTACTTGCTCCTATTTATAAATCTAAGGATCACCTTCAAATATCTGTTTATGTGAAATCATAGGTCTGAGTATCTCTGAACCCTTTTAAAATTGAATATTTAATTTATGTTGCCTCCGAGAGCTTGGATTATTTGTGGAATCTTGGAGTCCAGCCGAAGCGACTGGTTGCTATGTGAAACAGAATTAACTCTGGAAAAGCAGATACAGATATGTGAAGCTGCGGAGCTATCTACAGGCAGGCTGGAAATGTTGGCTTGCCGACAACAGGAAGTACATGTGGTGAAGCACAAGCCAAAAGGCAGAACAGAGAAAGTACAACCAAAACGACTTGTGTGTTTCAAGTAACCTGGCCCGCACCAGGAGCAGCTGAAGAAGAAATCTCCTGCAGATGGGCATAATGTGCGTGATGTGGATAACTTCCACAAACAGTGCACGATGAAGTGGACTTAAAAATCATGGAATGGACAAGATGAGCTGTGCAGCGCAGGGGCTGGATCGGATACACAGCTCAGTTGAACACAATGGACCTGACACCTTCGGAACCTTTGGAAGGAGCACCCAGTAAATATTTCAACACCAAGAAAGAGACAGGAGATGGCAGATGCTGGGATCTGGAGCAAGAAACAAACTGCTGGAGGAACTCAGTGGGTCGAGCAGCATCTGTGGGGGGAAAGGAATTGTTAACATTTTGGGCACTGCTGCCCCTTTGTGGTTTTATTGCTGTCCTTCGACCCATGTTCTTACTCAGCCATCTATCACCTGCCCCCGTCTCACTCCTCCCACTCTCCTTTTTATACTGGCTATCTTCCCTCTTCACTCTCAGTCCTGATGTAGGATCTCAATCTGAAACATTGACAATTCCTTCCCACCACCACCCCCCCCCAAACGGATGCTGTTCAACCCATGAGTTCGTCCAGCAGTTTGTTTTTTGTTCCAACCCCAAGATGTTGGTGCAAAGGCATTTCAGCTTGATTTGGGAACTCCACATAACATCGTCCCAAAGCAAGCCCTCGGTCTCGATTTATGTGCTGCTTATTTACTATAAAACTATGCTGGAGTCTGATGGGAGTTCTCAGAACTACAGAGTCACAGAATGGTTACAGAAGAGAAGGAGATCATTCAGTGTGATCAGTCCATGCCAGCTCTATATAACTTCAATCTAGTTGGTCTTAATCCCAGCCCTCTCCCCATTTCCCTGCAAATTCTATCCTTTCAGATTTTTATCCAGCTCCCTCTTAAATGTTACAATTGACCCTGCCTCTACTACTACTCTTCACGGTGCATTCAGACCCCTACTGCTCCTCATGTCACTTTTAGTTCTTGTTCTGATCACATTCATTCGCTGTTTCCTCATGCCAGACCCCACTGTCAATGGGAACAGTTTCTCTCTAACTACACTGACTACAATGTCCACAATTTTAAATACATCTATCAAATCTCCTTGCAATTTCCTCTGTTCCAAAGAGAACAACTCCTGTTTCTTCATTCTATGCACATACCTAAACTCCCTCATCCCTGGAATTAGTTTTGTAACTCTCGTTTCCATCCCATTAAAACCTTAACAACTTTTCTAAATCGTGACACCTGGAGCTTGACACAGAGTTCCAATCATGGCCAAACCGATGTTTTATATATGTTCGTCATTAATACCTTGTTGTTATACTCTCTGCCTCTATAAAGCCCAAGATCGTGTGCGCTATCCTTAACCAATTTCTTGACCTGCCCTGTCACTTTTGACAAAGTGAAAACATATACCCAAGAATCCTCTATTCTTCTAGCCTTTTTAGAAATGTGCCTTTTAGTTTATATGGCCTCGACTCATTCTCAGTACCAAAATGTTTCATATTGTTTATAAAATTATACGAGGCATATTTCGTATGAGAGGTGACAGCCAGTATCTTTTTCCCAGGATTGAAATATCTAGTACTAGAGGGCATATATCTAAGGTGAGGGGAGAAAGTACAAAGATGTGCAAGGCAAGTTTTTTTACACAGAGAGTGTGGGGACCTGGAATGCACTGCCAGGGATGGTGGTAGAGGCAGATAGCATAGGAGTATTTAAGACACTCTTAGATAGGCACATGAATATGCAGAGAAGGGAGGGTCAATGTGTGAGGAAGAGGGATTAGATTTATTGGGAGTCATTGGTTCAATTAGTTTGGCACAACATCATGGGCCGAAGGGCCTGTCCTGTGCTGTACTGTCCTATGTTCTGTTTCTGAGCATTAAAGTTCATCTGCCACTATCCGCCCATTCCCCCAGCCCATCTCTATTGCTCCCCCAGTATATTCCTACCTTCCTTACAGTACACGACACCTCTAAGTTTTGTGACAACTCCAGATTTGGAAAATGCGCCCGTGCACCAAAATCCTTTAATAAATATGAAGAAAATCAGCAGTCCTATTATCAGCTCCTGGGGAACTTCAGTGTATACTTCCTTCCAATTCGATAGGTAACCTTTCACCATTATTCTTTGTTTCCTGTTACTTAGCCAGTTTTCTATTTGTGGTGCTATGGCCTCTTTTATTCCACAGGCTTCAATATTCTTTGCAAATTTATAATGAGGCATCTTACCATAAAGATCTTCCACCATTACTAGTAGATAAAACAATACAGCAGATGGGAGTGATAAGTGTAGACCATGACAGGATTGTGAAGATTGCGTCAGTGTTAGCAATTACTGGAGCCACCCAGTTTGCAGATGAATATTATCAATATTTTTCATGATACAAAAATGTACAGGAAGACATGGTCTTGAAAAGGAATAGAGACAGGAGAGTTATTTTGGATGTTTGTCTTTTTCCTCCTTGTTTTTAGTTAATAAAGGAGGAGTGTTACATGCATCATGTGAAGTATTGGTTTGTACCACTTCAAGAAGTTTATTGCTGTCTCTGTATCTCTCACAATATTGTCTGGTGTGGAACATGACAAAAGCTGATGGCCTCTGTGAAAGGAAGCCAGAGTAAGAATGCTCCCTGACAATGTAACCTTTTGCAAATATGTGGAGTAGGAGTAAGCCATTTGACCACTCAAGTCTGCAGGGCCATTTAACAAGATCTTCATGGTTGATCTGATTGTAACCTCAACTCTGCATTCTCGTCGACCCAAGATAATCTTCCCCCACCCCATCAAGAATCTATCCACCTCTGTCTTAAAAATATTCAAAATTTCTCTTTCCAAAGACTCAAGGCCCAAAGTCACTGGAACTGCTTCCAATGTATTAACATCCTTCTTTAAATAAAGAGAACAATACTGTACACAGTACTCTCGATGTGGTCTCACCCATGTCCTGTCTAACTGAGGCATAATGTCCCTACTTAAGTATTCAATGCCAGTAGCAACAAATGACAACATTCTGTAAATTATGCTAATTAATTGCTGTACCTGCATTCTAACCCTTTGCAAAGCATGCATGAGAACATCCAGATCCCTTTTATTTAATAAAAATCCTTGTTGTTAATTTGACTTAATGACCATTCTCTAAAATCTTAGAGAAAAATTCTGAGAAAAATATTTCAGGTCGATATCTTTAATTATGCCTCAGGGATTATGGTATTTACAAAACTAAATCTTCAAATGTATTTGACTTCAAACTTCTTGTAATTCTAGACCTTATTTACTTCTTAATCCATAGTTTGCTTTATATTTTCACCTGTGGCTATTCAAGAAAAGATAGCTTATGAGAAAGATCATACTGGAGACTTCCCATCTTTTATTTTGATTTGGAAGCTTCTGGTAAGATGACAGGTTATATTTTATGTGGGCATAGCTGGCAATGCTAGCATTTATTGTCCATCCATAATTACAGTTAAGAGTTAATCATACTCGTGAATCGGAAGGCACACATAACCCAGAACAGTTTAGGATGGCAGACTTATTTTACTGAAGGACATTCATGAACCAGGTGGGTTTTTAATGATGACCAGATAGCTTCATAGTTACTGTTACTGACATGAGATTTTTTTTAAATTCATGATTAGTTTAATTATCTGAGTTTTAACTCGCTGGCTGCTATGGCATGGCTCAAAGTCTACAGCCAAGAACTCTGGCGATTTGTTCTGTAAGTTAACCACTATGCATTGAACATAGAGCATCGAACATTACAGCACAGTACAGGCCCTTAGGCCCACGATGTTGTGCTGACCTTTTAACCTACTCTAAGATCAATCTAACCATTCCCTCCCACATATCCTTCCATTTTTCTATCATCCATGTGCCTATCTAAGAGTCTCTTAAATGTCCCTAATGTTTCTGCCTCTACCAGCACCCCTGGCAACACGTTCCACGCACCCACCACTCCCTGTGTAAAAACTTACCTCTGATATCCCCCCTGTACTTTCCTCCAATCACGTTAAAATTATGCCCCCTTATGTTAGCCATTTCAGCCATGGAAAAAAGTCTCTGACTGTCCACTCGATCTATTCCTGTTATTATCTTGTACACCTCCATCACGTCACCTCTCATCCTCCTTTGCTCCAAAGAGAAAAGCCCTAGCTCACTCAATCTATCAATATAAGACATGCTCTCCAATCCAGGCAGCATCCTGATAAATCTCTTCTGTACACTTTCTAAGGCTTCCACATCCTTCCCATTGTGTGGCAACCAGAAATGAACACAATATTCTAAGTGTGGTCTGACCAGGGTTTTATAGAGCTGCAGCATTACCTTGTGGCTCTTGAACTCAGTCCCCTGACTAATGAAGGCCAGCACGCCATATGCATTTTTAACAACCCTATCAACTTGCGCGGCAACTTTAAGGGATCTATGGACGTGGACCCCAAGATTCCTCCGTTCCTCCACACTGCTAAGAATCCTGCCATTAACCCTGTATTCTACTTCAAATTCGACCTTCCAAATTGAATCACTTCACACTTTTCTGGGTTGAACTCCATCTGCCACTTCTCAGCCTAGCTTTGCATCCTATCAATGTCCCATTGTAGCCCTCGACAACCTTCTAAACTATCTACAACACCACCAACCTTCATATCATCAGCAAACTTACTAACCCACCCTTCCACTTTCTCATCCAAGTCATATTTAAAAATTACAGAGCAGGGATCCCAGAACAGATCCCTGCAAAACACCACTGGTCACCGACCTCCAGGCAGAATATGCTCCATCTGCAACCACCTCTACCTTCTTCGAGCGAGCAATTTCGAATCCACACAGCTAAGTTTACCTGGATCCCATGCCTCCCAACCTTCTGAATGAGCCTTCCATGGGGAACCTTATCAAACGCCTTACTAAAGTCCATATATACCACATCCACTGCTCTACCTTCATCAATGTGCTTTGTCACATCCTCAAAGAATTCAATCAGGCCCGTGAGGCACGACCTGCCCCTCACAAAGCCATGCTGACTGTCCCTAATCAGACTCTGCTTCTCCAAATGCTCATAAATCCTGTCCCTAAGAATCTTTTCCAATAATTTGCCCACCACTGAAGTAAGACTCACTGGTCTATAATTCCCAGGGTTATCCCTATTCCCCTTCTTGAACAAAGGAATAACACTTGCCACCCTCCAATCATCTGCTACTACTCCTGCAGCCAGTGAGGACACAAAAATCATTGCCAAGGGCTCAGAAGTCTCTTCCCTAGCTTCCCGTAGTATCCTGAGATATATCCTGTCCAGCCCCAGGGACTTATCTATCCTGATGTTTTTCTAAAGTTCCAGCAGATCCTCCTTCTTAACATCGACATGTTCTAGCTTATCAGCCTGTTTTACGCTGTCCTCACAAATGTCAAGGTCTCTCTCTCTGGTGAATACTGAAGCAAAATATTCATTAAGGACCTCCCCTACCTCTTCTGACTCCAGGCACAGGTTTCCTCCTCTATCCTTGATCGGTCCTTCACTCGAGTCATCCTCCTATTCTTCATGTACGTGTAGAACGCCTTGGGGTTTTCCTTAATCCTACTCGCCAAGGACTTCTCATTCCCCCTTCTAGCTCTCCTAAGTCCATTCTTAAGCTCCTTCCTTGTAACTCTCTAGAGCCCTGTCTGATCCTTGCTTCCTAAACGTTAAGTAAGCTTCTTTCTTGCTCTTCACTAGATATTCCACATCTCTTATCAACCACAGTTCCTTCACCCTACCATCCCTTTCCTGCCTCAATAGGACAAACCTATCCAGAGCCCCATGCAAATGATCTCTAAACAACCTCCACATTTCCATTGTGCATTTCCCTGAGTACATCTGCTCCCAAATTACATTCCCAACTTCTCGCCTAATAGCATCATAATTCCCCCTCCTCCAATTAAATACTTTCCCATACCATCTGCTCCTATCCTTCTCCAAGGCAAATGTAAAGGTCAGGGAGTTATGGTCACTGTCTCCGAAATGCTCACCCACCAAGAGATCTGACACCTGACCAGGTTCATTGCCTAGTACCAGATCCAGAATGGCCTCTCCTCTATCCTGTCTACATATTGTGTCAGGATTCCTTCCTGGACACACAAAACAAATTCCGCCCCATCCAAACCTTTTGCACAAAGGAGGTGCCAATCAATATTAGGGAAGTTGAAATCACCCATGACCACAACCCTGTTATTTTTGCACCTTTCCAAAATCTGTCTCTGAATCTGCTTCTCAGTGTCTCTTTTGCTATTGGGGGGTCTATAGAATACCAATAGGGTTATTGCTCCCTTCCTGTTTCTGACCTCCACCCACACTGACTCAGTAGACGATCCCTCCAGGATGTCTTCCCTTTCTGCAGCTGTGATACCAACCCTGATTAGCAATGCCACTCCTCCACCCTTTTCATCTTACTCCCTGTCCCCTGTGCCTTTAGAAACATCTAAACCCTGGAACATCCAGCAGCCATTCCTGCACTTGTGACAGCCAAGTCTCTGTAATGGCCACATCATCATAGTTCCATGCACTTACCCATGCTCTAAGTTCATCACCCTTGTTCCTGATACTTCTTGCATTAAAATAGACGCACTTCAACCAATCCAACTGACTGCAATTTTGCCCTCTCAACTGCCTATCCTTCCTCACAGTCTCTCTACATGCTGCACCAACCTGTACACCAACTGCCCCATTCTCTGACCTATCACTCGGGTTCCCATCCCCCTACCAAACTACTTTAAACCCTTCCCAATGGCTCTAGCAAACCTGCCCACAAGGATATTGGTCCCCCTCCAGTTCAAGTGTAACCTGTCCCTTTTGTACAGGTCGCACCTTCCCCAGAAGAGATCCCAATGATCCACAAATCTGAAACCCTGCCCCCTGCACCAATTTCTCAGCCACACATTCATCTGCCAACTTAACCTATTCTTACCCTCACTGGTGCATGGCCCAGGCAGTAATCCAGAGATTACTGCCCTTGAGGTCCTGCTTTTCAGCTTCCTACCTAGTTCCCCATATTCACTTTTCAGGACCTCATCCTTTTTCCTACCTACATCATTGGTTTCAATGTGTACCACGACTTCTGGCTGCTCACCCTCCCCCTTTAGAATGCTGTGGACCCGATCTGAGACGCCCCTGACCCTGGCACCTGGGAGGCAACACACCATGCCTGGTAGGAGGAGGAATTTGTTATAGGAATCATTATTCTGCATTCTGATATATCTTTTCAGTCAAATGATTTCCACCCTTGTTCCCAGCAGATACCAGCAATTTTAGATGAGTCCACATAAGTGATCCTATTTCCCATCATTGCATTCTCATTTGTGCTGGAGTCAATTTTGATTTTGAGAGCTGGTTGGGCAGGCTAGTAAACTTCACCCACCTTGATGTCAGTAGGAAGTCCTAACTGGCAATTGCCTCTCATCAAAGTATCATTAGTGATCTACTTCTGCTAAATGACAATGAAGAGGAGTTCGCTTACTAGAAAGCACAAAAATTCCAACAGCTCCTCCAATATAAGGAGGTCAATCCTTGGAATATTAAGGTGTTCAGTGCCTTGATCAGTTGGACTGTGCCGTGTCGTGACACCTGAGCAACATCTGATGCATTGTTCTGCACAATACTGTTTTGTCTCAGTACCCCAAAGCTTGAAGCCCCACCAGAGACCTATATTGTCAGCAAAAGGGCAACTGCTGAAAGTGAAATGGAAAACAAACCTTTGTTGCTTGCCACAGACAGTGTGTAAATCTGAGATATTACCCCTTCTCCTGATCACCACCTATTCAGTCCTTCCCTCTGCCTGTGACAGTAACATCTGTGCTTTTTATTGCACCTTTATCAAGCATCCATCTGTATACTGGAATTCAGGTTAATTGCGTTTGATATTTGACCAAAATTTGACCAAAATTTGCCAAAGCAGCACCAGCAACAGCAGCATTTCAAGTGCAAATTACAGTTAGTACACTCAAATTTCTGTGATCTTTTGTGTTAGTTTAAAAATCATTGAGCAGGAAGCATCTTTGCTCTAAGAAAAAATCTAGGCACATCCCCAGATCGATTAATCACTGTGCAGGTTCTCCTCATTGCTGCTCATTTGTGGAACTTCTTGAGCTTTTATTTCAGCTGCAAGAACACTAATTGGCATGCCGTGAAAGCTTTTTTACTTTTGCCAATAAAATGACTACTACAACCAATGTATCTCGTAAATGTATCTGTGTTTCTTTTTCAAAAGACATATTTAGCTATTCCAAATCGTGTTATTAACAGGTGATGGACTAGATTGATTAAAAATTAATCCCATTTTCAGCAATGATAATGGTAAAACTGCACCTAGTTACTATCCTTAAATATGTGAGGAATAGTTTTAGTGCAAAGATTTGCTTCTGTTCTAAGTTACTACACAGTGCATTGGCTTATAAGTGACTTTACATTGAAATGAAATTAAATGGAAAATTGACATCTCAAAGCAGATGCAGTTTTGAACATATTTGCATTTGAACTGGCAATTGTGGCTGACATGGACACTCCTGGCCAGTGTCTTTAACAGAGAAAGCAAGCCAAGATTCCTCACAGATCACTGATGGAAACTGATCTAGAAAAGCAGATCTTAGGAATTTTGAGGAGGGTCTAAACACTGGTGATGGAGGTTGAGAGGAGAAGGCTTTAGTGAGATCATTCCAGAGGGTTGAACCTAATTACCTGAAGATGATGATAAGGCAAAGGAAAGGGGTTATACAGTAGCTCAGAATTCAAGGAGTGCAGAGTTGAGCAAAAGTAAAATTTTGGGGGTGGAACAGGTTCCATATTTTAGGATGGGCAAGGCCTTTGAAGGATTTAAACTCAAAGATAATAATTGGATGACTGAGAGCTAAAATAAGTCAACAAAAGTAGAAGTGATGAATGAGTGGCCTTGGAGGAGAATAAGATACAAACAGCAGAGTAATGGATCAGTTGAAGATCATGGAGCATTGAGGATGAAGGTAAACTGGAAAACCCGGAATATCCTCAAAGCATCTTAGGACTTAGGTGAGATTTTCTGGTGGATGAGGCAGGTAATATAGTGGTGGAACAAAACTGCCTTTATGATAACAATAGCTTCAAAGCTCACCTCGGGGTCAAATAGGATGCTGAAGTTGTGAACAGTCTGGTACAGTAAGAGACAATGGCTACAGAGTTGTTTAAATTGCTCTCAAGGTTAAGAAATATATGCTGAATCATGAGAATGAAAACAATACTGGTTTTCCAAATGTTTAAGGAAAGAAATTGAGGCAAATCCATACTTTCAACCTTCCCTCTCACTTTTTCACCAAAAATAGAAGGAAAACCCTCTGATCAATTCTGGGAAGAAAACAGCTGAAAATCTTTAAAACAACTTTGGCTTAGCAAAATGTCTCAAGATGTTTTCAAACAAAATTTCACACAGATCTCTGTAACAATTGATATATTGACTCTTTTACAGCCCTGAGTCTCCCACTTGGGGAGTTTGGTCAGGTACTTATGTAGGTACACACTGAGGCTGTAACGTTCTGCCTATGGATCCTTCGGAGATATACAGAATATCAATGATCTTCCGAGATGATCTCGTGAATAATATGCTTCTTCCATCTGCATGATCTCACTTGAAACGGACAGCTACTATGAGTAAACCTGGGGATTACCGTACCTCATTGCAGGAGCTTCCTACCTTCAGGAAGTGACTAGGAACTCCTGTAGAATTCACCCATTTTGGAATAGCACCGAACATCAGGACTTTCAGTTCAGGAATCTGCACCTCTACCTGTGCAATTTTAAGACAGAGCCCTGGATATGAAGAAGACCAGAATCAGGGATATAAAAGAATGGAGAAACAGGCTCAATATTGCCAGATGAGCTGGCACTCTACACATCCTCTTGCAACATTCAGCTTGTAGTCAATTGATAAAAGCAAGCACTGAGTCCAAAACTCCACTAGGTGTGTTGAAAAGGCTCATGAAGCAATCCTGTTAGTTTATCCCCATTGGGATTTCTTATCATCCTGATCCCCCAAAACCTGTCTCCAATGAGTAAATTAGAGTGAGTGAATTCCAAGTTAAATTGGGCAATGGAGGAGAAATAAAATGGAAATGATTGGTTTATGAGAGAAAGAGGTAAAAGAAATAGAAAAAAAAGATAAAAATTACCATTTTAGTTTTTAGAAGTCACCAACAACAATTCAAACCCAGAGGAGCAAGATTCTAGACTTGTCCTATCTATTGTTAGTGTCAGGGAGATTCATTGGTTATTAGCCCTTATCACATTAGTGTACTGATGCTTAGATTTGAATGACTTGACTTCAGAGCAAGCTTTGTTCATATTTACTGCACCAAACATTACATATTTCAATAAACTTGAATCTGGGAAACCAGACAGTATCATTTTTCTCAATTAACAGCAAAGAGGCACATTTGTGATAGCAACTTTTAAATGTTCACCTGTTAGTTGTCTGTGTTGTCTGAAGCTATTATGTCATGTGGGCATAAATTTCATCAATGGAGTCTGTGATCAGCCATTGTTTTATTTAACTAAAATTATCCTCGTTGATGCTCCATGACAACACTACCTTCATACTGAATTCTAGCCTTTTCCACTGCTACATGCTGTGTTTTATTTTAACATGTGTTTTGTTATTAGGTGCAGGTATTACACTGCTAAAAATGCATTTGAGTTTGGGAACCACATTTGATAGTTAAAGTGAACAGTCTATTTTGTAAATTCTATGCATTAACTGTACACAAAGCAATGTCACATAGTTATTTGAAGGACAGTTGCACTGTAATTGCATTCATCAATAACAGGATATTTTCCACTGAATATTTTAACTTTGAACAATACTGTCAGTATCAGAAC
The DNA here is from genome assembly GCF_009764475.1 of Pristis pectinata. Taxonomy (NCBI): domain Eukaryota; kingdom Metazoa; phylum Chordata; class Chondrichthyes; order Rhinopristiformes; family Pristidae; genus Pristis; species Pristis pectinata. Next base: position 102,939,778 of record NC_067405.1, on the reverse strand, counting down.
TCCCAGTTAGTTCCCCCAGTTTTCAATGCTCCTCCCAATTTATATTGTAATGCTGTCTTGCTGCTGCGTGCTAACAAATAGGAAACTAAAAATGGGATTGATTTAATAGTTTGTTCAAAAATCTCTAAATCAAATTGAAAAGCATGATATCAACTCAAAAATAAATTGAAAAATATTATCTGATATTAATGTATATAGATGAATTACTGTTTTTAATTATATTATTTTTCAGGGCATCTGCAGAGTAGTGGAATCATGCACATATTTAACAGAAAGGCTAACTCTACAATTTAGGTTACAGGGAAAAATATTTTTAAAGATCTTGAATTATTGAATTGAACTGCAGCAGGAAGATGAAAGAAGTTCTGAGCTCATGCACCAACTGCCAGAGATTGATGTCAACTGTTCTGAAAGCTTTCACAATTGTAAATTGCCTTCGTTGTTATAAAAGTGTAAAGATGGAGCAAATTGGGTGTTGTTGCCCAGCAGCAGAATGGGAATAAGTAGTACTTCAAAGCCAAGTACATTTGAAAGAAAACAGAAAGATTTTAATCAAGGTAATGATAGAAACAAGATGTTATAAATCATAGTCTGGTGGAAAAATAGAGATATTGGAAATGTTAAAAATACTTTTTTCATAAAATACATACAAAGAAGGATTAAAGGAGGATATATAGATGATTTAAAGAAGAATGGCTAACATTTTTCTCTGTTCTGGAAATCTCTTGCTGGAACTAAGGAAAGAGTGCCAGTTTTGCAAGTCTTGGTGTCTAGGTATGTGGACAATGTGGCCCACCCACCAGAACTGGCTGCGCATAACAGTTGCCCAGCATATTAGACTGGGAGTGCAAGCTGTCATTGGTTCACCGAGTCTGCCAATGGATTAGGAGGATCTTGCATAGACATTGATAGTGGTATCTCTCTGATCTTTTGAGGTGCCTGCTATAAGTCATCCACTTACTGATTGCACTTGCACATCATTGCAAGTCTGAGCATTAGTATAAAGTCTTGATCTTTAAGTGTTCTTTTTCACATTTGGCCAAAGAGTGGAAAATGTGAATCACTTTCCATATTCAGGAGCCACTGTTCAGAGAATGCAGGCATTCATGATGAAATTCACCACCACCTTCAGTGTGTCAGTATAGCCTTTCGCCATCTCAGAAGAAGATTGTATGAACATTATTTCTACCACAGTTATTGCATCTCCCAAACTGAAGACAGATATAAAATATTTGTTTTTGTATCTTTTTTTAAAGATACCCTTTTAAAATTTGCTTTTGTCTGGAAGTGATTGAAATTATTTTTTGCTCCTCTCTTCCTTTTTCGTGGTTGAAGAAGCTCTTAAAATTATCTTTCTTTTTCTTGCTGTTTTATTCTCATGATTTGTCTTCTTTGTTTTTTATTGCAATCCATTGTTGCTTCCTTAAACTCTCCCAATCCTCAGGCTCAATACTCTTGGTGGTAACACAATAAACTTCTTTTAATCTTATACTTTCCTTAACTTGGTTAAGATATGGATGAGTCACACTTCTCGTGGAGTTTTTATTTCTCAAAAGAACATATATTCACTGATAATGCTAAAATATTTTATTAAATGTTCACCATCTTTCTTAGCTTTGCCAATTTGCTTGTCATGCCTTTGCAATAGGTTTAATATAAATTCTCATGAGAAGATCAGAGAAAAGATTTTCAAATCTTCATTTATAGAGACACTGAATTGTTTTTGTGCACTGGAAATACCTGGCCCCTGCAAGAAAGTTTACATTCATTGATTTTATGAGCTAAGATTCAAAACATCTAACTTCATATCTAATCTAAATCTTTAAAACTGTACATTGCTGCTGAAAGCTTAATCCATCTGTTGACCAATTCCAACAAAAGTGTAGCAGTGTAGGATAGGCAACATTCTCAATTGTTCCATGTCGCCAAGTCATAAACTGCAGACTGTCTGTTGTATAACAATTCATGGCTCTCTGACAGACTGGGCAACTCAGCAAAATAATTCATTAGTGTGTAAGGCAATATATAGAGTGTTTCTTATGGTTAATTGGTTAATTAGCAGATTAATTGTGATTAGCAGATTTGGTATTATATCCTTGTAGTTGTTCTTTAATGTGCTGCAAAACAATTGCAAAATCAACAGCCCCAAAGAATAAATCCTCATAACACAGGGAAAGGTCAAAATAGAGATATGAGAAAAAGAAGCTTAATTCAAACACTGTAATGTTTCACTATTTTGCAGTAAGTTTAGTTTCTGATCTACGTTTTTCAGTTTCATGTGTTTTCTTTCATTTTAAAATATACCAGCTGCAACATTATGCGATTGCGGAGTTTGTAACATTTATGTTTTGAGGCTTTCACATTTACAGTTCCAATTCTGAATCAGTAGTACCCCCACCTTTGATTCTAAAAGTCCTATCACTCCATTGGATTAACCAAAGAAATCTTGGCTGATTATTGCAATGCCAAGGGTGTACTGCATTGTCAGTTGTATCATGTTTTGAATAAAAAATGAATCCAAGATCCTGTCTGCTCTCCCAGGTAGTAACCCTTTGTACTATTTTGAAGAACAGTGGAGTTATCCATATACTGATCCCTCAATCAAGACCACTAAAATAGGGTAGCTGGTGATTTTCACACTGCTGTTTTCAGGAGCTTGTTGTGTGCCAACTGCTTCTGCATTTTCCATGTTACAACAATGACCACACTTCAAAAGTACCTTATTGGTTCAAAAGTACTTCACTGTTTCAAAAGTACTTCGTGATATTCCAAACAATTTTTTTATGTACTTTGTTCAGAGAAAATGTTCAGCTTCAAAGTTGTGAGTCAAGCTGTGTTTGTACTAGCTGAGTTTTGAAGTTAATTCCACTAGCTATCATCTCATCTCTTCAGACTGAGGTTTGGAGCCTTTGGCCTTATCAACAAATTGATTTAAAATTTCAAAAGTTTGATTGTACTGCATTGCTGAATATTTTAAATTTGAACCAGCCCTTGCTTCAAGCCTTAGTACACCTGAGAAAATTATCTTTGGCAAAACAGTGTTATTTGAGGTAAGAGGATAATTTTGCTGCAATGACCTCTTCAGCTAGTTGACATTTACAGCACAACTGCTCACAGACAATCCTAGAGGAGATGATTTACCACAATTTGGAATGAGAAGCGACAGCATAATCTTGTTATACCCTGCAGTGATACAGTGGAAATGATAAAAGATCAGCAATGGATTTTCTTCTGCCTACCGATAGCCCTTCTAGTTATGGATTTCCCAACTCTTCAGCATTCCATCTGAAATCTTGACAACCTAACCCTCTTTCTGGGTGATCACCACATGACAAGGAAAGGAATTATGCAGTTAAGTTCACCACAAGTAAGTACTGACAATAATTTAAATAAAATAAATAAACCCCAAATAAATTAAATTAAATATGGAACACATATAAAAGCATAATACTGGAGCAAACAGCAAATAATTTTATATTTACTTTACTGTTTTGCTATGGCATTGCAACTGATCTTGCTTGATTTAGTTATGGAATGCTATTCTTTGAACTGAGACAATCATTCAGAACATATGTGTGAACATGATTAATAAATGTATGTAATGCATGGCTGCCCTAAATGGTTTGATCAAATGATTCCAAGATTACATATGACGCAAATATTCCCAATAGGAAAACTATGGAAAGTTTACAGAAAGCAAGTTGATAGGAAACTGATTTAAAAATCAAAGTCATGTTGATATGAATAGTTCAAGGAGATTCAGCAGCACAAGGACCACCAGGTTTTCATGTGCATCTCTGAAGGTCTTGCTGATGGAACTCAGGGCTACCTAAGGTTAATTGTTGCACATTGATAATTTGTAGGAAGAGGTTCAATGATTTACCAAGGCCCCCAAGTATGTGTCATTGTGCTCCTCCATCACTCATTACTTCAATTTGCTCTTCACCTTATTCTGTGCATTTTCCCTGGGCATCAGACATATTCACTGTACACAAAGAGCAATCTCTACAAACAGTCAAGTACTCTCTTTATACAACCACTCTGCCAACTTGCAATGTCTGTCAGAAGTCTTACTGATGATCTTCCTGTCCACTTAGTTAAAGGGATAACAGTCTCAAACTTACATCCTCATTGCGTACATGCACTCATGACCACACGTGTCATTTCCTCCTTCAAAATAAAATACTGGCTTATAACAGGCATCACAGAAACGCAAGCAGGCATGGAACAGGAGATATTATACATTATAGGTACACTAACAGGCAATAAGGTTGTTAGGGAGGTGACAGCTGAAGATTAGTAAATTGAAGATAGTCTCAACTTAGCGGTTTCAAACAATGCTGAGATGCTACAAGAGTGAGTTTTTGAAGGGAAAATCTTACAGTGGCTGCAGCTAAGTAAGCAGGTCCCATATAGGGAAAGGGTGGTTATGGAAAGAATTAACTGAGCATCTCCACTGGGAAATTAACTGCCAGATCCACACCTTCAGCAGCAGTCCTACCAATTGGTTCCCAGTACTTAATGTACACAAGGACTAATGCAGGAACTTGTATTTAAGAGCAGTGTGCAAATGAGTCAGAGAGCTGTAAATTGAGGGAATATTAAATACAAGTGAGAATAAGGACCTGGAAGTGAAGGCTTGGAGAAATAAACTCTTAGTAGAGGACATCAATGGCCAGTTTTCAGGGATCTGATCTTCAGAACAGTTATGCTTAGGCAGCATCATTCTCCTATGAAGACAATGAAAATACTTACTGCACATATGGCTGAGATGAATAAATAGGAGTCTTGTTCCTTGAATTTCTATGCTTGGGGTGTGAGAAACCCCCTTCAGCAAGTGGCAGCTAGCACTGCAAACAGTGCAGGAAATTTCCCACAAATGCAGAACACTGCAGCAACAGTGACAGGTATCAAATGTCAGCATCAACTTGCTACACATTGCTGGCTTCTGGAAGGCAAACTCACATTACCGCCTTTGATGATACTTTCCCAGAATTTACAAAAGCAGTTAGAATTATTCAGTGTGTACTGTCACCAGCTGGTAACTCCATCATGAAGATTACTTGCTTTCATCTCTGCAATACTGGTTGCCACCACATTCCCACTTCTGCCCACCTTGCTGGTGAGGTCCTCAGGCACCCAGAGCTTACTTTAAACCCTCTCCTGTTCAGCCACACATTCTCCATCCTTAGAAAGTGCTGCTCCTCCAAAATTCATATTCTATGCCACGTCAAATCTGTGTTACCTGGAATATTTCAGGTCACCCAACTCTTGTGTCTCCATTCCAAGTTGTCTTTCACCTCCTCAAGGCTCATCATATCATCTCCTTCTAGGTTTTGTGTATATGTTTCCCCTCATTTTGCCTCATCATTGGTAGAGTTATGATCAGCCATCTGGGCCCCATATTGTAGATATCCCTTCCTCGAGCCCTCTACATTTCCCTTTGCTCAACTTCTTAAAACCCAACTCTCCTTAAAATCCAATCATTTCAGCAATGTTTTGATCCCCTTTCCTAGATCACAATTTTTTTAGTCATGCCTCTGAGAACATCTTTGGGCCATTTACTTTCTGTGTTGAAATACTATTTAAATGCAAATTGTTGTTGTGGGAGAGAGTGAGAGGGAGCACAAACTGTGACATCTAAAATCTATGTTTCTTTTGTGGTCTATTCTTGCAAACATAAATCTTTGAATCATATAAATGATCAGATATAATGGTGTTGAGAAAGTGGAAGTGGTATATTAATATCTAAAAGCGAGAAATGTTTGAAATAAAATTAACTCTTCCATACACAAAATGTTTCAGTTTTTACACACTGGACAGATAATTGACAGATAATGTAATGCTTTTTTTTAATATGTAGTTACTAAACATGTTTTATCATGCAATTCTGTAGCACAAAGATGAAAATTAGTCTCTTGGTTTCTCTCTATGTACTTTCCTGAAGACTGTTCTTTGCAAAGATAGTTAGCCCAATTGACATTGTTTTATCAATAGTTCCTCTGAAACAAAATCTCTGGAGGCAACTTCAAGACTTGCTTTCCTATAGAACAAAAATGATTGTAATAGTTTAAAACTTGACTCTATTTCTGTAGGAATATGATGAAAATATCAGGCCCCTTACATATCGTTTGCCTCCCTATCGCTGTCCACAGTGTACAGTGTCATAATGACAAGTTGTCAACAGTCAACACTCCATTCCTTGCTTAAAGCTATCCTTAATGAGGTCTTCATGAATGTCTCAAGAAGTTGCTCTGAGGCATTACATTTTCAGGCATTGGGGTGTTGATAGTCTTGGACTGCATAATAAGTGTCAGTAAATCTCCATTTACTGGCAATCTCTCGAAAGGTAGTTGAGCTCTGCTACGATTCTTTCTGAAGCCTTGATGGGATTTAAGAAATTGACCCTTGATCTTTCAATCATTTCACTCAATCTTGCAGAAGGGAACACACAGAACTGGTAATACCAGTCAGCAGTATGACCATTTGCAAGAGAACAGCATTTCTTGATCTTTAATATTTACCTATCAACCAAGCCTTCGATGTACTAAGTATAACCACACACTGAACTCCCCAGCCAACACAGTTGCAAATAGTAAAGAATTATCTTGGGCACATAGCCTTAGTCGACTTCTGTTTGAGTGATAAGAAGATAATCATATTATTTAATGGAACCGTGGAGTTTGGCAGATATGAGATCTCAATGATCCAGATGTTTCTTCAATGAGTGGAGACTGAAATGAAATGTCACACACTGTGACAAGAATTACAAAGATGATGTATTTATTTTGAAAATGCACAAAGAAGATACTTTTAAACAATAGAGAATGGTATTGGGAGATGGAGAAAGTGAGGGAATAAAAACTGACGGAGAAGGAGATAGGAAGAAGACCTGGTGAGGGAGTTACTGAAAAGTATATGGGAAACAGAAAATAACCAAGACTAGTAAGCAGACATTGGTAAGGGAAAGGAGGATGGAAATGGAAAAACAAGACTGGAGGTGAAGGCAAGCTGAAGGAGAAATGGTGGGAGCAAACAATATCATAATGTGAGTGATCAGGAGCAGAGGAACAGAAAGAGGATTGAAAGAAGTGGGCAGAAATCAGCGAATCAGAAAAGGTACAAAGGAGACAAGTGAAGACAGGCTGAAGACTGGAAGCTCCATTCCCCCTGCCCTGTCCTTGTAACACACCATTCCATTGGCCTAATGCACCTTCTTCATCCGAATCTACCACATAATCCATCCATTTGTCACCTGCTCCCATAATTTTCATATGTTACTAACTATTACAAAATATCTTGGATTGCAAAATAATATCTGCTTGTGATGTCCATTCACCTTGCCTGCTCTATCACATTGTACCCTACCAAAACTGTTCAAATAAGAGGAGCAGGAGACAGAGAGATGGAGGCAGGCCATACTGACAAAGCTGTTACCTGAAGTTGGAAGATTCAATGTTCATACCAATGGCTGATTTTCTAATTTTCCTTTTTCAGGTAATCTACTTCCCTTTCTTCCTTTCCCATCCCCACTGGTCCACCCAGGTTCTCCGTTTACCTTTTCCAACTCCCTCCATCTGACTATCATTCCCCTCCTCATCCAGTTCCAGCAATCACTCACCAGCTCCTAACCCACACCTTCCCTGCACTTCTATATACTGGCCTCTTTCTTCTTCCTGCTTCCCCCGGTCCTGATGCAGGGTTTCGACCCGAAATGTTGTAACATCTCTTTACCTCCACAGATGTTTGATCTGCTGAGTTCTTCCAGCAGTTTTTATTCGCTGCAGATGCCAGCATTTGCAGTCTCTTGTGTCTCCACTTGACACTTTCTTCCAGTGCATATCACAACTTAACAAAAGGTGAATTAAAAACAAAGTGAAAATCTAATCCTGACAGGTTCACAATTTTTCCCTCCCACTGGAGGTTCAATCAATGGATTGGCAGTACTTTCATAGAACACATAGAACACTACAGCACAGTGCAGGCCCTTTGGCCCACAATGTTGTGCCGACATTTTATCCTGCTCTAAGATCTATCTAACCCTTCCCTCTCACATAGCCCCCTATTTTTCTTCTCAGAAGGTTGCACATTCAATCCCCACTCTAAGGAAATGTATGTAGAATTATATTCTAGTGCTGTATTGAATGCTCCTTTTGGGATGTATCATTCTTGTGACGAGATATTAAATGAATACCCCCACATCCAGTTAAAGTAGACATTAAAGATCCTAGTATGTTTTTCTTGATATCCCACCAACATTCCTTTTGCAATCAATTCACTCTCTACCTGGCTGGTTAATACGAGTTGTTCAAAATATTTTTACCTAGGGCTTCATCAAGAAACTTGACTTGAATAAAGAAAGCCTGTTTGATGCAATGTGTGTTACACACCCAAGCTCTTTAACTTACTCAAAGTCAAGGTATTTCCAGATCACTGCAGGAAGATCAAGCTCACCAAAAGATGAGCTATGCATTTGCTAAAGATCAAATAATTGGAAAAGGGACTAGATTGTATGACTTTTTCTCAGGATTTATTTACAAGTATCTGGGAATGCTTAGTAGATTGTTGTTATTTTATGTCCCGATTTAACTTGCTTCCGTTTTCACTATTTTTCTTGGTTTTTCTTCACATATATATCTTTCTACCTATTGGGACAATTGGGAATCTATGATAGGCACCTCATACACTTTATGATACAATCAAATAGTAAATAGTTAGGCCGATAGCCCTGGGGCATTCTGTGTCTTCTCTATGTTGCTTATTAGTGCATATTAGGGAAAATTCCCGTTTGAGGTTAGTACAAGTAAAGATCTCAATCAGTGACTGAGATGTAACAATGGAATTTTGCATGGGAAATAATGGTTGCATATATTACCACTGAGTCAGTTATTGCATTTGGAGCAGCTTCATTGTGCATGAAGCTCTTGCAAATACTTTTGAGAAATAATATTGCGCTACTGCTTAGAAATTGGATTTTACACTCTTTTGGTAACTAAGCATGTGACGCATGTAGTACTATGCGCAGTCAGATTCCCTTCAAAAATTCATGAAATTGGGTAAAAATCCTTTAAAAAGCAGAACCATGGTAATTTGCTCACAGAATCATGCACTAAAATAGGACTGTATGGTTCCCATCAACTGTTGATCGAAAAACTCATAGCTGCCACGTTATTGCTGTGCTGTCCACTGGGAAGAGTGTCATCTTCAGAAATGTTCTCCTCACAGTAACCACAGAACATAAGAGGCTGTCATGGATGTGTGGAAAAATGTGGGGGAAGGAGACATAGTGCTCTCCTGGCTGTCTGGGCACCCTCCAAGTGATGGCCTTGCCTGACTGTGGGCCCTGGCACCAATGGTTCCACACCTGTGCAAGATGCAGAACGATTAAGGGGACAGAATTGTAGCATGCAAATATGTATAAAAAGGTTGCATGCTGTCATGGAATAACTACTAATGAGCTTTCTGTAATCCTAAGCACTGAAAACTGAGGCTAGCAGATTTGTTATACAAAGTATTGAAGTTAAAGTGCAGACAATTTAATTGATGTCTTAATGGCAATCTCAGTGTGATAAATTCCTGATTTTTATCGTCATTGATAGTTGTGGGTTACACCAAAATCTGATATTTCCCAATAATGTAAATTTAACTTCTTTATATAACATATTGGAGCTTTCAACTCAATACACATAGACATGAAAAATTCTGTAGATGCTGGAGTCTGGAGCAATACATAAAAAGTACTGGAAAAACTCAGCAGGTCAGGCAGCATCCATTGGAGGGAAATAAACAGTCAACTTTTCGGGCTGAGACCCTTCATCAGGACTGCAAAGGAAAAGGGCAGAAGCCAGAATAAGAAGGTGGGGGGAGGGGGAGGAGCACACGCAGGCAGGTGATAGGTGAGTTCAGGTGATGGGTGAGTCTGGGTGGGGGGGGGGGGAAGGTAGAGGGGTGGGGGAGGGGCAGAAGATGTAAGAAGCTGAGAGGTTATAGGTAGAAGAGGCAAAGGGCTGAAGAAGAAGGAATCTGGTAGGAGAGAGCAGTGGACCGTGGAATAAAGGATGGGCTCCTCCCCTCCCCCACCTTCTCATTCTGGCTTCTGCCCTCTTCCTTTCCAACCCTTCCAGATGAAGGGTCTCGGCCTGAAACATTGACGGTTTATTTCCCTCCATGAATGCTGCCCGACCTGCTGAGTTCCTCCAGCACTTTTTGTGTATAACTCAATACACTTTCTGTGTACATTGAGGCAGGAGTTCCACCACAGGCAGGAGTTCCACCACCGGCATATTTCAAAGAACTTAGGGTTATTTGTCTAATTTAACAATGTCTTTCCTTTCTGCTTGGGCAGTTCATAAAAAGTGCTATTTTAAGGAAAGGCCATCAGTTTAATTTTTCTGCTTCCTTGAGATGGTATTAGAGTATTCAAAAGATTTGCCCATCACCTGAATGAAAAGATTGCACTCAGGCTTTGAATGCCATCAGTGTTTTGGCAATGCTTTATTTTGTGCTAGGTTTATTGAAGTGGTTTAGGATCCTAATCTCTATACTACTTCATAAAAAGATTTAGCCCACAACTATGCACCAGTTGCTTTTTAACACCATTGAGTAGGTTCTGGTTCATCTGTGCTGGGTGTATTAAGTTTCATATTTTCTAAAGTGCTCAGTCAGTGTTTATGTGGCTCATATAAACAATATAAAATGGTTGGAAATTACATGACAATTTCCACTTTTCATGACTCTATATAATTTTTCAAAAAAGTTTACATAAACATTCAATAATCGAATAAAACTATATTAGAATGCAAGATGTATTTTTTGAGTAATTGAGATCTAGCAATATTCTTTCCAGTGCTTAACTTTTTCTGCAAACCAAGTCATCCTTGAATGAATTACTGAGCCATGGACTGAGTTATTTCCTGCAACTGGATTTTATGATCGGATCTCAAAAATCAATAATAATAATTTGTTTCTCTAAATTTAAGAATCTATTCATTTATACCTCATTGCAGTTCGGAAACTCACAAGTAAATGAGGGAGAAATGAGTATAAAATCTCCAATTTTTCAAAGATGATGCAAACCAATGTGCATGCTGCACAACCAAATGGAGTCTCAAATTAATCCAATAACCTTACCCAGCTTATCTAACTTTGCTGTGATTTCACCAAGCACAGCAAATGAATAGATTATGGATTTTTATTTTTTATAGGTATTGATTTCTGAGACTGGGTCTTCTGATCTAGATGCATTCAACCTGTTCAGATTGTGGATGAGCAGCTCCTTCAAGGATAAACTGATTTGCAGAAATTGAGTGATGTGCAAGGTCTAGGGAAGAGAAATGACAAGTGTTGTTGGTGAGGTGGGTGGGGGATGGTGGGTTAAAATAGTTTTTTTTCGTAATAAAGCCACGGCCACAGTTCTTTTATCTCAGCTTAAGTAACAAGTAAAGGAATGAATGTGTTTAGACAGCTCAGGTATATTGTTATGAAATTTGAATATGAGAAGATAATATTATTAATACATATATAATGCTCAAAATATGAATCACAAAATACAAACCTACTTAATATGTTAATACAAGCTACAATATTATCAAGAATATAGTTGACGGCACTAGAAATATAAGTTTTCAGCCAGTGTACCTGCTGGCCTTTGATATATCAAAATAGTTTGTCACCAGTGAATTAATGGATCTTTTGAAGGTATGGAAGCATTAAATAACATTATTCATTCTGTAATAAATTATTCCACTCTGAGAATCTATCCATGATTATGCTCAAGGATACAGTCCTGACCTCTTCTATTGTGCACAATTTTTACTTGCAGTGTTTATTGAAAATTAAACTCTTATTTCTGTGAACGTAATAATATAAGAAATAGAATTTCAGTAACTCACCTGGCCCATACCTGCTCCATGATTCAGTAAGATCATGGTTGATCTTTCATCTCCACACCAAACTCTGTATCCTTTGATTTCCTTAATATCCAAAAATCTATCAATCTCTATCTTGAATATACTTAGCAACTGAGCCGTCAAGGCTCTCTTTGGTAGAAATTTCCCATGGTTCACTACCCTCTGGGTGAAATGTCTCTCATCTCAGTCTTGTAACAGATATTATGCCACATTACCCATTTGATTAATAAGCAAAAAGCATGCGTGCCAATGATAATTCTCAGTGTTAAGATTGTCTGTTTTTTGAATGATTGAACCCACTCAGGAATCACCTCTATCCTGTGAGATCATTGAGAGAGGTTAAGCTCCAGGGACAGGGCTCCAGTTTGCAATAAACTTTCTTAAAGGCCCCGGATTGCCATGAAGCACATTAAAGATCTCAGCTCTCAACTGTAAAGAACTGCAAAGTAGCTACGTTTCTACCATGCACTAAAATTTCACCCTGAAGTAAAGGTGTTTTGCCTTTAACCACTCTGATAATTATTTCATTTTTATTGGGATACAGAAATTCAATCACAAACCAGGATTTTTTTTTTACAGTCAGTGGATGAAAATAGACTTTTCCAAGAGAATCATGCAGTAAAGACTATTTGTAAGCCATTTTCAGTTACTCTGGAGCTTTGACCAGTCAGTCTCCAATGAGTCACATTTGTGCAGAATGACAGGTGTCACAGAAGGGAGGCCCCACCTGGATATGTTGTTAGGGACAATATATTAATACACAGATTTCCAGCCCATTTGTAGATATCAGATAGTCTTGGTTGAAATTCCCGCAAATACTGCAGCAGCCATTTGTTAGCATCTGAGAGAAGCCTTGACCACACTTCAAAGCCAGGGCAACCTTCTTCTATTCTCCTCCATTGGACCACATTAGCAGAAGATACTGAAAACCATGATTAAAGTTGCAGAATTGCTCATTAACTGAACACAGCAACATAAGTATTGTGAGCTTTGAGGACATTATGTTCTCTGCAGCTACCTTCTGTACATGAAAAGATTTCCCTATCTCTTGGTTGCTAAGGAACAGTCTATATTCCCACTATCTGTATTTTTATATATCAGCATTTCAAGCTGAGCTTTTCTCTCAGTCTCTTTTCCCCCAGCTTCCAATTTTAACAAGATTTTACCTTCTTGCATATTTTTGTATCTTGACTTTTGTATTTTTTATTCCAAAGTTTCATCAGCTGTCACTGCATGTACCTATATTGATAATATTACCATCAAAGTCTTCTCCCAACCTGATAGGGAAATCTTGTCTTACAGAAAGAGGTGTAAGTCTTAAAATCTAAACTGATATTATATTTTGATTTAAGTTTAGCTCTTTAAATAAATTGTATTGTTTCACCACCTCCAGAATAAACAGTGCAGCTCATGGATGCTAAAAGAATTTGTCTGTTGGACCAAGTGCCATGGTGAAAAATTGTTAACAGAATGATGGATTGTAATAATTTATCAAAAAATAATTAACATATGAGTTGTGGTATGAAAATTCATCTTCAAAGTCATACAGCAATGAAGTTTTGTGAGAGCAAACATTTATACACAAAGTCATAAATGGGCACCCTGGAGTCATAAGAAGGCACAATGCAATAGGCTTGAGGAAATTATAATCATGGTTATCTGATTATGGAAATCATATAAAAAAAGGAATGTAAACAAATTCTGACAGAAACTAAAAACTAAACTCAACTGGAAGAGTCACTGGAACAGTACAATGACAAATAAAAAATTCTTCTTCTTCTTCTTTTTCTTCTTCTTCTTCACATGAACACTATACAAGGTGCTGAGTGGGGTAGGGTGGAATTAGAATCTTTCCCTAGCATGAACCCCAGTAAAATACTTTTATTTTGGCATTGTGTACAGAATCATAAAATTATTAACAAACCAATTCCAAATTATAGTCAACTTATCGTGAAATCATACGTGTGCAGATGCATAATTTGAAATTTTAGTCTTATTTGTTTGTCCATTGACAATCTTCTTAAAAGTTGGATCAATTACACTTCAGAAAAGTTTATTTTCAATTACAGTGAGTGAAGTGTGAAATCCACTTGTAGCTTTGCACATTAAAAAATCTCAAAACTTACAGGGGAAATACCTTGGGATAGGTTTGATTTTTCATACATGCGGGAAACAAGTAAGAGGCGAACAAGAAGTTTAAATGCAACCTGATGCCATCCTGGGTTAGTGGTAGAACTCTCAGTGTTAATTTAGTTTGGTTGAAGCCAGTCCCGAAACACTATAGCATATAATCAACACTGGCATTTCAGTGCAAAACTGAAGAAGTGGTGTACTGTCAAATGGTTTCAGGTTTAAGATTAAATGTTAAATCAAATTCACTTTTTAGGTGCCAAACTTCATTCAGATTTTTTTCAGCTCACAGGAACTCATCCAGTTGCCTGCTGAATGCTTGCAATGAATCAACTTAAATTGTTTTTTTTGCACAAACTCTTAGGTTAATCATTCTAAAATTAAGAGAGAGAGTCAGCTTGCTCTGTTCTCCTGTGCACTGGAGAAACAAACATAGAATGGGTAATTGCTTTGTGGATTACCTGTGTTCAGTCTGCAGGGTGAATTAGAGCTCCCTGTTCCCTGGCACTTCAATTCTCCTTCCCACTTCCATTCTGGCCTCTTGCACTGTTATCGTGAGGATTAATGTAAGCTTGGGGATCAGCAACTCATTTTTCATCTGGGCAGCCTTTTGGACTCAATATCAAATCCTCTAACTTCAGGTAACTCACCTCCTCTGCCTGTAAGGCATTTATCTGTGATATTGCCTTAGTTTTTCTCTCTCCATTTGCACAGCCTGACATGCTGGACATAACCTACAGCCCTGCATATTACAAATTCTTACATTCCTATGTTTGCATGTTACTCACTAATACACTCATCTCATAGCTTTTATTCATTTTCACTTTCTCTTACTGCCCCCATCAACCTATTGACTGGATGACCTCTACAACTTATCCCTGTGGTAATCCTGACCACACGCTATCAGAGGTACTCCCTGTGTCCTTTTCATTGTTTCCCAACTTTCTCTGCAATGTAAAACTAACTTCTTTTCTCTCTTTCACGGTTCTGGCAAAGGGTCTTCAATTTGAAATATTAACTCTGTTTCTCTTTCCAGAGATGCTCCCTAACCTGTTAGGTATTTCCAGCATTTTCTGTCTTTATTTCAGATTTCCAGCATCCTCCGTTTAATTTTTTATCTTTGGCCTTGTGCACTTATTGTATTTTTCTCTCATGCAAGGACACTGCTGATGATCAAAGGCATTCAGCCATTAGAGAGGAGATACTTAAAATGATGTAGAATCTTAAAGACTTTCAGAATTTGATTAATACCTGATTGGCTAAGAAACATCAACCACTGCAGTAAGTAAAGAAGAACACAAATCTAGCACACACATCTGTGAGTTTCCAGACATTGAGATTAAACTATTGTTTATTAGTATTGTATGGAACTTGAAAAATCACTGCAGGACTTCGTCCTAACCCACAAAGGAATATTCCTATGTAAATAGTTGCTAAAAGTGCATCTGCTCTCTTTGTATATAAAGTAAGCATGAGGCAGCATTCTTGTGATAATTATGGCACCATTGATTCTCCTATGCTTAATGTTCACTCTTGCTTCTCGTGTAGATAAATAGCATTATAGAATCCTTGCAACACAGAGGGAGGCCACTCACTTCAAACACTTCATGCTTGCTCTCTGTAGAGCAATCCAGCTAGTCCCATTTCTCCCCTTTCCCTTGTAACCCTGCAAATTATTTTGCTTCAAGTGCCCTGATTGACTCCACACTTACAGACAATGAACTCCAGATCATAAGCAGCCACTGTTAATAATGTTTAACCTCAAGTTCTCCCAGTATCTTTTGTCCATCATCTTAACTCTGTGCCCTTTGGTTTGGTTGGTTTCTCATTATTTCTCCAATCTGAACCCATCATAATCTTGTAAACATCCATCACATCTCCCCTCAACCTTCTTTGCACCCAGGAGAAATCCAGTTTCTCCATTCTAATCTGATTGCTGGAATCTCTCATTACCACAGAAGACCTCCTTATCCCTTGTATTTAACACAAGTGCCCATTGCTCTGTCAGTGCTGAAAGTAGTCGTAAATGTTGTAATCAGGGGAGGTGATGTAAGCACTTACTAAGTTTCTGTAGTGAAGCTTTTCTATATTAAAATTGAAATATTTTCTAAAACTAAGAGGACAAATTTGCTGATTTAGCACAGTAACTTTGTAGATTTTTGAAAGGCATTGTGCAGGGTCCATTCATTTTTCAGGTGATCCTCAAGGTTCCCACCTAGCCATTCTGAGGATTACATTCATTGTTCACAAAGGAGGATCCAAGATAACTGCAGCTGTTAAAGACCTGCTGGTGTTTACAAGGAGACACAAGAAATTCTGCAGAAGCTGGAATCTGGAGCAATACACAAAAAGTGCTGGAGGAACACAGCAGGTCAGGCAGCATCCATGGAGGGAAATAAACAGTCGACATTTCGGGCCAAGATCCTTCATCAGGACTGCAAAGGAAGAGGGCAGAAGCCAGAATAAGAAGGTGGGGGGAGGGGGAGGAGCACACACAGGTGGGGGATGGTGAGTTCAGGTGAGAGGGGGAAGGTAGTGGGTGGGGGAGAAGATGTAATAAGCTGAGAGGTGATAGGTAGAAGAGGCCAAGGGCTGAAGAAGAAGGAATCTGGTAGGAGAGGGCAGTGGACCATGAAATAAAGGATGGGGGAAGAGAGGAGAGAAGATGGGCAGGTCATCAAGGTGGGGGAAGGGAGGACAAAGGAATGGGGGGGAAAGAAAAAGAAGGGGTGAGGTTACCGGAAATTGGAGAAATCAGTGTTGAGGCCATCTGGTTGGAGACTCCCAAGATGGAATATGAGGTATTGTTTCTCCAACCTGCGCCTGGCCTCAATGTGGCAGTAGAGGAGGCCATGGATAGACATGTCAGTATGGGAATGGGATGTGGAATTGAAGTGGGTGGCCACCGGGAGGTCCTGGCTGTTGCGGTGGACAGAGCGAAGGCACTCGACGAAGCAGTCACCCAATCTGCGTTGGGTCTCACCGATGTACGAAGGAAATGGTTTGTAATGTTGTAACTGACTGCCTGGGATTGTTAATAGTCCAAAGATGTCAAAAAAAATGTCCTTTTTGTAGGCACTGCGCTAAACATACAGTTACAAGTACAGCAAAGGAAGAATTACAAGGAAACATTCAGCATAGGGACATGTTCCATTCCACTTTATAGTCCAAACTGAGTTTGGAAGAAGGACCATTAGCTTCCATGCTCTAATATTCACAGAGTATGGAAGTAAATAAGGAGGACATTTGGCAGTTTCTGTAATCTGTAGATAAGGGAATGGTCTTATCTTGTATTTACCTGCCCAAAGTGTACGGGCATATCTGCAATTAAAATATGCTTATCAGACTTGGAACTTGGATTTCATTGTCTGTGCTTTTCCAAATCCTAACATTTCAATTGTTTGCATCTACTTGCAGAGATAGGCTGTCCGTACTGGAAGGAAGCGCAATGTACAGAAAGAGGGTTGTGAAAATGCCTGCCTGAAAAGCAACTAGAGAAGTCCATTCTTGCACTTCAAACCCTGTGACAACTGTTACGAACCAACAACAAAAGAAACACACCGAGTCATGATTCAGTGTTAAAAACTACTTTATTAATAGCTACTTATGATAATAAGAAAAATAAAAGTAAAAATGTTAGAATGTTAGAAGTAAAAATGTTAAACCTTAAACGTTAACCCCAAAAACTAAACTTGTAGTGTGTGTGTGGCAAATTCCCGAACTCCAAGTCCAGGAATGGTTCTTAAAATTCAGTTCTTCAAGCCATAAGGTGAAACATGAGCAAAGGCTTCTTCAACAACCACCGTTGACTGAAGACAAGACATAGATGTAGAGAGAGAAAATAGAGATATTACAAAATCCAAATGTTCCACTTTGGAACCCAAATGACACCTCAGTGTCTACTCAGCAGTGACCACTCCACCGCATCTGCCTCACCCCAAAAGGCTCTCGAATCGTGGCCGTCCACACAAATACCTGCTTCCCTCGACAGGTTAACGACAACAAGTGGACTCCACTGGATTACTCCAAAAATCCATACGTGGATTGTAGTGACAGGCACAGTTACTGTTTTCCATCCATCAATAGAGACTAGCAAGCTGGTCTCTCTCTCTCCTCTCTCTCTCCTTTGACTGACTGCTCCAAAAGCGTCATTACGTCCTTTATCTTCTGCTGATGTAAGCATGCCACACACACACACACACACACACACACACACACACACACACACACACACACACACACACACACACACACACACACACACACACACACACACCACTATGCTCTATCTTAAAGGGACATTCACCAATAGTAACCTAGTCCATAACACAACAGAGGGAGTGGTTTTGAAGATTATGGGGCAAAATTCTGTCCTGGGTCTTATATGTTAAATCACAATTCAGTAGAGTGTTGTACCCCACATCTGAAGTTTCATTCGACTTAAGCAAATGGAATTGAATTTTGGAAACAGAGTACAGTTTGTACGATGCATGCAACCAAGGCTGCATTTCTATCCCTGTGTGACTTCCCCTGCACTCATCCTTTGTTCAGTGTTCTTGCTTCTTATGTTCTACCAATTACATAAAGGCAGTGCCATGTGCCTTTGTTTCAAAATGTTTTCCCGCCAATATCAGTATTATGAAATAGTTCCCACAGTGGGGTCTGCAGAACCCAGGTGAGGTAAGGACAAGAGAAAGTTTTCAGGGCATTCTTGAAATAGTATGTGACTGCAATCATATCTCACCCTGTGCTGAGTAGATGTGAGCAGATCCTGTACAATATTCTTTCTGGGCCTCCTGACCTGCTGCAGACATTCATTGGAATCTATGTGCTGAAGGTTAACAATGTTTCCACAACTGATACGACCTTGTCCTAATGAGCTGCTTGGTTGAGTTGGTTATGTGCCTTCCTCTGGGATCATGGTGTTGAGATGACAAGGTGATAATCCTTCTTCTGTAACAATATTACCTGTTCCTCTTGAACTAATATCTACAAGGGAAATCCATTTTTCTTGCCAGAAGCATCATCATAAAGTCTAGGCCTAAATTTCATCTTCCCTGATTTCAGCAATATGTTTGATTTACACATCTACTCCAGCCTATTGTTGACTAATTTGGTTGCATAAAATGACTTCAGTACCTTAAGCTCTAAACCACATTTTGGTATTTGCAAAGATGTATTTCTATATATACTAAGTAAAGATTATTACAGAAGCTGATGAAAGACATCAAAGAGAATTAACATCTAACAAAACATGGATAATCTGCTGAGAGGTGTACCTAATTTAATGTAAAAAAAACGTAAGCACTTGCATTTCTAAAGTGCCTTCCATGACCTCAGGGTGTTCTAAAGCAATTCACAGCTGATGAAGTACTTCAAGTTATTTCACTGCAGAAAACACAACAGCCATTCTGCTTATAGCAGTAGAGAGATCAAACCCCAGAGATCTAGATTTTGTGAAGTTAGCTGAGGGATAATAATCGGGTATGAAAGAAAGAGGAACTCCTTTGCTTTGACTCTTCTGCATCCAACCAAGACAATAGAAGGGTCCTTTCTTTGATACATAAACTGCACCCAAGACGATTTAGCACCTTTTCAGTACGACTCTGAAGTGTCAGTCTAGACTGCGCTCAGTAGGAGCTAAACTGTGAAAATATTAATTGAGTTTATAACCATCCTGAAGCAATAGGAAATTTATTGTTGGTCAAGAACAATCAATATCTTACCTGTGTATTCGTAGACATTTCATAAAGTTTGACATAGCAGGGAAAAATACCTATAAAATTAATATAATGTAGCTAGCTGGAATTATAACAGAAACCGTACTCTTGAAGCTTTGTCTAAACCAGCAAGAAGTGTTTGGGCACTCAGTTCCCATTAGGCAACGAATAAAGTAGGAGATTACATGCTGTAGAACAATCTGTGGACATAGAAGGAGATCTGAAATAAGATACTTGACCCAAAGAAGACCACAAAACAAATAATATTCTTATAACTCAGCCAAAGGTAGCATATTGAATTTGAGTAACCCACATGAGGAGTAATAGATTTGCTTCTTCAGCTTTCTAAAATAAGCAGTTAAACAAGTAAATGATGACTATTTCTATCAGAGTAGAATATCAAATCATATCTTAAACACGATAAAGAGAGAATGATGGAGAAAAGGAGATCTCACTTTTTACTTACATGACAGTTTTTCAATTTTACTGATGGGATTTTTTGTATGTGAGGGTATAAACGTGTTGTTGATGTCAACAAGGAGAGTCAAACTCTATAGTGAGAAGCAGGCATACTAATTTCACTGCTATCTGTTGTTAAATATCTGATTTTGTAAAAGCATTACTAAAATGCTTTACAAGCAACAGCTTCATATGAGAAGTATTACATAGTTTTGTATTTTAGATTGGGGTAGCAGTATGTGAAGACAAATATATTTGGAAAAGTGGTTCCTTGACAACCTTGGAAACTGCATAAGTTTTTTTTTCCCTGTTAACATAGGCAGCTTAAAAGACAATGCCAGCATTTACATGAATCACTTTCCACGATGGCAGAGTAAACTGGTCAGAATCAGAACAGAGCACCAAGTGAGCTTGTAACTGGCAGTGAAGAGGGTAGTAGGGAAGCAATTCAAATCCTTCCTCAGGGACAAACCAGAGATTGGCAGTAACCATACAGGTGTCCACTCTCTGCCTCTTCAAATGCTGTATGATCACTTTCTGCAATTGCAGTTCACTAGGAGCAAATGGTAATGCATTGACTATTGTCTCTGATGGCAGAATCCAGAGTAAACAGAAAATTCTTCGTTCTAGATCAGAAGCATTTAAGAGTGAAATTAGAAAGCACTTTCTGCCAAAAATGGATGAAAATCTGGAACTCTCTACCTATTTCCTGCATCAGTTTTTTTGCTTTCCAATTTTGTTGATAATATTGTGAAACTTGCAGCTCACTAACAACCTCCATGAGGTGCACAGAATTGCTGCATACACACATTAATTCTCTTATTTGGCAATTAAAATTAAAGTTTTATGCTCTTCGATGAATAATGTCATGGATTCTTTTATTTTTCACCTGAGCAGGAAGATACATCATGGGCACATCCCTCCCCACCATCAGTAGTATCTACATGAGGCACTGTCTCAAGAAGGCAACATCCATCATCAAAGATCCCCACCATCCAGGCCATGCCATCTTCTTGCAGTTACCATCAGGTAGGATGTACAGAAGCCTGAAGTCCCACACCACCAGGTTCAAGAATAGTTACTTCCCTTCGACTATTTGGTTCGTGAACCATCCGGCAAAATCCTAATCACCACTACAGTTTAGCAACATTATGGCTACTATGATCACTTGGCACTAAAATGGATTTTGATTTTTTTGTTCTAATTATGTACCTTCCTGTAAAAAATGTGTAAAATTTATGTTTAATTTATGCTTTTTTCTTGTGAATGCTGCTTATCTGATGCTATGTATCTGTGATGCTGCTGCAAGTAAGTTTTTCATTGCACCTCTGCATACATGTACTTGTGCATATGACAATACACTCAACCTTGACTTTGCTTTGGTTTCACATTTTTTTCCACAATGTGTTACCCCTTTATTGCAACATTATTGTGCCAGTCTTGATTATGTGTCCATAAGCTATTAGTATTTTAGCTAGAAGATTGGGTTGGGGAAGGTAAAGTTGTTTCCCTTGGAGCAAAAGGAGTTTGGGGAGATTGATAGAGATGTACAAAATTATGATGCCTTGGTAAGGTAGATGAAGAAAATCTGTTCCCATTACAGTATAGTGTCTAGAGAACACAGGTGGAAGGTTTAATGAAAAAGGTACAACTGGGATGTGAGGAAGAAGTTTATATGCAGCATGCAGTAATGACCTGGATGTTGGACCATGAGACATAGGAGCAGAATTAGGCCATTCAGTCTTCTGCATCATTCGATCATGGCTGATTAATTATTCCCTCTCAACTCCATTCTCCTGCCTTCTCCCCATAACCTTTGACACACTTACTAATCAAGAACCTATCAACCTCCGCTTTAAATATACCCAGTAAAGTTGCTGCCTGTGAGGGTGTTGGAATCAGAAGGATATTGGACAGGCATTTGAGGGAAATAAACAACAGGCTATGGAATGAAGCAGGGAAACTAAAAGTTGAGAATGATACCAGGTGAGCTTTGATAACAGTTAATAATAAGTCATTTCTGATAAACAACGCTCTGTCACAAACTTGATGCATTTGTGCATTGTTGACTGATATATTTATCAAATATCACTGGAGATGGCCTCAGATTATCCAGTGATCAAGATATTCCAGCTGTTCATTAACTTCATCATCACTGGCAGAATTCTTGTTTTAGAGGCCGTCTAACTAAAACTGTGCGGCTCAGAAGCTGCCAACCTCATTGAATCAAAGAAAAATTGCTGATCCCTGACAATTCCAGGTAGTTCTGACTTCATAAACAGGTGAATCTTCTGGAAGCAGGAGCTGCATCCCACCAATTAATACTTGTTGGCTTTCCCTCAGCTGCACCTGTTCCTTGTACCACTTTGAAGGCAAGAGGAACAGCCAGGAAAGCACCCACCCTCTGACTTTTGCAGCCACTAAAGTTTTATCACCCAGCAATTTTCTGATGGAGAAAACAGTAAAAAAAATGCAAACGACATAAAATAAAAAAAGAAAGAAAACATGTTACACTTACTGTATTTTAATGACACTGGGAAACACTCCACACATCTCCAAAAAAAACAAATTTTGAAAGCAGGCCATGTCATCCTAGTAAATTTTATGATATACATGTGGTTACAAAGTTATTGGTACATTCCTTATCAGAAGCCTGTGAAAATGTGACTTTAACTCATTTAATTTGCTCAAATAATTTTCGAGATCCTTGCATGATTTATACAAGAGGATGCTCTGAAAAATTCACGGCGACCAGAAAATTGTGTCATTAGAATGGACAAAACTTGGTGACGTGAAAGTAACTTAAATTTTTTATTGGTGCAGTTGCATCACTAACATTGCCGATTTAACCCATTTGTACTAATTGAGTTAACCACCTCTTATTGGTATACCCTACCACCCTACTTTCACTTCATTTTCAGACTCATTTATCTAACCTGGGCACCTGGTATTTTTGTATCCTGAATGCAGATGACAGGCTAAGGTGCAAATGAAGTCTTTATTAGTTGAATGGAAATTTTTTAGCTCTACCAATTCCTCATTCAGTTGTCCTGTTGCTTTCACTGAAGGAACGTAGATTGGACTTCGAAGTAAACTGACACAGATTCAAAGAGCCATTTGACCAGTCGAGTGTATGTCAGCTTTCTGTTGAGCAATCCAGTTAGTCTCATTCTCCCACTCTAACCCCATGGTTCTACAAGTTTATTTCTGCCAAGTAACTATCCAATATCCTTAAACTTCCACAATGTTTGTAAGCAACAAGTTCCAGGTCAACATCACTCATTGCATGGGAAGTGCTTCCCCACATCCCTCTGAATCTATCACTCTAAGCTTTAAATTGATGTCTCCAAGTCCTTGTACCATCAGCTATGGGAAACAGATTTTCTTGGTCTACCTTACGAAAATGTCATTGTGTTGCACACCTCTTTCAAATCTTCACTCAACCTTCTTTGAGCCAACAAGAAACCTTCACTTGACCTTCTCCAATCTAACCTTGTAGCTAAAATTCCTCATCCTTGGAACCATTCCCCTTAAGCCCCTCTCCAGGATCTTCACATAGTTTCTAAGTTACATAACTGTGGACAATACTCTAGTTGTGGCCTAAGGGTTCACCATAACTCAGTACAAAGCCCAAGCTCCCAATTGATATCCTAGACCTCAGAGATCGATGCACATGTAGCCCCAGCTCCTTCTGTCCTTGCACACTCATCGGATCCCTTCTGCCATAATGATCTGCCTCCAAGTTCTCTATTAAATTCCATCTGCCACTTGTCTGCCCATGCTGCCAGCCATCTGAATTTTAGCTACAAGGTTAGATTGGAGAAGGTCAAGTGAAGATTTCTTGTTGGGTCAAAGAAGGACCTGCACCAAGATATACAAACCTAACAGGAAAATAGAATCTTTTTATTCCTAAACTCTATGATTGAGTATGAATTCATTTTTAAATCTAGGATATGAGCAACCTGTATTATTTGGCTCGGTTATTCTGGTCAACATAAATATATTGGTAGCATGGGTTCAATCCATCAGAGTAGAAAACATTTAATGCATCTATTAAATGAAAGCAGGATAAAATAACTGCAGATCCTTGGGCACTGATATTTAAGATGATATGGATTGGAGAATGGTGGTTGGGAAAAATCTTTCCCAGACACTTTTTTTTAAAAATCTGAGGTTTGGAACATCCTGTATTGAGAGCAATGATCGGATTATGACGATTGAGAGTCAGAAATCAGTAAGGGCTTTGGGGAAGAGGAAGGCTGATCATACTCGGGAAAGAGCCATGCTTGGGTGTTGGGTGGGAGGTCGGCGGGTGATAGGGTTTGGTGGTGACCGTGCTTCCTATCCTCCTGAAGCATTGCTGGAAATGTTGGATCTGGCGAGTCTCCTTTCCCTTCAACTGCTGAGTTTTCTGGGAAACCCAGCTCGCCACTGTTAACTCTAAAAGTCTGTAAAAAAAAATCAAGGTTCACAGCCATATTAGCATTTTCAAACAAACGACTGTCTTTGGAGAGCAGATTAGCTTTCCCTTTGACGCGTCGTCGCCGTTAAAACTGGAATTGCACACCTTCGAAGATTGAATGTTAACATACCAATCAAAATTTGCAGCCGGCGCCTAATATTAGGGCTCAGCCCCTTGTAATATGTTAAGCGTACACTCATGTAGTATTCTAAAGGTATCAAAATACTCCCAATATTCATGACGGGAAAACCATGACAGGTAAAATTCAACAGGGTGGATATTTCTGAGTTATAACGAGACTTACTGATATCGACCATTTACTAACATTGTACACATTGTAGCAGTGCGAGCGTGAATAAAATGACATTCTAATCGACAGCTGTAGCAACAAATGTGTTACAGAATCCTGAACTATTGTTTGCCCGAATTGTGGGCTCCTTTGGACCTTAGATTCAGCTGTGTTAGCGGCACACCAATAAACATTCCGGGTTGTGAGGATAACGACCAATAAAACCACAGTATTTCTCTCCCTCCAGCACATTTTCTACGAGATTTATTTTCAGGATATTACTGGGATGCCTAAATACAAACTGGCTGTTTATATCATGACAAACCCAGTTTGGGTTACATGCTAAAAGAATTTACCAAACCATGTTGTAAATTTCGAGATATTTCGCCTTACTAAAAATGCCAGCATTGGTTTAAGTATAACTGCTACATATAGAAAATATTTATGTAATAGTCATGCAACAGTCTGCTTGTTCACATCGGTATTCACGGCTCGTATCGTTATTTATAAAGTATCTAAATGTTTTGGTTTGTGGATACTACAATCAAATGCAGGAAACCTGTAATAATCAGATAAGAGCTGTAAAATGCAACGTAATTCAAGAGATTTCGAATTGGTAGATTTTTGTTTGAGATGAACTGCACTTTCGTGAATGTTAAAGGACATTAAATTCTCCTTCAGACCTAATGGAAAACACAACCATTAGATGTTCAGGCAGAGCAGAGCGGGGTCGACTGCTGAAAACTGTTTATCTTCAACTTGTTCTGTGTCTTTTGCAGATTACGTTCCAACCTAGCGTTGTTAACTAATACGTTTAAAGTAGTTCTAAATAATTTAAAACTGTATATGGTAATACATTACATGGACCAAATACCCAGATGGCTATATTTATAAAAATATTAAAGACAACGCACACTTTTACGGCGTTCGCCAACTTTTAATAAAACGGTCGAAAGTGGGCGATGTTATGTAAACGATGCCACTGACAACAACATATTACTTATGTTAGAGACGATGCGAATGGTTTGGAAAACATTTGGAAGATAATTAAGGTTTGTCTACATTACCTTGAAGGTGTCTAATTAAAATAATTGATTCAAGCTTGTTGTAGGATTTTTATAAAGCAAAACTGCCGTTTATCAGCATTGCCTCCCTTTTTGCGCCTGATTTGCAAACCTTCTTTCCATCCATTTTAATCACAATTGTCTTAATCTCCCATTTTTACAGGGCTCGTCATAATACATTTACATATAAGTCAATCGCCTTCATTGTCCGGATGGCTACTTAGCTTTTTTTTGCAAAACTATTGCAACATTTATCGTCCTTCAGCAGTTTGAGTGCACCTTTCCCTCAATTAAATTATGCAAAATGTTAGATCAAACTGTACAACTGATGAACATTTCTTTTGCTTTTCAAATCTGCTCACTGCTTGATGTTACTTGTTGCAGCGAATGACTTGTTCCCTAACCAAATAAATGAGAATTACCGATGATACGCTATTTGGAATACTCAAACACTGATGGCTCTTTTTATTATTCCTGAGATTTTAGCAGGTTGCGTTTATTAACACAGTGGTTTCGGCTATTTCTGAGAACTGCACATAACTAAACTGCTTTGCAACTGAGGAAGGGATGAGACAGCGAGCTGAAGTAAGAGAGGAACATGACGAGAGCTGCGCGATATCCTCCTCGCACCGCATCCTCCAGCAGCTCCGCTTCGCCCTGACTGGTATTCCAGGCACGCGCTCCGGTACCCCCGGGAAGGAGGGCCCGTGACGCGCGCTCCAGCACCAGCATGCGAAGGAGCCGGGCTGTGTCTCAGCACTGAGTGCACAGGAGAGACAGGTGGCGGTCACTACCATAACATTCGCACCAGTCAGGGGTTCGCTCTCCTTTTTTTTGTTAAACCAAATAAAGGCAATGAAACAGACCCCGGCGATGACTGGAAGCGCCGATGCAAGGTTTCGGGGCTTTTAATTCCGTGCTTGCTGTCTTGCTCACAGCATTCGGCAGATCGTGCGTGCAAACACCGCGAAGGAGGACTGATGCACCGAGCACACTGACAGCCGGCTCCCGGCGGCGGCGCCGTGCACGCGTGCACGTGCACACACGCGCGCGCCCGAACTCCGGGGGCTCAGCCCGCGCCAGGCACCAGCTGAAGGGCGGGCGGGGGGTTGGGGGGGGGGGGGGGGGGGGGGGGGGGGGGCGGTGGAGGAGGGGGAGAGGAAAGAAAGGAGGGCGTGGGAACACCGGCCGACGATTCGATTGGCCGGGCGGCGCTTGTCAATCACCGTCGCCGGGGAACGTGCGCGATGTGTTAGGTTGCGTTCGCCATTGTGACGAGGGTAGTGTGAGAGGCCGCGCGGGAGCGAGGAGGGAGCTGCGTCTGCTTGAGCTGGGTGACCTCTGACCCTCCTCCTCCTCCCCTCTCCCTCTCTCTCCTCCGCCTCCGCTGAAAGCGGGCAGCTGCAACGCTGACAATGAGCGGAGCGGCACCGAGCGCGGCACTAGCAGCAGCAGCATTAGTATTAGACTAGGAGCCCCGTGCATTGCCACATATCTCTCACACTCACTCACCCACCCACCCCTCTCTGCCTTTCAATCACACCCTCCTTCCCTTCTCTCTCTCTCTCTCACTCCTCCTCCCTTCCCTCACACTTCATCCATTCCCCCCCCCCTTTTCTTGTACCTTGCAGATATCTTCCTATAATTACCTTCTCACCGTATTCTCTGCAGCCACACACACACACAAACACAAACAACATGATGGCGGCAGCACCCATCCAGCAGAACGGGACCCACACGGGGGTTCCTATAGACCTGGATCCCCCCGACTCGAGAAAGCGGCCGCTCGAAGCGCCTCCTGAAGCTGGCAACACCAAGAGAACAAACACCGGCGGTGGGTATCACCATTTATTCTCCTTCTGCTTCGCCCCCTCCCCTCCAAAAAAAAAGAATCCCTTGGAAAAATGGCGTCTGTTTTGTTCGCAACACATTAAAAAATTGTAATTTTGGGGAAAAAAACATAACCTGGATATTGATATCTTACCTTTCAGTCCTGGATGATATGAATCAGTGGCAGAGCTCTGGTGGCCATGAGCTGGCAAGAACTGTTACAATTTGGATTGTGGGCTGACTAGCGGTTTGAGCGGAGTCCACTTTCCATCGTTTATTGCATTTTAATAGTAAGACGCAAGAAGGGAAAGGATTGCGTGGTTATTCGTCTTATTTTTGGTTAGCGAGAAGCTTGTGTGTTTGCGAGTTGCAGAGTCTGTGCTGATTATCGCCGTGTAATTTTGTTGGGCAAATTTGTTGTTTTCCAAGAGTGCAAAGAATCTTGACGTGTATGGTGTTTCTTTGGCATACATTGTCGTTATTTTATGGTCTGAGATTTGTAACTGACAGTGTTACCTGTGTAACAACTAAGTAGTTCGAATGAAAGCTGACAGAGGCTTGAAATGAAGTGATACTTTAATTAATGAGCTTAAAAGGATCACTGTTCTCTTAATAACACCGGTTAAGAAATCTGGGATTGTGCTGCCTCGTATCTGTGTTGTGGTGACATGTCACTGTTGGGGATCAGATGTAGAAACCAAACCAAGTTCGGGAGAGAGGGATGCCATTCTTTCCCACACAGGGAGGGTTCATTGATTCACGTGTTGTTGTTAGTTATGTTCGTATCTTGTGTCTAAAAGTAAACAAACAGTAAGTAATCATTAGGGCTACTGAGGAGCTTTCGCCGGTTACACTGCGTTTATTTATTTACAGTGCTGTATGTGGAGATATTTAACTGCGCTACACGCAAACAGCGCGGTTTTATAGGTCAATTACAAATTCACTGTCACCATGGAAACCAGGACTGTCATCATCTTCTGATACATTATTCAAAATCCTTCTAAACATGGGTACGCAGAGACACTCTTTCTCCCTCTGCATCACAAAATGGCATTTATTTTTGTGACGTTTAACATAGAGTAACTATTTTTGAAATTTCAGTAGTTGCAAATTTAATAAAATTTGTTATATAGAGTAAATTGTTTTTTTTCTCTCTACTAAACTCTGTCATTTTCTTCAAATTTACTAATATACTGATTTATGATTACTCCGTTTTACAGTGGATTCCAAGGCATAGATTTGAGGAAAATCTGCTTGTGCCCTTTATCTCTAATTTTGCAATAACCTATTCGTTTTCCTTTTGCAGAAGACGGCCAGTATTTTTTAAAAGTCCTTATACCTAGCTATGCTGCCGGATCTATTATTGGAAAGGGAGGACAAACCATTGTCCAACTGCAAAAAGAGACTGGTGCCACGATCAAACTGTCCAAATCCAAAGATTTCTACCCAGGTAGGTGAAAGCGAGCTCAGAGATAATAATTGACAGGAGGGCCAACGGTCCTCCCAAATAATCGGACGATCCAACATTTAAGAACATTTTCAGCGTGTTCGGAAAGAGTGAATGATGTATTTACCTTTAGTCTACACTGTCAGTAAAATTATGTTGTAGTCTTCTGGTATGGCTTTTGAAGTATGTGTATTTGGCTCTTGTTATTCACGCACCATCTTTAGCTGTGAAACCAATTTGATTGAATTGTATTTCTGAACGTGCATATCCGCCCTTCCCCGAAGTACGGATGGTTAAACGCACAGAAAAAAAGGTGATCAAACAGTTTCTTTACTTCATTTATCATTTGTGTCATCCGTGCTAATCACCCCCTGTAATATTTATCAGAGCATAGCTATTGCATTTTCTGTAAATTGTGCATGGAAACAATTTTTGTCCTGGAAGGAATTGCGAAAACCATTTTGAGCTTGTCCGGTGATAATTATGATGAATGAGATTGCCAAAGCTTGCAAGTTTTGGTTTAGTCGGGCCCGGTGTTGGGTGTGCTATTTAGTTCTGTCATTCATTTGGCTTTGGGAATGTGGTTGAAGTGAAACGAGCTAAATTAAAAACCAGTGGCTTGATGACAAGAAAAGGTTATTGCTCTTGAATAAGTAAGCTGCTTTAGAGCCCAGAGTTGCGTCCAATGGAATGAATGAATTCCGTGATCGAGCTGGGACAGCTGGTGTGACGCTGCAGTCGAGCAATTGGGGCATTTCATTTCTCAGGGACATTAACTGGGTGAGAGAACGGGTTCGTTTCACCAGACCTAATTCACGGATGCAGAACAAACTACTTACCGTGTGCTTTTTCAGTTGTTTGTTTTGTCAAATCGAGGCATGGTACTTTAAAAAAGCCAGACTGCCGTCAAGTTGCAAGCGCCCAATCCTGACTAGAATTACTTTGACAACTGGAACCAGAGCTTCGGTCTGATTTTATTATCCTGTGCGATGTAGAAAGGCTTCAAGTTTATGCGGATTTTATGCTTGAATTGTAAAGAATAATTTTCTCTTCTGGCCTAGCTAGACCTATTTCATACCTACCATCACTTAAGCGAGGCGAATGTAGCTCTGTGATTGTGTACTCTGTTTGTGATTACCGACCTCCTTCCAAACTTCATGAACAAACCCCTCCCCGCCCCCTATATATGTATATGTATGCGCGTATACACACACACACACACTCACACACAGCAAGCCAAATTGTGCCTGCTACAGGCAATGTATGAAACACGTGCAGTTGTGTTGGTACCAGTATGAAAAAAACAATTATTCCCGATGGAATAACACAACTTGCAGCTCAGTGCTTTCAAGCGAGGTGCATGTTCTGTGATTCAGGGTACGTTTAAGTATCTTAAAATGTTAGTGTTTGTTGTTCAGCAATTATTTCCCGCAGGTATGTTCTGGTGAACTTGTCATTAAAAGATGATTCCCCGCCTCCGTACACAGATCTCACATAAAAGAAGTCCCCTTTGAAAGATTCAGAATATTTCATTTTGCTTGGTACTGAGCTCATTTCGAAATGCAGTTCAATGACATGGTAAATTAGGGGATTTTTCTGCGACGTCTGTCCCGTTCAGTTACCAAGTGAAGAGTGCAAGCACTCTTGTCAGCTTCCTAAAAATAAGCAGAATCTATGAATGTTTCAATGTCACTCAGTTAAGATGTTAAATTTATTTACTGGGGTATGAATTCTTTGCAGGATTCAAAAGGCACCCTCCTATGTAATCCAGCACCTTGTTGATGTTGCTCCCAAATGATGTGTTTATGGCAGAAGTGGACAAACATAGCCACGAAATACTTACAATCTTAATAACTAACATTTAGCAGAGGAACGACATGACAATCTCTCTGATTTATGAACAAAATATAATGGCAGTCTAATGTTTTGGTTACTGTTTTTACGCGAAGCACTATTTCAAAGTGTTCTATCTTATGTTATATTTAACCAAGGAAATATGTGAATGTTGACTGGCTTTGATTATTCATGCTGACTGTTGCATTTCGCTACATGAAATAATACCTGAAATCTTCAAAATTTGATCATTGACTTGTCACTTGCAACAGTATTGTGACTGCAAGAAGTGCAAGTCCAAGTAATGGAGATCCAACCATAATTTGTTGCCACAACACCTGATCTCCCTTTTTTGTTACAATTTGTGTACATTTAAAAGTTAAAATTAAAGATTGTAATGAGCAAGGCTGTTCGGATTTATCCCTTCTGCACTTAAGTGGCAGCTAAAGCTTATAATAAAGATGCATATCCATTCCTGCACTTACTGAGCTGTTCT
Organism: Pristis pectinata; assembly: GCF_009764475.1. NCBI lineage: Eukaryota > Metazoa > Chordata > Chondrichthyes > Rhinopristiformes > Pristidae > Pristis > Pristis pectinata. The sequence goes on along the minus strand of NC_067405.1, from coordinate 102,908,139 downwards.
GTATAACTACCTATATTTATAGTGCTGCCATTTGTATTCCAGTCTGAACTTTTAAAGATACTTGGTGGAAATAATTCATCTCATGGCCATGTTTTTAACATAGTTTTAACATAAGTTTTGTTCAGTATCATCAATTAATCTGCTGTCAAGACAGACAAAATAACAATGTGGATTATTTAATGATCATGTTTTCTGTTTGCATGTAGAGTTGTTTCAGAAAATATTTTAATATGTATTAAATATGGTACATATAGGCACAATACAAATGTGAGTAGTGAGGTTTAATAAGCATTTCACAACTGTCGGTTAACTAGTCATCAAGATGCTGTTTCTCTTTAAAGAGGGATATTTTTCACATTGCTCCTAGTCAAAACACTTTACTATTGCAGATGTTATTATGTGGGGTTATAGGATCAGTGTGTGAGTAAAAATGTAGTTTAGAGATTGAGCCAATAACTGTATCACTGAATTCTATTTTAATAGATATTTTACTGAAATGTTCAAATCATTTTAATGCCACCCTGGTTGCAGTTGTAATATATTTTGGAAAAAAAGAATATAACATTCAATAAGAATATAATAAACAGGTGGATGTACTTGATTAAGCTTTCTAAGCATTAATCTATTTGAACAAAAAAAGATCAGAACATTTTATGCCCATTTCAATTCTTATTGGAAATACAGACTGAAATTGTAGTTATGGGTTCAAATTAATGTGGAATCCTAAAAGATAGAAATATTTTTCTGCAGTACGTGGCAATAAACGATTTAAGTACGCTGGCTGATGACCTGAATGAAACAATCTGTATTGGAAAGTAATTGACTGCTCTGTATTTTATATTTAACATTCAGAATATTTGCATGTTAATTTCAAGTCATTTTATTATCTTGCCAAATAACTGTTTATTAAAGATGGTGCTTCTCTTTTGAAAGAGCTCCTGTCGAATGCATTGCTGTTTTAAGTTCCTTTGTGTATTCTTTTCTAAGTTGCTAAAATGATGCATCGCTAAGAAATTGAAAATGCATTACTTTTAACTAAAGTTGCTACTCTCTATGTTAATTTTCTGGTGTCTTCTGAAGCAGAAAATTGCAATCGTACCATGTTTGTGCATAGCCACATCCTTTATTGCTTTATATCTTCTTTTTGCTAATGCAAATTACATGCTGTATGCAGAGTTGAATTCTCTTTGAGGATTCAACACATTCATTTAACTTTCTGAATAACTTTCTGAATTTTAATGATTTAACTAATGCCCTGCAGTTTTTATTGCTTAGTCAAATGCAAAATTTGTGCAGATATTATGTAATAGAAAATACAGTTTAAGAGATGCAAAGTACACGGCATGCTCAATTTGTAAATGAAGTTCTAGATATTGATATACTTTATCATTTGTAAGAGGAAAGGATGACGTGTTCCCAAAACTCTGAATTACTGCAGTAATGTCACATGTAGAATATAAAGAAGCTCCACACATTTCATTGAACTTAGCCAGTAAGATGTGGTATGAAAGGTAGCTTGTTCAAGAAAAACAAAACCGGTTGTGGAGATTTTTGATCTGTACAAATCCTTTCTTAAGATTATGCATAGCATTGCCAGTCTACTTGGCAATTATCCAGAAGAGCTGCAAATGTCTTTGAATTACGGAAGGTTCTTGATGCTGCAGCCTATTTAGTGTTAAACCTCAGTACAATCAGGATAGGGAGGTGATGTGTTGACATATAGTAGGTTGCCAGCTGCACGCACTGACAATTCTTAACAGGACAGCTGCTGGTCATGTGACTTTTGTTGTTGGACTTAAATGGTTACTTTCTTTTGAACAAAGGATTTATTTATGTCAAAATTAAGCAGTAAAGGACCAAGCACTGATGAGATGAGGTAGAGAAATGAAGGGACAGGGAAAAAAAAGCATGAAAATTACAATGTGGCTGCTATGGTAGTTGGAAACACTAATGATTAGTCACATGCTTACTTGAGTCATATTCTCTATGACTCGTGGTAATTTCCAGAATCAAGTGAATTATGACAAAGTACTGAGAAGTGTGCAGTTTGTTTCACTGTAAGTTAGAAAGTTAGAAAGGTCACTGAAGATTTGTGAATTATGAATTGGTACTGAGTTGAAATTACCATGTGTTTACCAATACAGGATACAAACAAAAGTCTACTTGGGATTTTCTGTTGATTCTTCAATTTACTATTCAAGAAGTTAAACTGAATGTGGTGGTTTAGTCATTACATTACTGGATTAATAACCCAGAGACCAGAAGACACAAGTTCAAATTCCACCAGGGCAGCTGATGAAATTAAATCTGGAATAAAAGTTAGGATGTTGTTTGAAAAAAACAAATATCCACTTTACCTACATTTTTGAGAGAAGGAAATCTGGGTCTGGCCCATAAGTGATTTCAAACACCAGTGCCTCTATTGTCCAGACAGCTCGATAGGCCTTCTGGTTGCATCAAAACTCACTTCACACCTTTCATTGCCATCTTCTTATCTTATTAAGAATGGAGAATTAGTGCTGTCCAGTAACGGCACCAATGATAAATTGTATAAATTCAGTAAATTATGTAAATATCATCACTTTATTCCCTTATAATCCCTCTTAAGTGTTGTAATATTATGAAGATTAAGGTGCAATGTTGACAAAAATATTCATTATTGGATGCTGATAGATTAGGCACCATGACCTTCATATCTACAGGAGGAGGATCTCCCCCTGGGTAGTCATTATTACTGAGTAGGTTGGCTGCCTTTGAGCTGCATGAAGCCAGCCCTGTAACAGGTGCTTAAGTGTATGGATGGTTGCATCGTTGGCACAGCTTGATTTGGAGGGTGGTGGAGGGAATGGGGGCTGTGGGTTGTAGAGTGTGGCTCTTATTCCTAATCAGGAATGGGGGTAAAGCAATGTCTGATCATGTTGAAATAGTTTCTTATTGTGCGAATGAGAAATTGGTTTGCTTGGGGGACTGGGGCATAAGTATTTTGGCATCTCCTAGTCATGAGCATTTCTGGAAAAGCACTTAGCTCTTCTGTGGAATCAATATTGCCTCTCTTTAGTGGTAAGAAAATAGACAATATCCATCCGGCCTCATTTAAAACTTCTCATGTACCTCTCTTTTTCTCAGCAATTGAAATTATGAAGATCTGACTTTATTCTGGATGCATTATCTGGGATTTTTTATTTTGCTTAATTACCTTAAACTTTTAAATGTCATGTGGGCTTTTTGTTTGGTTTTAGTTTGGGAGTGTAGAATCATTTATGATTTTTAATTTGAGCTTGTATATTGTTGGAAAAAAAGAAACACCTTTTATTGGCTTTGTGCAGCTTTAACCCTGCTCTGTATTGTCAACAGGAAAATAACACATTTTTCTCGTCAGGATTGCCTCCCTTTTCCTTCCTCCCCACCCTCTGTCCCCCCAACCAAACGACACATCACTAAAAGTATGCATTCCAACAAAGAGAGAGAAAGCCATATGCTAATGTAATAAGAATCAGGATCGGTATTGTCAACTGTTCAACGATTGCAAATTGTTAAAGTGAATACCCACTAATGTATAATACTACAGAAATCTAGTGAAATATTAACTGTGAATAAAAAAAGTATTCTGCATTGTTCCTGATTATATGTTATGTAATCATGCAGTAATTTAATCATGTAGTCTGGCTCAACAACTCAGATGTTAGTTAACAGAAAAGTAAGATTACTCAAATTGGTACAATGTTCGGTGTTTACTGCACCCAGAATACTGATCCACATGTTATTGCATGTATTCGGTACAAATAGTGACGTATTCAAGGTTTGAATTAGTAATTAGAACAAAGCAGTTGCAATAATATTACACAAAGCCCTCTGTGTGTGGCATCTGTTAAATCTGTACTTCAACCTCAATGAGTGAACACCGAAGGAGAAATTGAACATGGTTTCAGTGGCATTATTTCCAATATATTGGACTGGCACATAGCCTTTCCTTGAAATAAGCTGTTGTAACATGTCAGTTTTATGGTAGCTGGTGAGGAAGGTATTAACAAGCTGTCATGTATTAAATTAAAAATATCTTTTATTTTTAATAGGTCCATTGGAAATATAGATTTAGTCATATAAATCACTGTGTGGTCATTCTGGTATGTTCCTCCAATAATGTTTTTGAAAGTCAGTGGTTCTCCATATTATACCAGTGAATAATTTCACTTTGATTTTGTTTGTATCAACGTATGTTTAACATGTATTTGACTGGCTAATTGGATCCAAAATTGGGTTTGTGATAGGAGACGGAGTGTAGTGATGGAAAGATGCAGTGGTGTAATTACAGGGATTGGTGCTGGGACCCTCGTGGTTTGTGATGTATGTCAATGACTTGGATGTGAAAACATGAGATACGATAAGTAAGTTTGTGATTGACGCAAAAGTTTGTGGTGTTGTGGACAGGGAGCTAGGATGTCCAAGGCTGCAGCAGGATATGGATCAGCCAGAAAATTGGGCAGAGTGTTAGCAGATGGAATTTAATCCTGATGTGTGTGAAGTGCTGCATTTTAGGAAGTCGGATAGGAGTGGGCCATATACTATAATTAGTAGGGCACTAGGAATGTTGATGAACAGAAGGACTCTGCGGTTCAAGTTCATTGTTCCCTGAAAGTGGCAACACAGGTCAATAGGGCAGCGAGGAAGGTATATAGCATGCTTGGCTTCATAGGCCAGGGTTTGGGATATAAGAGGTGGGAAATTATGTTGCAACTTTACAAAGCACTGGTTATGCGGCACTTGGAGTATTATGTGCAGTTCTGGTGGCAACACCATAGGAAGGATGTGATTGTGTTGGAGAGAATGCAGAGGGGATTCACCAGGATGTTGCCTGGATTGGAGGACTTTAGTTATCGTGAGAGATTGGACAGGCTGGATTAGTTTTCACTGGAGTGAAGAAGACTGAGGGGTGACCGGATAGAGATATATAAAATTATAAGAGGCATAGGTAGGGTAGATAGTCTTTTTTCCTGTAGTAGGGGGATCAAAAACAAGGGGCATAGGCTTAATGTGAGAGGAAGGAAGGAAGGAGTTTTAAAGGGGAATTGAGGAGAATTTTTTTTTACACAGAGTGGTTGATATCTGGAACTCACTGCCAGAGAAGGCGGTGGAGTCAGATACAATCACTGTGTTTAAGAAACATTTCGGCAGGCACTTAAGTAAGCAAGGCACAGAGGGATACGGAACCTAATGTGGGCAAATGGGATTGGTGTAGGTGGGCAATAAGGTCAACGTGGACCTGGTGAGCTAAAGGGCCTGTTTCTGTGCAATATCTTGAATATTGTCTGTGTTTACAGCAACTATTTTCCTATACTTGATAAAGCTCAAGGATTTGGGATACTTTGGCACTGTTGACCCCTTGAGAATCTGATTCTGCTGAATGTTCCCCGACCTGAAATGTTAACTGTTTTCTTTCCCCTGTTGCTGCTTAGCCTGCTGAGCATTTCCAGCATTTGTAGTTTTATTACTGGAATTTAAAGATTTTGCTTGAAATGTGCTCTGAAATTAAATTTTTGGAAGAGCTTTCATTTCATTGGCTTTGTGCAGACTGTGTACTTGCACTGTGATGTCAACAAACTGTCATCTTCTTGTCCACTGACTGATAGAAACCACTGATAATTATTGCTTGGTGACATCAATTAGCAGGAAATAATGAAAAGCATCGTCTTTCATGGAATGCCCCTTAATTTTTTTTTCACCATTCATCATTTGAATGTGTTTGTATGCACATTCACAGTAGATTACTGGATTACAATTTTTAATTAACACATTTGTGTAATTGGCATAATCCTAATTGAGTAATTATTGGGAAATAATTGGTTATAATTTCTGCAATAAGTTGGAAACTGGTGCTCTTGTACTGCACTGTAGGTGAGAACACGGGTTTACGTACCGAGCTCATGGAATGGAGAATTTATGATTTAAAAAAGCATTGCGGAAGCAGACGTGTATGTTGGTTATGCTGATTTCTAAGATTTTTGTATAGGTCATATTTTTAGTTCTCATCTGAACGCTAGGAAGAGCTTGTGTAGTGTTTTTGAAATTTTGTTTGAAGAAGTAGATTCTGACAGACATAACTGATTCGGAGAGAGGTTTAGATTATTAAGCAGTGAAATCAGTAAGTGTAAATTAAAAGCAATTATGATTTAATTAAATGCACGTAATTAACTCAGTCTTTAAAGACTGTATAATTTTATACTTTTGAAATGCAATTATTATGAAGAGGTTATTCAGTCTAATGTTTTCTATAACACAGTGGATATAGCAATTCGTGTAACTCCATGATTGTACTGCATCTTTAAGTTATTCCAGCCTATGCATGTAAAATATTGTAACTCGATTATCTTTATTCGATGAGAATGATTTGACTTTTGTTTTTTATGCATGCCATTATCAGATATAAATATGCTGTCTGTCAGTAACTAACCATCCCATTAAAGGTTAACTGTAGGAATAAAGTTCCTGAAAATGTTTTAAGGAATAACGTGGAATTATTACAAGAGTTTACTTTCCTTGCAGACTTTTAAAAATTATCAAGCTGGTAAAATATTATCATGATCTACTATTTCTTTGAAATAATACATATTGCGTTACACTAATTTGGTCAGCATCTTGGTCAGATATAATACAGTCAGGTTCATTCTTCCACTTAATATTCTTATTTTCAGAAGAACACCATGTAAGGTAATAATGTGACATTGTTCTATTTCATAAAGTTGCCATCCTGTGCTCCCTGCGTGTGATGGCTAATTTGTGCTTTAGTGGCAGGGGCCAATGTGTAGCTGTAACTTGTTTCAGCGAGTTAAAAGAAGAGACTATACTCCCATTGGGCCAAAATGGATTTGAACCCTGTCCTTGGTGGTGAAAGCCTGGTTTAAAATACAGTGTGCTGCCCCACGCCTTGGAAACAAAGGAACCGTGAATCTGTGAGAGTAAATTACTGCAAATGGCAACTATTCCCCATTCTACTTTTCTGCTGGAGATAGAGATGTGGTAACCCAGATCTTTGTTGTTATTGACCACAATATTTAGTTGCAGCTGCTTACACTGGAGACAAGCCAGGATACAAGCTTTACTGTTGTAGGTCTGTCAAGCCACATCTCTTAGAAATAGAAATGACTTTTGCAGTCTGCGTATGAGATTGTCATCCCATTTCCATCTTTGGATGCGATTCTGATATAAAATAGAACAGCATCTGCAGAGATCTGACTGACAAACCTCTCACTGGGACTCATCATTGCAAGCTGCAGCAGGTGCAGAGTTCTTCAGTCCTTTCAAAGGTTTGGGAATTTTGTTTTAAAATTCATCAGGAGACAAGAGGGAATGTAGTCTTGAGAGCAGTGTGCTCGATGTCAGTTGTCCAGTGCTGGAATGCCGCAGGTAATTGGGCAGGACGGGTGGGAAATGTGGTGATGTGCTTCTCACGTTGCACTGCAGCTGCTGCTGAGCTTAATTAATCTGACCCTTAGAGGCTGTGGTGTCATGGTGCAGCACACACACACACACAGACAAGAAATGGCCAGACTAGACTTTCTCAGTTCACATTGAGTCTGTAGTATCAACCAGATTGGAAGAAAAGCCTCTGCTGCTGTAAAAATGCCGTACAGTGAGTCGAATCACGAAGATTAATGGTTGTACAATTTGTGACTTATCAGATTTCTGATGGGATAAAGTGCATAAAATTATTTAGCTGGTGAAATATCAACTCAAACAGCTTAGCTAAAAGTGGACATCAGCTGTTGTTTTAAGAGTAGAATATTAATTTTGATATTTAAGTGTAATTATCATGTTATTTCACAATTGCTGTTTGTGTGGATGATGGCATTTCACTCAATAATATACTGTGTTGTTACTTTCAGAACTGGTTTTTAGAATGACATCCTTTTCTTGTACTATATGTTTCCAGAGTGTCTTTCGTTCTGTCCTCTGCTTTCTGCTAGGAAACCAACTGAACTGAATATGGATTTTCACTTAACCTAGAGAAATGCTTTTCCATGTTCATTAATGATTTTGTTTTGAAACAAAAATATTTTTCCTTGGGAATTGCTGATGTCATCACATGATATCCCCTCTAATCATTTCAATAGGTCAAGACTTAGTACAAATATTGAAAGTAGAAAGCCTTGGGAAGTGAAATAGCATTGTCCGATGTGGAAGTTTGCCTGCAGCTTGTTAGCATTTCATCAGTGTGAACTTGGAGAATTTCTAAGTGTAAACAGGATATTATGAAGGGCTGGTCTATAGCCTGTGCTGTATCGCAGTGAGTTCCTGACTGAACTGTGAACGAACCTCATATGCCTTATTCCTTTAATACCATCAATTAACAAAAATCTCAGATTTAAAACTATCAGTTCATCCAGCATCCATTGCCATTTGTGAAAAGAGTTCCAAAATTCTATTTACTTTGCATGCAGAGGTACCTTGTACCTTTTTTTAAATATCAAAATGCCCTGCTCTAATTTTTAGAGCATCCACTCCTTATCTCCCAAACCAGGGGAAATGGTTTCTTGTTTTTCTCTCTCTCTGCCCTGTATTAGTGAAATTATCCTTCAGTTATAGTACATTGCCCCCCGACTTTCTAAATTCCAGGGAATGCAAGCATAGTTCATAGCACTGTGCTGGATCGCACTTCTCTTCAGAGAAGTGCCAGCAAGCTGCAATGTGCAAGTCAGATTGTTCCTGAATTCTGTACCATGGCGCATCTGACCTCCAGCAGTGGGGCTGAGTTCAGAAGTGAGCACTGGGCTTTAGCCTTAGACTCTTCTCTAGAGTGTGGCTGCATTCTTTTGAATAGGTCACTGAACCGGGCTAAAAAATTCAGTGTAGATAAGAATATTTGTATTTCACTTAATTCTAATGTTTTAAATTAATTTCTATCACTTAAGTATATGTTTTAAGTTTTATAAATTAAAATTTTAGATAATTTATATCTATATCAACAATTTAACTGTAAATATTTAAAAAGGCCTTTGACAGTAGTGATCTGTCGAAAGGCCATCAGAATGACCTGGAGCTGGAGCTTCAAGATCTGCCAATTTAGGCCTCATCATCTCTTGTAGGGTGGCTGCAGAAGTGAGGCCTGGACCTATGTTCTGCAGGGCCATATAACGTAAATGTGGCCATGGGAATGGCATAATCTAGCCCGTTAATTTAGTTATTAGAGTTGAGTCATTCAGTCATTTGGTTAATTTTGGAGACACAAGAGACTGCAATGCCGGAAATCTGAAGCAACACACAAAGGAGCTGGAGGAACTCAGTAGGTCAGGCAGCATCCACGGAGGGAGCTGGACAGTCGATGTTTTGGGTTGAGACCCTTCATTAGGGCTGTCCATCTCCCTCCATAGATGCTGTCTGACCCACTGAGTTCCTTCAGCTCCTTTGTGTGTTGCTACATTTGGTTAATTTTGCTGCACCCGTTCCAGAGAAATATATCGTTCCAAGTAATAGCCTGTTGTTTTACATTAGGTTGAATTAAGTGTCATCCTTTGTTATTGGCACTGAGTTGAAAAGTACGGTTTAAAATTTGTTAATTGTTTCAAATGTTAACAGAGGCTCTAATTACTAGAAAAATGCTATGCAGCCAGTTGAATACAAAATGAAATGGAAATAAGAAGATGAACAATGTTAATATTTTAAGGCTGTGTTTAGTCATGAAATAATTTTAAATTTTGCACCTAATTGTCTATGTCCATAACTTTGGTATTTAAAGCAGCATCAACATTTACTCGACTTGGGTATGCTTAATGTATATAGTTGTTGTAAAATATAAATAGAAAATGTCATTTGGGTCAACAAGTTATTCACAAAATGGGACGTGCATCACTTTCTCTAAAAAGTGCGGAAGAATCTTTAATGTTTTCTCAGCAATTTATACTGTAATTATAACGTTTAATGTTCAAGTTAGTGAAGTGCTATTTTTATGGTGGTCTATTAGAACTGAATATTTGATGACTACATCTATCAACTGAGTATTAGAAACAATGAATAGCTGCAGCCTTAGGTCTGTGTATTAAAGCCACTGCATTACTACCATTGCATTCTTGGAAATATTCTCCTTGGAAACGAATCTGAGGTTGCTGGTTCTGAGGGCAGTGAGTTTCATACATTGCCACTTGAATAATAAGAAGGTATTCTCTCAAAATCTGGGACAACAATTTTTCTTAAAACAGAACACCAGAATTTTGCATTGTTTAGAGGTGCAAGGACCTGGAAAGTTCTCCAAAGTTGGCTAATTGTTTCAGCTATTTTATGTTCTAATTTAATGGTGGTTTCAGTTCTATTCTCAGTATTTAGCTGTTTTTTCATTTTAAAGATGAATTTACATTTGCTTGTTGTTATCAGCTTATGTAGAGAAAATATATTCGCCTTGTCCTGTGCTCATTATGGCTAGGATAAGGTCCCTTGAGGTTTGTTTTAGAAATATCAAAAATGGAGTAGGCCATTCAGCCCCTGGAGCTTGTTCTGACTGAATGAGGTCATAGTTTATGTGACCTAGCCCAGTCCTTGGCCTCATCTTCCTCCAACATGTGGCTAACAAAAGTTTATCCAACATGTTTAAAATTGGTAATTGAGCTGGTGTTTACTGCTTTTTGTGGGAGAAAAATTACACAATTTTCATCATTCTTTAAAATATTTTCTCTGATTTTCAAGTTATATCCTTCTTTACCTCGATTCTCCCATCAGCAGAAAATATTTTTTCTTCAAATGTGCTACCAATAGCATAAAAACAAAATGTAGCGGTTAGCGTAACGCTATTACAGCGCCAGCGACCCAGGTTCAATTCTGGTCACTGTCTGTAAGGAGTTTGTACGTTCTCCCCATGACTGCGTGGGTTTCCTCCGGGTGCTCCACTTTCCTCCCACATTCCAAAGATGTACGGGTTAGGAGTTGCGGGAATGCTTTGTTGGCGCCGGAAACGTGGCGACACTTGCGGGCTGCCACCAGAACACTACGCAAAGATGTATTTCACTGTGTGTTTCGATGTACATGTGACTAATTAAGAAATCTTATCCAATCCTGTCCGTCCATACTCCAGGGAATATATCAGATTTATGTCATTGGTCCTTTACTCATAATCTGACATTTGGAGTCAAGGTAACATTTTGGTGCCTCTCAACTCTTTGCAAGGCTGATTATGTTGTTTTCCAAGGTGAAGTTTCTGGTGTTATGCAAGTACTCAATCTGGTCTAAGTCCAGCTTTGCAGAGATGTAGCAAAGTGTTCTTCCCTTTGTATTTTAGCAACAAACATTTCTTTCACTGTTTTTGTTTCCACCCTACTTTTGTGGTCCGTACTCCAGTGGATACCTGAATCTGTTTGGACCTGCACTGTTTCTAGTGTTTCACGAATTAAAGGTGTATTCCAGATTATCCTAATTTCTTAATCCAAAATTGATTACATTGCACTTACCTGTATTAAAATCTGCCTGCCACAGGTTTGCCCCCACACCTAGTCAGTCAGTGACCATGTGATTTTATGATCCTTTCTACATGAGCTATTAATGTTGTAACTCTTTGTGCTGTTGGCATATTTGGCCAGATGGTTTTCTGGATGGTACCTTTTATAATCCTCAGTCATTAGTAAAGGTACCATCCAGAAATTCCACCTTTGATTGCTAAATATGCAGTATAGAGGTGCCCATACATGGCTATCATCTTCCAAATCTCATTTCACAGCAGAACAGAATTTCAGAAGAATACATTCAGGGATACCATTTATCACTTGTTTAACACTGCTGATCTGGGGATGAATTTCACCCACTCATGTTTAGTTGAGGCCTCAGCATATATCCTTATGAGCAGATTGGAGCAAATACCCATAATCATTTCTCTTTTCTCTGTTGCCATATCAGGCATATAATTTGTCTTTAGTTTCATAGGCTGTAACTTTAGGCTCTGTTTAAGGACAGTGATTATAGTCAGGCTGAGTGAAGATGATCTGGCAGTTATCCTGTTAATCAAACTTGGTAACCATGAAGCTCATGACCAAGGTCGATTTTATGCATTTTTTTTTAATGTAACTGTGTTCCATTCATTTCTTCTTTCTGGAGAGATTATCCTGTTATTATTGGGTAGAGTTATTGCCTTCTCTGCTGTTAAATAGACTGATTTTTGAGTGAATTGACTTTACTTTCTATACACCAGACAATAGTCATATGTATTGCTCCACCTCCAACTCAATGACTGACACAGTGTTGTTAATAAATATTCTGTTAATTTTAGTAAACACTCTCTTATATCCAGAGATATTTCTCTGTCTAATGAAGTTACCTCTTTATAAAAAAAAATTGATTGTGCTCATTAGATATGAGCCACCTTTTGTCTGTGGGCCGTTTGCAATCAGCTCAAATATCTTAACTGAATATTTAGTCATTATGCCCTTAATTATAGAATCAAGTAACTGTCCCAGAAAATACTTCAGACTGGCAGGTCTATAATTTCCTGGTTTCCCTCATCATTCTTAAATAACGGAATTAACTTAGCAATTCTCCAAACAAAAAGAATAATTTGTGAATTAAGAGGACTTCAGAAGATTATAGCTAATGAATTTGCAGTTTCATCTGTTTACTTAAAAATGCTCATGTGCAAATAGTCGGGTCCTGTGCACTTTGTATCAGGCTTCAGAGTATTATTTTTCTCATTCTGTTTTCTTGCCTGTGTTAAAATTAGAGGGTTATACCTCTTGATTCATCAAGTTCTCTAACTCCACTGTGAAGACTGAGGCAAAGTGTTAAATTTTAACATATGAATATGCTGAAAGAGGGCTGCAGACAAATAACATCTAATAAACCCCGAAGTAGGTGCAGAGTCGGTGACCTTTTGACACAGTAATATCAAAGCATTTATAGATTTCATAATTAGCAGGAGCAGGTGTGATAAGGATCCCATAGCTGGATTCCAACTGCAGTACTCAAAGATAGATTCATTCCTGTAAGTTCAGACAATTAGCATTGCCACAGAGAGGTAAATCACTGGTGGAATTGAGATGAAATGGTCAAAAGCTGCACATCGCTTCAGTGCACCCTCCCCCACCGCATCTGATGCTGAACCCTTTAAGGTTCTGCAGGGAGAAACTGTTCTCTGCTGATGGGAGGAAGAAACCTGCTGCTGAAAAGAAGGCAGCTGGAAGTAGCCATGAACATAGTTGCACTTGTGGAGTCAACACCAGAAGTGGTTTAATGACCTAACCGAGGAAGGAAAGTGGAGTTGAGCAGCACATTCCCCTTCATCTTGTATATATGAATCCAGCCACCTCACTCTACCTTGTCAATAACACAAAAGCAGACACTGCAGATACTGAATATGATTAGAAAAACTGGAAATTTAGATCTGAGTTAATGCTTTTGGTCAATGACCTTTAATCGATCTGATAAAAGGTCATTGATCTGAAATATTAACACTCTTTCTTTCTCTCTCTCCACAGATGCTCCCTGACCTGCTAAGAATTTCCAACATTTTCTGTTTTTATTTCTTAATTGAACCTCAGTACATCACTCCTTGTATCAACTTGAATTGCAGGTGTACCCATCTCTGCCTAGCCTTGTCTTTGGTGCATTTTCTACTGTTGGCATTCATCATCATTTGTGCACTGCCAAGGCTCGTCCTAATGGTTACAATTAGCAATTGGTTTACATATACTCTTTGAACGCATGCCATTGGTCTCTATCACTCCCCGCAGGAGAAGAAGAGAATCAGCCATCTTGTAATTGACAGCAACAGAGGAAGAACTGCTGGATATCGGTGGATTTACGGTGTGTTTAATTGACAGAAATTGGGCTTCACAACTACCTGAACTTTAAGTATCAGATTGCTGCATGGCATACAACACTCACTCATGTTAAAGGATGTCAGCTGGAAGTGAAATTTGATCATTCAGAACATCCTTACCGTGATAGTTCTAATTCATGCTTTGACTTTGCCATAAGACCATGAAGCATCCCACAGGAGATGATGCTGATAGACAGCATCTCTCCTCAAGTGGTCATTTGGTCTGAAAGTGTACCTGCATAAGAGCTGGTGATAAAGGAACAGTTCAGAATTATCTATTTCATTGAGACTATGTGGACAGATAATTGACATTTCACTTTCATCAGAACTTGGAAAAGTTAGAAGTTAAACATATTTTAAGTTGTAGAGGAAGAGAGGTGGAGAAGACAATGGGAATATATGTGATAGGTGGAGACCAAGAGAGGGCAAATGGCACTGGTGTAGGTGATGCCTGCTAAGAAAAGGTAGTGAAGGCTTTTAAATAGCAGCTGATCTGTTCTCTCAACCTCTTCCCCCTTCTCTGAAACTTAAAACGTGTTGATTTCTAATTTTTCCCAGCTCTGATGGAGGGTCATCAACCTGAAATGTTAACTCTGTCTCTCTTTCCACAGATGCTGCCTGACCTGCTGATAATTCCAGCATTTTCTGGTTTTATTTAAAATTTCCAGCAACTACAGATTTTTGCTTTTGGATTCTCACTCTGGTGACCTGCTTATCACAAGTGAACAAGAGCAGTGTAACCAAGGCATGTCAGAAGATGCAAGTCTGTCCAGACTTTACTCCACTGGACACGGGTGCTGTGCTCCAGAGACCACTGAATGTTGGATGTTCTCGCAGGCATCCTGGTGCAGCTGTGTGTGTGCTCGGAGAAAAATGAAGGAGAATCTCTCAAACGTGAATGGCATGATGTCGCAGGCCATTACAGTGATATCTTAGACCAGGGAAAGCGTGGCTACTTGCTCGGAACGTGCAGGCCTTTACCAACGTATTAAACGCTATGAACGCCACGCTAAATAAGATGCATTATATACTGAGAATTTTCAAGGCTACCCATCACTTTATACTTAGTTATTGATTAGCAATTTTCTAACAACACATGGTAGGCTAGCTAATCTATAATTCTACAGTTTGCCCCTCTCACCTTAAATAAAAGTGGCTTTTGATTCAAGAGAATCAAAAGTTTGGAAGATGATAGTTGTGCAGCTGCATTGTTTTACTGACCTTGTTTAAAGCCATGGTATTGAGGATTTGTCACTTTCTCATTTCATTATTTTCTTTGCTGTTATTTTACTTTAATTCTGGTGAATTCTTGTCTCTAATTCCACAAGTTTCCATGGAATTTTTGGCATGCTCTCTTTCATATTCTGTAGGTGCAGACATAGAGTAATTAACATGTTTTCCATTTCTTTATTTTACTTTCAGTAAAACTTATTTCATTTTTAAGGTCCCATATTACTCCAACCATCCTATTTTTCCTTACCTAATTGTAAGAAAAATCCACGTTGATCTTTGATATTCTTTGTAAGTTTTCTTCAGTTTTTCTATTGATCTTTCTATTTTATTTCATTTATTGATTCTTTGTTTTGCGTTGGGATCTGCATTAGCTTTTATCTTTTGCTTTTAGTGTCTCTGTCTTTTTTTTCTGGCCCGTGGAGTTTGTTTGGTGAGTTGAGCAATTGCTCCTCAGAGAAGTAAACTGGTTCTCTACCACATTAACTTTTACGAGAAATTCCTATTGACGTTCTGTTATTTCGTTAATGAGCAAAGTTGTCCTATTTACCTTGGGCAATCTCTTTCTAATGACATGGAGAGTATCTATATTTAGAATCTTCATATCTTATTTGTATTTTTAAATATTACATTAGATTTGCCATATCTTGATTGCAACTAGGTAAATTTTTAAGTAAATTTAGCTTGCTGTCTAAATCCAAAGTGCCTTTTTGGTTTGTACCAAATTGTTGCAGAAAACAATTCTCAGCAGTCTTGAGAACTATACTTACTGACCAAGCTTAATATATGAGAAAGTTAAATCCTTCATTAAAACCAGTCGTCTTTGTCCAGTTTTTGCACTCATGCGTTCTACAACTTCTTATCTCTACCAAGGGGCTAATACACAAGTCCAGTTGAGCCTTGAATCCTATTAATGCTTAATTCTGCCAATAAAATCTTTGTCTTTGATTCTGATTTTTTAAAATTGAAAACATTGATAAAATGGAGGTCAGTGGAATGTCCATGATGATATTTTTATGGCCGTCTAGAAGACACCTGATAAAGTTCTTCATAATAGACTGTGAGCTAAAGTTAAACCTCGGAGAATGGAAGGCAAATTCCTGATGGTTAAGAAATTGGCTGAATGACAGTCAACAGAGAGCAGGGTTGAATGGGAAAGTGTTCAAATTGGCACTATGTGGCTAGTGGTATCCCACAAGGACTGTCTTGTGATCATTACCACTAAATCACTTCTAAATTACTTAAATTATGGGTTAGAAAACCACATATTCAAGTTCGCTTGTGACACAAGGATTGACAGCAGAATGTACTGTTTAGAGGAAAATGTTACATAATATCAAGATTTTAATTGATTAATCAAACGGATTTCAGTATAGGCAAACTTGAATACATTACTTCAGATCTAAGTGCAATAAAGATAAACATTTTCTAACTTCTGAAGAGTTGGAAGCAATGGAGGTTCACCTGCATAAATAATCAAAAATGCCAATGGAAAGCTGAATTTGTATCTGGAGGACTTGACGACAAAGGAACAGAAATTATGCTACAGGATAACAAGCACTTGAATTGAGCATGCCCAGAGTATTGTGAGTGGTTTTTAGCAACTGCCTTATGGGAAATAAAACTTGGCCTTGGAGGGAATGTCGTGCAGATTCATTTGAATGATACTGCAGACCAAAGTTTAAATTTTGAAGTGTAAGTACACAAACTATTTTTGTATTCCCAGGCATTTACAAAGTTAAAGGATGATTTAATTGTTTGGAAGATATATGGGGTAAATCTACCATTTGGAGAGTCAAGGGCAAGGGCTAAGAGGCATTGTATTTAAGTGAGGAAGCACTTTTTACATGTAATGGGTGGTAGAAATTTGGAAATGTATTTTTCAAATGTTAATTGTTATCTTTATATTTGAAATTGCTGTTTCTTCGTAAATGTACGAAGGGACAAATGTAGTTGAGCCACAAGTCAGCTATGATCTCATTAAATTCCATAACAGATTGAATGGCATACTCCTGATCCAATATTCCAGATCTGGCTATGCATTGTGCCATGATATGCAGCAAATTATTTAGCAGCTCTTTGTTTGCAGGGAAATATAGCAGGCACTGATTGTAGCGGCACAGGGTGGTGCAGTGGGCTATGATGGTAGGACAAGGATGTTACCGAGACGAGATGCAGAAATAGATACTCGTTTTCCACTTCTCATGTAGTGTGCAACCCCTCCTCCCCACCCGTGATCGGGACACCACATGCTGTGTTGTGTTCCAGTGACAGAGACTGACTAAGTGAAGCACTTTATGCAAGTGCTCTCATAAGCTCCACATCCCACAGCATGTTGGCTGCTGGCCAAGAGCAACTCAGCAGTCAGAATAGGGATCATAGCAGTCTTGCCTAGCTCTGCTGAACACACGTGGGAAGGCACATAGGAAGAGGAAAAACGTGTAAAAGAAAAAGACGGTATGTTGGAAGCACTGGGTAGATCAAGCAACATCAGTGGAGAGAGAAATAGAGTTGATGTTTTGGGTCTAGGACATTTCAAAGAAACTGGAAAAGTGAGATGACACAAGAATATTTTAAATAGCAGAGGAGAGAACAGAGGAATGTCTGTGGTGGAATGCAGTCTTTGATAACATTGGTCTGCATGCTATCAAAGCCATTCCCTCTGTTCTCTCCACCTTCCCCTGAAATGCATGTAAAATGCACTTGTCATCTTATTATCCCAGTAAACATGTTTTGAGCCTATTGAAAGGTGCCTCCATTATCTGTTGAAGCATCTTAAGGGTATCTCTTGTATACTGAAGGACTGTTTAATCACACATCTGGTGATCATATGGCTTTCACTGGATGGGTTCTGTGCCTTTATGGCTGAGTTTCTTTTGGAAGTCGTCATCCACATTCAGGTCATCAAGTTAATTGCAAGTTATCAACTGATAAATCTGTATTGAGATGTGAGAAATCGGGAGGATGAACTGCTGCATGATGAAAGCATTGTGGTATCTGCCTTGGAACCTGATCCACACTTGCATAACAATTTTTTGGTGATTGTACAACAGATGCAGGTTGATGAAGCAGAACCCCTTGCAACTAATGGACCTTTCTGGGTGACCTGAATGCTTTAATTACCATATACAAGCTGTTGATGATGCTCTGTACCTGTGGGAAACCGAACCAGAGTTGCAGACCAAACCAAACCAGAGTTGCAGACCTGATCATCTACTTGTTCTGATGGACATCATTAAATGACTCGTTGACATGTTGTTGGCTGGCCATCCTCATTGGTTTGAGTTCAGCAAGGAATATTCTGCTGCATATATTGTTCACAGACTTGACCCAAAATGGACAAAAGGGTTAAATAAGTTGAGAGTGACTTCCTGTGATGTTTGTCTGAACATCACCAGCCTTGTAAAATTAAAGTAAATGGGAATGAACATAAACTTTTAATTAACTGAAGTCATACCCAGTGTATAGGAAGAGGGTTATGATTGGCAGAGGACAATCATACTGCTGTGGTGTTCCACAGGGCGGTGTCCTAGGCCCAACCATTTTTATATCAGTTACCTTCCCAATGTAAAGCTGGAAATGATTTTGCAGGTGATGGCACTACTAATGAAGTCAGCTGTTCCCATATGCGGCAATGCATGGAACATATTTGGGAGTGGGCTTACAAATGCATCATGCAAGTTCTAGGCAGTAAAAATCTTCATCAAGGGAGAATCCAACTTTCATGACTTTCAATATCAGTGTTCAATTTCAATAGCAGTGAATCCCACACTATCAACATCTTGAGAAGCTAAATTGGACTAGCTACACATTGCAGCTATTAGAGTAGGTTAGAGGTTTGTATTCTGGGGTAAGTGACTCATCTCCTGACTCCCCTGAGAACTTCTACCATTAACGAGACACTTGAAGAATATGATAGGATTATCTTTACTCCACTTGCTTAGATGAGTGCAGCTTCAATATGCAGGGCAAAGCAGCACACTTGATCAGCATGCTATCTGTCAGCCTTAACTATTACTCAGTGCACCAAAGCTGCAGTTCACCTCCACAAAGTCCACTGCACTAATTCCCCCTGGCTTCTTTGACAGTACATTCCAAACCTGGGACCTTCTTAACCTAGAAAGAAAGATGTGGAGGCTGAAGATATACTGATATTCCAGAGTGTGTCTGTCAGGAAGGTAGAAGTATTAGAAATATTGGCGCACATAAGTCCACAGAGCTTGACAGGATCTGTCCCAGAATTCTACGGTAAGCAATGGAAGAGATTGCTGAGGCTCAGGAGATTTTTGATTCTTTGTTAGTCAGGGGTGAGGTACCAGAAGACTAGAGGTTAAATAACGTTGTCGCCTTGTTCAAAAACAGCAATAGGGATAAGCCTGGCAACTACAGGCCAGTGAGTCTCATATCAGGGAAGTTGTTGGATAAGATTCTGAGGTTGAGGATTTATGTTCACTTCAAAAAGCAGGAGTCAACACAATTATGTGCAGGGGTGATTATGTCTCGCTCATATGATTTTGTTTTTTTGAGGAGATAACTGAGAAAATTGATGAAGGCAGAGCAGAAGACGTGGTTTACGTGGACTTCATTGTGGCTTTTGAAAAGGTCCCACTTGGTAGGCAGGTACAGAAGATTAAGGCACAAGGGATCAGAGGCGTATTGGCAAACTGGATCCAAAATTGGCTTGGTGTTCAAAAGCAAAGGATAGTGGTGGATGGATGTATTTCTGACTGGAAGTCTGTAAAAAGCAGTGTACCATAGGGATTGGTGCTGGGACCTTTGTAATATTTGTAAATGGATGAGAATGTAGGTGGTCTGACTAGTAGGTAGACAGACAACATGGAAACTGGTGAAATTGGTGAAGTTGTAGATGGCAAAGAAGGTTGTTGAAGGACATAGCAGGACATAAATCAGCAAGAAAGTTGGATGGGGGCAGTGGCAGATGGAATTTAATCCAAACAAATGGGAGGTAATGTACTTTGGGAAGTCAGATTCTGGTAGGACATATAAAGTAATGGCAGGGACCTTAGGAGCATTGACATACAAAGAGAACTTGGTACAAGTCCATAGCTCGCTGAAAGTGGCAACACATGTGGATAGGATAGTGAAGAAGGTATTGAGTATAAGATTTGGGAGATCATGTACAGATCCTTGGTTAGAACACACTTGGAATATTGTGCACAGTTCTGGTCACCACACTACAGGAAGGATGTGGTAGCAGTCAAGACAGTGAGAAGAGATGCACCAGGATGTTCCCTGGAATGGAGTACTGATGTTATAAGGGAGGGTTGGATAGGCTGGGTGTGTTCTCACTGGAATTTAGGAGGCTGAATTGTGACCTCATAAAGGTTTGTGAATTATGAGGGGCATAAATAGGATAGATTGTCCTATTCTACCATTAATGAGGCACTTCAATTCCCAGGGCAGGGGAGTCTAGTATTAGAGGGCACAGGTTTAAGGTGAGAGGGGAAACTTAAAGGAGATCCAGGGTGGTGCTTATCTGGAATAAGCTGCCTGAGGAGGTGGTAGAGGCAGATACAATTATAACACTTCGAAGTCACTTGGACAGGTACTTGGATGGGAAAGGCGTAGAGGGATTTGGGCCTAGTGCATGCGATTAGCATGGAGAGGCATCACAATCAGCATGAACGAGGTGTGCTGAAAGGGCCCGTTTCTATGCTGCACATTTCGATGATTCGAGAAGGTAACAGCAGGAGCTTTCATCCCCCATACCAGCCAAAAAGTGCAACAAGTCATCCCCAGGAAACAAATGGGTCCTTTATTTTACAAACGTCCAAAAGTCAATTTTGTCCACTAGTCAGAAAATACACAAACATTACCCGATACATAACCATGCCTCCATAGTATTGTGATGAATTGCATCAAAAGCACATGAACCTGATGCTAAAGAACAATTACTAAAAGTGGAAAGAGAGAGGGGAAACTAGTTCTGCCGTTCAGAGGAATGAATGTATCGATGTATGTTGGACTATTGAATTTAATAATACTATGGGAGTTTGTCCGTACACACAGGTGTCCATAAGGTGGGCGTTTGCAACCCGGGCAACAGTCTGTATTAAGTTTAATCCCATTTCTCAGCTCTCAATATGTAATCCTTTTAAGTTACGATTTTCAGGTGCTCATCTGGGTATTTTGTTTCGATTGTGATGAAGGCTTCTATATCTGTTGTCGTGTCAGGCAATGCGTTCCAGACCCTCCATTTTTTGGGTGAAAAAATTCTTCCTAGATTCTCTCCTGTCTAATTCTTTCTCCACTCTTACTACTTTGTCTACAAACTAACTATATCCTCCCATTATTAGAGTAATACAGAACGGAAACAGGCCTTTGGCCCAACTAGCTTATGCTGAGTTACTGACCTCTCGGTTAGTGGAAGTGGGCCTTTCCTGCTCGTCTGTTCTGGGCCTCACATGGTTTTATTCATGTCATTGCCTTAGCACCCTTTGCTCCAAAGAAGAAGCTTTACCCAACCCAACATGTCTTCATAACTAAAATCTTTCAGCCCTGGCAAAATGCTCATGACTGTCCTCTGCATCCTATCCAGTGCTATCACATTCTGTGATCAGAAAACTATGAGCAATTCTTTAGCTGCAGCATTACCAGTGTTTTATACAATTCAAGTATGTCCCTGATGCTTTAATATTCTGTACATCAGTCAGTAAAGTTTTCCAAAGCATTCCTAGCCACCATGTACAGTATACAGCCCTAGCTATCTTAAAAGATCTATGGACAGTTACTCTGAGATCTTTCTGTTTTTCTGCACTTTGCAGTATCCTGTTATTTATCGTGTGTTCCATTATCTTGTTTGCCCACACCAAATACATTAACTTCATACTCTTTTTAATTTTACTTCCAAATCTTCAGTCCTGCTGACTGGCCCATTGATATCTTTCCACCAGCTACAACAATCTGTCTGCTCAGCAATTACATTGGCAGTTCCTTAATCATTGCTCTTACATCTAAGTCCAAATCATTGATAAGTGCCATGGAGAGTACTGAGCACCTGCAGAACCCCAGACATTTAAACTTCAATCAATATCCTTTTTTTTAATGTTGCAGGGCCAACTTTAGATCAAAATTACTGCTTTTGTTTAGTCCTTGTGAGCACATATATTTCTGATCTGTTTGCCATCTGGGACCTTTCTAAAATCCAGGGAAGCTACATCAAATGTGTTGCCCTCATTGATCAGATCTTTTGCCTCCTGAAAAAAAGTTCACCCAACCTTCTACTAACAAAGACCTGTATTAAACTCTGCCTTTCTAGATTATTTATATTGTCCCACCAAATGTTTTCCAATAAGTTGGAAATAACCTGACTCAGAAATACATTGCCATTCCTTCAAGGTACTGGAACTTCCGTTCGAATGACACCATAGCTGTGCTTTCAACTTGAGAACTGATATAGTTCAAGATAGTTCATGACAACTTCTCAAAGGTAATTTGGGATGGGCAATAAATTCTCAACTTGCCAGCTGCATACACATTCCAAGATAGCTCTTTTTTCAAAATAAAAATCACCTGGTTTTGCCTGGTGGCACCTAGGTGGCAAGTTGTAAGATTATACAAATGTCTTTGAGTGCTAAAAGGATTCAGGAGCAAAGATTTGGAAAACCATGGCAAATTTTACAACTATTGTCAAAATGTGGACACCAAGTCCACTTGGTAGTAGGTCTTGCTCTAGTGGGCTGCAAATGTCTGTCAAAGTCCAGTCTTGAGCCTCCTCTGGTACTGGTTCTCCAACATTTCAAGGATGATTGTTTTGTTCTCCTCCATGTTGTGTGCTGCATTTGAAAAAGAAAAGTCTTTTGTTGTTACTGTAGTTTCTTTTTCTCCTGATGCTTCTTTTTATCCTGAGATCCACTGAGTATCCTGATCCACTGAGATCCTGAGTACACTGTTGTTCCAAATGGTTTAGGGCTCTAAAGTGGATGAAAAACATATAATTTTGCGAAGTTGTCAGCTGCTTCCAAAGTTGCCAGAGTAAATTCTCAGCACAATTATGGTTATTAAAACCTTTCAGACAAAAAGCAAGAAAGCAGCTGTGATGTTTCACTTGTGACAGTTTCCTGTGGTCACTCCTTGAATTTAATGGCAAATTCCCAACTCCAGGAAACACATGAACCCATAATAATTTTGGAAAAGCTATTTAAGAAAACAACCTTAATTGAGCCATTAACCTATTGATATTGGTGACAGGTCTTTCCCTAAATGTCTGTTGAGGTCTAATGCGTTGCAGGTAAATGCTAAGTCAGCAGTTTGAGTTGGCTCCTCAACCAGATGATCAATTTCCCAGGATTTAACCCTGCAGCTACTTTCAAATTCACTTGCTCTTGGACATTGCTCATCCCTTCAAAGTATTTATTTAGCAGGTCTTCAGTTACTTATTTTCATTTGCAATGCCACACATATCTCTTTTTCAAAGCAACACAAAATTCTGGAGGAACTCAGCGGGTCAGGCAGCATTTACGGAGGGGAATGTACAGTCAACATTTCAGGTCGAGACCCTTCTTCAAGACTTATCCAGATGTCAGCATCTGCAGTCTCTGTTGTATCTCTTTTCAAAGACTTGCATTACCCCTAATCCTGTGATATATTAAATGTATTAGATATTTTGCTGTTAATCTTGATATCCAGCATGTTTCCTTGTCTTGGCCATTTTTGCAGGCCCTACTGTCACTTTTTGTTTTCCTTTCCTGTTCTCTACGAATATCCTGGTGCAATGTGAGGCTTAACCTGACATAAGATGTTTGTTGAGCAAAAACCGAGCCACTGGAGGAACTCAGCAGGCTAGGCACCATCTGTAGAGGGAAATGGACAGTCGATGTTTCAGGTCGAGAACCTTCATTTGGACTGAGAGTAGAGGGGAGAGAGCCAGTATAAAGAGGTGAGGGGGAGGGGTGGTGTTAAGAGCTGGCAAACAATAGGTGGATTCAGGTGATGAGGGGTTGATTGGCAGGTGGAATCAGATAGGGGTGGGGAAGGGTAGAGATATTGATAGAAGCTGGGAGGTGATAAGTGGAGGCAACAAAGGGCTGCAATCATGGACTACTGGCCATATCTATCTCCATCTTAAGCAAGATTCACAAACGGGACTATCGTGGTACGCCCATTGTTTCTGCGTGCTCTTGCCCCACTGAACTTATCTCCTCATACCTCATCTTGATGTTTTCTCCCCTTGTACCATCACTTCCCACTTACATCTGGGGCATCTTGTATGCTCTCCACAATTTTAACAACTTCCCATTCCCTGGCCCCCATTGCCTCATCTTTACCATGATCCAGTCCCTATATATTTCCATTCCCCATCAGGGAAGTCTGTTCTTTCTTGGACATAGATCCAACCAGTTCCCTTCTACTAACAGTTTCCTCTGCCTGATGGAACTTGTGCTTTCACTGAACAACATCTCTTTTAATTACTGTCACTTTCTACAAGTCAAAGGTGTAGCCATGGGCACTTGCATTATTCTCAGCTACGCCTGTTTTTTTTTTGTTGGCTACATGGAGCAGTCCTTATTTCAAACCTACTCTGGCACCGCTCCCCAACTCTTTCTCTGCTGCATTGCTTCAGACACCCATGCAGAACTTGTTAATTACATCAACTTTGCACCTAACTTCTACCCTGCCCTCAAATTCACTTGGACACTTTCTGACACCCCTCTCCCCTTTCTTGATTTCTCTGTCTCTATCTCAGAAGACACTATCCACTGAAATTTACTACAAACCCACTGACTCCCACAGCTACCTGGATTACACCTCCTCCCACCCCGTCTCCTGTAAGGGCACCATCCCTTTTTCCATCTCTGCTGCACCTGTTCTTGAGATGAGGCCTACCACTCCAGGACATCTGAGATGTCCTCCTTTTTCAGGAAATGGTGTTTTCCCCCTACTGCAGGGAGCCCTCATCCACGTTTCCTTCATTTCCACACTTCTGCTCTCACCCTGCCTCAGTCCCCAGAGAGAACAGGGATAGAATTCCCTTTCACGCTACCAGCCTGTGCATCCAGCACATCATGCCTTGACGTTTCTGCCAGCTACAATGTGATCACACCGCCAGTCACATTTTCCCCTCCCCACCCCATTCTGCTTTCCGCAGAGATCACTCTCTCTGACTCTTTGGTTTACTTATCCCTCCCCCTACCCAGGCACTTTCCCCAGCAACTATCGAAGTTGTGATACTTGCCCCTACCCCTCCTCCCTCACCTCCGTCCAGAGACTTAAACAGCCCTTCCAGGTGAGGCAGGGATTCACACGCACCTTCTCCAACCTTGTCTATTGCATTCAATGTCTTGATGTGGCCTCCCCTGCATTGGTGAAACCAAGTTCAGACTAGGCTACCGCGTCGCCCAGCACCTGTGCTCTGTCCACCATGACCATCTGGAGCTGTTTTATTTTAATTCCCCTTCCCATTCCCACACTATTTTAATCCCCCTTCCCATTCTGACACTGACTTGTTTGTCCTTGGCCTCCTCCACTGCCAGGGTGAGGCCAAACACAAACTAGAAGGACAGCGCCTGGGTAGTCCACAACCTGACAGCATGAGCATTCAGGTAATCTGCTCACCCTCTCTCTCCTTCTGATCTACCCTGGTTCTCTCACACACACCCTTCTTTCCAAACCACTCACCAGCCCCCCTTCAAGCCTCCAATCTCCCAGTTTCTTTTCCTTCCTTCACCTACTCCATCTGCCCATCAGCCACACACTCCTCCCACTGGGTCCCCCATTGGTCCCATCTGCCCACCATATCTCCCTTAATTGGTTTCTCTTCACCTTCCTGTTTTATCAGACTCCATAATCTGCAGACCTTTGTTGCCTCCACCTATCATCTCCTGGCCTCTATCACTATCTCCACCCTTCCCCACTCCCACAACTCTATCTGCCAATCAACCCCTCTTCATCTGGATCGATCTATAGCTTGCCAGCTCTTGCCCCACCACTCCCCCTCACCTCTTAATACTGGCTATCTCCCCTCTACCTTTCAGTCCTGTTGAAGGGTCTCAACCCAGAATGTCGACTGTCTTTTCCCTCAACCGATGCCTTGCTGAGTTCCTCCAGCAGCTCATTTTGTGTTTCAGATTCCAGCATCTGCAGTCTCTTGTTTCTCCAGAGGATGTTTCTTGTTTCTTCTTGTGTCTCCATGGGATTTTTCACCATTAATCCTGGGGAATCTTTGTAAATTGCCAATGTCATTCTGAATTCCACAGGGATTCCATTGTTGGAGAGCAGTCAGCGACAACCTTAGGGCTTGCCTTTATTAGTCAGGGCCCCGAGTTCAAGAGTCAGGAAGTTATGTTGCAGGTTTATAAAATTCTGGTTAGGTCCCATTTGGAATTTTGTATTGAATTCTGGTCACCCCCATTATAGGAAGGATGTGGAGACTTCAGAGAGGGTTCAGAAGAGGTTTACCAGGATGCCACCTTGATTAGAGGGAAGGTGCCATAAAAGAGGTTGGACAAACTTGGGTTGTTTTCTCTGGAGCAGCGGAGGCTGAGGGGAGACCTGATAGAAGTTTATAAAATGATGAGAGGCATGGACAGAGTAGGTGGCCAGTATCTTTCTCCCAGGGTTGAAATGTCTGATACTAGAGGGCATGCATTTAAGGTGAGAGGGGGAAAGTTCAAAGGAGATGTGTGGGGCAAATTTTTTTCTACACAGAGAGTGGTGGGTGCCTGGACTGCACTGCCAGAGGTGGTGGTGGATGCAGATACAATAAAGGCGTTTGAGGCTTTTTGATAGGCACATGATTATGCAGAGAACAGAGGGATATGGACCATGTTCAGGCAAAAGGGATTAGTGTAATTAGGTATCATTAGCTTATTTAGTTTGGCACAACATAGTGGGCTGAAGAGTCTGTTCTATGTTTGACATTTGCACAGAAATCCCCCCAGTTGTGTGTTGAAATGACAGTGTCTTGATACTTCCCTCCAAAATTCAGGCCTTTGTCTTTCATCACCAACCACCTACACCTTTTATTTTTTCATGGCTTTATAAATTGATAAAGACAAACACTTGATCCTGGGGTGTTTAAACTTGCTCTGTATTCCTGTTCCATATCTTTTCAATCGATAAAGCAATCTCTGTTTCATCCAATTAAAATTAACACTACTAGCATTGACTATTTTCGTAACTGACTTGAATTTCTCATCATATCTAACTTGAGTTTGCTCAAATTGGCCCAAATCTTTTTACCTGCCACCCACTGAACCCACTCATAACCAGATGGGCTCCATTTGCACACATTTCCTAAGGTGTGTTGGCTCCGAGCTGAAAGGCAGGGCCCTGTGGAGCACATTGTAAATAGACATACGAAGCCACAGAAACCCTGTCAGCTGATTCCACTGCTGTTGAAGAGTTTGAATAATCCTGAATGTAAACATTCAAAAGCAGTTTGAAGGTTTAGTATTCAAGTTTTTAAAATTGTTAAAAATAAGTAATGTCCAACACTAGAAAACACTTAAAAATTATAAAGTCAAAGTTAATCAAATAAAATAAATTACCTTCTGCTATGCAAACATTTTTTCTCCATTGTTATAAATAGACACTCTATTCCTGTGCAAGCTCTAATCTGCTGCAGCACCAGTGAGCAGTTTTCTCAGTTTAACTGCAGGGAAACCTGGGAAGCTCACACTGTGCCAACAGACTCGATGGAGGAGTTTAACATTTAAAGAGCAATCAGGATACCCCGAACAATCAGCTCCTTGAAAGTTTGGAACTAGCGCATGTGCAGCTAGAACTGCACTGTATAATGAATTGACTTGTACAATCGGTTTGTAAGACAAGCTTTTCACTGTACCTCGGTACAAGTGACAATAATAAACCAATACCAATACATGGGAAGAAAGAGGTCCTGCATGGCAGTTCCAATATTCTACCCTGTTACAGAGTTGCAGAACCTCCAGCATTTCTATGGAAAAGTCAGGCGACTATCTTTACCATACATTCCCATTCTACGATGTTACTGACCAAATATTTTATATAATACTAAATTTGATTTGGGTTCCCCTTTTTTTTACAGGGAGATCTTTAGGATTCAGTCTGTACTGAGTGAGTAATGAGGTAATCCAACTGGATAGATGCATTTATTTAAGAATATCTTTGTTTTTCCCTAAGATTTACATTGAATGTGAGATTGAAAGCACAAAATCTTAATCATGTTGTACTATTGTAGGAAGAGAAGTTCACATCAGTTTGCTTATGTTTATTAAAATCTAATGGATTTATGGCATTTAATATCTGCCATATATAAATTTGCATTATTGTGTTTGTGAACTGTCACTTATAAAATATACCTTTCATTCTAGAACCGTAAAGTAGAGCTAGAAAAATTAATTTGGGGATTTATCATTTTGATGGATCCTCCACACCAAACCATTCTTAAAATTTGTTCACTGGTCATGTGCCAAGTGATTGGATTGCACCTCATTTTGATGTGGTAAAATGTCTTTACTTTCAGCACTATTGCTCCAAATCAAAACCCCCACAAGCAATTAAGAAATTGGCCAAAATCCAGTGTGAAATAGCATTTGTTAGTGTACAGTCAGACACCAGTGCTAAAACAGGACTTGCTTGACTCCCAATGGGACTTGACTCAATTCAGAGTAGCTCACAACACTCAGCTGCACAGCAATCAGAGAAAGGCAGCACTCCTTAAAGGTACACTCTCCATGGCAGCCAGGCATCAGCAATTTATGCTATGTCTGCCATGGAGAAAGCATGGGCTGTAGAGGAGAGGGAAGCAATTTCTACATTGACTCAAAGGGTCATGTAAATCCTGCTCTGTTGGGCACATGTGGAGAAGGAGGTTCTGTGTGCCAGGAGGAGGGGTCCTGAGAGGAGGGGTCTGTAGTATGCTCTTCCCGGAGTACCAATTCCCTCACAATGGAGCAGTGCTGAATGAAATTTCATGTCTTCAAGATAATTCAAGGTGATCTGTACACCTGTTTACACCTGCAGGGTTTGGATCCCAAAAGAAAAACGTATTTTATAGGGAACCCTGAGTTCTTTAATGAGGTGCCACTCACTAGGAAATAGAAATGTTGGAGCAAGCCATTTAAGTATTTGGAGCAGGAATTCATTCATGTATCATAATCGGTGTAGGTGGACCTGCAACAGAGGATGCAAAGGATATTTGTCTAATCTGGGCTTGCCCACATGCTATACTATGTAGGTGGTAACAATTGGACTGGAGAGAGACTCACTTAGTGTGCAGGGGGTACTATGCTTTTAGAGGCTCCTTAGAAGAAGCTTCTCTCTATCACTGAGTCCCCTGCAGCCAGTGATGAAAATACTTCCCCCTCCAGTCAGTGGGCAGATAAATAGGATCTCCCAGTAGTAGCCAGTTTCTACCTGCTCCTATTCTTCCTGCTACTCTTTTAAGCTCTGCCCCATGGCTTTCAGAATCCAGGTATCCTTGCAGCTGTTCCTCCATCACCTGCTGCTGCTTTTGATTGACAAGGTTGTGCACTACTCACTACACGATGTTGCAATCTCCACATGTGCTTGATGAGGACTGTAGAGCACTCCAGACAAACCCAGGCAATACAATATCATCTGTCAAAGACCAGTGCTGTTTTCCACCATTGTCCTGGTACTTGAGGCCTCTTATTTTATCTCTTGTCACCTGCTTAGTTGATGAGTGCACCATCCTGAGTAGCTGCAGAAATGAAGCATGGTCTTTGTCCCTATAGCATCCATTTCTCAGGACAGTGCTGGCTGCTGAAAATGTCCTCCGATCCACTCAAACTGCATGTTGTTATTGAAAAGGTCCGGGTTCTGTATAGGACCTCTTACTGGAACGTGCATGCAGTCAGTGGCTGCCTGGGCTCCTGAGAAGCCAGCAACGCTGCCAATCCCAGTCCCTGAAATGCTACCTGTTCTGCATTGCAATCAAAGTAGAACAAATACTGTGCCTGGCTGACCTCTCTGATGCAGTGATGAGCAGCGAATTGGGAGACAATGACAGAGATCTATTGTGGAGACTTGGAAAAGTCCCGGAGGAGAATGTTGAGGGTCGGTGTGATCTTGACCTTTATGGAGAGCGCAGTCCAGGCACAAGAGTGTGACTGCAGCTCTCCCCACAGAATATCACATGCCTCTGACTTAACAAACACATTGTTCAGGAGAGAGGTCTGGGCAGGATGTGTGTTTCTGCAGACTCTCTAGGAGTAAATGCTTTGCTGATGCATACCTCTTTGCCTCCTGCCCTGAGGTCCTGGAGTCACCCTGAGTGGCCAGCTGTGGTCATAGCGTTGCCTCTGGCAGTGGAGTACTGCCAATGCTGTAATTACTGTGTTGCCCATGGAATGAGTATCTCAGCAACTAAAAGCTAGAGGAAATAATCCTTGGTAATTTGAGCACACTCTGTGAACTTTGGAAGGTTATCTAAGCTGTCTAAAGTCAGTTCTGAAGCTTCCTGGTCAGTTGCCCTGATGTCAATAGAATGCTGCTATAAATAGTAAGAAAAACGGCAAACTATCAATATCCTCCTGTAGTTCTGCTGAGAATGTTCCATGCCAGTCATAATATGGAGCTTTCAGCTCTTGTACTGTATATGCCAGTACATGTGGAAATGGGCTTCGTGTCACCTGTATACCATTAGATGCACACCTAGCACCAGGAAAAAGTCAGCTTCACTAATATATGGATCATGTGGATGTTTGTGGTCGAGTGACAGTTGGCACAGTTTCCCCTGGAAATGATTGCGAGTGTGATCTACTCCAGGCAAAACTGAATATTGCGTGACTGACACTAAAAATCAGATGCTACACAATATGATTTCTAGGCCGTAGCATTTAATGTAATGCAACATATCAAGGAAGAATTCTGATGCCATCGATCAGGTAGCTAATTTTTCCACAATCTATAAACTTTGAGGTTGGCTTCTGCGGTGGTTTTCTCTTTTTTGTCCATGCTTTTCTCTGCAGATGGATAATTCCCTTATGTCTGCATTCACCAGCATGGCCAAAGTCGCATGTACAATCTGCAGAGGATTTTCAGCAAGAACTGATGTATTTTTATCGTACACACTATTACCCAGGCTACAGTAATCTGATCTGTGCGTCAGTGCAGCCTTATCCGAATGTGGAAGTGCTAGGGTCCAGGGTGGAGAATTTGATGTTTGGGACTTTTATTTTGATTTTCACAATCATATTTCATGCCTGGGAAGCTCGTCTGGTTAGCAAGTTACCTGGTGGGTTGCTTCCGGGAACAAATCTGGTTTGGTTGCAGTAATTAGAAAACATTGCTTGCAAAACCAAATGGTATGAATATTGAATTTTCCAATTTCAGGTAACCCTTGCCTCCGGTGTGTTTCTGCCCCCCACCCCTTCTGATCCTCCTCTAGTCCTCCCATTTTTGTCCCTTTCCCTATATGCCCCCCCATCACCCATTTTCATCCCCCTCTCCCTCATGGTTCCATCCACTACCACCCATGCCTTTCTTTTGCCCCCCCCCAATCTGCCCATCATCTTTTACCCCTCCTTGGACCACCAATTGCCTCTAGCCCCTGTCTCACCACTCATTCTCTCTTCTTCATACTGGCTATCTTCCCTCTCCACCCTTAGTCATGCAGTGCTTTGAGCTGAAACGTTGACAGTTCCTTTCCCCCCACAGATGCTGCTCATCCTGCCGAATTCCTCCAGCAGATTGTTTGCAACAGTCCAGCAGTCTCTTGTGTCTCTGGTGATTATCAGATATTGGATTGCAAGGTCTGGGGCAAGGGTTGCTGCTTTCACTGGGACACAACAGTTATCATACCACTTTCCAAATGAAGATATGAGACCACAGGTGCTGGAATCGGGAGCAACAAACAAAAAGCCGGAGGAACTTGTCGGCTAAGCAGCATCTGTGGAGACAAGGTTATGGTTGATATTTCAGGTCAAGACCCTGCATCAGGACAGAGAGTATAGAGGGAAGATAGCCAGTATAAAGAGGTGAGAGGGAGGAGTGAGACAGAGGCTGGTAGGTGAAAGGTGGAAGTAGACATGGAAAATAAAATTGGTAGATAGAGCCAAGTGTGGGGAGGGGAGGGGGAAGGTAGCGACAGAGGCTGGAGGGTGATGTGGATCCAGATAAGGGGGGGATGATGGGCAGATGGGGAAGGGGATGGGAAGGTTAGGGCCAGGGAGAAGAAATCCAGGTTGATAGGTGTGTTGGTAAGGGGCAGATGGAACCAGATGGGGGAAGGGAATGAATCTAGCTAAAAGGGGGGAGGGGGAAAGGAAAATATAAAGAAAGAGAGAAAACTAAGATGGACCAGTAGGAGGAGCAGGAAAGGAACAGGGGGTGAAGTCAGAAAAATTGAAATTGGAAAAACCTGAAATTGGAAACTTTAATGTTCATACTATTGGATTGAAGACTACCCAAGTGGAAGTTGGGTTGTCGTTTTTCAAGTTTATGTTTGGCCTCATGAAGGCTGAGGATGGATAGGTCAGTATGACAATAAGAAGGGGAGTTGAAATGACATGCAACCAGAAGCTCAAGATGGCTGTTGGGGACAGAGCGCAGGTGCTCTGCAAGATGGTGTCCGAGTTTATACTTGGTCTCACCAATGTAGAAGAGGGCACATCGAGAGCACCAAATGCAATAGATGCAGTAGAGCACCCAATAGTCGGCGGGATTTAGGGCAACAAATGTGGAGAGAGATAGCAGACAGTTGCAAGAAAATTAAGGTTGTGATAGTTGATGATTTTAACTTTCCACATATTGACTGGGACTCCCATACTCAAAGGGATTGGATGGGATAGAGTTGTCAAATGTGTTAAGGGAAGTTTCCTTAATCAATATATAGAAGCCCCAACTAGAGAGAACGTGATACTGGATCTCCTCTTAGAGAATGAGACAAGGCAGGTGACAGGTGTGTGTGTAGGGGAACACTTTGGATCCAGTGATCATAATTCCATTAGTTTCAAGATAATTATGGAGAAGGATAGGACTGGTCCTTAGGTTGAGATTCTAAATTGGAGCAAGGCCAATTTTGATAGCATCAGAAGGGCTCTGGGAGATGTGGATTGGGACAGGCTGTTTTCTGGCAAAGAGATGCTTGGTAAGTGGGAGGCTTTCAAAAGTGAAATACTGAGAGAACAATCTCTATGTGCCTTTTAGAATAAAAGGCAAAGCTAACAGGTTTAGGGAACCTTGGTTGTCGAGGGATATTGAGGCCCTAGTAAAGAAAAAGAAGGAGGTGCATATCAGGCAGTTAGGATCAAATGTGTGCTTGAGGAGCATAAGAAATGCAAGAGAACACTTAAGAGCCAGCGACCTGGGTTCAATTCCAGCCACTGTCCGTAGGGAGTTTGTACATTCTCCCCGTGTCTGCGTGGGTTTCCTCCGGGTGCTCGGTTCCCTCCCACATTCCAAAGACGTACAGGTTAGGAAGTTGTAGGCATGCTATGTTGGAGCCGGAAGCGTGGTGACATTTGCAGGCTGCCCCCAGAACACTCTACGCAAAAGATGCATTTCACTGTGTGTTCCAATGTACATGTGACTAATAAAGATATCTTATATCTTAAGAGAAAAATCAGGACGGCAAAAAGAGGACATGAGGTTGCTCTGGCAAGGACATGAGGTTGCTTTGGCAAGAACAAGAGGTTGCTCTGGCAAACAGTGATAAACAATCCCAAGGGTTTCTATAGCTATATTAAGAGCAAAAGGGTAGCAGGGGACAAAGTTTGTCCTCTTGAAGATCAGCATGGTCATCTATGCATGGAGCTGAAAGGGATGGGGGAGATCATAAAATAATTTTCTGCATCCGTATTTACTCTGGAGACAGACACAGAGACTATAGAACTAAGGCAAAAGTGTAGTGAGGTCATGGACTGTATCCAGATTACAGAAGAGGAGGTGCTGGCTGTCTTGAGGTGAATGAAGGTGGATAAATCCCCAGGGCCAGACAAGGTGGCCCCCTCGGACCTTGTGGGAGGCTAGTGCAGAAATTACAGGGGCCCTGGCAGAGATATTTAAAACGTCCTTAGCCACAGGTGTGGTGCCGGAGGACTGGAGGAGAACAACAATAGCTGATGTTCCATTGTTCAAAAAAGGCTCTAAGAAAAAGTCAGGAAATTATAGGCTGGTGCATCTGACGTTGGTTGTGGGTAAATTATTGGAAGGTATTCTAAGGGATACAGGATACATAAGTATTTGGATAGACAGGGGCTGATTAGCAGTAGCCAACATGGCTTTGTGTGTAGTAGGTCATGTCTAACCAATCTTATAGAGGAGGTTACCAAGAAGGTCAATGAGGGAAAGGCGGTGAACATTGTCTACATGCACTTTAGCAAGGCCTTTGACGAAGTCCCGCGTGGGAGGCTGCTCCAGAAGGTTAAGTCGCTTGGCATTTAGGATGAGGTAGCCAATTGCGGCAGAAGCCAGAGAGTGGTAGTAGGTGGTTGTTTCTCTGACTGGATGCCTGTGTCTAGTGGTGTGCCACAGGGATCGGTGCTGGGTCCATTATTGTTTATCATCTATACTTAGGATTTAGATGATAATGTGGTAAACTGGATCAGCAAATTTGCGGATGACACCAAGATTGGGGGCATAGTGGATAGTGAGGAAGGCTATCAAAGCTTGCAGCGTGATCTTGACCGGCTAGCAAAATGGGCTGAAAAATGGCAGATGGAATTTAATTGCAGACAAGTGTGAAGTGTTGCACTTTGGGAGGACAAACCAGGGTGAGACTTACACAGTGAACGGTAGGGCTCTGAGGTGTGCGGTAGAACAAAGGGACCTGGGAATACAGATCCATAGTTCCTTGAAAGTGGCATCATGGGTAGATAGGGTTGTAAAGAGAGCTTTTGGCACTTTGGCCTTCATAAATCAGGGCATTGAGTACAGGAGTTGGGATGTTATGTTGAAGTTGTACAAGACGTTGATGAGGCCGAATTTGGAGTATCGTGTGCAGTTCTGGTCACTTACCTACAAGAAAGATATCAATAAACTTGAAAGAGTGCAGAGAAAATTTACAAGGATGTTGCCAGGACTTGAGGACCTGAGGTATAGGGAAAGGTTGAATAGGTTAGGACTTTATTCCCTGGAGCACAGGAGACTGAGGGGAGATCTTATAGAGGTATACAAAATTATGAGGTGTATAAATAGGGTGAATGCATGCAGGCTTTTTCCCCTAAGGTTGAGTGAGACTAGAACTGGAGGACATAGGTTTAGGGTGCAAGGTGAAATACATAAGAGGAATCTCAGGGGAAATTTCTTCACTCAGAGGGTGGTGCGAGTGTGGAACGAGCTGCCAGCAGAAGTGGTAGATGCGGATTCGATTGTAACATTTAAGAAAAGTTTGGATTGGTACATGGACGGGTGAGGTTTGGATGGATATGGTCTGGGTGCAGGTAGATGGGAACAGGCAGAAGATCAGGTTGGCATAGATTAGATGGGCCAAAGGGCCCGTTTCTATGCTGTAGTACTCTGTGACTCTATGACCCTATGAGGTTGGAGGAGGGCATATGAATCTCTGCCTCACCTGGAAGGGCTGTTTAAGTCCCTAGATGATGATGAGGGAGTAGGTGCAGGGACATGTATTGCACCTCCTGTGATTGTAGGGGAAAGTACCAGGGGATGGGGTGTGTGGGTGGGGTGGGGTGGGGGGGGAGGTTTTTGGTTAGGATGAATGAACCATGGAGTTATGGAGAGAGTGGTCCCTGTGGAAAGCAGAAAGGAGTGGGGAGGGGAAGATGTAACTGGTGGTGGGATCGCATTGCAGCTGGTGGAAGTGGCAAAGGATGATATCTTGAATGCGGAGGCTGGTGAGAAGAAAAGTGAGAACCAAGGGAACTCTATTCCTGTCTTGAAAAGTGCACGTTTGTTGTGTGAAACTACCAAAACAGGTGGCAGGAGAGCAGTGCATTGTGTGAAATGGAAGAAGTGTCTAGTGGAGAACTTGGTCCAGGTATGCTGGAGAGCTGCTTAGCCTAGGATTTTTTGCATTCACTCTGAAGTTTCTAAAAGATATGTCTTTACATATGTGCCTAAATTTAGAATAATTCCCTCTCCAGGTTTTGAACTAGAAACAATTATTACAATATTCTGAAAAGAGAACAGGTTTCGTGGTTAGTAGCAATGAACAGTGTGTTTAAAACAGATACCCTGGGAAACACTTTCCTTACTATTGTACAAAGGATGGTTGGCAGCTTTTATTCTTTCACATCAGGGATGCCAAGTTTCAAATCTCTTCCAGCAAAATACAGAGGCAATTTTCAAAATTGGTGTATGTGATTACTTTTCTGCCATAAACATCGATGCTGAA
Organism: Pristis pectinata; assembly: GCF_009764475.1. Lineage (NCBI taxonomy): Eukaryota > Metazoa > Chordata > Chondrichthyes > Rhinopristiformes > Pristidae > Pristis > Pristis pectinata. Next base: position 102,871,861 of record NC_067405.1, on the reverse strand, counting down.
GGAAATTTATTGCAAGTGGTTTTAGTTGTAAGCAAACCAAATATTCACATGATGAAATTTATTTTGTCCTACTTATGCCATTGTTCATGATCTTATACCATAATTAAAACATTACTTCTTACTAAAAAATTATTCTCTTTTGCTGGAAGAAACCTGAAATATAGTCACATCTTAAGGTTCATAATGGACAGAGGATGCTTAAAGATTGCTATGACCCGTATTTTAAATTTTCATGACATACACAATCATAAGGTCATTTGTAATTGACAATCAGCAATTATTTGTAGGTGTGAGCTCCAATGTTAGGGTATTTGTATTGTAGCATGTTCCAATTTAATGGTGCTGCTGTGAAATGTAGGTATTTTGTTAGAGGAGAGTGATGTAAGGTTTACTTTGCAATTGGTTGAACTATACTTGAAGTGACAGTGCTTCCTGCGGGATGTCTAAAATGGAAAAAAAACCTTCCATTTCTAAACATTACATCCTTCCCATCACTTAACTCAGAGGTCATCAAAATGTAATGGCCACATTTCCTTAATAAAAATCATTTGACATCATCAATGTAATTCCCTGCGAAAAAAAAACTTTAGGATTATAATGGAAATTCAACTTAAACTCCATTGAGTGCAGCAGATGGGAATGTCAGATTAGTAGATGTATAGCAGGTGAGACTGTTGCACCAGACTGGGACCATTTGCACAAGAGTATTTTGCAATGGCAGACCCTTGTAAAGGTCACATTGTATGCTTAGTACACATCTCCAAGTGGTGATGGACTTCTAGGTTGATGTCTTTTAGTGACGAACCCTTTTTAAACAGATATTATGTTAATTTTGGGATGTACATGGAATTATGTGCAATAAGCAGCTCATCTCAAAAAAAAGGAAAATAACCAGAACTGAAATTAAAGGATCTTTATTTACTTTAAGTGCCTTTATAATTAGTTCACATTCTTTGAAAGTGTTTCACAAACAAATAAATACTGCTGAAATACAGAGATGCAGGCAAACACATTAGCCAATGTGAGATGCTTCAAACAGCAAATAAAATTGAGGAAGAGTTATAGCCTTTTTCAGTTTGTATATTGAGTTGGTGTAAATCCTTTTTTTATACATTTTTGAAAGAAATAAACACAGTAAATGGAGTTGAATACTCAGTTGGAATGTTGTAAAAGTTGGACTGAAGCAATCATTTCAGTGGAATTACAGCAAAAAAAAGACTACATTCCTCATCAAATCAACACTGAATACTGTTTAAAACTCATTGAAAGATATATATTTATGCAATGACGAAGATGTCTGCTTGCTTTCACAGTGCTATGTCCTATATCCAATTTTCTCAATGAACCAGTGATATTTGAGAAAATATTTAATTAGTGAAACTAACTTTGGTGCAAAGCACAAAATTAAGTGCAATTTACCAAACTGATCATCAAGAAAGCAACTTAATTGATTTTGAATAGATGAGATTTCATTGAAAACATACCATTTTTGCTGCTGTACTGAGAGTTTTAAAATAGCTGTTGTCTTGCATTCTTCTCATCTGACGAAGATGCAGAGACATATTTCTTAGCAACTTATAACCCTTGTCTTCTCAAGCCTACTGGATTAAATCAGGCATTCATTAAATTTCCATAGTAGTCAGCATTTAATTAAAAAAAACATGGAGGTTGAGATGATATTGCTGTTCAACATTAGTGCATGCATATTCAAGCAAGTTAGATATTCAAACAAATGCAAAATTGATTTTATAACAATATGAAATTAGCATTAAATAACTTGCCGGTATGAAAATTAAAAAAAAAGAATTGAGCACTTTAAATTCTTATAATGCCTTGTAAGCCCATGTCATAGTTAATTTATATTAAGTATTAAGCATGATTGTATTCTTCATTCATTGCTAAAATATGTAAGTACTTTTGAATGAATTTATTAACTATTGCTTTTCCAGGCTGAAGGGATGGGTGCAGTCAATTTCTCCAAATTAGGACCACTGCTGTTTTTGAAATACATTTGTGATTTTGGCTTGGGAGCAGAGCAATTTTGAAATATGCAACAAAAAGCTGAAACTGAAAGATGTGACAATATAAAATCCGAAAGCTGAGCTTCTGGTTGCCTGTCATTTCAACTCACCATCTCACTCCCACTCTGACTTCTCTGTCTGTGGCCTCCTACACTGTTGCAGTGAGGCCCACTGTAAGCATGAGGAACAAGATGGAAATCAGGAGGGCAAAAAAAAGACATGTTGGCAGTTAAGGAAAAGGAGAATCCTAAGAGATTCTGTAAGTTTTTAAAAGCAAAAGGGTAACTCGGGAGAGAATGGGTCCCCTTGAGGATCACTGTGGTCATCTATGTGTGGAGCCATGTGAGATGGGCAAGGTCTTACATGACTATTTCTCATCTGAATTTACCATGGAGAAGATCATGAAAGGTAGGGAATTCAGGGAAGAGAATAGTGATGTCTTGAAACACATCCACATTACAAAATAGGGGGTGCTGGATGTCTTAAAACACATAAAGCTGGATAAATCCCCAGGGCCTAACCAAGTGTATCCTATGACGTAGTGGGAAGCCAGGGAAGAAATTGCTGGGGACCTGGCAGAGATATTTGAATCATCGTTTGCCATGGATGAGGTACCAGAAGACGGGATGGTGGCTAATGTTGTGCCTTTATTTAAGAAGAGATACAAGAACAAGCCAGGGTACTACAGGTAAGTGAGTCTAACACCAGTGGTGGGAAAGTAACTGAAGGGGATTCTGAGAGAGAGGATCTACTTGACAGAAAAGGCAAAGACTGATCTGGGGTAGTCAGCATAGCTTTGTGCATGATCAATCATGCTTCACAAATTTGATTGAGATGACCAAAAGGATTGACAAGGGCAGGCCAGTAAACATTGTGTGCATGGACTTTACCAGGACTTTTGATGAGGTCATGCATGGTAGGCTGCTCCGGAAGGTTAGATCACATAGGATGCAGGGTGAGATCGCCAATTGGATACAAAATTGGCTTGGTGGTAGGAGTCAGAAGGTGGTAGTAGAGAGATGTTTTTCAGATTGGAGGCCTGTGACTGGTTGTATGACACAGGGGTTGGTGCTGGGTCTACAGTTGTTTGTCATTTATATTAATGACTTGGCATGGTTAGTAAGTTTGTGGATGACACAAAAACTGGTGGTATGGTGGACAGTGAAGAAAGTTATCTAGGATTACAGCAGGATCCAGATCAACTGGGAAAGTGGACCAAGGAATGGGAGATGGAATTTAACTTGGACAAGTGCTAAGTGCTTGCATTTTGGAAAGTAAAACCAGGGCCAGATTTACACAGTAAATGGCAGGGGTCTGGGGAGTGTAGTAGAACAGAGATATCTTGGGGTACAGGGACATAGTTCCCTGAAAATGGTGACACAGGAAGACAGGGTGGTGAAGAAGGCATTCACCACACTTGCCTTCATTGGTCAGAGCATTGAGTACAAGAGTTGGGACATCATTGTTACAACTGTTGGTGAGACCACAAGCCATTGTTGAGACCACACTTAGAGTATTCCATGCAGTTCTGGTTGCCAAGCTATAGGAAGGATGCCATTAATCTGGACAGGGTGCATTAAAGTTTCACAAGGATGTTACTGGGACTGGAGGGCTTGAGTAAAAAGGAGAGACTGCATAGGCTGGGGCTTTGTTCTCTGGAGTGCAGAAAGCAGAAGGGTGACCTTTTTGAGGTTTATAAAATCATGAGGGGTTTAGATAAGGTGAGTTTCACCCCATTAGAGATATTTCCTTTGTTCCACTCATTGCCTCCCCTACCTTCTCTATACTTAGACCAACTTGCTTTCTGTTTTTCTCAGTTCTGATGGAGGATCTTCAACTTAAAATGTTAAGTGCTTCTCTTTCCACAGATGCTGCCTGACCTGCTGAGTTTTTCCAGCATTTTCTGTTTTTGTATTATTAATGTGATAATGGAGTTCAGCAGCATAGAGCTGGACTAGAGCATATGGGATCTTGATCGTTATATATTGAGGCATATGAATAGAAAAACCAGGTAGTTATGTTAAATCCATGTAAAATGCTACTTTAATCCCAGCCAGAGAATTGTGTTCAATTCTGGCCACAATGGTTGTAGAAGCGAGTAGCAGAGATTTGTTGGAACAGTTCCAGGAAAAGGCAAGTCCATCAACTGGAAAAGCTAAGGTACTACTTCTTTTGAGCATATAAAGGCTTGAATTAGGTAAATAAAGAGCAGCTGTTCCAGTGGCTGAAGAGTCAACAAAGGACACAATTTAAAGTGATGGTTAGAAGAAGCAGAGGTGATGAGAGGAAAACCTTCTTAATGCAATGAGTAATGAGGATTTGGTTTGCACTGTGTGATGAGGTGATGGAAAGAGAATCAATACCACCTTACAAAAGAGGCTTGGATAAAGACTTGAAGAGGAAAGAGTGAAGGGAGGGAGACTAACTGGATTACATTGTGAAAGGACTGACTCAGACTTAATGAGCCAATAGGCCTCCTATTGTTATGTGCTGTTCGGAAGAAAGGAGAACATGGCATGCACTTGGAACTAGGACTTTTCCTGTGGGAGATAAACCAGATGCTGAATGGCTTAGCTAAATTTTGTGTTTCTGTGTCATATTTCCATGTAGCCACTTTTCAGCTATCTATATCAGATATCCATGAACGTGTGCAGAAATAAAATACTCTTTCAATCTCTCTTCTCTCTTGAGGTTTGTGAATTTTATGTGCATTCTATGAAACAACCACTGACCATTTTTGATTATTCTAATGAATTTATCATTATTGCCTTGTTTTTTTTCATAAATTAAAACAAAAATTATGATGGTATTTCCTCTAAATCATCTTGGAAATTTTTTAAACTTTATTTTCCAGAATTGGCAGCAGTGATATTTATGTAAAATGCAGCCATAACTTGTTCACACCAAGTGGAGAGATATCATCTGACCATCAGACCAAGAAAGGGGTTCTGTTTAGCCAATATCCCATATAATCTATCATTATTTGAGTTTACTGAGCTGGTGTCAATAAGTGAAATAGAACACAATTTTAGTTCTGAACAATGAAATCCGATTTATGCATTTCTTTTTTTATTAGAAATGTGTGACTGTTTTAATTAACCTGCCTTTTGGTGAATTCAGCAAAAATATTAATCATTTTTTTTGATAAATGCAGGAAGTGATTGTGAGCTGTACCAAGTATTTTTGATTAGTACTTCCAGGCTCAAACTTCATGTGATACTTCCAGTTGACAGAAAGATTCTAAGACCAGAACTTCTGTTAATCAAAATTTAAAAAAAGTAGTCATGTATAATTATCAGTAACTTTGTTATGTAACTTTACCAAGGTCTATTCTTGGTAGACAAATAAAAAACTAAAGTTTTTTATAAATTTGTGCAATTTTGTCGAATGTATTTTAAGAGCGACATTAGAAGTAACAGCTGGTTGCCACATAATGCTTACTTATTCATGTCTGGTATTTTTCATTGTCATTTAACTTATAATAATTATCAATAGGGGAATAAAAATAAATGAGGTAAAATGTTTGTTCCACTGTTGGTTGAAGATAGGTTGTTCAAAAAGTGACTAAAATACTCAGGACGACCTTATAAATAGCAATAAATGAAGGCCAGTTGAGTCATCAACTATAATAATTGGATTTCAAGATAGCAAAAATTGCATAGCCTAAGCAATTGCAACAATGGGTAGCTGAGAATCTAAATAAATTGAATTAAAGAACACCTTAAAATTAGACAGCTTCATTTACGGACCTCCAAATACTACTAATAAATTCACATTTGCATTTATTTGCCCAGATCTTCTCAATCAGATTTCAATTTCTAGTGCTTTTCATTCTAATAAGTATATTTTAGTTGCTTATATCCATTCTCTTTCATGTCAGATGCAGAAGATGACTCACTGTTCAGTGCAAGTTGGACTGGGAAAGGGTTATCAGTGTTGCCACAGCAGACTTTGCCACTCTCCCAAGAAATGAAATGGATACCCTTAACTTGCTAGCAACAGGATTGCATAGTTAGCTCAGGATATTGTTGATCTCCAGATGCAAACTGAAGAATGCAAATATTCAGTAAATAAGGTTAACAATTAATGAACTCCTGCATATTACATCAGAGCAATAATTTAAAATATCAGTATGACCAAATCAATAGTTTTCCCTTTGCAATGCATCAGAAAATGTGAGAAGCCATTACAATTTTTTTTTCCAGAGATTGTATTTTGTGTGTGTTGCTGCAGAACATTATTAGTTATTGCTGGGAGAATTAAATACATGCCTTATGAAAACAGGTTGAGGGAACTTGGCCTTTTCTCCTTGGAGTGACGGAGGATGAGGCAGGACCTGATAGAGGTATATAAGATGATGAGAGGCATTGATCGGGTAGATAGTCAGAGGCTTTACCCCAGGGCTGAAATGGTGGCCACAAGAGGACATAGGTTTAAGGTGCTGGGGAGTAGGTATAGAGGAGATGTCAGGGGTAAGTATTTTACTCAGAGTGGTGAGTGCGTGGAATGGGCTGCCGGCAACGGTGGTGGGAGCGGATACGATAGGGTATTTTAAGAGACTTTTGGATAGGTACATGGAGCTGAGAAAAATAGAGGGCTATGGGTAAGCCTAGTAATTTCTAAAATAGGGACATGTTTGGCACAGCTTTGTGGGCCGAAGGGCCTGAATTGTGCTGTAGGTTTTCTATGTTTCTATGTATTAAGTTAAGGCTCTGAGTCTTGTTAAGTTACGTAACCATTGCATAGTGATGCTTTGAGAGTAGTTAATGAAAATGTTGTTTGATGTCATAGCAAACTCCTTGTACGCAGACTCTGTTTCACATGATTCAAACGTATTGACACTGCTTGTTGCTTCTATAACAGTGATTATTTTTTTAAAATAATTTATTTATGTAAAAAGCTAAGATGCAGTTAAGTAATATTCTGTTCCAAAGATGCAATTCCTATCAGTTTTAATGCTTTTTCACTTTTAATGGCTTATGGTTTTGTGATCCAGTATGGTTATCAGTTATAGCAACACTCATTTTGCTGCTGTTTGAACACTTCTGTTACATTCTGTCATTTCAAAGATGTTGGGCAGATGGGGAAATCTGCAGATTTACTTCAGTCTTTTTATTTAGCCTTTTAGATGATTTTCTAACCATCAATGCCTGAATCATTTTTGACCTCTTATGAATATAATTAAATATTGAGAAACCAAATAACAAAATTTAGTTTTTAACACCCTACATGGATACAGTGATTAAAATCAGTACCTGTAAAAAGTCCTGGTTAGGTCATACTCCTTAATCTAATAAATAGAATTTTTTTTCTGGGCCGATGAAGTTTGCATTGGAGGGTACAGCATCACTTTGCAATAGTAGGGAGAAAATAACCCTCTGCAGCATCAAGAAAGAAATCCTAGTTTACCATTCTTCTCCCTGTGGGATGAATGAGAATTGAGCACAGTCAAATGGAGTGAAATGTGTAAAAATGAAAATAAATCAGTAATTGTAGAAAAGCAAAAATTGGAACAAAATGTGTGAAGTACCTGATAGAAAATTTGTAAGAACACCTGCATTTAAACCTTGTTAGATAACAAACCTGTTACTGAGCTGAGTATAAATTTAAGCTTAGAAAGCAGAGTTCACCCTTAGTTGGTACCTGGTTGGGATCCCCCCCAAAAAGTTGTGAAATAGGGAACATTTGCCATTTAAAAGTTGATGGGTTGGTGTTCATTTGAGGGTGTCAAAACACAACCTGCACAATTTCTGATGGCAGCTGCCTGCAGACATTTCACCTGCCTTGTCTTTGCCTCTGAGAATCATGGAATGTGGATCACAGCTGTAAAGAACTTCTCCATGGCAACCACAGTACTGCAACATAAAAGGCTGCTATGGAAGTGAGGGCAAACACAGGAGGGGGTGTGGGGGGGGGTGGGTCACATCTTCAGAGTGTGCAAACACCCCAGTCTCCCAGCACCCTCCTAGCCATCCTCGTGATCGTTGACACTGATCACATTCTGTGCTGCAAGTGGTCTCAAGCCTCTCTGAGGCATAGACTCATCACTGCAGAGATTGCAGCATGTTCCTCTGCTGTATGTATCTTTATTAAGCACAGTGAGACCCAGTGATGATGCGTGAAGGATGCAGAGCATTAAAAACTCAGGCAAGCAGATTCAGACAGCTTGGCATCAATGCTGAGGTGGGGATCCTTTAATTCAGATCTCCAAGGTGCAGGATTGGATTCTTTTTTTCGCTGGTAGTTAGAAATGTTAAATAGGTGGCACATTATTGCTGCAGTTTCCTTCTCATGCTAGAACCTGCATAAAACATTTTAATGTGTAATTTGCTGCAAAAAGATGTTGTATCTTTAGAATTGTTTAGTTTGATGCATTAGTGAAGTTTTGTTTTAGAAAAGGCTTGTCTTTGTGTTTTTCCTCCTTGGTTTCGCAGGCATTTCAAAATGGTAGGCTGTGCTGTGATTTTCTTGTGATCTACAGCATTATTTTTTTAATTTCAGGGAAACCACTGATTAACTTTGGTTCCCACATCTTATCACATAATGAATGCTTCTAATACATTGCCTGGAAAAGATCTGGAAATTATGTCTGATTATGACCAAATTATTTTTGTTGGTTTGGTGCTTTTATGTGGATAGTTCATGAGTTTCTTCGGGCTAATTCTAGGTTACTCTATATTTATCTGATTCTAAAAGTTTATCATTTTTACTGAGACTTCTAGAAAAAATAATGAAGCACTATAACGGAGATTAAATGAAAAAATAGTCTGGGAATTTAACTGGAAATATAATTAATTTATGCTCACTTATTTTTATCCCTATTGCTATTTCAATGATGAGCACACTATTATTGTACTATCGGCTGGATTTTCTAATGGCCTTTCATCAATTAGACTATTTTAGCAGCCAAAAATTATCAGCAACTTTTTTTTCATTAGATACTTTGTGTAATTCCTTATAAAATAATTGATACAGACAGAATTTTTATGAGTTAGAGCACTTATGGTTCTGTAAAGCAATGCAGAGACATAAGTGACATTTTATAGCTCAGCCACTTTTAGAGCAATGTTAGGACATAGTGTATTAGCCTACTTTGTGTGTTCTTGTAAATTTTTTTTTGCTTTCAGACAGTTGTATCTGTTATCATCATACGTGATCAAATGGAATGTGATTAGGTTGCCTATGGATATAAGAATGTAATGACATTTATGATGACTGTCTAAAGTACATTGCATTACGGGCTAAATTGGAAGATCTTTTGCAACCATCATAATCCTTCTTCTCTTGCACTATTGCACCTTGGCAGGTATTTCCATATATGTTATATGCCCATTGGCAGCTTGCCCAAATTAGCCATTAATCCTCTGAGTAAATGTAGACTTTTTGATGATTCCATTCATTCTTGTAGAAATTACACTTCCATGAGGAACTACTGCATAATGAACTGGAATAAAATGTTGGTAGATTTAGTTTCCTAGTACACTTAGTTTCAGCTGATCTGGGTACCAAGGACAGACTAGAGAATCAAACTTGGAATAATTTGGCCCAAAGCTATGCAATGGAAAAATCAACAAGCAAGAAAAATATATTTCCAGTTATGTTTGTATTATGTAGCATAATCAAATACATAAATGATATATTTTGATCACCATATTTCACAACATAATTCAGCTTTTGACTTTGAAGATACTAGCTCAAGATGAGTATGTTTTACATTTTGTAGAAAATGGCATAAAATTATCTGATTTGTGACCTGATTTTCTGATTTGAAATTAAGAGCTGATTAATTTAAATGTACTGATATTTCAGTGAGAACTATCCTTTTTTTTAGCTGTAACAATGCTTTAATCTGTTTTTGATCCAATAGTGATTGCAATTCTTATGATGTCTGGAAATATGAAATTGATTCAAATTTCTCTCAAGTAGCAGGAATCTGTATCTCTTATTTAATTATACTGCAAAGCTGCTCTAGCTGGCCTTTTGCAGTTTATTCGTGGAATTATTTGCAGCTTTGCATATTTATGAGATAGGTGTATACTTCTGATAACAGATTGAGCTTGCTTTTGATACTGGCAATTTTCAAAGTAGATAAAAGATTGATCTTTCTGCCAAATGACAATCAGTAAATAATTGAAGGTGACAAATACAAAACATTACAATTACCAGACATGTAGAACATGCCAGCTCAGAAGTTCGTGAATTTGGCCCATCCTACCTGTGTGGGCTTTCTGCTCTTTTCCCATAGTTTTGTAAATGTCTTCCCTAACGTAGGAATGAACATGATTCATTTTCCAAGGACTGCTAGTTCACATCAAAAAAACAAATATTTGTAGATGTTACTTCAAGAATCAGGAATATGCATGCTTGAAAATTTAATACAGAATAAGATCTAAATCAATGAATATGCACGATGGATGCAAGTTTTTAATACACTGCTTGACAATGTAAACAACTTTCACGGATTAATTTTCCAGATGTGGTAATCAGTTTTCAACAGAGCCTATCAGAAACTATTGGACACCTTTTTGGTATCTCTTTGCATCTATTCTGGTTTATGAGCAAATTCTGGTGATATCTAACAATCATGGAATAATGAAATATCGAATGAGGCTGTCATGCTTGTACAACTAATGTCCAATTAGTTCTGTGTCCCCACTCTTTCCCTGTGGCTATGTAAATTTTTCTACTTCATGCTTTTCTAATACTCTTTCGAAAATTATTATGAAATTCGCATTCACACCTTTTAAGACAATGCATTACAGATTGTGACAAATTGCCACATTTTCTTTTTCTCTCATCTCGGTTTCTTTTGCCAGTTGCATTAAATCTATGGCCACTGAGTCTCCTCCCACTCTAAACAGTTTCACCACATCTCCTCTATCAAAAGCCTTTATGATTTTGAAATTACTGATCAAATCTCCACTTGACTTTCCATGTTACAAGTTGAACAATTGCAATTTCTCTGTATTCTGCACCATTGTTAATCTCTGGTGCTAGTCCAGTAAATCTCCCTCTCTCATAAGACCTTGAAACCACTGCTGAAATGCAATGCTCAGAACTGGACACAGTACTCCAACTGGTATCTGACCAATGACTTTTGAAAATCAAGCAATATTCCTTGCCTCTGTACTCTGTTTCTGTTAATAAAGCCAAGAATTCCAAAAGGATTCTGTCTTGCTGATGGATTCTGCAAAAATATTTTCTGCATGTTGACTATTGCAGTGTAAATCCTTAAAGGGCATGAATGGAAACGGTTCTACAGCAAATCACATTTTTGGCTACATTGCTGTAACTGTCAAAGATTCATCCCTTTGTATGAAGGTTGAGCCTTTTTGTGAGTTTTCATACTGGACTAGGGTTATTTAGTCAAATAATTATTAGTACTGACGATGCTGTAGGGAAAGGGATTATTTAATGGATTCTTTTCCCTTCATTGTTGCATTGGATGAAAATACATTCATCTTCCCTTAAGTATTTTGATTTATAAGTGATTTTAACGATTGAGCAGCTGCCCAGGAAAACAAGCAAGTTGGCAGCCCAATGCATCTGGTGGCAGATGTGATCTATTTTGAGGATGGGACATTATTAACATTCTGTGCTTAATGGGCACCATGTTTCACCTCATGGTTCTTGGCTGACTTAACATAGAGAAAAAAATGATGGGATGTTCATATGGGTCTATGAAGATTGAAGACGTTGGGAAGAGGCTAAGGTGGTGTTGGGCGAAATGGACAAAAACTTCAGCTCTCCAAGGCTGTAGAAAAGTGCTTAGAGATACTCCAATCACTGTACATGTGTTGGAAAGAATAGAATATCCCTCACTCATTAAGCAAATCAATTTGGCTGTTTTTCAAACTGGAATGAAGAAAAGCTGGGACATATGTGAAAAGCTTTATTTGTTAATGTATTGTTTAAAATGGAGAGTTTGTAAAATAGATTCATTATTTGAAAGAGATCTGCATATATGGTGTGAATAAGGGATATGAAAGTGGGGGAAACACAATATGCTATTTTGATGAGTCAACAGTTACAAGTTTAATTGGTTCTTTAATTGTTTCTTTAATAAGTTTAATTGGTAATTTGGAAAGCTCAAAAAGTGTTATTCAGCTGATGCTCACATGACCACACACACACACACACACACACACACACACACACACACACACACACACACACACACACACACACACACACACACACACACACACACACACACACACACACACACACACACACACTTTGTCCTGCTTTGAATGTTTGGAAAAAACTATGAGCTGAATTTTGAAGACTGTTGCTCCCTAATTATTGCAATATAATGTCACCAGTGGTAAAAGAAAAACATCCTAAGAATGCATGCCCATAAGGGAGAGGTATGATTTTTAGGACATGTGCTCGTAGTATGAGTGGACCACTTGGAAGATGCAGCAGGTGGCTCAGTCCACTTTAACAACTGGGCCTCATTTAAATGGATTTGGCACTCTTCTTGGCCAAATGGATGTCTGTGGATGTCTTGTCAGGATTGAACCAGTATATTCATTTAACTATGGAGATTTTTCACTTTTGAACCAGCAGACACAACTAAGCAGATCTTTCATTGAGGACAGTTCATGAAAAGGTCATGAAGATGTCTACGTAATACAGTTGAAATTGAAAGTAAAAAAACATTTCTCATTGTCACATATGTTTTGCCAATTTAAAACAAATGTTAACAATCCACTTATGAGGCCCAGAGAGACAATTCCAAGCATTAGTCACAGAAAATGAAATTTAACTTCTGCAAGGATCACTTAAGAAGGAAATAGTTGTCATTGCCTCAGGACATCTCAAAACAATTTACAGCCAATTAAAATACATTTTTATTGTTATTATTGTTGTAACATTATTAACACAATTAATGTACACTGCCAAAGAGTGAATACTCCCACATTTGTGCTGCAGACCAATGATCCTACTCGTGCCAGAGCCTGGGTCCATCTCAGTTCAAAGTTCATCTGCCAGTGCTGTGGCAGTTAAATTTGGTGTTGATCAAGAGGCCAGGATAAAGTAAGTAAAGATAGCAAAGGAATATAGGTTAGAGGGTTACAGAAATATGAGGGCAAAACCATAGAGGTATGAAAACCAAGGTGAGAATTTTAAAATCAAGATTTCTTCAGTACTATGTCAGTGTAGGTCAGCGTGCTCACATTGGCGAGTTTTTTTTATATGTTCATTCAAGGGATGTGGGTTTCGCCAGCTGAGCCAGCACTTAATTGCCCATCCCCAGTTGCCTTTGAGAAAGTGATGGTGAGCTACCTTCTTGAACCGTTGCAGTCCTTGAGGCGTGGGTATACCCGCAATGCTGTTAGGGAGAGAGTTCCAGGATTTTGACTCAGCGACAGTAAAGGAATGGTGATATATTTCCAAGTCAGGATGGTGTGTGACTCGGAGGACAACTTCCACATGGTAGTGTTCCTATGCTTTTGCTGCCCATGTCCTCCTAGATGGTAGAGCTGTGGGTATGGAAGGTCCTGTCTAAGGAGTCTTGGTAAATTTCTGCAGTGCATCCTATAGATGGTACAAACTGCTGCTACTGTGTATCAGTGGTGGAGTGAGTGAATAGTTGTGGATGGGATGCCTATCAAGTGGGCTGCTATGTCCTGTCTGTTCTGGATCTGGAGTGTTATTGAAGTTGCACTTATCCAGGTAAGTGGAGAGTATTTCATCACACTCCTGAGCCTTGTAGATGTTGGGCAGGCTTTGCGGAATTCTGAGGTGTATTACTCACCCTAGGATTCCTAGCCTCTGACCTGCTCTTGTAGTCACATTGTGTATATGACTACTTCAAATCAGTTTCTGAATGGCGAATCCCAGGATATTGATACTGGGGGATTAGGTGATGGTAATGCCATTGAATGTCAGGGGGTGACAGCTGGATTTTCTCTTGTTGGATATCATCATTGCAGGCACTTGTGTCGCGCGAATGTTAGTTGCCACCTAGCAACTGAGGCTTGGATATTGTCCACGTCTTGTTGCATTTGGTTGTGGACTGCCAAAGTATCTGAGCAAGTGAACAAGATTTGATGTAAGCTAGGACAGAGGCAGCAAAACTTTCAATGACCTCGAGTTTACAGACAGTAGAGGGAGACCAGCTAGGAAACACAAGCTTTGAGCTCAATTACCATCTTATACCTGCAGAAGTAGCAGTTACTTTCATTACTTTTTCTCTTGTTTTATCTTGCTCTAGATATTGGCATTTGCAGGATTTGGCAGTCCTGTTTCTACATTAGCCCCTTCAGTGTAGTATCTACCTCAGGTATTTTCCAAGAACAAAATAATTATTACTTTGATTAGAGTGATAGCTGCTATCTCCCATATTTGTAATACTTGCAAGAGCTTCAGTTTTCATGACTGATAGCCAGGTTTCCAAACAGATTTGGTGATATATTAGATGGGCTAATGTGAAGCTTCATTATATTATAATTTTACACATGTTTATCTTCCAAATATTTAGTATTTTTCAAAAACAGTGAATATTTAACTTTATCTAATATCAAGCAGAAATTATTCTTTAGAAATTCATCCTTAAATTGCTAGTGCTAAATATTCAATGTATAGTAGAATCTGTATATTAAACTTATGAAATTCAACGTCATTGATGTCAGTGGAAATCAATTTCAGAAGCAAAGTTCAATACTCAGCTGTGCTATTCTCTGCGTTATTCTTTCACTTTTTTGTGTATGTGTCTGCTCTCACTTTTATTCTCTCCCATTATCTTTTAGTTTCTTCCTTTCCCTTCCCCCATATCTTTCACTTCAGCCAACTTTAAGAAAATAAATATTAAGTACTAATTTGAATCCATTTGCTTGTGAAATATCTATGTAAGCACCGTGGGAAATCTGATTTTTTTTTTATGATCCTGCTGAAAGTAAAGCACTTTCCAAGAAGGCGCTTCCTTTTTCAGTGAAAGGAATGTCTGCCTTGAGTAACTAAAAATATGAGGAATATTTTATTCCACAACTTCTTTTCACTATATGTGCTTGTTAACTTAAACTAGATTTTTTGATGCTGATGGTTTAGCCTGGTGGCTTGGGTAGATGGCGTGAAACTTGGTGAAAAGTATATTTGACTATAGCTGAATGTACTATTTTGTAACAAAATTTATTCAGTGGTGTGTTCAGGTTTTCATGGTTTGTGAATCTGAGGTTCACTTAGGATCATATCCATTACCACAAGAAATATTTCAGCTGAACTTGAAGTCAACAGGAAAGCTGTGTTATTGTTTATTTGGGGATTAATTGCACAACCACTTTGAGTAAAAGTTAATGTTCGGAAAATAGGTTATAAATTAGGCCAAATCCTGCTCATTGTAAGCTTTACATTTGAGGGCAGTGTGCAAAACACAACCTGTTCTGGTTATTCACTGCTGACCTATGTGTCAGATTGGCTTTGCCTTTTTGGAGTACTCACTTGTTGACTTGCTACTCAAAGTCCTCCCATTGCATTAGGCCCTGTGTAGCAGTTGGATGTGGTGCAACATAATGCCATCCAGTGTGGTGGACAGGATAAAAAAAAATGAAAAAACTGACAGCTGGCTAAATCATACCCGTAGGCCTAGCCACTTGTCAGTTTTGAATGTTAATAGATAGATGTGCCCTGGCATTGAAAGAAAATTCAAAAACAATGAAAAAGATAATGAAGCATTCAATTTGTTTTTTTAAAAAAGAGTTTCTTAAACTATTAAAATATTTTAATTCAAAACTATTTCAATTATCTTGTACTTAGCTCACTCCCTCAAAACCTATCCTCTGCATTTCAATGAATGAGTTATAGTTCTCGCACTAGGGTTAACCTGGTACATGTTCACTTGGCAGAAGTGGCAAGTTTGCAATGTGTAGTGTCCATGAGGTGCCCAACACCAATGTGTGGCTGAGAGCCATTGATGAGAAAGGGCCAGCAAGTTTGGGATTTCCATGTTCTCTAACTAAATGAAACATCTGCTGAAAAGTGCTGGGGCAGTCCAACATGGAACTGTTGGTATTTCTCAGTGGGTTCCAGCCCATGGTAAGCTTTACATTTGATGCTGGAATGTAAAACACAACCTGTTCTGGTCATATAAATGACGTACTTGGGTTCACTATTTTTAAAATATGCATGAAGTAAATGATGCTGAACAGATTGCTGTACATTCCTGATATAGCACTTCTTAAATGCTTTTGTGGAAACTTCAAGTTGCTTAAACCATTAGCATGTAAAAGATCCATAACTAAATTTTATAACTTAAATACGTGGTATGTTATTCCATCCATCCTGCTACTATTATTCCCTAAAATATAAGAAAATAACCACAAAATCTATCTGTAAAAATAAAATCATCATTTGGATTTACTTAACTGGAAAAAGTAGTTTGTTTTATTTCCTACATTAGCACAGAAATGAATATTCGCAATGGTATGTGGGATGTTGATCAAATGTATAATCTTCTCCTGAATGGTGTTGAGCTCCATGAGTGTTGTTGGAGCTGCACTCATCCAGACAAGTGCTGAAGTGTTTGGTCACAGCCCTACTTCTGCCTTGTGGCTTCCCACAGTCAGGTGAGTCTCTCCTAAATACTACCCAGCTGTGATCTGATCTTGTAATGACACTATTTATGTGACAGCTCTCATTAAATTTTTGGACAATGGTGGCCCTGAGGATATTGATGTTTATGTCACTGAAAGTCAAGGGCCTTTCTTGTTTGAAATGTTCACCAATGTTTCCCGTGAGTTGCAAGTTCAACTTTTATTACAACAAATGCAATAAGTGTTCCAATCATATTTCATTTTTGATGCTTTTGATGAACACATTTTATATTCCCAGAAGTATTGGGTCTATATTGAAAATTCTGGCTATGAGTTGAGAAACAGGGAGGGATTAGTGGAAGGGTGTTGTTTTGAGGTTGTGAAACCTGGAAGAATGAAATTCCCTTGGAATCTGTCAATATTAACATTGTTCATCTCTTCCCAATCTTTGCTAGGCTGAACAAATAAGAATAACCAATGTAGGCTAGAAGAGATAAGCGAATATGGCCAAAATTAATCAACTACTGAAGAGCATGAAAGGCAAAAGCAATAAGTATCAATCAGATTTTGGATATTCAATAAGCACTCATCTGAAAGTCCAGTTGATTATCTACTTTTAGTAGTAAATCCCTTGTTCTTAAAAAATATATTTCATGTATGGATGCAATTAATGAATATCTAACACTATTCTGTATGAATTTTTACAATCTTTTTCTTTTTTCAAAGTTTAGAATTCTGCCATTCATTTATCAGAGTCTCCACGTCTTAATGTAGCTGCTAGACTGCTAGGCTTTGACCTGAAGCTGTGAAGGATTTTTGAAACCAAGTCCACCAGACTGTTCCCTACTTGACATTCATTACCTGATAAATATTGCTTGTCCTTTGTCTTTCTTTGTATTTTTTGCTGGTTGGTTTTTTCTTCACTGGGCCCCACATGTCCCTTATAGCCCAGTTATTCTTGTTAGTCCAGCTGATTTAAAATGAAGGAATCTTCCACATATAATGTTGTTGATGTTACCATGGTTTGGAATTCAAGCATTTTCATCAAAGCCTATATACTATTACAGCAGGGAATCAATGAATAAACAAAAATAAACTGTTAACACTGATCTAAGAGAGCTTGGGCCTTATAAGTGTTAAGTAACATGCACATCAAATATATCAAATGCGGTGGCCATCTTGAACAAGAAAGACTCTTGACATTCAGTAGCATTATCATACTGAGTCTCTACCAGCAATATCCTGGGAATCGTCATGGATAAGAATGTTATCTGCAGCTGCCACATAAATACACCAATATATGATTCGATCAGAGGTTGGGTATTCTGCAGGAGCTCCTGACTCTCCAAAGCAATCCACCATCTATAAGACCATTTGCCTGGATGAGAGCAGCTTCAACAGCTTTGAAGTAGCCTGATGCCATCCAAGACAAGTCACTTGATAGGCATCCCAAACCCTCCTAAATATTCATTCTCCTATCACCAGCGGATCATGGTGATGGTGTTTACCCCTCTACAAAAGTCACTGTAAGCTCTATGTTGCAGGAATGTCTGCATACATTTGGGTGAGAATGATTGCTAAGTTACAGTAGAATGAGACTGTTTAAAAGTGTGTTTGAGAATTTTGAAGTCAGCTTGGAGAGACTGAGACTGGTGAAAATAGAGAACTTGAGTCCCGTGGTGATGAAAGCATGGGCCTGCATTGCCTCATATGCATTAATTTCTGATTATACTGAGATGTTGAGAAACTCAGCTGCAAGAATCATTGTTTTACTTTCTTTTCTCTTGTTCTCAGTGAAATTCTAGCAATTAATTCCATGGTTTATGTGTAATGCTATATCATTGTATTTGGTTCAGTTTACTTCTGTAGCTATCATGGATCTGTAGGGAACTCCTTATAATGGACAAACTAATATGCTTTTTCGCTGGGCAGGGGGTATATTGAGTGGAAGATGTGAACAAGTTAATCTGATCCACTGGACTGTTGATGGAATCATTCTTGCCTCATCAGCAGTAGTGATATGAAATTTGTTGAAAGCACTTAGGTTTTAATACTCATTACTGAGATTCTACATTTAGCTGATCTCTGTGTCTGGGAGGTTGAATTTTCTGGACACAAGTGACCAGGATCTATCGGCAGGGCCTTGCTTGATATAATCTGTTCACATGGGCGGGCCAGAACAAGCTCTGTCTGTGGAACAGCTAAAAATCTTCAGCAGCTGGGAAATCCACATCCCAGTTTTGTCATCTGTCAAAGCCATCAACTTTTCATTTTGAATGGTATTGAATGTGTTGAGCATTCAGAAGAACTCAGACTTTTATGGATCAAATTAACAGTTTCAAATGCTGATTATTAAAAATAAATCATTTTCAACATAAACATTTTTAAGTATCTGTGTTCACATTCTGCATTTTTTTAAGTAATTAAAAATGTTAAATTAAACAAAGATAATTAAGGAGAAAATGTAACAACCTGATTATTACCTTTCTTCCTCAAATCCACAAAATCTCCATTCAAAAGAATGGGTTTGAAGAAGTAGGTCTAACACGTTCTGTAGGCATATACTGTAGCGTAAATGCTGAGGAGTTTAGCAAACGTGTCCATGCTAAATCCAGTGGCAGAGTGCATGTGGGAAGTCATTGATAGTTCTCAATTCGCAGGCTCAGGAACTCTGTGTTCACATTCTGCATTTTTTTAAAATTTCTGATCTCTTGAGCAGCCTTCATTATAGCTAATGGTGATAACTTGTAAAGAGTAAGGCTGTTATTGTTTTACTAATTGATTCTAGAACAAGTTAAACAAGTTTATGGAAATGAAATAAAAATGATATATAAACAAACTGGTTTCACTGTGCCAATTAAATTTCTTCTGCTTCCTTCTATTCAGTCACAGACCCACGTAATATTGGACACTATAGATGGCAAAGAATGAATGTAGATCAATGCTTCTCATTTCCTGTGTTCAAATACATTCACAATTTTGTTGTTACATGCACACCCTTGGCAGTCTTTGCTTTTATGACATTTCATTTTATGATGCAGAGTCCAAATTGTAGAGAAAAAACCAGCTGTGTTCTTTAACGTGCTTCACAAATCCGCTTTATTAAGATGCTTAATGTGTTTGGTGAAACAGTATGTGGGTCTTGGCATTCTTCCCTGGATTTTTTTTGTTGATCTTTTCCTTATTTTTTTAAATTATTCCTTTTGCTCCATGAAATGTTCCAGGTGCTTATTTTTTTTCAACCACATCTATTTGTTGAAGTGGTTTTTGAGATTTTAGAATTTCCTTTGAGGCTCAGTGTGATATTTAAACTGTAAAATATAACAGAGTTAATCTTTTGTGTGTGTAGGTGCTTGTCTATGAGTTGCAGTTTTGCACAACATACACACAATTATTTAACACACAGACAATTACTTAACATGGGTTTTCCTGTTTGTACAGTCCTACTACCATTCTACATAAATCAAGCTAACATACAAGAGAATTAACCAAACCTGTATCATGCTATCTCACCCCTTTCAGATTGTGTCCCAGCTCACTTGTGCACATGAACTGTGCTGGTTATCAAAAAAACTTTTTAAAAAAGCTACAATTGCCGGTATTTCCCATCCATTTTTGTGCAATTCAGTAATGACTATAGGTGTGCATTTATTCAGTAGAGTTCTGATGATGTATTTGAGCACCTTCTGATTTTGGGACTCTGACCTTCGATGCAAATAAATTCTTTTAATTCCATGACTTCAAACTAGTTTCAACCATTTGTGGATCTGATCACCCTAAATATTGTGTGGTGTTGTACAAATATATTGAGCTAGTATCTGGGTTCTTTCATTTCTTTCTTCAATGCCGTAATTTGTAATGGCAACTATATTACCAAAAAACATCTAAAGTGTTCAGGAACCTGTCAGTTTCCACATTAGCTCACAACAGTGTGGTCGACTCATTGTGGTATATCGCCATACTCCACAGCTGCATTTTGACCACAAATGGGAAAGGGTATGTTCAGAGTTTACCGAACAACTTCAGATTTGTTTTGAGTTGCATCTTGCCATAGGCTGCCTTGGATGGGATCTCATAGGACCTTACTGTGCAGCACCAGTAGTGGTCTGTTCTGGGGAGATCTGCAGTGAAGGAGCAGTGGCCCCATGCACAACACAGACTGTCCAGGCAGAAGTTGAGTTTATCTGGCATGCATTGCCACACCCGCCGATTCCTGCAAAATTTACCATGTGCTGGATTTGCCATCTACATGTTACCAATGTCTTTCAAATTCAACCTCAACCTCAACCTTGTAGCCTCTAGAACACTGCCAGAGATATGGTCAAGTTTTCCCACCTTGTGGTCCACAGATGCTTCAGTAAAATTAATTTTTTGCCAGGGATAGCAATTATGTCAACTTTTTCTACAGTAATGCCAGTCAGGATATGCAGGTGCTCAGGCTTGTAATCAGGCTGGCTTTTGCTAATCTCTGCACCCTTAGATCAGCTCAGAGTTATTATTAACCGCAAGGTCTTTAATGCCACCAGTCCACAGTTAACTTGTAATTGTACAAAAAAATGTTGTTAATGTGCACAAGATTCCTGGGTCTGTCATGAAGATGTTATTCTGTAGAAATTCAAGCTCCTTCACACCTTTGGATCCACTAGCTGTCAGGGGTGGTAGATATAAGATTAGAGTGTCCACTGCTAATGATACCAGTGAGAAATGCAACCATTGATGCAGTGATGAAAGCAATCTGACTGCTGAAAGCTGCATTAACATGCTGCAGTGGCATTTGATGTGCTTCATCAAATCCAGAGGTGCCCTTTAGCTCACCCCAGCAAGGCTCTCCAGATTAGACATGGTGAACAGTGAATTGCACAGTGTTATACATCAGCAAAGTTTGGAGTGAGATCAATACATAGAGTTAATATGCCATTTTCCCAATTCTAGAGGAAGAGGAGGAGTTTGAAGACAATGAGATCAATATACTGTCCAAGATTCCAGTGATGCTGCATGAATATAGAGTTCACGATTTGGTCCAGTGTGCCAATGTTGGAAACACATCCAACATGCTCATTCATTCACAATGCTACTGATGCAGAACAGTGCTGCAGGCGTCCAACTTCCCTTTGCATATTCCCAATGGTCCCTGTCAGTTCATGTCAATTTGTTCATCATCAAACAAGTTAAAAGATGACATGCTGCCCAGCAACCAAAAATTGGAATGGTAGGAAATCAGTGCAAAGAGATGGAGTCTATGGATTTGATATCCAGATAACAGAAGCGTGATGTTTTATTAGACACCCTGTGCAAATCCTTGTGCAGCTGAGGCTGATCAGAACCTTGCCTTGACTGTTGAGACCAGCTTATCAGTGGCAGTAGGCAAAGACTCTAACTTGCAGCTGAAAAGGCCACATCAGACCTTTGGGAGCCAAGGTGGCAGGTAGACTCCAGTGCATGAGAGATGAATGTGTTTTAGTGGATTCTTCACTTCCATAATTCTCCTTTACTATCATCCCTCTCATGGCCCATCTGCAGATCATTGATATTACTAGAGAGGACATTGGTATACTGTAGATCAGTTTTATCAGTTAAGCTGAAATCTAAATATCTGTTATTCTATTTAAGGAATATACATGTTATCATCTAAAGTATGTACAGCGTTGGTCAAGATATGCATGAACTTGTTTATTTGGAATATTTTATGTTCCACAGATCTGACCATTCTATCATCACAATGCCCTGTTGAATCATTACACAGGTTTAAGGTAAAATACATTCTCTGTGCCATCATTGAAGTTGTAACGGAAGACTCGCAGTGGATTACTCATTCTCTGCTGCTCAGTGATTCTTCTTTGCATTGATAGCCTCAAGGATATAGTGACTGAGTCTAAGTGAACAGAGTTTGGAGGGGGCTGCACTTGCAGACACAGACTCTCCATAGCTGTCCTTGCCACCACCATCTGCACTTGCCATTGTATGAAGCATGTCAGCAGATGAAATCCACCTGTTTAACTCAGTGGTGCCCAAACTTTCTGAATGTATATTCCACTTGTTCATGCTCAGTAAAGTGCACATTGCCATCCCCTGCCAACTTCCCAGCATAAACACCTGAAGACAGTCATTGGTTATGTCTTGAACATAAGTTGTGGTTACTGGGGGGGCCCCTGGCAGAGCACACAAAATTTTTGACCTCCCTCCTCCCAAGGGGTTACGCAACCTAGGTTGAAAACTATGTGTCTAACTTGTCCCACTGTAGTCCAAGAATCTGTCCTGTTGCAAGGTATTCTTGAATCATCAAAGAGATAACTAAATTCCTTTGAGGACTTTTTGTCCACAAGGGCAAGTGATTGCTGCTGTATGGCTGAATGATTAGTTGGCTGTGAAGTGAAGGAAATAATTCTAGCAAGGTAAGAAAGTTACAAGTTATCATTATGAAGGTGATCATATTTCACTTTGTTGAAGTCAAGTCAACATGACTGACCCGTGACATTGGATAGATAGAATTTAATTGTGCCGCTGTCTGCTCACCTCTGATGGCCAAAGATAGAGGAAGTCCACTGATCTCCAGTGACAGCACTTTCACTTTTGTGAATTACCAAGAATGCAAAGAGCCACATCCAGTTCGTCGTCGCTTCTACTTCTGCTGCAAGGGAAGAACAGACTTATGAGAAATTGTAAAGGAATGTGTTCAGCCAGTGGATGCAGTACATTTGGTGAGGGTGGCTACTAGGGAGAAATTAAATTGCATTTGAATGAGGGAGACTGGTAGAGGTAATTGGATAGAGATGTAAGTGAAGAAGTTCATTGAAAAGGTAAGATGGGGGTACTTATGGAATTAGTATATGTGGAATGATATGAGAAGATAATGAGGGAGAAGAATTTGTCATTGGACAAGTACTGCCCTCTTTTGTGGGAGTGTTGGAATTCCACTTGTTTAGATTAAGTAGTTTTGAGAATGCCAGAGGTGTCAAAATGCCTTCCATTCAGAGGTACCCCTGGCAGGTTCACCAACCTGATAATGTAATTGTTATTACTCCCATTACAAAGAAGAAGCCTATTACTTTTAGAGACAAAAGAGACTGCAGATGCTCGGGTGCTCCCTGTGCGGCTTCCAGTACATTGATGAGACCCAATGCAGATTGGCCAATCGCTTCATTGAGCACCTTTGCTCTCTGTGCCGTACCAGCCGGGACCTCCCAGTGGCCAGCCATTTTAACTCCACTTCCCATTCCCACACTGACATGTCTGTCCACGGCCTCCTCTACTGCCAAGTTGCGGCTAGATGCAGATTAGAGGAACAGCATCTCATATTCCACCTTGGTAGTCTCCAACCTGACGGCATGTACACCGATTTCTTTAACTTCCGGTAACCACTGCCCTCTGTCCCTTACTTTTTTCCCCTTATCTCACTGATCCCCATCACCCTATATCTTCTTTCCCATCCCCTACCCTCTCCATTTGCCCATCACCCACACATTCCTCCCACCAGTTCCCTTCCCCACCTCCTTCCTTTTATTCCATATCCCACTGTCCTCTTGTATCAGATTACATCTTCTGCACTTTGTCACTTCCACCTATTACCTCCCAGCTTCTTACATCATTCCCACTCCCCCCTCACCTGCCTATCACCTCCTTCACCTGGATCCATCTGTTACCTGCCGGCTCTTGCTCCACCCCTTCCCCCCACCTTTTTATATTGGTTCTCTCCCCTCTTTGCAATCCCAATGAAAGATCTCGACCCAAACCATCAGCTGTCTGTTTCCCTCCACAGATGCTGCCTGATCCGCTGAGTTCCTCCAGCTTACTACTTTTAATAGCTAGGTCTGGAACAACAATCTAGCAAATAAACCTTAGAACACTGTACCAAGAAAGGAGGTTATCAATATGTTGCTTGTAAGTGTTTTCTCCCTCCACTCTTGAGAAAGCAATCACACTGTTTGGAGTTGGGGACAATCAAAGTGAACCAAGGAAGCTTCTTTTAGATTAGCACCACTCAATTCAAAACCCACTCGTCAAAGTGAATTGTGCATATATCATATTATTCAATTTATTATTTAGGTATTGTGATCAACAGTCTAAATTGATTAAACCTCATTTGAAAACTTTAATTCACATACTTAATGTAAAGTAAGCTTAACTGTTGGTTAACAGTTGGCATTATCTCATTAATTATTTCAAGAACAGAAAATGCTAGATACACTCAGTCGATCAGGCAGCATCTGTGGAAAGATAAACAGAGTTAATGTTTTAGGTTAATAATCCTTTGTTAGAATTTGCAAATGAGCTCCATTCTAATGAAGGGTCTATGACTTGAAACATTAACTCTGTTTCTCTTTCCACAGATGTCGCCTGACCTGCTGAGTGTTTCCAAAATTTTTCTGTTTTTATTTCAGCTTTCCAGCACCTGCAGTTTTTTTTGATTTCCATTGGTTGTTTGTCCAACACGTAGGCAACATCAAGAAAACCACTGCATTCTGTTCAGAGAAGTTGTTTTGCTCTAGTCCATAGGAAACAAGATTAACCACTGAACCAAAGGGGATACCAAATGCAAATCCAAAATCTGCAGAGAACAGGAAGTTTTTTGTTTTCTCAGGTTGCATGGCATGCATCATACATTTTTCGCGTGGAAGATCAACAGCCTTATTTATTTCTTATCACCATAAGCTGGCACTGAATGCCAGTATGCACATACTTGTTGTATTTGATTGCTTTTTGCGTAATGTGAATATAGCTTTTCATTTGGTTATATTTTATGGCACCAAATGGATGTATCTGTTGTAGGCCCTTCATTAGCCACCTCTGTTTTATATATGTTTCTTGCTCAGTACTCTGTAAATGTTATTTCTGCAAAATGGCATCATGGAATCGATTGGTACCTGGAATTCATTTCTCCAGATCTTAACCTTGAACACTTCTCATCTTCCTTACAAAGCTGGTAAGATATTCCTGCACAAACTGTACAGCTATAAATTGGGGATTGATCATATTGCTTTGCTTTTAAGAAAATAGAAGGTGGTAGAATCAGATCATTGTACTTTAAAATTATGTTTGCATTTTTTAAAAATTAGTAATAGAAGTATGCTGTATTGTGCCATAGCATTAGATTTTTGGAGTCAGAAAAGTTTGGTATTTTCACTAACAGCTATTATGTATAAATAGAAATGGCATTCTCAGTGGACAACACAGATTGACTGCAAATTCCACAGTTGAAATGAGAAAATTAAACATTCATGGTCTTGTCGGTGTGCCCTCAATTCAACTGCAGAGACTTAAATGGAAATTGAGAGCACCTGGTGATAAGTATGTTACATTTATAATCAAGTGCAAATGTAAAATGGCATTATGTGACAGATGACAGACACCAATCATGTCTCTGTCTTAGCATTCATTGTTATATATTAACTCCAGTATTTATGTGAAATTGATTTTGCTTGCAGGTTGTAGAAAAATATGTTACATGAAACTGGACAACAGACTACGAATTACTTCTCATTATTGATAAAATGTTCCCAAAATTATGTTCAACCATCAGTTTGCATTTTCCAGTGATTCCTTCATCTTTCAAAAGCTGTCATTTTGTTGTACCTGTTGAAAGAAACAGTTGAATATTGAACTGTAATCTCACATTCCTTGCACGTTGTATCAGATTTTCCTGATTTCAATGCAAGCTGCATGTAGAAGGTTTAAGGAATTAAAATATTATTTATTTCTGATATTATTCTAAATTTTATATGTAAACTATTACATGGTGGATGGTTTAAGTCAGACTGAACGCTATGTACAAAGAAAGAAGTTTTAATTCAAACACTATCATGATTTTTTTCTCCCAATGTTTTGTGGCACAATATGGTTGCACTATTGTTGCTATTCCAGTGAAAAACTAGAAAGCACACTTTTTGAAGAGTTACATCTACATTGTTAAATTGCTGCTCAGATTTTAACTTTACTTGAAGGATTCATTGGGCAGGATTTGCCTGAAATATCAAAAGCCTCTGTGTATTTTTATGCACCTTTGATAGTCCTATTATGAATCTGCTAAATTACTGTAACCTATTTGTATGTTGTTTATGGTGGGTTATAATCTTTGCAGCAGTATTAAATGGCCGACTACAGTCATTTACATTTTATTCAGTCAATGAAAAACAAAAATTTCTGGTTGCAGCATATCTCAGCTCATTCCTTTTTAATTTGGTTCATCCAATTCTTCTACTAAGCATTTTTGATTTTTTTTGGTATTCAATTTCTGCAGAGTAATTAAAAAATACATAGAATATAATACCACATTTAGTAACATCTGAAAGTAGTTTTCACTCCATGACAAGAATTTTTTTTGGATTCTAGTGGTTTTGTAGAACTAAACTGCCCAAAGTTTTTTAGTAGATCCAACCCATTCATTATCAAACAATATACTTTCTTGCCATCTGGTTATTTGCAAAATTTTCTTCCCCTGCCAACATTTGGAATTCATTGATATTGCCCTATTACGAATCTGCTATAAGTAGTTTGCTGATATCTGATCAGTTGGCATACAGCTTGCACAGTAGTATGTGTTGACAACAGACTTAAAAAAACAAAATCAATTTGAAAATGTTCAGGCGGTGGACCAAATGAACTGAAAGATAGTTTTCAAATCAATTCTTTTTCTGTTTTTTTTCTTTTCATTTTGGACTTGGCTTATCAGTGCTTCTTGAAAAATCAATTTTATTTCATTTCTTCTTTAGGTGTGCAAAATTCAATCCAATATGAAATGGCCTGCTTTCTTTTATTTGTTTTCATCACTACATAGCCAGTGGCTTCACTTTCATTCTTTTGGTGATTGTGTAAGATTGCTTTTTCCACCAAGGTAAAGCCTTTAATAGGAACTGACAAAGTTTTACAATAAAAGTAGAACATGCTGGAACTGCACAATAAGTAACAAGAAGGAGGTAATGGACTTAACAATTCACTGAAATTTTCTTGTTAAATGCATGTAGAGTTTGCCTGTAGCCTAAGTTGGTTTACTCTATGTGGAATTTATTCAGTTGAAAACCATTGACCTTGATATTTGGTCTGGATTTCACATTAAGTATATTGTGTATTTGGCCATCAGTTATGTCCTCAATGTATGCTTTATTAATCCAAAGGCAAGGTCATTGACTTGAAATGTCTCTCCACAGATACTGCCCGACCTGTTGAGTGTTTCTGCATTTTCTATTTTTATTACAAATTTATCAATATATATGCTCACCTTTTACCAATGCCATTTTTTAGCTACAGTAATAAATATTACATTTTCTTTTGCATACAGTAAATGCACTTTCAAGTTTTGTTTCAAACATTAACCTCATACCTACTGATTTCATTCTTTAAATTAATGAGATTAATGGAACTAGTGGTAAAGCTCAAAATTAATTATTTATTTAAGTACCCTGATTACTCATTAATTTTATGTCAAATATGCACTTTCTAACCAAATACTTACTTTAAACTCAGCTGATCTACTATATTCTAAAGCTCTCCTCTGTATGACTCTCTGTCTATAATAAATAGTTTTCATTTCATTGTCCCAGTAACAAATTATTGAGATTGGCTTTCATTTTATTTTTAAATTTAACTTCCCTGATTGCCATGGTGAGATTTGAATTTGTGTGTCTGAATTATTAATTCATGCCTCTGGATTACTTCTCAGTTACTGCAACTACTATGCTGCAGTACTTTTATAGCAATTCAACCACCATTTGTCTTTCAATTGTAGCATAAAATCATGGCAACCAGTAAAGAAGAAGGTGTACATAAATTGGACTTAAAAGAAAATTCTCAATTCAGAAGGGAAGCCAAGTAAATTATACAAAATTTGTTATCAGGCTTACTGCCGCTTGATGCAAAATAGCACATGTAATGCCTTTATTTAAAAAGAGAGGGAGACAGAAAACAGGAAGCTACAGGCCAGTTAGCTTAACATCTGTCAAAGGGAAAATGTCAGAGCTATTATTAAAGATGTTATTGCAGTGCACATAGAAAACATCAAGATAATCAGGCAAAGTCAATATGGTTTTGAAAAAGGGAAATTGTGTATAACCAATGTACTGAGGCTCTGTGGATAGAGGAGAACCTGCACTTAGGTTTCCAGAAGGCATTTGATAAGGTGCCACATTAGAGTTTATTGTGGAAAACAGAAATTCATGGTGCAGGAAATAACCCACTGGTGGAAGTGGAAAAGTGGCTAGCGAAGAGGGAATGGAGAGTAGGCGTAAATTGAGTAACAAACAATCTGCTGGAGGAATGCAGCGGGTCGAGCAGTATCCGTGGGGGGGCAACCCAGCGAGGCACTGCATCAGGACCCATAAATTGATCTTTTTCTGGTTGGCAAGGTATCAACACATCTCAAGATGTCCATGTGTCCTACATGGAGAAACCAAGAACTGCAGATGCCGGAATCTAGATGAAAAACATTACGATGCTGGAGGAACTCAGCAGGCCCGGCAGCATCTGTGGAGAAGAGCAGGCCGTCAACGTCTCGGGTCAGGACCCTTCTTCAGGACTCAAGATAGGAGAAGGGGAAGCAGAGCAGTGATAGGTGGACAAAAAAGGGGAGGTAGGTGGGCACAAAGTGGTGATAGGTAGATGCAGGTAAGAGATAGTGATAGGCAAGTGCAGGGGAGGAGAGGAGAGCAGATCCATCGGGGGGGTGGGTCAAAGGTAAGGAGAAATAGGAAAAAAGGGGTAGAGAAAAGAGAGAGAGGCTAGGAAAGGGAAAAAGAGAAGCATGGTGCAAAAAGCAAGAAGCAGGTACAGCAAGCAATTGGGAAAGCTAACAAGAATGTTCTTGTTTATTGCTTGGAGAATTGATACAAAAGTTGGAAGGTTATGCTGTTGTTATTATGGTGTTTGTGAGACCACATCCAGAACCATAATCATGTTGAATGGCGGGGCAAGTTTGAGGGGCCAGGTAGCCTTCTCCTGCTCTTACTTTCTTGTGTTTCTGTATCTTGTGTATGCCAGTGGGCTGTTCAGAGAAGGTTTATTAGATTAATACCTAGACAGGGCGAGATGTTTTATGATGAATGGTTGGACAAGCTAAGATTATTCTCGCTGGAATTAAGAAGAGTGAGAGGTGACCTGATAGAAACATTTAAGATCCTGAGAGATCTTGACAGGGTTGATGTGGAATGGATGTTTCCTCTTATGGGAGAACTATAGAGCTTGGGGTCATTGTTTAAAGCAAGGGAAAGAAATTAGGCCAAATATTTGCTCTTAGAGAGTTGTGAACTTTGGAGCTCTCTTTCTCAAAGGCAGTGAAAGCAGAATCCTTGAATACTTTTAAGGTGGATTTATATAGACTCTTGATAAACAAGCAGATGAAAGCTAACTGGGTTTATGCTGGAATGTGGAGTTGAGATTACACTTGGATCTTATTGAATGGCAGAGCCATCTTGAGGTGCTGAGTGGCCTAATTTGTATGTTCAAATGCAACATAGTTTTTTAAATTGCACTGTGGAAAGTGGAGCACAAGGTACTTAAGAATCTTTGGTACAAGATTTG
The DNA here is from genome assembly GCF_009764475.1 of Pristis pectinata. Lineage (NCBI taxonomy): Eukaryota > Metazoa > Chordata > Chondrichthyes > Rhinopristiformes > Pristidae > Pristis > Pristis pectinata. The sequence goes on along the minus strand of NC_067405.1, from coordinate 102,841,797 downwards.
GATTAATTACAACATGGATGCAGTGATCATCAAAAAACCATTACTTTCCACCATTATTATTTTCTTGAAAACTTGTACTGGTTGTGTGAAATAGTTGGCTGATATCATTTTGCAAAAACTATTTGATACTGCACAGAAATTACTTTTTCAATAAGAGTGAAAATGGTCAACTAATAAACTGGCCAAGAAATGTTATAAATAATAGATAATGTGCGGATGGCAGGTAAGGAACTAATATAAAGTCTGATCTGGAATCTAGTCAAATCCTAGTGCCTAGAGCTGGTAATGGACACCTGAGTTTCCACGACTGGGCATCTACTCACACTTCCAATGATGTTTACTCATCAAAGTCCACCAGAAAAGACCATTAAAAATCTAGAAATGCATTTAACAGTAACAATGTTAACAGCCTTTGCCTTTCTGAAAATTGCACAGGATCTGTATGTCCCTTTTCCTATTTGGTTTACTGGAAGAATCCAAGATATTTATCATAAATGGTCTTCAAGCTTGGCATGTGAAAGATTTCAAGGAATGCCAACTCTGGGGAAGATCATTACCTCACAACCTTCAAAATGCTGCAATCTATATCAAACAAACTGTCAAAAAATGAATTTTCAAGATGTTATGTTATTTGCAAATCTTTAAAACTGTTAGTCACCTGTTGCTAGTTTTCTTGTTTGGCAAGCTTGCAGAAATATGGCACATAAAACACGATTTCCTTGGCATATGCTGTAATGGTATGCCTCAGGGAAATGCTGCCAAAATAATCCATCAGAGTGTTGTTGAATACTCTGGAAATCTGAAATTAAAACAGAAATTGCTGGAAACACTCAGCAGGTTTGACAACATGGAAAATAAGAGTTAACATTTTTGATGTTGGGATCCTTTGTCAGATGGAGGGTCCTGGATATGAAACATCAAATCTTTTTATTCACGAGCATTTTAATTACTGTCTGACCTGTAGAGAGTCTTTCAGTAATTTCTGTTGTTGAGTACTATTTACGTGCAGCTTACATTTCATGGGCAAAAATATATAATCCTAATTACTGCCTGGGTGTAAGAGGGAAAGTGTGAAATAGAGGAGATGTGAATAGACAAGCCTTGTATTGGTTAGTAAATAAGAAAGTTTAAAAGCCTGCAAAATCGTTATTCAATGTTTCTTTCTCAAGTTACCGGCTTCAGCAATATTTTTCCAGCCTACCAAATGCTGCAGTCAGATTTGAAGGAGGATGCTTTTGCTTTCTTAAACTAGGATTCTAAAATTACATTATACAATTATAAACATAAAATTAGTGCAAAAGACCTGGTATCACAAAAGCACAATCCAGTTGTGTGCATGGAGTCATAATTTGCCACTCTTCCATAAATTTAACAAAAAGAAACCTCTGTCTTTATTCACAAAGATTTTACATATAAATTTAAACAATTAGTAATCTACTGTTCCCTAATTATCATGACTTGTTTGCCCTTCATGTTAATTTATGCTTATTTGAGCAAGTCTTTGTGCGCAATAACCTGTATGTTTAAAACATTATGCACAAATTAATAGCAAAATTATGATTGAATGTAATATTAATAAAGCAATTAATGTATTCATTTTGTCAAATTTATGTAGAAGGAGGTGAAGTGAGTGACATGAAATCTAAGATTAGAGAACAAACCGAGATTAAGCAATGTCAGGAGCTGAGTGCAGTTTACAGGATTTGCAAGATATCCAGAGTTAGGTTTTCCAGGAGTCACAAGAGACTGCAGATGTTGGAATGTGGAGCAACAAACAATCTGCTGGAAGAACTCAGTGGGTCAAGCAGCATCTGTGGGAGGAAAGGAATTGTTGCAGTGTTTCGACCTGAAATATTGACAATTCCTTTCCTCCCACAGATGTTGCTTGACCCGCTGAATTCTTCCAGCAGATTGTAGGTTTTCCAGGACACCTGCAAGGAGAACAAGAGCAGGATTACTTTGATTGAAATGCGGAGTGGGAGTGAAGATTATACCAGAAGCAAAAATAGAAGAGCAGGACCTGTGAAAGAGGAGAGCAGGATTCAGAGTGGAAGGTGGAATCAGCCTATTTGTAGGAGCAGGATATGTGGTGGCATCTTCTCACTTCCTCCCCGGCTACAATACAGCATTCCTCTACAGGTTCTCCGCTGTGGTATCCAAAAATCTGCACATCCTCTCTTATTGTCCTTAAGACTATCTGTAACTTGTTTCTCTATAACAGCCAGTGAACTCCACATATTCAGACATCTCCACAAAAAACAGTCTGTGAAAATTGCATATAATGTAAATGTGCAACTGTGTAGTTTGGCACCTCAAGACAAATTCAAATAATGATAATTAGCGGCTGGGGTTAAAATTATGCATTAATCTGGATTTCGAACAGGTGTGTTTTATTAGCATGGTAATCATTTGACACCTTTTTCATCCTTTCTCTATTTCACTCACACCTGAAATGCAAAGGAAATTTGTATTACAATTCCACCGTAGTAGAGATTTAAGAGATTATGAACCAAAATGTTTGTTTGAAAATCAAAGTTACTGGTTGGAAATATTGATATAGCCAGCAGAAGCTCACAGCTGGCAGAGTCTGGCTATAGACTGCTGTTCATACAAGCTCTTGAAACATCTCCTGATTTATCACTGTACCGCAAAGTAATGAGTTACTTTTTTGGGGCCATCGTGAACACAAAACAAATTGAATGTGTTCCAAAATTCATATTTCTTTGTTTCTTTTTTAGCAAAACATTGAACCAGTGCATGGTTTTTATGTGCTATGTGATAGATTTGAAATGGAAAATCAATTGCTAAAAGCACTTGGCTCTCAGTGGATACATAGGGGAACTTTATTATGGTCTTCACTGCATGTAAGACAGCAGTGACATCAGTTATCATGCATTAGTACATTGTGGAACTTTTTCTGATCTTCAGTTCATGTAAGACAGCAGTGATAGCAGTTGTTATGCATCGTGCATTTGTCATAGCTGTTGTAATATTTAAATGCATATACTGGCTGAGGAAACTGCACAGGCATCAAAAAAGGAGCAGGTGTCAATGGGAGAAGGAAGGCATGTTTAGAATTTTGGTCACTATCTGAGTAGCTGCTGAGAAATCACTTCTTTAGGACAAGCATTGAATCTTTCACAATGGTTCAGATGCCTCGAGTGCTACACATTTCTTGGGACTGGATATCCCAAGATGTCCAGCTACTCACATTCATGCCTTGATGTTCACCTCTAAAGGCACAGTATCTCATCATACATTGGAGATCAATATTGCCTACTTCCAACTATAATCTTCCACCATAAGCAAAGCTTCCCTAAATGGCTCCACTACTAGCAGTTCCCCTTGTAGCTTTTAAAGGCCTCACTATTGTACACGAATGAAATTTAAAATTTCTCCTTTTACTGTGACTTTTGACATAATCTCACAGAGATTCACATTACGTATGTGCACACACCTTGCATGTTGTGCATGTGTAGGGATATCATTGTTGTGTGGCCCTGTGCAAAACTGCTGTGGATCCCTGTGCAACACCATGATTTTGCAAATAGCCATGGGCTGAAGAATTTTCAGGCAAATATATGATACTAAATAACAGAAAAGAACTATTTCTATTAATCTTGACAAGACTCTTGTCGATTTTGAGAATGTAGTAGAAGTCAAAATTTAAGAATTTGTTTTGTGACAGAACTTGACATTGACAAATGGAATTTCCCATGTCACCTGACTTTATTTTTCAAGCTCTTGCATATTGATTCAGTGCACCTTTTCCAATGCAAGAATCAAGATGGTTAGCTCAGCATTTGTGCAAAACATTGTGGCATTCACTTGTGTACTATTTTCTTGAGGCAATTGTAAAGTATCTTACAGAGTTCAACCTTTTCCATTTACTTTATCAGCATTTGGCTCAATCAGTACAGCTGTGTGAGAAAACTCTAGCTGACGGTAGATCGGTCAAGAGCTGTGGTGAACAATGGAGTTGATCAAAAAAATAAATGAGCACTCGGTGTGGTTGCTCCTTGTATTCATTTTCATGGGAAACTGCAAGTCAGAAAAGTCAAATTGGAAAATAACTCACAAATCATATTTAATCATTTAACCTTGCTTATGTTGAATATTTTTCAAACTGATGGATTACATTTAAACGAGCAATGCTTAACCAGGATGTGTTACTATGTAGTTTTCTTGAATTAAAATCTGCTGTTAGTTTTCAGTTTCGACATTTTCTGAAAGAATGTTACAAAGAACCAGGAGTTGCATTAACATCCACATTACTTGCACCTGATTTGACTGTAATTGTATTTTCTTTGTACCTGTTCATTAAAGTCAAAAAATGTGCTCGGAGATTCAGTCTCCAACTTCTAATGTTTTGACAGTTATACAGGACAACTATACTTCGCTGTATTAATCCCTTCAAGGGAAACTTAAAGAGGGAGTTAGCCTTAACCTTGTGCTGTATAACTCAGTATTAAATTTAAACTCATGGCATCAGGCTGTCGCTATTTGTATTCCATGAAAGATTTGCGTAAAATGTATGTAATGATGATGGCTTTAAACAGATCTCAGTGTGAAAATGTTGCGGGTGGTGAAGTATATTTTACCATTCTTAAAAATTAAAGTGGCCGAAAGAATCCAGACTCACTTTTACAATAAAATCAGCAGGCCATCCTGAAGTGGGAGGGTGAACAGCTGGTGGTTGAGGTACACGTAGGCAGAGAAAGGGGCAAGGTCCTGCAACATGAATTTAAGGAGTTTGGTAGTAGATTAAGTTGCTGGGTCTCTGAGGTTGTAATCTCTCGATTACACCCAATGCCGTGTGCTACTGAGCAAAGGGATGGGAACATAGATCAGATGAATGTGTGGCCAAACAGATGGTGTAAGAGGGAGGGCTTTAGATTTTTGGATCATTTGGATTGTTTCTGGGGTAGGACAGGTTGCACTTGAAATGGAATGGGTCCAATATGCCTGAAGTCAAATTTTTAAACTAACTTGACAGGGGAAAAGGACGTAGAGAGGAGTTATAGTCAAATATAAAATAAAAACTAGATCACTCCAGCAGACAGAACAGACGTGGGTACAATAAAGCATGTGGGAGGATGGGTAATAAGCTAAATTGCATCTATTTTACTGCAAGGAACTTCATTGGTAAAGCGGATGATTGGTAGTGCTGATTACACATGGGATTACTATATTTTAGCTATCATGGAGACATGGTTGAAAGGTGGTCAAGACTGGCATCTCAATGTTCCAGGGTATAGAATCTTCAGACATGATTGGGGGGGGGGGGGGTGTGTGTGTAAAAGAGGAGGTGGCATTGCTATGATGATTAAGGAGTCCATCACTGCAATAATAATGGGTGATATCCTAGAGAAGTCTTCAAATAAGGCCTGATGGATTGAGATTAGAAATAAAAAAGGAGCGAACATTTTGTTGGGATTATCCTACAAGCCTCCCAATTTCAGTAGATGGAGGAGAAGATATATAGGCAAATCACAGAGAAGTGTAACAGCAATAGGATTATAGAAGTAGGAGATTATAACTTCCCCAATATTAACTGGGATCACTTTAGTTTGAAAGAATTAGGTGGGCTGGAATTTTTAAAATGCATTCAGGAGAACTTCTTGTGCCAGTACATTATCAGTCCTACCAGGGTAGTGATATCAGTGGTGCCAGACCTAATCCAAGGGAATGAAGCTGGGCAAGTGGTTGAAGTGTCAGTGGGCAAACAACAGGGGAGGCCCTTCAGAATAATCGGGTGTAAGGGAGATGCTTATGAAAGAAATTAAGAGAACAAAGAGGGGCTATGAAATATCACTGGCAGATATTAAGGAAGATCCCAAGGAATAGGCATGTAAGTATATCAAGAGCAAGTATATTTTATTATTAAGGGAAAGAGTGGGGCCTGTTTAGGGACTAAAGGGGCAACCTGTGCATGGAGCCTATGGAACTGGGTGGTCTTAAATGAATACTTCACTTTGATAATAAAAACAGAAAAGGCGGGAAATACTCAGAAGGTCAGGCCACATCTGTGGGAAGAGAACTGGGAAGGAGACAAAAGAAGTTTGTTAAGCATCAGGGAGGGAGGGGTGGGGGAAGTGGGGGGTGATGTATCTGATGGGTGACCATGCTGAAGAACAAGCTGATCCGATATCACAAATGAAAGACTGATACAGACAGAGAAACCTAGTTACCAGAGGTTGTAGAATTCATAATTGAGTGCAGGGGCTGCAGTGGAAGAGGAGATGCTGTTTCTCAAGCTTGTGTTGAGCTTCAATGTAACAGAGCAAGGGGCCTCAGACCAACAGGTCCGATGGGAGTGAGATGGAGAATTAAAGTGGCAGGCAACGGGAAGCTCAGAGTCACCCCTGCAGTCTCAACACAGGTGCTCTGCAAAGCATCACATAATCTGAATTTGGTTTCTCCATTGTAGAGGAGACCACATTGTGAGCACTGAATGCAGTTACACTAGGTTGGAAGAAATGCAAGTGAATTGCTGCTTCACCTGGAAAGACTGTGTTTGGGTTGGAAGGGAAGAGGTGAAAGGACAAGTGTCGCATCACTTGCAGTTGTAAGGGAAAGTACCTTCTTAAGGGGTGGTTGATGGAAATGGAAACGTGGACCTGAGTTGTGAAGGGAACAGTCTCTGCAAAATGCTGAAAGGGGAGGAGGGGGGAAGATGTGTCTGGTAGATGGAATTCCTTTGAAGGGGACCAGAGTTGTGGAGAATGATCTGCTGAATGCAGAGGCTGGTGGGGTGGAAGGTGAGGACCAGGAGAGCTCTATCCTTGTGCTGCCCCAGAGGATATCTGCTGAGAGTGGAGGTGAAGGAAGTGGGTGAGATGCGATCAAGGACTTGGTTAACAGTGGTCAGCATGGACAACAGAGTGGGGTACTGGGCCTGTTCTTGTGCAAAATAATACCAAAATCTGAGTACGTGCTGTTTTAAATTTTCTCTTTTTTTTCTCCACGTAAGCTAGTTTTCCTTCAAATTCCAATCATAATCTCTTCATTCAGTTGACATTTTTTCTTGCACAGTTCCAGTTCTCAGCAAAACAGCACCTGAATGGACATGAAGCAGTGAAATATGTGATTGACCCATTTGGGCTCACAGGAAACCTCTGCAAATAGTTTAAGAAGCAACGCAAACAGGAAAATATTTTCAAAATTAACTGGTTTAAGTTTAAAATATGCAAGTTTTTCTCTAATTAAGCATAAATTCATTCATGTTTACTTTGCATGTTGTTTTGTAACAATGAGTACTTAAAGTACAGATGAATAGACACATGTCCAATTTGCAGTGTATACGTATCAAACACAAGCGTGATTTGAGATATTTCAAAATGGAAGCCTTGAAATATTATGGATATTATCATAGAGTCAGATAGCGTGAAAACAGGCCCTTCAGCCCACTGAGTCCACACTAACCCTCAAGCACTCATTTACACCCATTTGACATTAATTTCATTTAATTCCTCCCATATACCCATCAACTACCCCAAGATTCTGTCACCCACCTACACTGGGGCAATTTACAGTAGCCAATTAATTTACCAATGAAGCAAGTTGTTCCTTATGCTTTATTGAACAAATGCCCCACTGTGTGATGAAGCCAAACTCACGTCTTCACTTCCACTTCTTAGCTACCTTATCCAAATTGCAAATATGGGCTAAAGTATACATGCAACTGATTATTGAGATTCTTGAGCATGTCTCTAGGATGTGGATGGAAGCTACAGCACCCAGGGAAACCTAAGTGGTTACAGACAGGATGTGCAAACTCTACACAGACAGCACAGGAGGTCAGGATTGAACCTGAGTCACTGGAACCCAGGCAGCAGCTCTATTAGCTGTGCTACTGTGCATATTTTGGTGATTAGATTATGCTGAGTCAACATAATCTAAAAACTGAGTTAGTTCAAATGGAATAAGTTCATGCAGATATACAGTGCCATCCTACTATTTGTTCACCAGACAATTTACAAAAGACCTCTTAACATATAGTGATGATCATGCAGTTTTACAGACACTGGCTTGTGTGAATGGTTGCCAACTAGTGCAAGTTGCTTAGCCAGCTACCTGCAAGACTTTTTCACAGCTGTGTGTCAGAGCTATTTCCATTGAGTCAGTTAAAGGCTCCAAAATCTACCTTAATTGTGGTTAGTCTCGCCTCAAGAATCTCGATAACTAACTGCAAATATACTTTGGCCCACATTTGCAATTTGGATAAGGTAGCCAAAAAGTGACAAAAGTGGAAGTGAAAATGTGAGTGTGGCTTCATGACACAGTGGGGCATTCATTCAATGAAGCACAGAGAACAACTTGTTTCATTCTCCTCAGTGCTGTGTTGACATGAAGCTGGAAGCTTTTGCTTTCTGTCTCTTCTGAGTTTCTCTGTATTTATATAGAACTTTGTATGAGAATTGGTAGACTGTATATTTGTCATACAAACTAGAAGCAAGCACAAAGCTATAAATATAGAACTAGTTACCATTTAAGATGAAGAACTGAGTATTGCCTAGCTACTACTATTCCGAGATGCCAACCCTGTGATTAAAATGTCGCAAACAAAATAAAATTAGATTTAGATGATATCACTGTTAATTCTGAATTACTATTAATACTCTATCAACAAAATATGCATAGTCTGATGAATGAAAGATTTTGTAGGGCAGGCATGGTAGTGTAGCAGTTAGCGTAACGCTATTACAGCGCCAGTGACCCAGTTTCGATTCCGGCCACTGTCTGTAAGGAGTTTGTACGTTCTCCCCGTGACTGCGTGGGTTTCCTCTGGGTGCTCCGGTTTCCTCCCATATTCCAAGGAAGTTGTGGGCATGCTATGTTGGCGCAGGAAGCATGGCGACACTTGCGGGCTATCCCCAGAACACTCTACGCAAAAGATGCATTTCACTGTGTGTTTCGATGTACATGTGACTAATAAAGATAACTTACCTGATGGTTGAGAATGATTGCAGATTAGATGCATTTGGATTGAATTAAGCGGTCAGAATGGCTATATTACATAAAAGTAGTTAAAAATTTGAAAGATTGTGATACAAATCCCAAATGATAATTAAGATTCCAAAAACTTTTAATCCTTTGCATAGTTATTTTAGTCTGGTCAGTAAATAATCAATGAGTGATATTATATATTAGTATTGATTCCAAAACTACAACCTAATTCATTTAAATTCCATATATTTTAATATTATTTTTCCACTGCTGGAAAATGTGAAGTTATGCTATTTACTGTAATACATTGTTTATCTGGGAAAAAAAGTCCAAAGTGTAGCGACTCACCGTCCGAGCAAGCGAACCAGCTCGGCGGTCGGGTCGCACGTCATCGGATTTGCAAGGCCCAAGATGGTGTTGGGCCTTCGTCTTCCCCGAGCGACAGGGAGAACCTGCGCACGGGAAAGGTTTGATGACATAGCGTACACGTCATTGCCGTTTTAAGTGGGCGGGAACAGTCTCTCTTAAAAGGCCCGCGCAAGGCGGGAAAATAAACCAGTTCTTGTTCTGAAACCTTTCGACTAGTGTCTTGTTTTCACATCGCAGTAGCAGCCGCTACAAAAAATTTATATTTGACATTGATATTGGGATCATGAAACTGAGGCTTTGGTACTTTTGGGAAAGCCAATTTACTACATCATTGATAAATAAGTACTTAATTGAATTGACTGAGATTAGCTTATTAGAAAAGTATTGAATTATGCATGAAAATAAATTAATGGTGTTTTCAGCTTTGAAGACAATGTTAAGTAAAATCTAAGTTTGCTAAAAGTCACTGTCCTAATGCTTGCAAAAGACTTACATTAAAAAAATATGGCACCCTAAAAACCAATTGCATTGCATGTTTATAGTGTTCATTACAATTGCTTTTTAATAGTTGCCCTTCTAAGTTAGTAGTGTCACTTAATAAGCACATGACTTGTCTTAAGTATTAGGTAATGGAACAGGCCATTCTTTTGTCTTTGTCAAAAACACTTCTTGCAAATTTGATTTGATATGCACCTGAAAGCTGTAAAATTGGGAGGGAAGTTGAACAAAGCATTGACAACAATGAATGTGTGCAGTTATGCTTTATAGTATAAACTAAAACTCTCCAGAGAGTGGTTTGACCTGGGAATCTAATTTATTGCTTTGCTTGGCACTTGATCAGGTTGGCTGTGGGCTTTTTTCCATTCCCATTTCCAGAAAAAAAAGTCAGGATGTTTGCATTTCTGTAGACTTGTTCTGTAAATTTTGGGGCAGATTTTGTTGGTGAAGTTTACACTGCAGGAAAGAACATACGAGCATTTAATTGAGCTCTGAAGTTTAAATTAGGAAGTTAAAGCTTTACAAATCCTCTCACACTGCAAAAGACTCTGTCAAATTGGAGTACCTGCAGTTGTATGGAAATGTTTTACAAGTGGATTAAATTAGTTGGTACTGCATCTTTGAGCAGCTGAGGAATTCTGTTGCAATGTGTAGCTGTGTGAATTGTTACATGGAATAACAATGAGTAATTTTTCAGTTTATAGTGTAAGAGTATTGATATTAAATTTATTCATAATTATAAATAGCAGAACTACCAGTATTTTTTCAATCTATAAACTGTATGCAAAGTAGTGAGGTGGGATTTTGATGGTCATGTGAGCTAGTACTGGGATAAGTAGTAACCTAAAGTGTTAACTGGTTCAAATAGAGCCATCCTTTCTGAAAAATTGTTATAAGATAATTTACCAAGTTAGTGAGTAGAGGAGTGTGATGCTATAATGAATGTATTTTCATTCGGCATAACAAATTATAATCAATTGTGAAAACATAAGGAGTACAAAAATGGGCATGATCTCAGGGGCTGAACACTGGATAGATACTTGAAGGCTAGCATTGACACAATGTGCTTGAAGGGCCTATTTCCTTTCCTATATTGCTACATTTGACAGCTTTATACAACCATGTTCAGCTGGAAGTGATGGAGCTTGTTAGGCAAAACCTATCCATAGATTAAGAGGCAAACTAGTTAGCAATCATTACAGAGGTGACATACTAACCTTCAAAGTACAGAAGAACTGATGATCAGTTGGAGATATTGATCAAAGAGCCCTCTGGAAGCTGATGACTCCAAAAAAATGTACAATGGAAAAACAACTTTGAATAAAAGGCTACAGCCAAGATAACTACTTTCATTATTTTTTCTCTTTTGTTATATTTGAATAGAGAATACTTATTGGTGTGTTGTCATTGTGTCCTATTTAGGTTTGATGAATACCAGCAAGGCACGTTTCAGGAATATAATCAAACAAAATTTGAAGCTGGGCCATGTAAGAGTGATGCTCATAGGCTGGATTAAAGAGAGAGAGAGAGAGAAGAAATTCATCTCCAGTTCCTCTCACCACACACATGCAAGAGTATTTGCAGTTTTACAATCGTATTCACCTCTGAACATCTGCTTCCATTGTCCTGAGTGGAACCAAATGTATGGAGGTTAGTCACAATCAGCAACTAATAATTTTACAAGAATTTGGTCCCTAGATATAGAACACAGAACAGTACAGCACTGGACAGGCCATTCAGTCCATGATGTTGTGCTGATCATGATGCCAATCTATACTAAATGTTGTCTTCCTGTGTATCATCCATATCCCTCTATTCCCTTCATATTCATGTGTTTATCTAAAAGCCTCTTAAACTCCATCAAACTGCCTCCTTCCACTACTGCTCCTGGTAACCCATTCCAGGCAACTACCACTCTTTGCATTAAAATCTTGCCCCTCATGTCGCCTTTAAATTTCACCCCCTAACCTTAAAAACATGTCCTCTGATATTTGACATTTCTACCCTGGGGAAAAGATTCTATCTACCCTATCTATGCCCCTCATAATTTTTAAGACCTCTATCAGGCCTCCCCTCAGCCTCTGACACTCTAGGGAGAACAACCCAAGTATGTCCAATCTTTCCTTATATCTCATACCCTCTAATCCAGGCAGCATCCTGGTAAACCTCTTCTGCACCCTCTCCATAGTCTCCACTTCATTCCGATAATGGGGCGACCAGAACTGTACACAAATTCGAGGGCACTCATATCAGAGACAATTTTTTCCCCCAAGCATTATAAGGACTCTTGAAGGAGGGAGGAGAGGTAGAGGGATTTAGGAAGGAAGGACTTTGACAGCTGAAGGTCCATCCTATGTAATAGAGGTGATCTAGGCCAGAAATGGAAGAATGACATTTTGGAGGATTGTAGAGCTAGGGGAAATTAGAGTTTGGACCATGCAACAATTTGGAACAAGGATGAAAATTTTTAAATCAAAGCATCACAATAGAACACAAGAAATGGAAGAAGGAGTTACCCTGCTCCACCATTCAATATAATTACAGCTGATCTTTTCCATTAATGCCACTTTCCTGCACTATTCTATCTACCCCAATTCCCTTAATAGCTAAAAAAATCTATTGGTCTTGAATATACTCAATGATTGAGCTTCCACTGTCCTTTTGGGTAGTGAATTCTTCTGTATGAAGAAATTTCTTCTCATCTCTTCTTGAATGGCCAACCCTGTATTTTGAGACTGTGATCTCTGGCTCTTAACACCCCAGCCAGTGGAAACAACAACCCTGCATCCACCCTGTCAAGCTCCGTATACTTGCTTTAGCGGGAGCTAGTGTAGGCCAGCATACATGTGGATGATGGGTGAACTTGTCCAGGTTAAGAGATGTTTAGCAGAGCTATGGATCACTTACAGTTTATGATAGAATGAGAATTTAACTTCCCTCAGTTATAAAGGTGAATGTCCAGGTTAAGAGATGGTTAGCAGAGCTATGGATCACCCACAGTTTATGGCAGAATGAGAAATTAACTTCCCTCAGTTAATAAAAGAAAACAAAATATTGACATTCTTTTGCTTCAGTGCTATAATTCTAAAACGTTGCCATTGTTTAATGTTCATTTCTGGCGAAAACTAAATTCACAATTATGTTGAACCAATCTTCAAGGTCATCTTTTTATTTTGTCTTGGAGATTAGGAGTTAGAACAATAGCTAGAATTTATGAAAATGATTATACTGTTCAAATTTTGAGGAAATCTTTATCTAATTTCAGAAATTTAGGCTATTTACGCAAGCAGGACTTTTCATTGTTGTTAAATGCTGCAGTATTTATTTAGGTTTAGAAAAGAGAATGTGTAAAATAATCTAATCTTTCAAATTTCATAGTTCATATCCCAGCTGCAGAGACTCAATTCTCAGCAGATGGAAGAGTCTATCTTATTTAGATTTCCAGATAGGGGTTATATTCTGTCTCTCAGCCAACTGTTAATGAACAATATTTTTAATGTAAAATGTGATTTTTGGTTTGAGAAAATACCGTTTTTGTTCAACAAGCTCCCTGCTGTGTGCTGCAAGTGTGGGTGTGGCATTACTGAAACTGCTTGATTAACATTGTTTTAAGCACACCATACGAATCCTGTGCCTGATGTGCGGTTTTGGATTCTGCTGTATGGGAAGGCCATGATACAATAGAGAGAGAGGGTAGTGAGCTATCATGAGCTATGTCTTGAAATGTAAATACAGTTCAGGCCTGTTGAACCAGACATGACTGCATATTATATGCATGCATATTTTAAAAATAGCTTAGCCTTTATTTTTGTATACTAGCAAAATATGCGACGTTGACTACAGCAACAAGAGGATTTAGCATGCTTTTGGGGGATTTGTTGCAGTTCCCAGCTGCAGTGTACACCCTCTTCTAATACCTTTTCTTGTTACCATTCATGACACTCAGCAACCTGCTCCTGAAACCGCTCCCCTTTGACCCTAAGCCTTTGCATCAATTTTATTATGTGAAGCAAGGATGTCATCCTTAAGGAATGCTTCCCCTTTGCTGAATCAATGCCTTGGTAACCTTGCAATTTATATCAGTAAATACCAGTTCCCCTATTACACAGCACATTCTTTCAGCACTCAATGTTGTTCAATAATATGGATCTGCCAACCATAATTCTGCTTCCTGTTCATTATTAAGAGCCTGTCAACATTCAAGTCTGCCTATCTCATTATGTGGTGTAGTATTTCATTGAAAAGACATGCCCTTTTTATTTTTCTAACTTCCTATCGTCTGAAACCACAAATTCCAATTTTTTTCTTTCACTCACTCACATAACATCTACTTAAACCATATCCTTATTGAGAGCTCTTAAATAGGACTGAGCAGTCATCTGTGATTTTAAAATACTGTGGCTTAAGGATCATTTTACAATATTTGGCAATGTGCACATGTAAAACAATCAAAGTAAATATAAACCAGCAGATTCCCAGATAAATTATTTTAACCACAATGGTTCTATTGCTTACCAAATTAACTCTTTCCTTCTTGTGAGATCGTTTCAAATTTTAGTTTCATATTTCGTATATTAAAATGGTGATGACATTTCAAAAATGATTTCATTAGATTTTGTTTGGCTATGTGTACTTATAACGGATGCTATATAAACATGAATTTTCCTTTCTAATCAGCTAGTTACAGTCTACTTAGTTATTACCCTTCAGGAGACAATGCAATTCACTCGCATGTTGCCCTGATAAAATTGAAACAAAAATGGAATGCTTGAAAAATTGGGTTTCTTTTAATTAGGAAAGGCAAGATTGATAGAGCTTCTTAAAATTATGAAAACCGTTTCCATTATGTGAGAGTTCCAGAATGAAAGCACAGAAAAGTAAGACATTTACACCAAATAGTTGGAAAGACTTCTTATTATGATTGATTGAAGAAAAGATCCCATGAACATTCAAAAGTAGGTGGTTAAAGGAAAGGGAAGAAGAAGGATTGGGGATGAAAGTAAGGGACTTGGGATTGAAATTGCTGTGTCCAGATAGGAAAGGTGGCATCACATTGGTTGAGCTGAGCAGCTTGTTTCCATGTTAAATTTTCAATGCAATTTATTTTAATTCTGATTTAAAGTGAGAAATGATAATGTATTTAAAAAGTTCATGTCATATGGATTCAAGCAAAGATAAGCGCCTCGCATTACAATAGTAAAATAGAATATGTTTTCATATCCCGTGATTCAAACTCCCCACATGCTGTCTTTGAGAGTCATATGTGTAAGGTCAACAAATGTTACAGATGTTTATTTTGTTATTACATAAAACAGTCGGATGATATTCACTCTTAAATGCATACTAAAAGGAACTGTTTTAGTTCAATGGTGGCAGTATGTTGGTTTGATGCAGTTGTACTACAGAACAATGGGCTGGAACAAACCAATTTTCAATCAGTGGTTTCATAGTGTACTGGCAACTAGCTGCAGTATGTGTGTCAGCTTGTTCCTGACTTCCGCAGCTGTGCATTACAATGAAGGTGTCAGAAATGAGCTGGAAGTCAGGTGCCAATGCACCCTACCCCCTGCTTTCTGCTGGAGTTAGCATTGACTCTGGCACACATGTCCTGAGCTGAGAAGCTGCCTACGCTTTGCACCTGGCCCCTCAGTCTTATTCCAGGGATGGCTGGAATATGTAGCATGATCCGATTCGTTTGAATGGGGTAGTCAGCCTGGATTGAAAAGGTAAGAGCAAATAACTGTTGTTATCAAATTTTACTTAACTTCAATGCTCTTAGTTAAGTTTGAGCACTGAATGGTGCTTTTCAGTAAATTAGTGATTTTATACTTGTTTATATCTTCTGTAAATTTGCATCATTCGAATCCTTTGAACATTTGCCAATAGCTGATTGCTAGTTCAGCTGTGACAGCTAGGTCTTCAACTTGGCTAGACCCACAAGGCCACCAAAAGTGTGGTCATGGGAATAGCAAAGTGGTGGCTTGGGGGTTCATCAGCAGCAAACACATCAGTATGACATCTCTGATACTGGCTCATCCTGCTAACTTCCCATGAGTATGAGGATGCATATACAGCTGTGTCTATTTATTTCGGGGAGTTCACTCTGTAAATTGCAAACCCTTGAGATCTGTACTTACCCTGTAAGATCGATTTCACTGAAGAATCTCAACAGCTTTTGAGGAAAGACTTTAATTTTATTTGTCTAGGCTGACTTCAACTGCAGGTTTCAATGGGAAGGAAGGAAATAAAAATATAAAGACTTTTGTTTCAGGTGAGCTCTTCATGCAGAGAAGGAAATGACAAAGCACTAATTACCCACTGAATTATTATGTACAAGAAGATATTGTGATTTTTTTTAAGAATCCAAGCAGCTGCTTGTATCTAGCTGTTTATGTCTCACAGCTGCTTAAAAACATATTTGAGTGCTAAATCTTTGCCCATAAGAATTTGGAAAAAAAACATTCTCACAGAATTACGTGACTATGTTAAAACTTGGCTCTACTTTTTTTAATCATTGAGTCAGATTTTGCTTCACATAGCACAACTCCTCAACCTTTTGTTTCACAGTTGGGTTCTATTAAGAGGTGAAATAATGAAGCATTTTTGACAATGATAGAAAGGGGTAATTATAGTTACGTCCACAAACAATGAGTTAAAACAATCGGAATGAAATATTTCAAATGCATGCAGAAACCTTTGGTCAGCAGTTTATGATCAGAGTGAGAGGTTACAGTGCTGCTGGCACAATTAACTGCTATTTTTTAAAAAAAAAGTCATTGGTATTTTAAAAGCAGAACACTTAACATTGGCAGTCAGCTATCAATGTCCATGAACTGCAGTGTAAGATTGCACAGCAGGAGAAACACTTCTGGCACATTGTTGCCAAAATGTACGATATTACTGCAATAATACAAGTCCAATATGAAAGGTTGGAAGGATGTTTTTTTTAAATACGAGTTTTAAATAACCCATGGTGAAATCACCATTTTTAGAAGAAAAATATCTCTTGGGATTGTCAAGGGGAATTGGTTTTAGCAGTCATATTCAAGGATTCAAATACGAAGTGCAGCAGGAAATTCCAAGTGGAAATAGCGAGTTTTTCCATAAAATGTGTAATATTTGGAATGTATGACTGAACATTTTGTGTATTATGAATGGAACAGTTTGGATTCCTGATGAGACAAAATGCCAGTTTTCTCAGACCTTTTTAGTTTTCAGGCAATTCAGTGGTAATGGCTTTTTCCCAAGGCTTCATTACTGTGCATGTTGGTTACCATAGAAACTTCCTTTTGAACTGTTTGCTAGAGCTGTATTCAATTATAATTGCTTTTTCACTTGAATTGTACTGCAGGTAATAGTTTGCTATTTTTTTTCAAATTGTGTTTGGAAGGACAGAACGAGTTTTTAAGATTTTTAGTCCAATAGAAAATTAAATTAAATGTAAGGAAAAGCGTGTGTGTGTGTGTGTGTGTGTGTGTGTGTGTGTGTGTGTGTGTGTGTGTGTGTGTGTGTGTGTGTGTGTGTGTGTGTATATATATATATATATATATATATATATATACACACACACACACGCAGTGTGTATATACAGTATATATAATATATATGTCTTTGTGAGTGAGTGTGGCATACATTATGGAAAAGATATTTTAACTACCTGAAATGATCTTCTTTTTAAATATGGTTCTTCCTGCATTCACTTTTCAGGTTTTGTATATTTGTTCTTCTGAAATTATACAAAGCTGGGTAACAATGAGAGTTGTGAGGAGGATGCAGAGTGATGCAGACAGGTAAAGTGAACGGGCAAGGACAAGGAATATAATGTGGAAAAAATGTGATGTCACCACTTTCATAGAAAAATAGAAAGGCAGCCTACTTTTTAAATGCCGAGCACTTAAAAAGTATTTGTGTTTGGAGCGTCCTGGATGTCCTTGTACATGAATTACTGAAAGTTAGTATGTTGGCCTTTATTGCAACAGGATGTGAGTGCAAATCTCTTGTTCCAATTACAGACGGCCTGGTGAGTCCACATCTGGAATATTATATATAGGCCTACTTAAGGAAGAGTACATCATAAGGTTCATGCTAAGGTAGATGCTAAGGTTCATCATACTGAGTCCTGGGACAGCAGGTTTGCCAACTGAGAATAAGCAGATTGGGTCTTTACCAGAATGAGATATGATCTAATTGTTGCAAGGCTTGACAGGGTAGATGCCAGGATGAAGATTCCCTTGGTTGGGGCGTCAAGAACAAGAGTCACAGCCTCAGTATTAAGAACTGGCTCTTCGGGACAGGAGATGAATAGAAATTTCTTTACTGAACGTAGTGAATCTTTGGAAATCTCAACACAAGAGAGCTGAGGAGGTTTAGTCATCAAGTATATTCAAGACAGATTGATACATTTTTAGACAATAAGCCAAGCATGGCATATGGGATTAGTGCAGGAAAGTGGTACCAAGGTAAAAGATCAACCATGTGAATGGTGGCACAGGCACAAAACCCACCTTTACTAATGTTCTCATCCTAGTATTTTATCCAAGCTGTAGCTGGTTTTAAAAAAAAATCCAGTTGCACAATTTTGAATTCAGTACTGCGGTATTTTAAATGTTTTACCAGATGACTTGGAACTAAAGATGCTGTGACCACTCTCAGACCTCAGACTTATGAAATTTCTCATAGGACGTGTAATCACTGGCAAGGTCAGCATTTACTGTACAGTTCAACATGAGAGCCACCCTCAACTACTGCATTTGTGGATATTTGGACAGTGTCATTTGACAAAATGTTTCATAATTAAGGCAAAATGACAATTAAGTATAAAGCATATATTTTCAAACCCATTATTTGTGCTATTTGGAGGAGAACTTCAGGTAGCACTGTTTCTGTCTGCCTGCTGCCCTTGTCCTTGCAGGTAGAACTGATCACATCATTGAAAAGTATTTTTGAAGAAGCATGAGCTGGTTACTGCAGTAGATTTTCTGCAGTGGAACTGGCTGGGCTACTTTGTCTTGGAATGTATTGAATGCTGTTGGAATTGTACTTGTGGAGCTGAAAGAAGAGTGTTACATGACAATTCTGAATCATGCATTGCAGATGGCACCTCAAGGTGTGAGGAGGTGCCTTAATCAGATAGCCAAGCACTATATTGTGTAACCACAATATTTATGAGCCTGATCCAGTTAAGATTCAGGTCAGTGGTAGCCCCAAGACAATGGTGGTGGTTTGCTGATGGTTTTGCTGCTGTTCAGCAGGGGAGGTGATAAGATTCGCCCTTGCTAAAGGTGATTGTTCAATGGCACATTGGTGACATGAAAGTTACTTTCCACTTATCACCAATGAATGTTGTCCAGGTCCTGTTGCATGCAGATTTGGATGGACTGATTCATTATCTGAAGAACTGCAATTGGAATTAAACATTGCTCAATCATCACCAGACATCTCCACTTCTGATCTTATGATGGAAGGAAGGTTATTGATGAAGCAGCTGCATTTGGATAAAAATGTGGGGACAAGTCTTGGGTATGTTTATTTTTCTATCTTCCATGGCTCAGGTAAATTTATTTTTAACCTCCTCTATCCCAGGAACTCTGAGCTGAGGTGAGTTATGGTGTTCCATTTCTGCTCCAGCTCAGACATCAGCTGACTCGTCACAGGTCAAGACTGAACCACAACTTTGCATCCATGCTCTCTCTGCTCAAGCCTGAATCAAATCTTTCTTCATTTACTCTCTTCTCTCTGCTCCTGCCACCTCCCCCCCCAAACCAATCTACAACAAAATGCTAAACACCTCACTTTTCTTTGTGAAATTGATACCAGAGCTGACATTGTAAATGGTTACTGTTCCTCAAGTATTTGTTTATTTCACTTTAAAAATCCCCCCACTTAAGAAAAAAAATCATCTATTATCCCTAATTACAGGCCTATGTTAAAAGAAACATCTACTGTACATTAAGGGCGGCACAGCGATGCAGCTAGTCGAGCTGTTTCCTCACTGCCTCAGAGATTCAATCCTGACCATTGGTGCTGTCTGTGTGGAGTTTGCATGTTCTCTCTGTGACCACGTGAGTTAATATTGTATATCAATTGATTCCACTTTTAGCTCTTCAGCAGCATTGACCCCTCACCCCAGCTCCAGATCTGTCCTCTGTTCACTTCTCTTTGTTCGTCCAAATGTTGCTCCCTGAGAATATCACCTGGAGGCACAGTAATAGCTTCCGTGTGTATGTGGGTGCCTTGCAGCTCCAGCTCTCTTTCAGTTCTTGACAAATCTGGATCATCTCTTTCACCCTTCCGACTGTTTCTTCATTGTTGGACTTCTCCTCTGTCACTAATTGGTATTGGTATTGGTTTATTATTGTCACTTGTACCAAGGTACAGTGAAAAGCTTGTCTTACAAACCGATCGTACAGGTCAATTCATTACACAGTGCAGTTACATTGAGTTAGTACAGAGTGCATTGATGTAGTTCAGGTAAAAACAATAATAGTACAGAGTAAAGCGTCACAGCCACAGAGAAAGTGCAGTGCAATAAGGTGCAAGGTCACAACAAGGTAGATCGTGAGGTCTTAGTCCATCTCATTGTATAAGGGAGCTGTTCAATAGTCTTATCACAGTGGGGTAGAAGCTGCCCTTAAGTCTGGTGGTAGTGCCTTCAGGCTCCTGTATCTTCTACCCGATGAAAGACGAGAGAAGAGAGAATGTCCCGTGTGGGTGGGGTCTTTGATTATGCTGGCTGCTACACCAAGACAACGAGAGGTAAAGACAGAGTCCAAGGAGGGGAGGCTGGTGTCTGTGATGTTCTGGGCTGTGTCCACAACTCTCTGCAGTTTCTTGCTGTCCTGGGCAGAGCAGTTGCCATACCAAGCCATGATACATCCAGATAGGATGCTTTCTATGGTGCATCGGTAAAAGTTGGTGAGAGTCAAAAGGGACAAACCGAATTTCTTTATCCTCCTGAGGAAGTAGAGGCGCTGGTGAGCTTTCTTGGCCGTGGCTTCTGCGTGATTTGACCAGGACAGGCTGTTGGTGATGTTCACTCCCAGGAACTTGAAGCTCTCAACCCTCTCGACCTCAGCCCCACTGATGTAGACAGGCGCATCTACACCGCCCCCTTTCCTGAAGTCAATGACCAGCTCTTTTGTTTTGTTGACATTGAGGGAAAGGTGGTTGTCATGACACCATGTCACTAAGCTCTCTATTTCCTTCCTGTACTCCGACTCATCGCTGTTTGAGATACGGCCTACAACGGTGGTATCATCTGCAAACTCGTAGATGGAGTTAGAGCAGAATCTGGCCACACAGTCATGAGTGTATAGGGAGTAGAGTAGAGGGCTGAGGATGCAGCCTTGTGGGGCACCAGTGTTGAGAATAATCATGCCGAAGGTATTGCTGCCTATCCTCACTGATTGCGGTCTGTTTGTTAGAAAGTCAAGGATCCAGTTACAGAGGGAGGTGTTGAGTCCTAGGTCTCGGAGTTTGGTGACAAGCTTGCTTGGAATTATTGTATTGAAGGCAGAGCTGTAGTCAATAAACGACATTCTAACATAGGTGTCTCTACTGTCCAGATGCTCCAGAGCTGGGGGTAGGGCCAGGGAGATGTCATCCGCTGTAGACCTGTTTCAGCGATAGGCGAATTGCAATGAGTCTAGGTTGTCTGGTAGGCTAGAGTTGATGTGTGCAATGACCAACCTCTCAAAGCACTTCATGATGGTAGATGTCAGAGCCACTGGTCGGTAGTTATTGAGGCATGTTACTTTGCTTTTCTTCGGTACTGGGATGATAGTGGTCTTCCTAAAACAGGTGGGAACCTGAGATTGAAGCAGGGAGAGGTTAAGTATGTCCACAAATACTAGCATAAATCAGAATTTCTACCACTAGGACTTTGGAAGATGATGGTTATTTTCAGTGATGTCACAAACATTACATTGTGACCACAGATTCCACACCACCTCCACAGTGTTGTCTCAATATGAACCAGACTGCGAGGAGTCTTGTTGACCTATTACATCAACTCCATAACACCTTCAGTCTCCACCTCTGTCTCAGCTCATTCACTGTCTAAGGCTTCACCTTTGTCCTCATAACCTCCACACTTAGCACTTTAATTGCAATCCTAATTGGCCTCTGCTACTCAGGTCCAAGAGCAAGTTTCATTTTTCCTCCTCCTAACTGTATTGACAAGAAATTGGGTCTATTAGTGCAAGTTTTTTATCTGCAAATCATCCTTGTTTGCAATTTTTCAAGTTAGATCATCCACTCATCTTTTTAATGCCCAGTATAAATGCAGATGCATTGCTCTGTGTTCTCTTGATGATTTCATCATTTCCACATTATGCAGTTTAGTGCAAGGTACAGTGATGTCTGCCAGACAGATTAGCCTGTAGATCACTGTGACATGCACCCATTCATGACACAGGACTGTTTTACATAAGGGTTTGGTCGTGTGCTGCAAATTGCAGCACACAGTTTCCTCTTCCCCACAGTTTTCCTCAACTCTATGGCAGCCTTTCCTCAGCTGGTCTGTGGTCGCCATGGAAGGAGGTTCTTTTAGGGCTGACCACCTTCGCAGAGTTCAGCATGGCAATGAGAAGGTAGTTGTGAGCTCCTCAAGCAGCCACGATCAGAAAACGTGCAGAATGTCACAGCGTAAGAAATAGAAGCAGGAGGAGGCCATTCAGCCCCCCATGCCCCCTCTGCCATTCAGCCCCTCATGCCCCCTCTGCCATTCAATAAGACCTTTTACCTGATTACCATTCTCCTGCACCAACCCACATTGCCCTGTTCTAAAAAAATGTATTAGTTTCTGTCTTGAATAAACTCAGTAACTGAGCTTCCAAAGCCTCTGGGGTAGAGAATTCCAAAGACTTACCATGCTCTGGGTGAAGAAATTTATTGTCATCTCAGTCTTCAATGGCCAACCCTTTGTTTTGAGACCATGACCCCTGGTGCTAGGTGCCCCAGCTCAGGGAAGCATCAGCTCCACACCTGTCTTATCACACTCCACAGGAAATCGGGGTACAACTCTTCCAGTGACTCTTTTAATCATATTTTTTGCCCACTTTTATGATTATTTTACAGGTTACCCAACTAGGTATTTAGCACGATACACATGACCTGTTCAGTGCACCTAATAAAGACAAAATCCAGTTTCTGAATGTCTTCCATCAGTACTTTTCCCTGCAATTGGAAGATGCCTGTTTACCACTGAGGTATCATGCTTTCTGTTTCCCTCCCTGAAATTTTTAAACCTCTGCATACTTAGGTCCAGCTTAACCCTTGAACTTCTGGTCACACTCCCCCCACCTCCTGCCCACTTACCCCACCATAACCCTTCTAATTTGCCATTCTTTATTTGGTTACACTTTTGGAAAGTATTTTGGGATAGTTTTTTCATTAAATGTTGACGGCATTATTTAAATAAAAGTTGTTCTTGTGCTGCTTCAGGGCAATATTGAGCATTGTTTTTATTCACTAAGTCATCAGGAGAGCTCATGAACAACCTCTAATCAATAAATCGAACTGCCACTGCCTTACTCCAATTCTTAAAGAGTATTCACGGGATATAAATTACAAAGCACGAAGCTCAGAATAATCAATGTAATTATTTGCTTCACAGAACTGCTGTTGGCTATGCAGTTTTGTGCCTAAATTACTGACATGTGATGCAGTTTGCAACCACTGCTTGAAGCTAGTTAATAATATTTGATGGAACTGTTGATCAAAACTTAACATCTCAAACTAATTTTCAGTTCATGCGTCAGTAAGTCTGTCAGCTTTCTGTTGAGTTTAAAAATTGGTGCTTATCCCACCTAACCAATAACTTGCTCATTAAGATCTATTATTGGAGACACCTCATTTTTCTGCTTGACATATCTAGAGGCCTTTAAGTGCATTGACAGGCTGGGCCTCTGTGTATGAAGCCTTCAACAACACGAAAGAAGATGAAACAATCCTGTATATTTTCTGCATCAAATCCATTGATGAAACATTTCAATTTTGCAAATGCTCATTTTGAACTACTTTATCTCTCAGTGGAATGGAAAATCCAGTAAGCAGTCTATCATTTTTCTTCAGGTAACCAAAGGGCTGGAATTTGAGCTGAAAATCAGCAGAACTGTAAAGAAGAAATAAGCAACTTAAGTCTGAAGATTAAACCTAGGCCCAGGTTAGGGAGAATACACGTCTGCCTGTTACTGCTGTCAGCATGCACTTGGCAGTGACAGGTCAATAAATTGCTTCATTTTGGAGAATGGTATGTGGGTCCTCCTGCCAGCTTCCTGTCAGTTGACAAACGCCAGATGTCAATTCTTACAATATTGACCTAATTAATAGCAAAAGCAAACCAGTTAATGAAGTAAAAATATCTTTATTTATTCTGGTATTTCATTCCCAACAGAAAAGTGTTTGGAGTTTGATGAAGTTATACAGAAGTTTTGTTCTTTGGTGACTTGCCTTCATTTCGTAGATTAGCTTCAGGCAGAAAAGGGATCCTTTTATGAAGAAAGTGTCCGGTGTTGAAACTTCTACTGAGACACCAATATAGGAAGGGAAAGGTATGTCTCAAATCAACATGGGATTATTGATATTGGCAAGCAGTAGGGCTAAAGGAATATGACAGTAACTCATTGAATATGAAGTTTATCACACAAGTATTCAGTGATTTGCTATTGACAATTTTGTTCATACTAGAAGTAGTAGCAAAATATTGAATTTTGCTATGATTTTAGTTTGTACCAGCCTATGGTATAAAAGTGCTTTAAAATCCCTGTTGCATTGCAAAGGAAAATTACCTCCCTCTGGAAATGTTGTATTTACAAACAACCTTCATGCCTACAGAATATACTTAAACATGTTATTGCCAATGAAATACTTTTGGAGCACATTTCTGGTTTCCATATAGGAAATATGACAACCA
The DNA here is from genome assembly GCF_009764475.1 of Pristis pectinata. Lineage (NCBI taxonomy): Eukaryota > Metazoa > Chordata > Chondrichthyes > Rhinopristiformes > Pristidae > Pristis > Pristis pectinata. The sequence continues at coordinate 102,817,067 of NC_067405.1, read as the reverse complement.
AATTACACAAGCAAGCTTCTAAAATTGCATTGAGGTAAATTACCATATCATTTGTATTTGGCTGTTGGTTGAAGGATATCATGTAACCTTCTTTAAATTGTGCAATGAAATCTTTTCTGCCCACCTCAGAACAGTGATAGGACCTTGGTTTAATGTCACATACGAAGAATCCTGAACACCTGACAAGAAGATGAGAATATTATTGCTGAGCCATGACTGACATTACACTCCATGTTTAATTAACAAAATTAATCAACTAAAGCAAATTTTGAGCATTTTGCAGTGGGCAGTCTATTTGCCATAATTGTTACAATCGGTAAACAATTATGGCAAATGTAAACCATATTTTTCCTCGTGATTTTTTGCATACTCTTGACTTCACAGCTCCATTACTTAAAGGTTAATGTATTTAATTTGAAAAGGTAATGCACAATAACTTAACACAGACTAGTCAAACAAGTGTATGTGAATTTTACAAACTCAAAATTTATTTCAAATTTAACATTGAGGTTAAAAAAAAACAAGGTATTAGTAAGTGTGCCACAATATGGTTTTATCTTTTAGGGGTGCGGTGATTAAAATGTCTGTCACTTGATCAATGTGGCATGTTTCAGTAATGTACTTGAGGATCTGAACTCTCCCATTAATACCCACCTGGAGCTGGGTTTCTCTACAACATTGTAAATCTCAGAATTGATGCAGCTGACTACAGCATTGAAATATTGAGAATGGTATTCGGACCAAGTTCTGATATTAGGAGCAAAAATACACTGGCCCAGATTCTGTAGTTGGCACTAATTTTTGCACACAAAGAGCTATTGTCTCTGTGACCCTTTCCTAATGCAGTAAAACTCCAATAATCCACTATCCAAATATTCAGAAATTCTGATGGTTTGGCACCTGGCTCACCGGGTAATGTTTACTGCGCTCATTTTCTGCTCACCAGGGTCCTCATTCCCACACTCTCTTCCTACCCACCCAGGCCCTGGTTCCTGTGCTCCCACTAATGCATTAGGGCCCCGGTTCCCATACTTCCTCTCCACTCAATGGGACCCAAGTTCTGGCACTCCCTCTGACTCACCAGGGGTCTGGTTGCCACACTCCCACTGACACACCAGGGACCTTGTCTCTGTGCTTCCTCTGACACAACGGGGCCCCGGTTCCTAAGCTCTTTCTCCACTCAGTTGGGCCTGGTTCTTACGCTTCCCCTGATACACCAGAGCCCCAGTTTCTGCTCTTCCTCTGACCCATTGGGGCCCTGGTTCCTGTACTTCCATTCCATTCACGTGGCTCACTGGAAAATTTATTTTCATACTGTGTGCATTGAAAAAGAAATGAATTTAAAGAGTATTGAGGTGTTAATACAAATAACACTCAATAGTCTGGAAATCCTGCCAGTTCAGCCCCACCAAAGTCCCAAGCGTGCCAGATTGTTGGAGTTTCACTATTAATTTATTCTGATGTCAGTTTTTGAGGTCTCTGGTGTCCAACAATAGTAATGACATCAAACATCTTGAGCTGCCATTCACATTGAAGAATTCTCACCAGGAAGTAAAAAGCTGTTATTGTTAACCAACTTGTTAAATATTTTATAGGGTCAAAATGAAGATTTGGGCATAGAAAAATTAATAAAGATTTAGGTAGAATCTAAAATATCATAAACTTTTATTTTACTTCTGAAACCCACTGAGGGAATTGGATTCCAAATGTAAAATTAGTTTTTGAGGCCAAAGTGGTGTTTGGTGGTTATTATGGTTTAGTACAGCATTTAAAAACTCAGTTACATCTCATACAGCCAGTCTTAACTTTTTCCAGAGTCTTTTACGACTGTAGTGCATAAAATTTTAAATTCACATTAACTTAATGATCTTTAAAAAAACATCTACAAGGACCAGTAGCATGCTGTATTGAGCAGAAAAGTACTGCTGACACCATGTTTTGGATTTCCATATTTAACTGCATTTGTTGAGATTTCATTGCTGTCATTTTCACATTATTGGCAGCAAATGGTGATAGGTTGCTGTCATTGCGGCATTCAGTCCGTCCATTAAGGCAAAATCAACAGCGATAAATGTGGAAAGAGAAACAGTTAACAGAGAAGATTTTAAGCTACCAATTACATTGACAAATTCTCATCAGGAAGTAAAAAGCTGTAATTGTTAACCAATTTGTTAAACATTTTACAGGGACGAAATGAAGATTTGGGCATAGAAAGGTTAAGAAAGATTAAAAAAGATAAAATGTCATAAATTTTGCACATTTGTGTTTCTGGTGTCTAATAGACCGTTGTGTTATCATCTGTTGCCTTGTAGTAAATACTCTTTATGATATTTGGAAACAATGTTCATTTTAGTTCATTTAACAAAAGGACTGAGAGTTCTATAGAAATTTTTATTTGTTCATGCTGTAGACAAGTCTGCACCAAACATAAGATAATAATATGGGATTTAAATTTAGCGCAATTAGTCGTCTTTGAAAATTATTATTTTGACCACAATGAAGTGTTTTATCTATAGATTTGATTGCTACTGAAACCCCTCTCCCATTTTTATTGGTGTATCCTGAACCCTGGGTATAACGATGCTCATTACAATTTTTGAGTGTAGAAAATGAAAGCGTATTAAATTTTGTAGTACTAATTGCCATCACCCTGAATTAAAATAAAATCTGCAAAATTTATTTAAGCATGATGCTGATTCATACCTATTAACATGACCCATTTTACAGTGGTATCAAATCACTTAAGAAGAACAGGTTATTATTAAAATTTATATGTGATTTTATTTCAAGAATTGCTCTTTTATTCAAAGGACAAAGCATTGATTTCTTTCTTGATTGTGTTCCTTAGTCCAGATTAAGTATTAGCATATCAAACACATTAGGGGTTTGAGGGAACTCATAATTATTTGATTCCTGAATTTAAGAAATTTCATTTTCAATAATTATTGTTATCAATTACATTTAATAATTCCACTCTACTTTAGATACTAATATGCATTGGGGTTTAAAGATTTAAGGTTACCTAGGATACTAATAAGTGTAGAGGAACAGAGGGATTTTGGAGTGCATATCACATGATCCCTTGGTTTCGTCAGTAGTGAAACCTAGAATGATTTTGGTGGTGGATTAATTATAGTAAATCTGTTGAATGTCGAGAAGGAGTGGTTATACTTCCTTTGGTTGGAAATAGTCATTGCCTGGGACTTCTGTGGTACATGTGTTACTTTCCTCTAATCACTCTAAACTGGAATATAGTCCACGTTTGGCTGCATGCACAAGTGTATTGATTCTGAGGAACTAAAAATAGAACTTAACACGGTGCTATCATCTGCAGACAACCCCACTTGCGATCTTACAATGACTAATGATGAAAAAGTTGTGGATGGTTGATCCTGGGACACTTCTGAAGAATTTTTATAGAAATGATTTGCTAAAATAATCAAACCATCTCCTTTTGTATAATATATAACCTCGATCTGTGCATTTCCCTTTTGTTTCTGGTAACTTCAATATAACCAAGGTTCCTTGATGCCGGACTTGGTTGAATACTATTCTAATATTATGTGCAGACAGTCTTACCTTGTCTGTGGGATTCTGCTGTCTTGTTCATGCTTGAAGTTAGGCTGTAATGAGGCTTAGAACCAAGTGATCTTGACAGAATTCAAGTGAGTATTAGTGTACAGGCTGTTGATGATTAAGTACTATTTGATAGCAGTGTCATTGACACCTTACATCAGTTTGTTTGATTGAGGGTAGACTGATTGGGTAATAATTGGCTGGATTGGATATTTTCTGGCTTTTTGTGGGCAGCATAGTATCATCTTCACTTTCAGCAAGAATGATGTAAGTTCAGAGGTATGTGTTTAAATCTGACTGTATTATATTAAAAATTTTCCTTTTACACCACTGATTTTGAACCTGAGAATCACAGTATTAACATATCTTGAGGATATTCCCATGGTTCCTGGATTTATGAGTTTGCTGCCAGTAACTGTATACACTGACTGAAAACATAATATTGTGCAGTAAGAACATTGTTTTTCTGTTGTTGACTATCATTGCCTTTGTTATTAATATTGCATTTGACCTGAGTTCAGCTTCTGGCTAAATCCCACACCTGCTTCCACCCTGTTGTATCGCCTGACTCTGACCCGCCTCTGTTAGTCTGCTGAACCCCTTTTATTTGCTCCTGATCATCTTCCTCCTTCAATAAATTTCCCTATCCATGACCTAATGTACACCAAGTTTACCTATTATCGCATGCTTGCTGAATCTTGTTGGCAAGACGTATTGGTTCTCAATTAAACTGGCTCACTTTTATAATTATTGTTTTTTATTCCAGCTATGGTCTTACCCCACCACCAATTTCCACAATCCCCACTCCACTATCTTATTTCCAGCTTTATAAGCTTTCCAGCCATCTGAATTTTTGCAGGTCTGGCCTCTTGCACATCCCTAATTTTAATTAAGTATCAGAAGACATGCCTCCAGCTAGCAAGGTCCAAAGCTCTGAAGCTTCTTTCATATTTCTCTTTACACTTCTTTCCTAGCTTCAGCTGTGTCTTAAAATCTGTCTCCTTATTTGCCCTAATATATCGTGGATCAAATTTTGATTGATAAGGCTACTGTGAGCATCTTGGGATGTTTTACTTATAAGTGAATTGAAATTGCTGTTATGGTTAAGACTTTTGAAAATCATGGAGAGGGATGATAGCACATTGGTCTTTTCAATCTGCACCAAAATATCATTTGGAATGACAATTATAACTTTTTAAAAACTTGTGATCCATCAAGAGTTACATAATCTACAGGGAGAGCCAAAGCAAAACATTAAATGAAGACCCAATGCAGAGATAAAAGAATTTTGGAAAATTTTGTTTCAAGGTCTTGAATTGCATTTTGTAGGGGACTGCAGTAACCATGAAGCAAATCATCAATGTTTCCATCAGCTTTACATTAGACTCTAAGCCAGGAACTCATCAAGCTCTGTGCTTGAGGTGTGCAGAAAATCTACAAAATCTGAAATTCATTTCATTATTCAGAGTCTTTTTCCACAGTTGATGATCTCCTGTGGTTTAAAAAAAATACTCCAGACATTTAGCCTGCTTCAGTATTTTAGGGACTTTATGCATTTAACTTTAATCTATTTAACACAAATAGTTTAATTATATGAACATAGTCCAGTCCTTACATAATTTTAAATCTACCTCAATCAAATCTCCCTAAAGTTTATGCTCTTCTGGAATAAAAGGAAATACTAATCAAAGCCTATTGTCTTAAGAGTTTTCAAATTAGTTAAAAATCAGAGCCTTTTCAAGGGATCAAAACTGAATTTCAAATGAAACTTAACCAAAGTTCTGTACTTTGCAATTCCTTTTGTGACACACAAGATTTCCATCAATATCTTTCTTTATATTCAATAAAAGGATGTGACCATCACTGGCAAAACCTAATTGCCTCTGTGAAATTGGTTCAGTGGGCTGTCTTCTTGAGCTAATGTGGGTAAAGGACTTATCACCAGGCTGTTAAATAGGCATTTCTGGGATTTAGACCCAGTGACAATAAAGGAATGCCCAAGATATTTCCATGTCAGCATGGTACGCAACTTGGAGAGTGACTTTGGAATGGTTGTGTTCCAACCTGGCTACTGCTTCTTGTCCTTCGATACACTAGCTGTCAAAATAGCCTTGGCATGTAACTGCAGTAGATTTTGTAGATGGCACACACTGCGGTGATGGTGCATCAGTGATGATGGCAGTGAATATTAAGGAAGGTGTTTGGTGTGCCAATCAAGTGGCCTGTTTCATTCTGGCTGGCGCTGAGTGTTTTGAATTTTATTGTAGCTACATTCATTCAAGCAAATGGAGAGTATTTCTTTGCATGCTTGTGTGTTGTGAATGGTGGAAAGCATTTGTGAAGGTAAGTGGTGGATCAAGTATTGTAGAATGTCCTGCATCTGACCCTGCTCCTGCAGCCCTGTTATTTGCATGGCTAGCTCAGTTTAGTTTGGTCAAGGTACCAATAATGGATTCAATGGTGACAAAAGCATTAGATGTCATGGGGAAGTGGTTAAGCTTCCATCTGTCGGAAGATAGTCAATGCCTGGCACTTAAATGGCACAAATGTTACTTCCCTCTTTTCATTTCTGAGCATTATCCATGTCTTGCTGCAGTGGAGATGGACTAACTCATTGGTTGCAAATGGAACTTAATTCTGTGCTATCATCAGCAGATCTCACCACTTCTGATCTTCTCACGGAGATAAAATTATTGACAATGCAGCCGAAGATGGTTGATCCCTGCATGTTGTCCTGAAGAAGTCATACAGTGCTGTCCTGAGGCTGAGATAATTGACCTCCAACAACAAAAATCATCATCCTTTTGTGAGTTATGGCAGCAGCCAGAAGGAATTTGCCACTTAATTCCCATTGACTTCAGTTTTATCAAGTCACATGCTGTCTTCATATCAAGGGCAGTGACCCTTACATCACCTCTGGAATTCAACTCTGTTATCCATATTTGCAATGAGGTCTGCACCTTAGTGGTCCTAAGCAACAGTGAGGAGGTTATGAGTTAGTGCTAATTGATAGCACTGTTAATGAAATCTTATACCAATTTGCTGATGATTCAGAAGAGACTCCTGACCAGTAATTAAATTGATTTGTCATGCTTCATGTGAACACGTCCTGGTTGGGCAATGCTTGACATTGCCTAGTAGACAGCAGAATTTTAGCTGTGCTGGAACAGTTTGGCCAGAGCTGTGTCCAGTTCTGGAACACAAGTTGTATTTGTGATACTGCCTGATGCCATTGTTGTTACTTTTGTGAAATTGCTCAGAAAGCAGTAAAGAGAGAGCATCTTCTCAGCAGTCCTGGTTTAAGATATTTGTAAGTGCATCAGTCTCACCTTTGACACACACGTGGTGTGCTACACTTTCACTGAGGATGAAGATGCTTTTGAAAACTTCTCCTCCCATTGTCTGTTTAATTGTCCACCACCATTCATGGCTGGATGTGGCAGGACAGCAGAACTTCGATCTTTGGTCTGATCCACTAGTTTTGGGATTACCTGTTTATTGCATAATGCTTTTGGTCATGAGCACATAAAATCAAACTCTGATAATCTGCCATCAGACTATTCCAATATCCCGATAGATCAGCATGTGGCAGATAATGTTTGCTGTACTCCCTTCCACTTCACCAGGGCTCTGGTTCCCACACTGCTTTCTGACACACTGGTGGCTCAGTTCTCATGTTCCATTCCAACATGCCAGGGCTCTGGTATCCCCTTTGCTTCTGACTCATTGGGGCCTCCATCCTGCACTCCTTGAAGTTTTCTGCATTCATTAAAACATTCATTATTCTACCATGTAACATCTAAAAAAAAGAAGTAAAGATGTGTTAGAGGTATCAATAGGAACAATGTCCAATAGAAAATCTACCAGTCTGGCACCACCAAAGTCCCAGGTGTGCTGGATTAATGGTGTTCCAATGCATATAATGCGGTGTTGCAGCTTTGAGTGGTTAGCTCTTCCTTTTTAGACGATTGTGTTTTCTGAGGAGGTGATGAAGATGATTAATAGGGTAGAACAGTGGATGTTTTCTAAATGGACTCCAGTAAAGCTTTCAATAAGGTTCCTCATGGTAGGCTGGTCCAGAAAATTAAGGTACATGGGATCTACAGTGAATTGGTAGGATGGATACAAAATTGGCTTAGTTATGGAAGACAGAGGGCAGTGGTGGAGGGCTATTTCTCTGACTGGAGGTCTGTGTCCAGTGGCATTCAGCAAGGATCAGTGCTGGGATCTCTGTTGTTTATGATATTTATAGATGACCTAGATGAATACGTAGGTGGTCTGATCAGTAAGTTTGCAGATAACATGAAAATTGATCGAATTGTGGACAGTGAGGAAGGTTGTCAAATGATAGAGAAGGGTACAGACCATAGAACAATAACAGCACAGGAAATGGCCTTTCACCTCACCATGTCTGTGCCAACCATAATGTCAATCCAAACTAATCCCATCTGCCTGCATATGGTCTATATCCCTCAATATAAATTAATCAGTCCATCTCCGCATGTAGATTAGTTGGAAATGTGGACAGTGAAATGGCAAATGAAGTTTAATCTGGACAAGTGAGGTTTTGCATTTTTGGAAGTCAAATGCACCAGGAAAATATGGAGGAAATGGCAGGACCCTTAGTAGCAATGATGTTCGAGGGATCTTGAGGTACATGTCCATAGCTCTCTGAAAACATCAATGCAAGTGGATAGAGTGCTAAAGAAAGCATACGGCATGCTTACCTTCATTGGTCAGGGCCTGTTCCTGCACTGTGCTATGTTCTATGTACCTAGTACTTCTCATTTCACTCTCCTTATCGAATCAAGCTTAATATTCTGGTTTGATTGTATCAAGATTGAAGAATGTGACAAGACACGTTGTTACTGATTGTGGAAGAATATGCTTCTGCTGATTACCCGTGGAAACATATGGGTGCCCAGTTTTAACTGTCAGATCTGTTCTGACTTTATCTCATTTAGCATGATAGGAGTGTCCCGTTGTATGCTGAAAGTGTCCTGGTGTGGTGTGAAGGGAAGATTTTGACTCTATAAGAATTGTATGGCCGTCAATCTTACCAATAGTGTCACGTCTAGATGCACCTACAACAGCGAGATGGGTGAGGGTTCAGTCCATAAGGTTTGTCCCAAAATAATATATTGACTTTCGGTCCAACCTAATTTTTCTGTGCTATTATATTTGGATTTCTTTGGAATCTGTAATACATATGTTCCTTTGGACATCTAGTCTCTACATCTCTAGAAGGTGTCTGTAGTTCGCTCATTGTTCTTATTAGACTGTTATGATGCGCATGTTGATGCAAACAAGATCAAATATATCATGAAGTGACACCACACTTATCTGTATAAATTGCAGAATCTTGGTAGATATATGTTTGTAATTAGCCTACCCTTGACCCCCACAATTATTTATTTCATCTCCCATTCCTCTATCTCAATCTGACTGTGGTCTTTTTTATTCCTCCTTCAGATTTATTAAATACCAAAAAATGTTTGGGGCCTAATAAGTTTACCCATTTAAAGAACATAGATTGTGATCTGTAACCATAACAACATTAAAAATCTTCTAAGTCTGGTATTGTGTGTCACAAGATGGCCAGTCTTTTGCTCATCCAGGTGCTTGTGAAAAACTGATAGAAGTTGTCGAAGATGCCTTTGTGGCACTGGAAATGGAGTTATTTGTGAAACGTGATGAATTTTTTCCATACTACTCTCTCCCATGCAATGTTTGAGCTCTCAAACACTGGGCCCTTCAGCTTCTGGTTGATATGAAAGCTTGTTATCATAGAACATAGGACATAGAACAGTGCAGCAGAGGAACAGGCCCTTTCTCTCATGATGTCTGTGCTGACCATGATGTTAATTTACACTGCACATCTGCCTGTGCACGATCTATATCCCTCCATTCCCTGCCTGTTCATGTGTTCAATGCCTCTTAAGTGTACCTATTGTAGTTAGCAGTAATTGAATCATTAGTGTCTTAATTCAGTCTTGAAAGATGTTTCAGAAACCAAAAGAATTTGGTGACTGTGAAGTTTCAAAGAATGGAATTGCTCAGAAGGCTATTGATAAAATGACTAGATATTTTGTTTTTGAATTCCAATTCCCATCAGTTGGTTTACAGAACCCAAATTGTTTGTCAGAAGGTAGGGGTATTGCTTGTGAAGAGATGAACCAGACTAAACTCTTTAGCATTTTGTTCGTAAGTGCTGTCCATGGGCCCAAATTCATACAATCCCGCATGGAGTTTGGAAGGCAATCTGTTGGGAACAAGAAAGAAGTCTTGGTGATCCTGAAATGCAGAAACCGCAGGAACTTCTAAAACAAAAATGAGATATGACCTGGACAAGTTCACAGAGCAGATGCTTCAATGATTAATGGAGCATATTTAGGAGCTGCCAATTGATGTTGTAGAAATAGGTGTTACTGTCCTTCAGATATCTTTAAATAATTACTTATTTTAATGTGTAGCAGATCAGCTGCTTCTCATGATGTTGTGCATCCTGCTTCTGCTGAAACCAGGCTGAGAAGTTACTACCTACTCCTGTGTTCCAATATATCCATTGCTGATCCTATTTGAAGATTGTCAAAAAGATAGTCAAAGAAACCTCCCAATCATTTGGATTTTTAAAAGTTTTCAATCTGAGTCTGGTGTTTTGCATAACACATCCTTCTTTTGTGTCCTTGGGACAAATATGGGGCTTTTAATCACATTATTGAAGGATGTAGTTGCTTAATTTTTTTTACTTTCTCCTGTTAGCTGAGTTCATTCTTGGAGATTATTGCTGTTTCCTTCTACGTCCAAGGAATTGATGTAGGTGGTCCTTGTATATTTTTAACTGAACACTAGATGGCCCCTGGATGAGAGTACGCACATTGTAGCATTTTCTTGTATTGCTTTGTTATTTTTTAATGGAAATGCTCAGAGGGCCTGGACCTATTTTTAAAAAGGAATGTGGTTATCATCACATCAATACAAACATTTATCCTGACAAGCTGCAGCCCTTTTTAAATGTGTCTTCCTACATAGCATGCAGACCATATAGTCATCGGTCAGTCCAGACGCTTATCATGCTCTCCCTGTTTTCTGGAAAAGAAATTGTCTGTCTTATGAAGTTTTTAAAATACAAAGGAATGTCTTGTCAGTGATGGTCTAATAAAAAGCAGTTTTATTGTTAGCTCACACAACCTTGCATATCGGCTGTTGAAGGTTTAGTTCAAAGGGCGTGCAGTTCACATGAATGACTAGTTTTTACTAGGTCATTACCTGCTGTCAACATAAATCTGGCTGCATACACTAAGCAACACCATCTCAGTTTATGAGCTATAGGACATGAGCTATCTATTACCGCTGGAATGCAAACATTTACCCAGGAATAGGCCGTATATCCAGATTGTGTTTGGAGGCATCAGGGTGATCCCCGTTTGATGTCAAAAACTAAGAGCTGCAATTTATCAGTCTTCAAATGCCACAATAATAAATGAATAAGCACTTGATCCAGACCTGATATAAAGGTGCTGAATTTTAAATGATTCCAGGAATTATCAAACAGATGGTCAGACCATCAAGCATTGGAACAGCTGTGAAGAACATTTTACATATTGGCATTAGAAGGAAGTTACTTGCCTTAACTTGATCATCCAGGTTCTAATTTAATTACCTATTTCACCATCATCCCCCTTCTGCCACTCTCCCCCCCCCCCCGCCACTCTCCCCCCCCCCCCACCACTCCCAGTACCTTACACATATATGTGCTTTCTTTTCTGCAGAGATGCCAGAAGCACCGGGGAATATGTTTGTTACATGTGAAGTAGTGCTGGTCAGCCTGCCCACTGATATAAACTTACTCCTCCATAACTTTGTAAATCTTTTCTTAGTTACCTGAATTTCATTGGCATAGTAAACACTTAACATGCCCTGATGACTCATTTATAAGAACTAGTGTGTAGAATGGTACATTGGCCTTGGAATTAGTGTACAGGGAGAAAGGGAGAGGCTGAAATAGAACTGCTGGGATCCACAGTATCAGGGCAGGCCATTTGATTCATGTGATCTATGACTATGTTGATTCCACATCATATCCCTCTGTCCTCTTCTGCCACAATTATGTATCAAGCCTTCCCTAAAATGTCTGAGTACATACAGTGAAGAATTCCACATTCCATCTGTTCTGTAGGTAACAAAATGCCTCATTTGACCTGTAGAAGCTAGGCTAAATTTTTGACCCTTGTTATGGACTTACCTACAAGTGGAAACAGTTTCTCCACGTCCACTGTTGAAGCCATTCATAAATTCACTTTTAGTCTCATCTTTCCCACTATGACTTATCTTGCGACTCAAATGTCTTCCCAGACATTTCTTGTGCATTCAAGTAACATAGTACGTAAAACTAACAAAGCATAGAAGCAGGAGCACTTTGTTCTAAGACATGTACTAAAGAGACTGTATGAAGTGTCTTAATTTGTTATAACTGGTTTGGCACAGAAGCTGAACAAGAAGTGTCGATCCATCTCAAGCTTAAATGCAGTGCCCTTATCCTGCCTTAATATAGCTCCTTTCACGAACACCTGACATCACAAAGTGCTTTTGCATTTAATTAAGTATTTCTAGGACATGTTTACTGTAACATAGAAAGGCTGTTACTTCTCAGTTCAAACTGTCTGCATCACACAACCAAGCATATTGGTTCCTCTTAAATCAGTCAGGACACCTCTCCTGCAAAGCATAAGTATAAAAATTATTTTGGTATAATGTCTAATTAAGTACTGATCCTTGACAGATTGGAGCAGGATTTAAGATTACAAAAAGTACTTAAGATGACTGAAAAATAAAATGATAGGATTTTCTGACCCAATGTCTAAATTAGCATGGTTGCAAGGTATGCTAATCTTCCACTACCCTTTGCTCCTGACCTTCTGGACCTTACCCCCGCTTGAATCAAGGTTGGTGTTTGTTCTTTAAGTGGTTGTTGGAAGATTTAGGATTTATGTGCCAGTAAGTATGCCAAATTGGTACTAGACTGAAGATGTGCAGCCAAGATCTATCAATACGGAGAGACTGCCAATGATAACGATTCTGGATCTTCAACAGGTTTTTTGAAAAGTGGCAATGTAAATGTTTTAAAACTGAGACGATGTTAATTTATAAATAACTGGTGCAGAACATAACAATTGAGAACAAGCAAAATATTACAGTACACACTGTCAACGGCAAAAGGGGCAAAATTATTTCAGATACAAGCATACTGCTTACCTAATATTTAACAATTAATGAATATAAATGTTGAAATAAATATCCAGACAAACTTTTATTTCCATCTACTATAACGGGTGAAAAAGAGAGTACTGTTGACCTACTGGCGACTTTAATGATAATATTCAGAAAAAGATCCAAACCTCCAGTGAGATAGGAAAAGTTAATGTATGTTCAAATGTCAGCTATTGGTCAGGATCATAATGTTCAAAATTTGATTTCATATCATTGTCTTTACTGACAGTTTTAGATGTCCATGCAAAATGGAAGCCTATTGCATCGTGTTCACTCTGTAAAGTTACAAACTAAATGGAATGGTCCCTCACTTGTCGCATACAAAGGCCCAAACTTCAAAGAAGTTAATGTCAGTAACTGAAAATGCTGTGTGAATCCAATTTCTGATGAGGAAATCCTGTGTAAAAAAATCATAATTAAGCAAATCTAGAATTATGTATTAAAAGTAGTGCTCACTGAGATGGCCATGGTTGAAATTCCAATTTCATCAAGTAACTTGATATAAAAGACTTTATAATGCACAAAATACAGTTTCAAATTGCAGTGAAAAATGGTTGACCTGGTAAAGTGTCACACAGCTTACTTTTGTCACATGTAAATTCATAAAAAACCTACAGTGTTCAGGATTTTTACATGAATATTTCATGGATTGGTGACTTATGTAAGTAGACCTTAAAACTCCATTGAAAGAATCAATTTCTTGGAAAATGTAGTGAGACCCAAGGTTGAACAGAGAATCATCAGCATTGTAATGTAGTTTTCTAGAATATATCATGTGTCACTACATTTTCCAATAGCTTCATTAGGCAAAAGAATGCACTTGGTCTCAGTTCAGGAAAATCATTAGTCTAATTTATGGGAGAGAATCATTGAATTAACACTCTAGGACAGGTCTTTTACCATCATACTTCAATCAGCTGTCTGAAAGAGCTATCAAATAGTGTCAAGCTCCTCCTTTCCCCACAGAAACTATTTTTTAAAATTCTTCGACGTAAATTACTCTTGAATCTTCCCCAAACACTATTATAGACTGCTTCTAAAGCAAAACGACTCAGTTTTTCGAAAGCAATCTCCTTACCTCCCTCTGATTCCTTTGCTAATCAACAATTTCAAGCTCTCTGGTCACCTTTCTCATCCATAGTACTATTCTAGCAGATAGTCATTTATTAATTAGTTTGGATAACTATTAAATCTGAGCAGTACTTGGTACAACCAGCAAACCTACAGTAATTACCAACTGTGCGCAAGGTCCAAGGACCAGAAGAAATGTTTATTTTGCTCTGACCTTCAATAATAAATTGACTTTTGAACCATATTTCTTGTAGTTCTTAAGTAGTTCTGCATTACCTCGGAAATCTCTGACCTGCTGTTAATATCCGCCAGCTTTAGACTAGTTGGTGAGATCAGAGCAAGCAAAAAAAATATAAACCCATTATTGGATGATGTTGACCAAAGAGTTGTCCACCAGAGGAATTACAAAGAATCATAGCCCTAAGTCTCTTCTTCAGAGTTGATTGATTTTGTTTTCACTTTATCTGGAACTGTTCATCAATCTTGATTGCTCGTTCTTAGAGATGTTAGAATTTTGATTTGACCCGTTCCTGGAAACCCACTTACCACCGCCAAATTTTGCATGACCTGTGATTGCAGAGAATTTACACAAATTCACACGACTAATGGAATGCCCCTCTAATAGAACAGTTATTTATATCCTTAATCACACAATGCCCCAAAGAAACAATTTACAGACATGGATTAGTAACTTCATTGCAGATTAGAATGTATTTTTGTTGTAATTTGTGAAAACATATATAATAAACTGTTCTGTGGCTATAAATTTGTAGGATACCTGCAAGAAATATTTCAATAAATAATTACTCATGAACAATGTGTTTTATTTTTGCTGCAAGTTGAAAAATCTCATTGATTATTAACCTTAACTAATTTCTGCTAGAGAAAAGGTGGCTTGAAATATTGGCAAATCAGTGAGTATTATCATGAAAGATCACTCCCAAGCCTGGTCTGGTACATACCTTGTATATACTTAATGATGTGGTAGTCATTGTCCATTTGACAAGTTGAAAGACCCCTTGGAATTGTCTAGAGGCAGTGAGCAGAATGAGATTGTGTGTGTCCACTCCTCTCTTCCCCATTGATGAATTGTCATTTTTTTAAGACTACTGGACCATCACAAGAATTTGAGTTTCAACTAAATCAGACCATAAGTCACAGGAGCAGAATTAGGCCATTCCGCCCACCAAGTCTGCCCCGCCATTCAATCGTGGCTGATTTATTTTTCCCCCTCAACCCCATTCTCCTGCCTTCTCCCCGTAACCGCTGCTGCTGAAACGAATGGTAAATATATTGCTTATATACAACATAAAACTTAAATTTTTTAATACCTCGATGCAAATATTTATTCTTCCCAAATTTTCAGCAAAATTGGTGCTTTGAACAGAATCAACAACCTTGTAGATTTTAAATGTGCAAAAACAATTACTTATCTCTCTATTGAGACTAATTACGATATTAATGACTATAATAATAATGTTAAACAAAAGTGTGAAGTAATGATTACGTGCAGGTTAGTAAGATTTCATGCATAAGCTCAATTGCACAGTTCAGTTGAGAACTTTTACTCTTGATCTATTTTGACGTTTTCCAAAATTATGCTAACCCTAAATAAATTATGATCACCACCACTAAAGCAGACTCCCGAAATTGTCCTTTCACTTGTTTGACTTGCTATTTATGATTTAAGATGTTATCTTGAATTCATTTAAAGAATTCTAGACTCCTCTGCAGTTTCCACTGTTCCTGTTCCTGTGAATGTTGATGAAGTTGAAAGCCTCCACTATAACCATCCTCTTGCTTCTGATCTCCTCAGAAAGTTCCTCATATATATTTGCTGGCTGCAGACTACTTGGAGAAATCAGAGCAAACAAAAAAATCTGAACCCATTTTTGGATGATGTTGACAAGGAGATGTCCACCAGAGGAATTAGGAAGAATCATGGCCCCAACTCTCCTCCTTGTACTTGACTGACTTTTTCACTTCAGCTGGAATTGTTAGTTGGTCTTGATTCCTGGATTTCCTTGACATTAGATGTATGATTTGAGGGACTTAACCTGTTCCTGGGAAACCCATTTACCACTGCCAATCTTGCATGACCTGTGACTACAGGGAATTTACATAAATTCACAAGACTATTGGAATGCCCTCTAACTCCTCCTGACTCAAAACCCTGTAACCAGAAATAATAAGATGACATTCCCAACCTTTGTTACAACCATGTTTTAGATAGTTGTACTCAGTGTCTATTTATGTCCTTGGCTGACACATCTTATTTTTCATACTCATATAAAAGTATTGTCACATTACTTTATTGCCATTTTATCAGCCTTTGATTTTATTGCCTTCCCAATTCACTGAACAATCCCCTGTCAACTGTATCCTACCTTGCTTTTCTCCTTTCTGAAGCTCTTCTAAACCATCCCAGCAGCAGTACCAAATCCCTGCAAAGCTATTGATTGCAGTCCTGCTGAGATACTATCTATTCAGCTCATATATTTCCCACCTTTCCCTGGAATCAGTCCCACTGTCTTGGTAAACTAATGCCCTCTCTATTACATCAACTCTGTTCTGTGATTCTGTGAATCTTAAAAGTGTTCATCTGAACTATCCTCCTGCTCTAGCGCTGGCCATCATCTAAAGATTAATAACCAACACCACCAACACAACAGATTACATGATAATTTAGCCCAACAGTTTTTCTGAGTCCTTGCTGTTTAAAAATTGGCTGTAAAGCAAATGGGACACTGACTGTGTAAAACATGTTACATCATTTTAGACAGCAACTTCATTATTTAGAGCTAAAATGAATACATATGTCAGTCTTCTTGTGGAATTTGAAAACCTGAAAAAGTAATTTAATCTTGAAATCTTATAAATGGTTTCTGCATCCATTATTAATTTGGACTAAACTGTGGGTGTTAACTGAGATTCATCTAAGAATTGAAGAATTATCTGGAAATATCTGGCCGGCTTATGTTCCTTAATGATAGATAAATATTAAGTATGAATGTTTTACTGATTGCACTGTTATCCACATTTCTGATGGCATATCCACACCATAGAATTTGTTCCAAGCTTTTTTTTTCATTTAGCTATGCTTTTTGGAAGCTATCCAAGAGGTGATCTCTAAGTATGAATATTTACATTTGGGATGTTGTATTCCAAATACTGTCAAGCAAGACTGCACTGCCAAAAGGCTAATTATTGAAAATATTATCTGTAGCTGGAATTGGAAGATATAACAAATACATTGCTTAATGTAATCTTTTCAAAAGGAAGGAGACCATTCTGAACAGACTCTATTACAGTTTTTGAAAACATTGTATAAAATAGGGACTATTCTCAGTGGAACGATGAAATCTGTGAGAAATGCTGGGCCCATTTTTATTGTTTGTCTGTATTGTACATGAGAAAACAAAACATTGATTCATATTCTTTTAATTCAAGATTAAGGCACAATTTAAAAGAGGAAATCAGTTGGCATCTGGAAGTAGGACAATAGAAAGAGACAGACAGAACCCATGCTGTTGCTTATTTAGGAATTCCATGTTGCTTTTTGCTTCTGAGCTTCTCGGAAACTTCCCCATATATACGTATTTGCTGGCTGCAGACTAATTGGTGAGATCAGAGCAAACAATTCCATGTGGTGTCAGCAGCAATATACCTTCAGTAAAAGCTTAGCCTTTATTAGGGCAGTAAAGAAGTCTGAAATTACAGTCATTGGTTGATTTTGCCCTATTCCTTTCATACTAAGTAATGTTTCACATTTGGATTTGATTGACTGTCTTCTCTGGATATTTCATTGCTGATGGTTGTATAGGCATTGAAATATACCAGACAGATTTCTTAAAAAAAGCTTTTCTGTTCATGGTTCCTTATTGCTGATCCTGCCACCTAAGATGGTGCCCAATCTGCTTGAAACATAAAAGAGCAATAGGTTAGTTCTAAAAAAGAGGTCAGAAGGTTTCTTCTGGAATTTTTGTAGAAGATTTCACCAATGGGATCAGCTTGGAATGACAGATAAAAAGAATCTCCTGGATGTGAGATTTTCATTTGAAGTGCATTAAGTTTATTTTCAATAACTAGCATGGATAACTAAACCTTAGCATCTTTTTCTAACGTTTTATATAATTGCTTTGCACATTACAGTTAGGTCCTGCCTTTGTTTTTAATGATGCAAAATCATTTGCAGAAAGAAAACATGTCCACTTTAAACACAAAGATCTAGAAATTGTTTTGCATTTTAAAAGCCAAGATAAACCAGCCGTGCCAGAGTATGTTTTGTTTAAGGTTGCCTGCTGCATGAGGTCCAAGGACCTTGCAGATTTAGCAGAGGAACTTCAATAGCGTTTTAAGCATAGGCAAGGAACTAAATTGGTCTTTACAAGAACTGTGAAGTATCAGATTATGTTTAATGACCAAATTTTTGACCAAATTCTTACGTGTCGCACACAAGAGCATTGCATCAAATAAAAGAATTTCTAGCTATTATTTAGATTTTGTTTTAGCTGGTATACTGAGCTTGAACTCGGTAGTATAGTTGGCCAACTAGAATATCCTATTTAACTTTATTTGCACATAACTATCCAAACATTGGAAGTGTAAATAGATTCATTGCCTTGGTTTTCCTTATGAGGACCATGCACAAAAATGTTTTAACATTTAAATGGTTTTTAATATCTTGTGAAATGTCAAATATCTTGCCTACCATTCTGAAGTCTAACATTCAGCATCTGTATTGCCAAGAGACTTTGAATGATATCTTGATACTATTAGTACATTTTAGACTCCAAAGACTCATATTTATTTCTTTTGTGGATTAGTAACTGATAAAAGGATCCATCAAAAAACAAAGGATTGTTCTTGTTTGTCCAGAGAATATCCTTGCATTCATTTGCCCTTCAAATGATTGATATCATAAACTTAATCAATGAGTTTTGACCAAGGACATCAATTCTGGATATGTGACCATGTGATATTTGATCATAAAGTATTTGATACATCTGTCCAATCAAAGTCAAAGTTTTGTTTTGTAACATTTAATGTAATGAGTGTTTGGTAGTAGCTAGTTCAGAACTGTAATATTGAGTTACTGAGCAACCACTTTGGGGAAAACAACAAGGTCATGAAGCAAATAGTTATTTTAGTTAGAAGTACACTAGAAAGACCACTCTGCTCTTTTACAGTAAGTGAAATAGGATCTTTTAAAGCCATCCCAGAGATCAAATAGAAACATCCTTCCACAGTTCATTCATGATTCATCCAAAAAGTAGCAGTTCCGGCAATATAGCACTTCCAAACTAAGGCATTATTAGTCACAATTACATTCTCAAATATCTGCACAGCAACAACTTGGCTCCATCTTTAGCATAGTCCCACTTTGCTGAACTATTATCAAACAGATTTTGCCATTAAATTACATAAAGAACTTCTGCAGTTTGGTAAAATAGGTAGGTTTTGGGAGTGTTTGAGGAGGCAGGGAGTTTTGGGGAAAAATTCCGGAGCTTGAGATCGTGGCAGCTGCCAGTAGTGCAGCTTTTAAAATCAAGGATACTCAAGAGCCCGAAAATGAAAGAGCATTAATATCAGATGATTGTACAGCTGGAAGGCTTGCTTCCTTCTCCATATAATTTGTTATTGTTCTTTTGACCACATACACACTAAACTACTGACCATCCAACTTCTGCCCATCATTTTAGCAAATGGTTCCCTCTCCTCAATGGCCACTCTTTTATATTCAAAATTATCAGAATCACTTTCTCGGGAAACATAGGGTCAGGCCCTCAACCCTTGTTAATAACCATCACATTTTCTCCAAAATTCATGATCTTGGTTTTGACTCCCAAATCCATGCTTATTTTTCTTCTATTTTGTTTAAATCTCTCTAAACAATATGACCTTTTGTCAAGCCTTGAGGCTGCAAATTCTACAATGAGATTAAGTTGGCATTTCTCAGCCACATCCCCTGCTCTTCTCCTCATCTCAAAGAGTTTGGGGGACACATACACATGGGTTAAATTCAAAACCTGAAGTTAAAGTCATTCTTAATGAGTTTTTGTTTACCTAGTTATTTTTCAGGCTGTGATGTCAATGACAAGGCCAGCATTTATTGCCTATCCCTAACTGCCTTTGAGAAGGTTATGGTGAGCCAGCTTCATGAACTACTACAGTCTGCTGATAAAAGTACCTTCACAATGTTGTTGGGCAGGGATTTCCAGGATTTTGCCCCACCAATGATGAAGCAATGGCAGTATACATCCAGGTTAGGCTGTTCTGAAACCTGTAGGTGGCGGTATTCCCATATGCTTCCAGCTTTTTCCTCCTTAGTGGTAGAAGTCATGGGTTTGGAAAGTGCTGTTTGAGTTGCCCAACAAGTAAATGTGATGCATTTTATAGATGGTCCACACAGCAGCCACAGAATGCTGATCATGGAGGAATTGAACATTTAGGTTGATGGAAAAGATGCCAATCAAACATGCTTCAATGTCCTAGATGTTGCCAAGCTTCCTAAGTGTTACTGGAACTGCACTCATTCAGATGAGTACAAACTATTTTATTACACTTCCTACTTGTGCCTCTTAGATGATGGAACATCTTTGTGGTATCACTTATTGCAGGATAACCAGAGTTTGATCTGCTCTTCTAGTCTTGGCATGTATTTGGTTGGTCCATTTGAGTTTCTGGTCAATAGTCACCTCCCAGGATGCTGATGGGGACTAGTCAATGATCACAAGACAAAGGAGCAGAAGTAGGCCATTCGGCCCATCGAGTCTTCTCCATGAGCTAAACTAAAAACTATTCCTATCTAGCCCCAAATTCTGGCCTTATCCCCATATCCCTTGATACTTTGACTAATTAGATACAGTACCTATCTATCTCCTCCTTAAACGACCCCAATGATCGGGCATCCACAGCTGCACGTGGCAAAGAATTCCATAATTTCTCTACCCTCTGGCTAAAGAAATTTCTTCTCATTTCTGTTTTAAACCGGTACCCTCTAATTCTAAGATTGTGCCCTCTAGTCCTGAACTCACCCACCAAGAGAAACAGCTTAACCACATCTACTCTGTTCAGTCTTTTCAACATTCAAAATGTTTCTATGAGGTCCCCTCTCATTCTTCTGTACTCCAGTGAGTACAGTCCAAGAGCCGACAAACGCTCATCATAAGTAAGCCCTTTCATTCCAGGAATCATCCTCGTAAATCTCTTCTGAACCCTCTCCAACATCAGTATGTCCTTCCGAAGATAAGGGGCCCAAAACTGCACACAGTATTCCAAATGAGGCCTCACCAGTGCCCCATAGAGCCTCATCAACACTTCCCTACTTTTATACACTATACCTCTGGAAATGAATGCCAACATTGCATTCGCTTTCTTTACCGCCAATCCAATCTGGTGGTTAACCTTTAGGGTATCCTGCCTGAGTACCCCCAAGTCCCTTTGTTCTTCTTTACTTTGAATTTTCTCCCCATCTATATAATAATCTGCCAGTTTATTTCTTTTTCCAAAGTGTACAACGGCACATTTCTCAACATTGAATCTCATCTGCCATTTCTTTGCCCATTCTCCTAAACTATCTAAGTCTCTCTGCAACCTTCCTGTTTCTTCAATACTCCCTACTCCTCCACCTGTCTTGGTGTCATCTGCAAACTTAGCCACAAAACCATTTACTCCATAATCCAAATCATTAATGTACAAAGTAAAAAGAAGCGGCCCCAACACTGACCACTGCGGAACACCACTAGTAACCGGTAGCCGACCAGAACAGGATCCCTTTATTCCCACCCTTTGCTTTCTGCCTACCAGCCAATGCTCCACCCATTCCAATATCCTACCTGTAATTCCATGAGTTCTCATCTTATTAATCAGCCTCTTGTGCGGCACCTTGTCGAAGGCCTTTTGAAAGTCTAGATACACAACATCCACAGCCTCTCCCTTATCCACCCTACCTGAGATTTCCTCAAAAAACTCCAATAGGTTGGTCAAGCAGGATCTTCCCTTCAAGAAACCATGCTGGCTTGGACCTATCTTGCCTTGCACCTCTAGGTATTCCATAACCTCATCCTTGAGGATCAATTCCAATAACTTTCCCACCACTGACGTCAGACTAATAGGTCTGTAATTTCCTTTATGGTGCCTCCCACCTTTCTTATACAGTGGAACTACATTTGCGACCCTCCAGTCCTCCGGAACCATGCCGGAGTCTATTGATACCTGGAAAGTTATCACCTGCCTCCGCAATCTCTAAAGCCACCTCCTTCAGAACCCGGGGGTGCATCTCATCCGGTCCAGGAGACCTATCTGTCTTTAGTCCATTTAGCTTCCCGAGCACCTTCTCTCTAGTAATCTTGACTGAACTCAGTTCTATCCCCTAAGACCCCTGACTATCAGGTATATTGCTGATGTCCTCCACAGTGAAAACCGATGCAAAATACTCATTTAGTTCCTCTGCCATTTTTCTGTTATCCATTATAATTTCTCCTGCGCTGTTTTCAGTTGGTCCTATATCAACCCATGTCTCTCTTTTACTCTTCATATATTTAAAAAAAACTCTTGGTATCTCTTTGAATGTTATCTGCCAACTTCCTTTCATAATTCATCTTTTCTATCCTAATGACCTTCTTAGTTTCTTTCTGTAAGTTTTTAAAAGTTTCCCAGTCTTCTGTTTTCCCACTAATTTTTGCTTCCTTGTATGCCCTCCCTTTTGCTTTTATTTTAGCCTTCACCTCTCTCGTTATCCATAATTGTGCCATTTTTCCATTTGTAATCTTTTTTCTTGGAATATATCTATCCTGCATTTTCCTTATTTCTTGTAGAAATTCCATCCATTTCTGCTCTGCCGTCCCTCCAACTAGCTTACTTTTCCAATCAAATTGGGCCAGTTCCTCTCTCATGCCACTGTAATTTCCTTTGTTCCAATGAAATATTGACACACCTGATATCAGCTTCTCCTTTTCAAATTTGAAACTGAACTCAACCATATTGTGATCACTGGTTCCTAATGGTTCTTTTACCTTTAGTTCCCTAATCACCTTGGGTTCATTACACAGCACCCAATCCAAAACAGCCGATCCCCTGGTGGGCTCATCAGCAAGTTGCTCCAAAAAGCCATCCCGTAGACACTCCAGAAACTCGCTTCCTGAGATCCACTGCCTTCCTGGCTTTCCCAATCCACCTTCATGTTGAAATCCCCCGTAATTATCTTGACATTGTCTCTCTGACATGCTTCTTCTATTCCTAGCTGTAACTTATAGTCCACATCCCGGCTGCTGTTAGGAGGCCTATATATAACTGCTATTATTGTCCTTTTACCCTTGCCATTTCTTAGCTCCACCCATAAGAATTCCACTCCTTCTGACCCTATGTCCCTTGTCTCTATTGATTTTATATCATTACTAACCATCAGGGCCACACCACCCCCTCTGCCTACCTGCCTGTCTTTCCTATACACTGTGTACCCCTGGACATTGAATGGCAAGAGTAGGTGGTTCAGTTCTGTCCTATTGAGATGGTCATTGCCTGCAACTTGTGCAGAATGCATATAACTTGCCATCTATGAGCCCATGTTTGAATGTCACACATTTGTGTCAGCTCTCTCCATTAGGAATTCCTGATTTAAATTGGCTCTTGAAATGTCTCATTGCATTTGTATGTTTCTTGTAATAGTGACCTCAGTTTTGCATCTCCTTTAGTTTTAGGCTGTGCTGCAGCAAAACTTTTGTGCTTCAACTGACTTAAGCACTCTGCTTCCCCAATTACTGCATGCTTTGCTACTTAGCTGCAAAATAGAAGATCATATAAAAATGAGGTTTAGTCATTGACTGTAAAATTGAAAAAGTTAAGCCTGCATAGGCAATACAATCAAACTTGTACTCTGATCCAATTTCATTTGAAGACTCAGTGTGGACATTGCCATCGTGGATTATCTATTAATGATATGAATGTTTGATTTTTAATGAACTGTGTCTCTGCAAGCAAAAATTCTGTATGTCACTTAGCATCTCTATTATTGGTGTCTCTTGTTATTACTTTCTCGCCATCCAAGCGTTGTCATTCACCAGCTGCAAATTCCTATCGTTTCCCTGCCACTGAGGACAGAAACAATACACTTGGGAAGTTTGAAGTGGATCAGGACTCTCTGTTAAGGCTTTCTGCCACTGATGAGCTTCACTGACTTGGTTTTGGATTTCCTGAAGAGGTTGATTATTGTACACTTGTAAGTTATGTGAGAAAATAAGCTGTCATTCAAAAGGCCAACATTGGGTTTAATACAATAAATCTCTCTCATTCATCATTCAAAATCTACCATTTTTATGTCTTTACATTTATGAGAGGAGAAAATAAGCAATGAAAATTGTATATGATTTATGCTAGCATAAGAATACCTTGTGGGGGAAAGGTACTAAACATAACAGGGACTATAAGGTTTCAGGGAGGGAAGAACTGATAAATTTACTTTTACCTTAAGTAAGTTTACTCAAGGCTGTATCTGTTAAATCTGTAATAATTTATAAATATATTACTTCAATAAATTTACTGTATTTCAGCAGTAAACAAGGTGATACATTTTTTTATCAGATTAGGTGGTATCTGTGGCAAGAGAGGTAGAGTCATGGTTTCAGACCAATGGGCTGTGATCAAAACTGGAACGTGTACAAGATGCAACTGTCTTTAAGAAAATATAGAGATGAGGAAAGAGGGCATGGTAGAATATGCGAAAGGGTAGATCTCTGATTCAGTGATGGGAGGAGTGACTAAATGGACAATGGTACAAGGACAGGACAAGAAAAGAAACAAATGATGGGTCCATGTGAGCTCTAAATGATGACAGCAGAGCCATAACCAACATCTCGTAGAATCATAGAGTCATACAGCACAGAAATAGGCCCTTTGGCCCACCAAGTCCTTGCTGACCATCAAATATACATTTATATTAATCACATTCATTGGTACTAGTTCCTTGACCTTCAATATCTTGGCAACTTAAGTGTTCATCCAGATACTTTTTAAATGTTGTGAGATTACCTGCCACCACCATCCACTCAGGCAGTGCGTTCCAGATTCCAACCATACTTTAGGTTAAAAAAAAGTCTTCCTCAAATCTCCAATACCAATAAAACTCCTACTCCTTATCCTAAACCTCAACTCTTCAGTTTTTGACCCTTTTCTATGGGGAAAAGCTTGCAACTATATTGCCTATTTATTCCCCACATAACTTTGTATACCTCTGTCAGGTCTCTCCTCAGCCTCCTGATGCCTGAAAAGCTAGGATCAGTGGTTATGGTGTGAACTTGTTGAACCAGGTCTTGAGTCCAGAAGACTTCAAATTCCTCAGTCTATAGATGAGGAGCTATTGTTGGAATTCTTCTTGTGATTCACAGAAACAATATAGAAGGCAGAGGCAGAGTGGGAATGGAGCATGAAGTTAAAACGATGAGTATCCAGAAGCACTGGTTTATTTCTGTACACTGGACAAAAGTGTTCCCATAGATATTACACAAGAGTCAAAGAATAAATTATATTTCTCTTCTTCAAACACTTCCAGTGGTTCTTTATTTCCAATTGAGAGGAAAGATTGGACTTCACTTTAACATCTCATCCAAATGATGGTACCTCTAGTTTGAACCATTGGAGACAAGATAGGGAAAGAAAAGTTTCAAGAAATTTTGTCTGAACAACACCACGTGGATCCAGCTCGATTCAAGGATGATTTTTCAGACTTTTTCCAAATAATACGGGCAATATCATTGAAGAATAAACTGCTTTTACCTTTGGAGGTTAGAGCAACTTTAAATCCCAAGGTCCTAGCAGTGTAAGTTTTGATTTCCATGAATAAGTGGAAAATAAAGGTCTTCCTTAATTAAATTAACCTTTGGAAATTAGCTTACCTTGTTTGAGAACTACATTGTTACGTTGGATAATTTAGGAGTGGTAAAGTACAGCTGCTGTGACTATTACAGGCAACATCTTCAGGGGATCAGCTAATTCAAAGTTGACCTTCCTCTAATAAAAACCAAGATGGCCTTTAAATATCAGAAGTGCTGTAATTTAACTTCAAAAAATAATTGGACCCACAGTGGCTGATTGGCATTTCCATGCTGGCACCAGTTGATTTGTTTGCTGGGTAGGGAGCTTATGGTGGTGAGAGTTTTGAGGCTGTGGAGGGGAATTAGGCAGCATGACAGAAGCTTGTTGCAGGTTCCAGCAGATAAAGATCATTAAATCCTAGATTAATTCAAACAGAAATGTTTTTGAAGATGTATTGACAATACACTATCATATTGAAATGTCCAATTTAATGTTTATTTAGTACTTTATGAACCATTGATTTGATAATGTACCTGTATTGTCAATAAATGTTTCCTTGTCATGTTAGAAAGAGCAGATTTGACAAGTATTTGTTCATTCTTAAACACGAATTTAGCTGCCAACAGTTGCATTTGTGTAGTGCATCTTGTGGTTATAATAAAACAAAGGGGCAGTTCGACTGCCTTTCACTGACCAGAGTGTGAGATTGTAGTTCAGGTAACCATATAAACAAAAGCCCATTTCAATCAGCAATTTTTTGAAATACAGGTCAAAGTTTGGCCAGGGGAAGATTAGTTGATTATCTGGATTCAATCCTCATAGAAGTCTAATTACTCACACCTTAGATTCATTTCATGTCTTAGTTTTGTTCATTAGAATTTTGGGACGATGGGATAAAAAATCTTGTTGCTTGGCAGCTCAGAAAAATGATGTGAGAATTTTGTACTAACAGTGAGCCAACTTGCCACTGACGTTCATAGTAACTGAAGTCTTTAATTTTCTGGATCTGCCTTGCCGTCCTATGCCATCCTGATCCAAAATGGCGGGGCAGTACATGGAGCTTGGGCCTCATGTAATGTAACGTCATCACGTGGGGGAAGGGTTTTGACAATTGCATAAACCATGCCATCAGATTTTAATGGCTGTCAATGTTGTCATAAACTAATAAAAACAAAATAAGCAACCAGCACATTACAAAAATTACTTACAACACTTGAAAACAGAAATAATTAAAAATATTAAAGCAGTATCAATTAATTCAAAAACATTGTAATTAGCATTATACTCACCCTTCTCCCTCATAGCCATTACTCTTCTTTCAAATGAATATGCTCACTGTTCTTGCCCTTGGTCTAATCAGTCACAAGTTCAGCAGACGGATTCCCCAGGGTAATAACAGGGGTACTGCAGCGAGTGTATTCCACTGCTGAACTCCATACAGAATCTAACACCGGAGAACAGCTGGGAAATTGCCATCTGAGCTCGGCCACAAGTTTGGAACTTGTGCATTTAGTGTGGGAATCCTGAACTCCTTGATACTTAACCCAGGTGAATAGTGGCAATCCGGCATGGAATTTCCAGCACTTCACACCAGGTTCCAGCTCATTGTTACATTTGGTAGAGAATGCTATGAATTTAAGTGTTCAAGAGAAAGTCATTCCCTCTCTCTGACCAATTCACAATGCAAGTCTGCAAAACCTTAAATGTTCCCAGCTAATGAGGTTTTTGTTGAAAGGCAATTTGTTTTTACAGGGTCGCCTTCTCTACATATAGTGATGAAGGTTTGGATTCTTTGATAAACTGATATGTCTTTTGCATATGTGGGAACCTAATAGATTAGTACAAGAATCCAGATCAATATAAACAAATGTTTCTGATTTTCATTAATAAGTTTAACAACTTTTATTGCAACATGATCTGAAAACAAACTTCACCTTCAGGGTTATGGGAGTTTACATCATATTCAGCATGATGTTTGCCAACCTTCAAGTTTAAAAGGTAGGTACAGAACCATTAAAATTCAGTTATCATATAAACTTCAACTAATTTCCACCGAAAACTCAGGCAAAAGCTGCCCCATTGAATTGAAATATGCCCAAAGGAGGACTTGAATCATTGCAATTGTGAATCAGGATCAATATTGAAGCTATTCAATAGGATTACTCAAAATGAATATATGGTTAATTTAAGCAGTACAGCGTGCTGAGCATTATGATGCAGTTGTGCAGTGTGTTTGACATTGCTCCATGCCTGAAATTCTCCAGAGGGAATGTTTCACATCAGTACTACTCCAAAGGCCATAGGGAGTATGGGAAAGTCTGTATGAAAGATATGTTGACCCTTTTTGGAGATGTATGTAGAATCTTGGGAGCAAATGTCTGGCTTATTCTCTTGGTGAGGGATGGCATGTACAAAATACCAAAAGTTTTTATTTAATAAAATCAAAATAGCAGTTTCTCAATTCTGTGTGGTTTTGCTCAGCCATCACTAATTCACACCTTTGAAGTATTGCAGTAATCTCAAAGACATACAAAATTGGCACTTCATTGCTTGAAACACTGACACAACCCTTTTCATTTGAAACAATTCTGAAAGGCAAAGCCTTTCGAATGGAGTGCAATCACTACATTTTTACTGGATACATTGTGTACTTTGCTGAGACATCTAGATCTGCACCCCCTTCTCATGGTTTGCTTGGTGAACAATCTGGAAGAATTAAGAATATTTATTTCTAGATAAAGGTAGCACCTTCACTGTAAATACAGCCACATTTTATTCTGTGGCTGTATTTATTTATTTTTATTGTGGTTAAACCTAGAGCTGTTGAATGCACTCAGTGACATTGATATCTTACTGGAGTAACAAAATACATTGTTTGCTTAAAGAGCCAGTTGCACAGCAGAATTCCTCTTGATCCAAAACCAGTCTTGCCTCACTGGTTTTGCTCTGATGGGTGACTGTTTATTTTCTGATTGTCTTTTTCAAGATTGTGTGAAGTTATTAACGTTATCAACAGTTCCTTTTGGAAAATTGTTTACAGTTACTTCCACAGTGTCAGTAGATCAACACTAGGCATTGTGCTCAAAGTTCCTCATTACGAAACACGTTCTGATCTACTTAATGGGCTGAATCTTGCCGATCTTCGACCAGCTGCAGTGCACATACCAGCTCATTCCTGAATTCTGTTTGCACACATTCCAATACCAAAGTCAGAAGAAATAAGTTGGAAGTCGCATCTGATCTCCCCATCCATCACTGACCTCAGCATAAGTCCAGAAGAAGTGAGGGACCAGATGCACAAGGGATGGCTGGTATATGTAGCACACTCTTGACTGTATAATTGTTTTTTTTTCATTTAAACATGATTTATGCATTTTTAATTTATTTTGTATTTATTTTTAATACAATAGCTTTCTACACACCTCTGATCAGAAACATTTAAAAATTGTTAAAAGGCCCTTGTTGATTGGGATTTGTTGTAGGGTCATTAGGCATGATTTGGGCAAGATGCCCTCAGGACTTGCTGTCTGAGACCCAGTCACTGCTCACAGTCCAATCCAGTTCATGAGATGACCCTGGCAGCCAGTCTGTCAGAACAGTTACACCCACAGGATCACCAAAAGTGAGTCCAGCCCAAGAAATAGCATGGGCAATGGATGGATTGAGCAGGATATCGGCCATTGTCCTTTAACCCAGGTACTATATAATTTCAATTTCCAATACTACTTCTGTTGTAAAATGTTTTAATTTGCACAGCTATTGATTTTGAAAGGCACTAAATCTGAGGTATTCATTAAGAATTATTGTTCTTTGAAACTGTGAATAAATAATGGCTGTGGTAGTGTTAAACAGTATTGTTTTTGCGTCCTCCTCCTCCCCTGAGTTTTGCCTCAGGAAGTCCTAAACTCAAATGATTCACAAAGCCAATCCCAAATTGAAATAAGCAACAAACCTCATGGTCCAAAAAGCAACATGGGACATTTCTTTACCATCTCAAAATAATACAACTGTTTATCATGAGGCAGTTACTACAAAGCTTTCATGAAACCTCAAGAATGTTATCTTCTTCAATCCCTCCTAAATTAATAACTATATTAGTTTGTGGTTTTCTTGTGATTGTTTTATTTTTAAAGAGTATGCACTCCTGTAAAGGTCATGAACCTTCTTCCAAGCGAGAGGCTACCTTATCAAAGAAGACAGGAAGAGCATCTACTCCCAAGCCAACCCCTATCCTGGTTTTGTTGGTGAGTAGGAAGCATTCATTAATGACTCCAAGAATTCACATGATGGACTCATGGAAATCAGATGCAGGGGCATCTTTTTAACCCATTGTTTCTGTAATGTTGAGAAGGCTTCATCACTATCCCTGTTAGCTGTTTAGTTCCTCGATGCTATGAATATAAAAAAAACAACTCAGACCTGGTGGTCCGTTGTGCCCATTCCTTGCTGACAAGGTGTCATAATCCCCACCTTTCAACCCACCCTGCCTTCTTTTCATCAGCCAGCAACCTCCTGAATAAGAAGGTAAAAAACCTGAAGCTATTTTAGGAAATAAATGTCTTGGGGATTTTTATCCAACCCCTGAAGACAGTCAGCCAAGTTCCAGAGGACCACAACGAATGGAAGTCACAATCTTTAAATTCTTTGTGTCATTATCCTGGCCACCTTCAGGACACACATCAGTCTACCTTAAACCTTGGTATTTTTGGATAAGAGAAAATTAGTTGGGAAATTGCAGATCCTGCCATATTCATGTAGTGTTATATATCTTGGTAACATTTGGAAACATTGCACGTTCACTAAGTTATTTTGAAGTGCAGTGATTACTGTCACGTCGGTAAATCCAGCAAGTGGTATGTAAAGTTTCAATCTAATACAAATATTGAATCCATTCATCGTAGGATAATTTGAGGATAAAACTATTTTGGCATGTTATCTTGGAAGTTTCCTTCCTATTAGAGTCACTTTGCCTGCAGTAGCACATTACGTCAGCTGAACAATCTCTGAGGTGCAGCGAGTACTGCGGCTGTCTCATTTTGTATTCTTGTACTCATGTGCAATGATTTAACTGGCAACTGATGAGACTTGGAATCTGTGCCATTTAAGGCTCCTGCGAAAGCAGAGCAAGCAGAGTGTGAGCTGACTAATGAGTATGTGATAATATCAATAGTTCCAAACATTGTTTTTATTGAACATCTGCTGATAAAGTTGAAGCTATTGATGCCCTCTTTGCACTAGTGAATTAAACTGAACAATTTACACTAATTATTGGGTTCCCTTCACAAGTCCTACAGAGTAAGAACTCCTTCGCAAGTAAATTAAATATACAAATTCTAAATGCTATAGTATTCCTATTCTGTAAAATCGAGTGAATTTTCTTTATCACTGCTTTAAGGAGTACCAACTGTGCTGGGATTCTCCAATGCTATTTTCAAGTAACTAGCAGTTCTTTGCAGGGAGTTAATTTTATTATGAAGGATGCAGGAAGGGGAAGGGAGACTGTGAATCCTGTTCTCAAGATAGTGCATGGACTTTCTACTGCCATTTTGACTGAAATTTGTTCACACAGTATGAATAGAGAAATGAATTGTGTACGTACTGATCACATGCTGATTTTCGCTAACTTCAGAGGAGCAAAAGTGTTTTGTTTTGCTCGGACATCTGTGCAATCTCTCTTGCTCTATTCAGTGCTATAAACAGTGCATTTACCATGAGACTATGTTTAGCTGTGTGGTAATTTGAACTGCATTTATTGTGTTTTCACCAGATTGTCTCATTATCACTTTTGCGTGAACTGTGGCAAACATTGTGTCTGAAAGTACTGTCAATAAATATGAATTAAACAGATTTTTATAAAAACTGTTCTTGAATGAAAGCATTATTAAATGGAACATCTGACAAGTTATCTAAATGCCATATATTTTTACAGAAACTTAATCAGATGCTTCATCCTGTCAGATGGCACCTTCCTTCAAGTAAGAATGTGATTTTATCTCTAAAAATTCAGCCAGGCATATTTATTCTAAAATGGACCAGCATTTAACATTTTAAAATGTCTGGCTCTGTGATTTTTGGCCAAAATCCAGAGCAACTGCTGAAGGATTTTGTGTAATGATTTGATACAATGACAACTCTCCAGGGAAGTAGAATGGAATGTGATAGAGGACTGAACTATATCCAGCAACTATAAAAAAAAGACGTAGTATGTAAGAAGGAATGGAAGAGGAAATATTGAAATTGGATTGCAGAATTATAATTGCTTCCATTGTATATTACCAAAAGTTAAAAACAAATACTTCAGTTTTACACTGCCTGGCTTCTTGGTGCTTTGAGCTTCTTATTGCAACTTTTGTCCTTATGAATATTTCTAATTTGTTCTTTCTTGTGTTATTAGAGACATGCTTTGCAATCTTTTGCTTTCCCAATATGTCTCTAATTTTTGCAATTTCTATAAGTTTACTACCAATTTGCAGTTGTAATCCATTTTGAGTTGACTTTGATGATTGCAAGCCGTCTCTGATTGTGTTTTATATTATTTCACTTGATGTGAGATATTGTAGATGTTGTTCTTTCATTGATGCCTTAACATCTCAGCTAATTACTGCAGTAATTGTTGCCCCTTTGGTTCCTGCATTACTCTGAGTCGGGCATGAATTGAAGTATATCTCTCCCACATGATTCATCATGGTGTCAACAGCAGTTACATGGTTTTTTTTCAAGTCCTTACATCGTAATGTATCTGTGTATTTATCAATTATTTGAAACCATCGGCAATCAAAAGATTAAATATTGAGTACCTGATAGATATTAGTGAGCACAAACCGTGGCTTCATATGAAGGTTAAGATGGCTTATACTCTGACATGGCCAATCTTAACCATGTTCCTGTATTATTCCCCACATTTTCCCTCATCCTCTAATTCCTACCAAGTGTTTTCTTCTGCAATAGTCCCTGGACTGCTGTGAGTCCTGCTTTTTATTGATAATTGCATTTTCAAAACCATAACTGCCTATCCTTTTCAAAAACACAACTTGTTTCAGCATCCACTGCCAGTCATCACTCTTCAAAATTGTTCTGGAAAAATTAACCATTTTTCCAGGATTGTCCTGGAAAGACTTTATAGCTCACGCATGTGCCCTCACAAGTTTATTCTTGAGTCAGTACACACTTTCTCATTGCAAATCTGTAAAGCACTTTGGGATCTTTTGCATTATTAAAAAGGACAGTGTAATTACAATGAAAGGACATTGAACTGAATCATTAACTTCTCTCCACAGCTGCTGCCCAACCAGCTCAGTATTTCTAACATTTTCTGTTTTTATTTCAAATTTCTGGTATCTGTATCATATCATTTTTGATTTACCACATAGTTGTAAGTTGTTAATTAGCAAAACTCAAGGATTTTGTAGTCGTAGTTTGAAGTCCAAGATGACGTTGTAGCATTGACTGAACTTTCCATTCCTGTTTACAAACTGCTCCCATAGCTTACCTCTCCCAAAGCTGACAGTGCGTAAATAATTACTAATGTATTTTTAACAATTAAGTATTTTGCAATTGATTTCTGGGAAATACTTTCTCAAGTACAATTCATGGAAGCTGTTTTGCCAGTGTTTCAAACCATTTGTATCTGCAAATTTAGCAAGGCTTTAAACATGAGTGATTGAAACCTGTTCTGATGGTCTTCCAAAAACATAAGGAATGTCTGTCATTGACAAATTAAAAAAGGGTTCATTATAATGTTATCAATTTCATGAGCTTTTTAACTTGTCTGTAAATTCCACTCATTTAATAATTATTTACTTTATGGTTTCAAGATGAAAAAGATTGGTAAACCCATAAACTTGACTTAATTTCTCTCAAGACTCATTCATGTTTCTTTATCAATATCTCAAGGAAAAGACAACAAAAGCTATAGCCATTTGTTTTGTAAAGGATTCTTCATGGATGACCAGCACTCCCTAACTTGTTGACTTTATGCATGCAATATCTCTCTTCACAGTTGGTCTTACAGATTTCCACAACATGTCTTGTAGTTTCCTGAAGAGCCATGTAATAACCTTTGGAATCCTGTTGTTCAATCAAATTAAACTTCATTACCTGCTTTCTTCAATTTATTAGGTAACTCCTGGTTTTAATTGGCTCATCACCTCGAACAGTCCACTTGCATGTAATTAATGTCTTTACTGACTTTAAAGACTTGGATTAAATCCCCTCTATTCCATGCATTTCCAACAAATCTAATTCTAAAACTCAGTATATCTCAATATACATAAACCAGAGATCACCCTTACTTCCATCCTTTGTATCTTCTCTTGATCCACATGCTTTTCTTGAGGTGGGGGTCAAAATAGTCCATAGTACTCTAAACAAGGTCACACCAACATTATCCTACTTTTACACAAACAGAAAATAAAGCCTCATGTCACAGTTTGCATCATCTTCAACTCCTTTACACAGTGCCTGAATCTTTAAAGTGTAGCCATTGATTTGATCACATGACCTTCCAGTTTCATCATTTTATATCTGCTCATGGTGTGCAGAGGGATCTTGGGGTGCAAGTCCATAGCTCCCTGTAAGTGGCAAAACAAGTAGATAGAGTGGTAAAGAAGGCATATTGCATACAGTACTTGCCTTCATCAGCTGGGGCAATGAGTATAAAAGTTGGCAAGTCACATTGCAACTGTATAAAACTTTGGTTAGGCTGCATTTGTAATATTGTATGCAGTTCTGGTCACCTCATTTTGGGAAGGATGTGGAGGCTTTGGAGAAGCTGCAGGAAAGGTTAACCAGGATGTTGCCTGGATTGGAGTGTATTGGCTATAAGGAGAGATTGGGCAAAAAAAACTGCTGGTGGAACTCAGCAGGTCGAGCAGCATCTCTGGGGGATAAGGAATTTTTGACATTTCGGGTTGAAACCCTGCATCAGGACTGAGAGTAGGTAGGGAAGATAGCTAGTATAAAGAGGAGAGGTAGAGGGGTGAGACAAGGGCTGGTTGGTGATAGGTGGACCAAGGAAGGGCGAGGGATGATGGACAGAAGGAACCAGGTGGGGGAGGGGTGGAGGTGGGAGATAGAAGCAGGCGGGTGATGGGTAGAAGCAGACAAGGGCAAAAGAGACAAATGGATCCAGGTGTGGGGAGGGGAGGGTGAAAGCGGAGACAGATGTTGGAGGTTGACAAGTGGGGGCACCATGGCTATAAGTGCTGGTATCTGCTCAGTAAGTACGGTGATAATGGGAACCGTTAGATGAAGAATGAAGGGCAGATGTAACCAGATGGAGGAGGGGATCCATTGGGTGAAGTGTGTGGTAGTAGGTGGATGGAACGAGGAGTGGAGGGGGATGAAAATGGGGCTGTTGGACAAACTTGGATTGTTTTCTCTGGAGCTTCAGAAGTTGGAGGGGGGTGGGCGACCTGATAGGAGTACATAAAAATATGAGCGGCATTGATAGGGTAAATAGTCGGAGTCTTTTTGGGTGGAAATATCAAATACCAGAGGGCATAGGTTTAAGGTGAGACTTGCAAGACAAGTTTTTTTTTACACAGAGTAGTTGGTGCCTGGAACATGCTGCCAAGGGAGGCGGTAGAAGCAGATACAATAGTGATGTTTAAGAGGTATTTAGACAGACACACGAACTGACAAGGAATGGAGGGATACAGACCACGTGCAGGCAGGTGGGATCGGTTTAGATTGGCATTCTGGTCAGCACAGACATGGTGGGCCAAAGGGCCTGTTCCTGTGCTGAACAGTTTTATGTTAAACTTGAGACATTTGTGTTTAGCTATGCAATTAATGAAAGATATTTGAAAGTCTTCTATCCATATTATCCAGTTCAGCAGTACTTGGTTTCTGTTCTCTATAAATGTGTGCATCTGCTGTTCAGTATTATTTGTAATTTAGTGATCACTTCATCTGTTCTTTCCTTCCAAACAACTGTCATTTTGGTTCTCTGTCCTTTTCCAGCTCTGACCTCTCTGTTGTTGGCCTCTTACACTGTTCCAATGAAGCCCAATATAAACCTGAGGAACAGTGTCTCATCTTCCAACAGATTACAGCCCTCAGGACTCAACAATGAATTCAGCAATTTCAGATTACCAGCATTTCCAGTTTTTGTTGGAACTGGCCTGTTCCGATGAAAGGTTATCAACCAGTAATAATAACTCTGTTTTTTGCTCTCCAGATGCTGCCTGAATTGCTGAGTATTTGCAGTATTCTGTGTTTTATTTCAGATTTTCAGGATCTTAACTGTATTGTACCTCTCAGTCCTCATATATCTTATTCATCTATTTCTTTCAATTTACATATCCACCAAACCTGTGATTAACAAGTCTTCACAGCCCCCTTTCACCCAGCATCACTATCAATTGTGTCATTCAGTCAGGCTCAGTCCCATCCTATCACAGACATTTGTTTCCTCTCCATCCTTCCCCCTTCTCAGCAACTTTAAATGTGTTTGATTTTTAACCTTCGGTTGACAACCTGTCATCAAAACTGAAGTATTAACTCCGTTTTTTTCTCTCCTCAGATGCTGTCTGATCTGCCGAGCATTTCTCCCATGTTCTTTTTTTTATAACTGTAAGGTTTACAATTTGTTGTTTAACCACTCCAAGTCCTGAACACTTTCCCATTATTCCGAACATCCAACTTCCCAGGTTTATTCCTAGTTTACCTTACATTCCCTTCTGTTAGAAATATGTTTTTGTATGAGGAAGGACTGAGTTCTTAGTTTCAAAACTATAAGCAGGAATTAAATTTGGTATTTAAGGAGATTTCTTGCTCCAAATAAATACATGTCGCAGGTCAGTGAGGCATTGTTGGACTTTTCTTTCACATATGCTTTCACAAATTTGACAATTTAGCCTTTCCTTTCAGGCTGTCAACACCTCTGGAATGTCTGGGAGTCTCCTGGAACTGACAGTTGCTTCCTTGGACACTATTCCAATGAAGTCCAACATGTTTGAGGAACAACATCTCATTTTCTAACACATTACAGCCTTCTGGGCATTGTTCTCCTCCTCTCTCAGCCTGGCTCAGTGCTGGAACTTCCAATGTAAATTCAGGATGTAAAGCTCCCTGCACTCAGCACCAAATGGCTGCCATAGTGCACAAGACACAAAATGCAGCATAAATCAACCATCCAGTTAATCCAAGGCCAAATCCTGGCTGTCACTCACTGACATTCCTGCATTTTGTTCCAGTGTGTAATAACATAACATCAGAACCTTCAGGACACACGTGACTTGCAGAAAAGCCAGCGTACTGTGGTCTGGATTTGACATCCTTAATTTGTTAATTACCTCATTGTGAATCTTAGAAACAATTTGCATGATCTCCATGCAGGGCAGTGATGGATTTCATATTTTTAAAAAGAAATTAAGTGCTAATTCTTGGTCCCTGATGTGGTAAATCATGGAAGTTAATTAAATATTTGTATCACAGCTGTCCCTTAAAGCTTCACAAGTTGTTTCACTTCAGATCATTACAGATTCATGAGGTGCTAATTAATTGATTTACAATATTTTACAGCAATACTTTTCTTGTTCCCACTTTGATTAGTAATTGGTCTACTTTCTGGCTGTTGAAAATCGTAACTTAATTCCTGTTGTGTGTTTGTTAGGAATAAATTGATTAAACAGTTGCAGAAAAAGTTATGTTGATGATATTTTTGTCCATTTAAGTTGATTGGCTTTCATGTCAATCATTTAGTGCCAGTCAGATATTGTTTGGCATACTTTGTACTTGTTGTGTTTTGCAGATCATATCATCGTAATAAGACACTGAAATAAATTTCCTTCTATGTCATCTGATTGGTAAAATAACAGAATGGATGACCCACTATTTATAGCTGCTGCCCAATTTTACTTTCATTGACTTCAAAGCAACAAAATTCAGGAGAAATTGGTAAACCGTTCTGCCAATTTAGCCACCATGGTGGTGAAGTTAAAAATCTGCACCAGTGTGCTTTTATATCCTCTGATCTTGCAATGAAATGCAATATAAATGAATTTCAGGATAATTGAAGGCTTCAGTGATAAATTACTGTGTAAGCTATTGAATCGTCTACCTTTTCATCTGAATAGAAAGCTTTAATATTATTAGTAAAATGCATTAGGTAATGGAAAGATCATGTTTGCCAGAAAAATTATGATTACATTATACTGCTTTATAGGTAATACTTGTTTTTTAAAGAATGTTCATGAAATAACATGCTTACATTTGCAATGCCAAGATTGTGCATGTGCTTGATTGTGACTTCAGTTGTGGCCACAGTGTTCATTTTCCTTATTTGAAATTCTGTTGAAAGTATTTTGTGTCCATAGCTCAATTAACATGCTGAAATATCTGCAGCTGTGGGGTATCAAATGAAGTTAATTACAACATGTATTATTTCCTTAATTGTACTTCCCTCAAATACTCTGTCACAGTATTTCTTCCTTTTGCAGCGAATTTCCATTTTGTCATCCAATTTGCTACTCGTGCTGAATTCACTCTGAATCCAAGGCCTTAGGTTATGATAATTCTGTGGTCAGGTAGCCTGCCTATTATCAGATGTTCAAATCCACACTGGAGGAATACCCATGGTATCAGAGTGAATCCAGCAAGGACAAATTGGATGAAGAAGTGGAAATTTGATGTAAATAGAAGAAAAACTATGACAGAGTATTTGAGAAAAGTACAATTAAGGAAAAAATACATGTTGTAATTAACTTCATTTGATAATCCACAGCTGCAGATATTACAGTAAGTCAAACAAATCTACTTACAGTAAGAAATGTAGCTGCCCTACAGAACATATCTTACTAATACTGGACAGGCCCAGTTAATTTAGTCATATTTGCTGTCAGTTTAGCTATTTATTTCTTATCTATTTTAAATCAAACTTCTGGCTAATGGAGATTGTCTTCAAGTGGAATGGTTCAGTCTTGCAAAATTGAATGTGCACCCTCACGTTGACTATGAGTCTTCAGATAATTTGAAATAACACGTAATTTATCTGTACAGTTTTTTTGGTGGCGAAGAATTTGTAGATGGAAGTATAAGGTACTCTTCAATGAGATCTGCACTTGTGAAAACACATGGGATTAAATTGGTATTAAATCAGTTTGTGACAAAATTAATTGTTGTTTCCAATGCTCTGAGGCGGTTCAGCACTGATGAAGTCTAAAGGAATTGCAATTGCAGTAATTTGAGTTTTATGCTGGATTCAGCACAGTTTAATACAATACAGGAGGGTCTTTGTACATGAGCTGCACGTACATAATATTCTATTGCAAAAGTTGTGCAAAACTGTTTCACCTTTTGATAACAAATAAAGACTACAAAGCATTTTAGTACAGCTTGTATTTATCATTATGGGTGATATCTTCGAATGAATGCTCTTGTCTGTTCTTATTTTCTCTCTAAGTGTTTATATTGGCCCAGATATATTGGCTATGAGTCCGCCACCCATACTTCCTGCCCAGGGGTCACTACTTGCCCAGTTTTATTTTAGCTGACACCAGAAGTCTGATCTTACTTGTCCAGACAATCTCGGTGTAAAATGACAATGCCCTGAGCATTGCAAAGGCCGAAAACAAGGTAAACAAGTAACATTGCTAGCTAAGAAGCCCCACCCATGAAATGCTTCAGAAACTTAACAATTACCAATGCCCAGACCCCTAGACCCCTTTTTTTTTATAGAACATTACAGCACAGTACAGGCCCTTCAGCCCACAATGTTGTGCCAACATTTTATCCTGCTCCAAGATCTATTTAACCCTTCCCCCCCACATAGCTCTCCATTTCTCTATCATTCATGTGGCTATCCAAGAGTCTCTTAAATGTCCCGAATGTATCTGCCCCCACAACCTTTGCCGGCAGTGCGTTCCATGCACCCACCACTCTCTGTGTAAAAAAAAACTTACCCCTGACATCCCCTTATATCGTCCACCAGTCACCTTAAAATTATGCCCTCATTGTCACCCTGGGAAAAAGTCTCTGACCGTCCACTTATCATCATGTACACCCCTATCAAGTTGCCTCTCATCCTCCACCTTGCCAAAGAGAAAAGCCCTAGCTCACTCAACCTATCCTCATAAGACATGCTCTCCAATCCAGGCAGCATCCTGGTAAATCTCCTCTGCACCCTCTCTAAAGCTTCCACATCTTTCCTATAATGAGACAACCAGAACTGAAAACAATACTCCAACTGAACACAATACTCTAACCAGAGTTCTATAGAACTGCAATATTACCTCGCGACTCTTGAACTCAATACCCCAACTAATGAAGGCCAACATACCATACGCCTTCTTAACAACCCTATTGACCTGCGCAGCAACCTTGAGGTATCTATGGATGTGGACCCCAAGATGCCTCTGTTCCTCCACACTGTGGAGTCCTGCCATTAACCTTGTATTCTGCCTTCAAATTCAATCTCCCGAAGTGTATCACTTCACACTTTTCCAGGTTGAACTCCACTCTATAGTTATATAAAGTCGAAAAGGGTGGCTAAAGTGAATGTAGGTCCCTTGGAAGACGAGAAGAGGGAATTAATATTGGGTAATGCAGAAATGGCTGAGGCTTTGAATGACTATTTTGTGTCAGTCTTCATGGTGGACGATACGTCTAAATGCCAAAGAGAGATGTTGTGGATGCCATGGGAGGTGAGGACCTTGATACAATCATTATCACCCCTGTTTTGCTAGCTATTAAAACTGTCAGAGTTTTTCACTTATTCAGTGTGTCTAACATTTAGGAATATTTAAGTTTATTAAAACTCAAATCAGATCATTAATACATTTTAAAACATTTAGATATAGATAAATATAGATATTTATTTATGAGTCACATGTACGTTGAAACACACAGAGAAATGCATCTTTTTGCGTTACTAAGAATGTGCTGGGGGCAGCCCGCAAGTGTCGCCACTCTTCCGGTGCCAACATAGCGTGCCCACAGCTTCTAACCTGTACGTTGACTAAATGAGTTAAAACACTTTCAAGCAAGAATAAACATTAAACAAATACCAAAAGTTAAAAGAAGGAATGTATGCTTTCCCTTTATTCTCACAGCCCAAGAAACCCTATTGAAATCAATGGGCTGGTGCAGGGTCTGAGCATAGATCAACCCTGACATTGGACTCCAGGTTGATTCCAGCAGTGGGGAAGTGGCCAGGTAGTATGCCTGTGTCCTCCATGTTTGGATGTGAGTCTGTGGAGGATGTTAGCATTTATCAGTAAAATCTGCTTCTTTTCCCATGCTGGAATTGCTTCTATCTTCAATGCAAGTAGAATTGGGAAAAAATAAGCAGTCCCAAAATGATTAAAATAATAGCCCTGACTCTGCAGTTGTAGCAGTGGTGAAATTGACCATGTTTGCTGTGTAAAATTGATATCTTGGTGACTGCACTGTACGGTTAAATGCAATATTCCAGAACCTGCCATCAAAAATACCCCGCTTCTCTGTGGGCTGCACTATTGTAGCTTTCATGGATATAATCAACACTGAATCAATGGGTTATTGTGAACTTCAATATTTACATGCTTCTCTTGTTCAAATAAACATTGAAAATCTTAATCCCTGTGAAATGGACTGAGATTTAATTTTCAAATAAAATAATACTGAACGGAACTTTCTGATGAACAAACTCTGTCCTTTGAAAATTAATTTCAGAAATGTGGATTTTCATTTGCTTCATTCCATGTGAATGGTTTTTAAAATATGAATTCATTTTTTTGTACTTTTCATGTTTCTGCATCAGTTTCAATCTCATGTATGTATCCTGATTTTCTTGGTACTTTCCCCAAACTGATTAAAATATGAATGATATTCAGTGCTTTACATCTACCTGGTTTTTCTGTTTCAATCTGACTAGCTGCCCAGCGTCTTTGATATCCTCAGTGTTGCTGGACATCCAAGGTTCTTTAGAGAGAGCACTAGTTTGAGAAACATCAGAACAGAACCTAGCTTT
The DNA here is from genome assembly GCF_009764475.1 of Pristis pectinata. Taxonomy (NCBI): domain Eukaryota; kingdom Metazoa; phylum Chordata; class Chondrichthyes; order Rhinopristiformes; family Pristidae; genus Pristis; species Pristis pectinata. The sequence goes on along the minus strand of NC_067405.1, from coordinate 102,775,387 downwards.
CTTCAAGGTCAACACCAAGTGTTGTCCTTTTGCCTCTGATCGCAAAAATTGGGCCTCTCCTCACAAATCTATGTAATACCAGGGTCAGAGAAGAGAACTTGATTTTTAGGTAATCTGCAAAGTTGTTGTGGGGTTGCTAAAAATATAAATTAATTTTATTAGCAGAAGGCAGTAGATGAGTTCTTTCAGCTTGAAATAAGAGCAATAAAGAAAAGGATTAACATCAGTGATTTAAAAAGTAATTTAATTTCATGCCGCAAGATGCTTTAGAACCAGATTTACAAAAATTGATAGAGAATTTTCAAATTCAGTTAATATACTCAGGAAGGAATATTAAAGAAATATATGGAATGAAAAGAGAGTTATAAAAAGAAAGAAAGAAATGATTTACATTTATGCAAAGGAGACTAGAAAATATGTTGAAGAATCACATCATTTTAAACAAAGTAAAGGAAGTGGGAATACAACAGACTGGAAAAATGTCCAATTTTCAAAACTGGGAACATGCAAATAGCAAAGGCAATTAAAAGTGTTTTTGTTCTCAGCTGTCCTTTAAAATGAATTCCGTTTGAGGCTAAGATTGTTAGACTAATAGATGAAGAAAATCCAATTGGAATTTGACTGCAATCTTTCTGGTAGCTGGAAATTAGGAGGTTCTTCTGGAATCAGCTATCCTTGCATTTGGTTTAGAGCTACCTCGTGGAAAAGGATCGCTACCATCCTGGCCCACCACTCCTTGACTCAGTACAATTGCCTTTGGATATGAACGTATGTTTGAATACTTTTGATCTGTAAGTACCTTGATATGCCCCAAAGTGTTTTTTTTTAAGTTATTGCAGTTGAGATCCATTGTTTAAGCAGACTTTTTTTGTTTCTTCAGGACAGTAATCTTAAAGAAGGAAGGACTCTCAGTTTTTATGATGTCCGTCATAGATTTGAGGAAGTGTCAGAATGTTTTGAAGCAAAGTAGGGAAACATGGCAACCAGTGTGTGCATTGCAAGCTTTCACATATAGCAATGAAATAATCATTTGTTTTAGTGGTGCTGGTCGAGGATATTATCCAGGCTTATGGAACTCCTCTGAGCTGCTTTGAAAATTAACATATGATTCATGAGAACAAATGTAGCCTTGGTTTGTAAAGATTTTCCCAACAGCTGGCACCTTTGAATACAGTCACTTTCTAATGCTTCATTGACATAGTTGTGCAGATTGTAAGTATAAGTCTACAGGGTTGAATTTGATCCCATAACCTGCTGACTCAGATGAGAGTGTGACCTCATGGCTGACACCCAAAGGTTCCACTCATCCTTTCTGCTCTTCCTTTCTGCCCTTCCTCTCCCTGCCTTCACTGCCTGTTGGTTAGAGATTTCTTATGACTTTTTTTTCTGAAATATTAATACACATAGTACTTGGCATTGTGTTGGGTAATTATCTGTTTTTCTTTAACTTGAACAGATGTGATTACCTTGCTCAATAAGATTGGCTGCGTGCTGTGGAATTGCTTGCAATTAATAGGTGTATTTTATTTGTAAGTCATTATCATTATCAGTTTATGGGTTGCTGATCTTTTTATTGAACCATCTGGTATTCAATTTGTAATTGTTGTTATTGTCTAACAAAGAAAGGGGTGTGCTCATCCTCTTACTTTGCAGCTTTTTTATATATATTTGCCTGACATGAGTAAACACGGATGTTGCTAACAACAGACCTAACATTTAATCCACAAAGCAAGACTTAACATATCTTCCTCACTTTGACAGAATTTTAGATAGTGTATTATAGATTTCAGAGTGGCAGAAAATGCAGAACAATTTATAAATAGTGCATCTTGTGGTTGATCATAATTCACAAGTAACAAGTGAGTTCTTGTTAACCTTACGAAAAACATTCATTGCATCTGAATGTTGGTGAAAATCAATTCAAAGTTATTTTAATGCAAGTTATTTAATTTAGGTTTAATTATTATGAATTTATACATGCTATTAAAAACTTTGTCAGATTGAATGAGATGATTCGTTCTCTCCAGAGATTCGGGAAATTGCCTGCTATCTGGCAGAAATGCACAAAGGAATATTTCACTATGTTTTTTTAAATTTATAGTACCACAGCATTAGCATTATCATTTGCTTATAAGTAATGAGCTTCACCTCAGTGTTAGCTCGGTGACTTCATCCTGCTGAATTTTCCTCTGGTTGGTAAGGTATGTGACCAGATCTGATCCAAGAGCTTGATTGGATTTCTGGTGTTGAAACCCCTTTCCTTTTTGATACATAATTTATATTAAAAAAAACAAGATGAATTCAAGATGAAAAAGATTCAAGCATTTTGGTAACCCCAGAACTTAGAACTTTGTGATAACTGTGCTCAATATTTTTTACTTGAAAAAAGTATTCTGCTCTTGATATTTCTTTTAAATGTCATATTTGCATTGAAGAGTCATGCTATGCGAAATGTAAACAACCTCCAGAACATTTAAAAGATTGAATGGGGTACAATAATATCAGTGAGCCTGTGATTTACAAGAGAAAATAACCATTTCAGGAGAGTAGTAATCACAGGATAGATTTTAAACTGGCATTGCAGCAAACTGGAAAATTGCATTTTTTTTTCCGTTTGCAGTCAGAGAGTTTGGCAGTCATTGCACTTGATAGTGTACTGGTCGAAATAAGGAAATTACTTCCATAGGCAATTTCTCACAACTCTCCTGTATGAGCTGTTCAAGGGCAACTAATATAAACTTTTTCATGCTTATTAAATGCAGTCTTGACTTGCTTGATAAAAGGAAAATGATAATGTAGAAAATTGTATTTGCCATCAACAATACAACAACAATGGCTACTTACATGGCACCTTGAACATGGCAAAAGCTTACCAAGGCATTTCACAGAAGTGCGATCAAACAAAAGAATTTATATTGGACCCACAATAGGAGATACTTAGATAGGTGACCAAAAGCTTCATCATTGGGTGGCACAGTAGCGTAGCGGTTAGCATGACGCTATTACAGTGCCAGCGATCAGGGTTCATTTCCCGCCGCTGTCTGTAAGGAGTTGTACTTTCTCCTCATATCTGCGTGGGTTTCCTCCAGGTGCTCCGATTTCCTCCCACATTCCAAAGATGTACAGGTAGGTTAACATGGGTTTAAACGGGCAGCACGCACTCGTTGGGCCGGAAGGGCCTGTTACCGTGTTGTAAATAAAGTTTTTTTTAGTTTTTTAAAAAGTTTTTTCAGTTTTTTTAATAACTGCCTTAAAAGTGGAGACAATGGGTGGAGAACAAGGGACTCCAAATGGAGTACGTTAAAATGATCAAAGTCCAGAGGCAACAAAGACATGAACGTGAGATTTAGCAGAAGATGAGCAAAAGCAAGGCCAGAGTCGGACAGTGTTATGGATGAGAAAATTGGCAATTGCTGAAATGGTCCGGCTTTGAGGTCTGAACCTTAGCTCGGAGTCAGTCAAGGCACAAAGGTTGTGAACAAGCGGGTTCAATCGATACCAAATCTATTAAAATAATCAACTTCGTTCAGCACACTAATTAGTGACATGATGTCTGCCACTATATACCAACAAGATATGAATGATTGCACAGATTAATTTTGTCTTTGAAATACATAAAATATCCACATGTCCATTACTGTTCAGTACTGCATTTTACTAGCCCTCAGTTTGTTGGAGTATAGGACAGGTGTTATTAAAAAAGTTACATTTCCTAAGTGTAAAGTTGAATCAAGGCAATTAGCTGTGTGTGCAAAGTTGTAAAACAATATTAATAGAGCATTCTTAAATTCAGCAGGTCTGCAAGAAGTTTGTTGCTTGACTGTCAGTTTATTGCTGATAAGACGCATAAATCATTTGAAAAATATCTCATTTGCACAAAATTATTGTTTTGCAATTAAAATCTTCCTTTTAGTATCTTCCTGCATACTTATATACAACAGAAATATTGATAATTGGTGTAGGTTATATTGGTTAAATGTTTGCTTGAGCAAATTACTCAATTATCTCTGAGTGACATCATACAATGCTATAGGTCTTATTTAACACTGGAGGCCTCTTCTGAGGAGTAAAGGTTTACAGTATAATGTAAAAATCTGCTCTCTGACTGTTCAGAAATCCTGATGGTTCAGCATTTGGCTTTCCCAGAAATATTTTGCTGTGCTCCCTTTCCACTGAACAAGGCCCCTGTTTCTGCATTGCATTTAACACACCAGGGCCCTGGTTCCTGCACTCTATACTCACTGGGGTCTTTCAATTTACTTGGTTCTTAGAAAATGTAGTATTATTCTGTGTAACAGGTAATAAAAGTGAATTAAAAGTATATTCAAGTATTAACAGAAATAACATCCAATAATCTGGAAAATCTGACAGTCCAGCAGAAAATCACAAGTATGCCAGATTATTGGAATTTTACTACAGTTGAATAATACCCACTGTGGGTACGTGAGGGCCTCCACAGTATCAGAGATTCTTGCATTCTGATCCAGTAATAACCGGTGGCAAGGACAATTTCAGATAAAATATCGCAGCAAAGAAATGCTGATGAATGGAGAACAGCACTCAAAACTCAAATGAAATTTAACTGTGACTGGAAAAAAAAAGGATTTCAGATAATTAACCAGATAACTATCAGTTAAACTATTAAAACCATTCTCTATTCATTGGTGTCTATTTTCACTCCAGTACTTAATGTGATTAGGAAGAAAATTGCCCAGAAATGTAATCAGGTAACACTGTTTATTTCAGAATTACAAAAGTGGAAATGCAGTTTTCCCCAAGCGAATTCCAACAATGCACTTTTCTGGATTATTTTGCATTACTCCAGAAATTTCACCAGGCACTTCTCTTCTTGGGTCATGGTTACACACCTGACACATTTTCAGCATCAGACCTGCATGAAATGAAATTATCACTAATGCAAATCTCCTTCTGGAGATGATATCAATTTCACTCAGCAACATTGGTTACTCAAGGAACAAGGTCTTAAAATTACAGGACTAGGCCAGGTCTGCCCCAAGGTAAGGGGAAGCCATCCTTCTATTTATCTTGAGCCTCTGCCTCCAGTTGCTGATCTGCCCACACCATCTGATCACACCCCCAGCCCCAAAGCAATAATATTGGGCAATCTGCCACTCTGATCTAAAGCTACTCAGAGTTAGGGTAAAATTGGAGACCACATTTGTTTTATTAGATGTCTTCAGAATGGGGAATGTAAGTGATTTTTTAAAAATTAGATTAAGATAATATTTAATGGTTTTATTGATTAGTATCAGATCTAATGCATTTTAAATCACACATTATTTGTATTACTTCAATAATTTATAATTTTAATTAATTATTTTCAATTTCAAACATTCATTTCTGTTGTTTTCCTCTGGAAGGAAATGGTGCATGGGCATTGCTCCCTTCTCAGATATGCAGCCTTTTAGTCCAGAGTCAGTGCAGGGAATGTAATCTGATCTTAGTTTTGTTTTCATGTGTTGTCTGGTGACCTTCTGAAAAGTGCTTGTGTTAGTTACATTGATCAATCCATATCACTTCCCATCATTCATTTAATGGAGAATTAATGTTTTCAATCTGAAGACTCCCCTGAGCCCCTTCCATAGAAGTAGATCGGTGCCCTTGTTAAAGCAACCCCCAGAGAATAGTAACAGCAGAGATTGGAAAGAGTAAGATGTAAAATATGGACTAAACCACTAGTAAAGACATGTTGGATAACTGGATGAATAAATATTGATACATGTACTTTTATTTGGAGCAACAAAATAGATCTTTGTAAAGTTTGATTCCTGTTACTCTGAACTTCCTAATTTTAACGATGACCAATGCTTCACAAAAATAACTTTAAGCTATGCTAATATTAAATATCATGAATAAGTAGAGAATTTGGACAGAAGTGTTTCATGTAAAAGCTGATGAATATATGTAATTAATTACCAGGAATGGATATTTAGTTGTAATTATTGAGAAGATGTTGAGATTTATGATGAGTGTGTAGAGTTGAGATTAGTTAGAAAGAAAATATTATTGCTAAAATTCTTCCTTGGTTTAAACTTGACTGGAGAATTTTGAAGCACAAGTCATTTCCAACATGTAATTACTGGGAGTCAAGGAGAGATCAGTTGTTTAGGTCATTCGGTGTCCTAATTTAAACTACTTTATGATATAAAATGAATTAATAAATATCTTGACTCTGGTGCATTATTACTATATCAGAATCTCCATTCTGACCCATTGTGTGCCAAAATGACTGAAAACTTTTAAACCTTGCTCTCATGGCAGCTCTGTTGAATTCTGGTGCCAATACTTCATGGTAATTGTAGAAAATCAAAACCTGGCTGTTACATGAAACTATTTATAGCTTCCAGCCTGACTAGAGTAATCCCAGGCTGGAATACTTTTTGAAGGCTAAGATGAAGCAAATTTGTGATTTGGTCATGCTGGTCAAGTTTGCTTTCACTTTACATGCCATAATGCAGTTACCATATATGTGGTGCTTTTATGTTTCGATATAATCTTTCACTATTTTGTGGCTCAGTAGGCCATGCTTTCTATTGAGAATTGGAATTGGTGGAATTTGCAGTTTAATTGAGTGACTGAGTGCAACTACCTCTTGTAGTAAGTGTAAATTACAGCATGGCATATTTGATCATTTTGTAAGGTCTGAGAAGAACTTCAAATAACCATACACATCTTCTCATACTCTCTCTTACATATTACTGTCCACACGGTACATGTTACTTTGCTATATATTAGGAACCCACAGAGCCGTATACTCTGGGCAGTATAATTCTTTTCTGTTACATTCTCTTTGTCTGTATTACAAAGTCCTTGAAGGCATTGAGTGACTGGAAGGTAAAAATTCAGGGTTATTTGCAGTAAATTCGATGTGCAGACCTGAAGCAACAGGTGTCACTTTCAGACTCGAGCACAGAAGAACTGAGGGCAGTACATGGGGATCTTTGAGTATAAACCTTGAAATTGTCAAAGGGAATTTTGCAAGGTGGCAGCTTGGACCCAATCTTAGCATTTATGATAAAGCGCATGAGAGTTTTTGTTTTTATGTCAAATAAATAGAAATGTTCTTCATTCACACAACATTATTGAAATTAAAGCAAGAGTCAGATTTTACCTGCTCAAAAACAAGCCACAGCAGAATATAAGAAAGCAATCTTAATAATAGGGATGGGCTCAGACATCTAGAGATACCTTCTGGTGGCCCACAAGACAAATGATGTTCCATTCAGCGAGGTGATAGAGAGATTGCAGAATCCCTTTAATCCGGCACCCTTGGAGATCACAGTGAGTTACAAGTTTGAGCCAAAAGCCAATGAGTAGTCATTACTTAGATTGAAGTATCTCTCTCAATGCTGTAATCTTGGTATTTCCTGTTTCGGAGGGTGCAGGACATTTGTGTCCAATTTAACTCCAAAGCAAAAAAAAAATTAAATTGTTAAACCAATGTAATGGAGTTAGGTTTCAAAAATGCGAAAGAAGTTTGGCTGATGCATAATATCAGTAGTAATGCTGTTTGAGACAAATAGCAGTAGCAAAGGTGACAGCTCCAATAACGTCAGAATCACAGGAATGGACCTGGTGTGAAAGGAAAGACTGACAGGTAAGGTTGCTATGGGTGCAATGGCGATAACTCGTCACGAGTATGGCAGTTTAAGGCAGTGAGATGGTTCAGCTGAAAAAGCAAAGGACATAACGTGTGTGTAAGGGCTGAAATTCACAATAATATCAGCCAAGTAGGCAAAGGTAACACTGATAACTGAAAGCCTCATGGGAGAGGCTTGTACAAGACTGAAGATAATGAGTAACGTGCAGAGCCAAAACCAGCATATACCCCGCTAGCAGCAATAATGGAATATACTGCAATTTTAAAATTAAAGTAAAAGTTAATGATCTTTAATACTGCTGCTGACTTCTCATTTATGGGCAGAGAAGACATCGATGCATTCAGCAAAGTACAGTTAGCAAAAACACATGCTGAATCTGAAAACACTTTCTGGGAGGATACTGAAATCTCTAATGTATAATTTCACATAATAATAAAAATGTGAAGCTACCAGTCATAGTCACAGACCACACAAATACATTAGGAAAAGACAGGCTAAGGAACTAAACGTGCATTGGAAGAATAAGCTTCTGGACCAGTATGGAAATATGTTCAAGTTTTTGTGTACCACCACTGAGGGGCACAAAGCCCGTATATACATTCAACCAAAGGCAAGTCAATTTTCTGGAGGCCTAGACCAGTACCATATTGGAGAAAAGGCTCATGTATTCGAAGATGATGCCTCTCTTTGGCAATTATGATCAAGTGGTGGATAATTTGAACAAATCTGAAGGGTGCACAGTGGAGAATGTCCTTTGCCCACAAAGCAGGACCTGTATCCTGAATTGGCAGAGTCCTTTGTCTTTATCAAACCGGACCTGTCAGCTGTGTCTGTACAATTAAACATCGATTAAAAAAAACACCATCTGGCGACCCTTGAACTTTATTCAAACACCACATTGTCTTATAACGTAGACTCATCATCCAGACTTGGCAGGCAACTGTGGACAAGATGTTAAAGCCCCACACACTCTACGCAGACAAGATGGTGACAAGACTAGAGCATAAGAATGTTCCTGAATTTTTATCTTTCTTCTGTCGTGGTCCAATGTTAATGCCAGTTTTCTGCCAGATTTCATAAAGCATCAACAGTTGAAGAAGAGTGAACTATTGGAAGATGTACAACCTCTGACAAGCTGAAGATGTACAATTTCTGTAATAAACATAGTTTGTGTCTCCAGTCACTGCGATACCATTCACGTGATAAAGCTTGCTTGAGATGTCTCCAGTTATGGAAATGCGGTATGGGTAAGCCACGTTACATGCAAAGGCCATTTGCATTCCGTGCACCATCAAAGAACAAGAAACTACACTCAGAGAAGAAGGCATTGGATATTATATTTGGAATCACAAGGTTCCACTAAATTTTTTGAGACAAGCCACTCACTGGCCACTGACGACGAACATTTGGACAACTCCCACAACAGTGGCCTCGAGAGTGTGGCAGACAGCCATCCTCCTGTCCCCCATATGTGTATAATATTGAATATCCATTATCCAGACAGTGCCGCAAGAGGTGCATCATTAAGATTGACTTACAAAGATGGGCATATGATGTATGATATGTAGTATTTGCTGGACAGGCAGGAGAGAGTGATTTTCTTCTAACAGTGGTGGAAGTAGCAAGATTGGAGCAGAATGATTCAATGTGAAAGGCAGTTTATGAGTAGATTTTGAGTTGCAGGTTTGATTCAGTAAAAGGTCAGGATAAGAATATAAAATAGCCTGTCAGGGCAGTTTCAAATTATTACACCCAAAAACCATGAAGTAGAATAATGGAGGAACTTCACTTGGAGCATCTGGGCATTGTTGATATGAAAGTCATAGCACATAGTTTTGTCTATTGGCCCAGCACAGAAAAGGATCTAAAGGAGTTAACCAGCAAGTGCATAGTCTGTCAATGCTACAGCTCACAGCTACAGAGAGCACCACTCCAAATGTGTCCACAGAACTACTGGGAGAAAGACATGAACAGCATTTTCAGGTTGATAGCCATCCATTCAAAATGTATTGGATCATACACCATCATGGAACACACGGCAGAAGAATCAGATCGATTTTTGTGCCACATGAGCTTCCCTTGGAACTTGGATAATGGTCCACACTTCTGATCAATTTCATTCTGAACAGTTTGTGAAACAGAATGGAATCTAACAATGTTTCACATTGCCATATGAAGAAGCTGAGAGATCTGTAAACAAATGAGGAAAAATCAGACAGATCATGTTTATATACTGTTCCATGAATTACCTCAAAAGAAAGGGTGAGAGTGTCAGAAAGCTGGGTACAAGACAGGAGAACAGTGAGTGTGCACATCCACCTGAAATGAGTCCTACAGCTGTTGAAGAAGAGTTGATGTACTACGTGACTGAAAAGAGTTGAGTTGTTATACCTTAAGTGAATCCAAGGAGGGGTACTGCACAGGCAATACAGTTCACCTACAAAGATCCAAGAGAATTCAAAACCAATCAGCTAGACTTGTAAATTTGTTAATACTGTTGAACTAGTTTCACTGATGTTTTTCTTTCAAAGGGGAAAGCAGTGTAGAATATGTAAGCATGACATCATTGCATGACATATTTGATCATGTGTCTACCATTGTGCATGTGCACAGTCTGAGGAGAACCTCAAATGACTCAGACATACTTTCTGGAGCTCCTGGTTTTGCCCATGTATTACTCTGCCAGCCTTGAATGTTACTTCACTGGAGATTAGAAACTCACAAGGGCATTGTCAGTACAAGTATGTTGCACATGTTGGTAAAAATGTGTTAAGCATTTTCAGAAGAGATTATCCATATTTTTGGCTTTGCTGTGCAGTGTTACTGCTATACATATGTTGAGATGACAGTAGACAAATACAAAAGTAAAAAACTACAGATGCTGGAAATCTGAACTAAAAACGGAATCTGCTGTAAATGCTCAGCAGGTCAGACAGAATCTATGGAGACGCAAACAGAGTTAACGTTTTAGGTCAATAACTTTTCATCAGAATAAATCCATATTTATTTCATTTCAATTTTAGAATGTGCGTGTACATGTTTTTTAACCTTGTAATTTTAGATATTCAAACTATTTGAATGAAGTGTTTGTTTACTGTAAACTGCAAATTAAAATTTAGGTTTGACTATCACTGATTCTTTATAAATCAAAATGATTATAGCCGTATCTTTCTGAACTCATTTTATATTTCAATAGCTGAATTTTATTTTACATTTTTAATTACACAGTTCTTTTTTCATTAAATAACTACACGTGTACTTTTGAGCAACAACAAGCAACAGAAACCATGTTTTCCAAGCTGAAAGTCATTACTTTTATCTGTATCATTTTGCACTCTGTTCTGCAACCATCTCCCTCTCCACATGACCACATTTTTGTTAATTCCATTTGATATTAAGCTTAGATAAATTTCTTACTTAATAGTTGGTACTACAAGCTTTTTGTAAATCCACATTAACCACTGACACTCCATTTTCTTTATCCATCCTCTCATTTATTTCATCAAAGGATTCAATGATGTATGTGTGGAATATGTCCTTAAAAGGACTGAACCGAACAGATTTTCTATAGCAGTAGTATATTGCTATTTGTCTTTGTTTTTCACATTGGCGTTTATTATGTATTGCTTTTTGACATTTTCTCTGCAGGTACGACAGAGCGGGTATGTCTGATCCAGGGAACAGTGGAAGCTCTGAATGCAGTTCACAGCTTCATTGCAGAGAAAATCCGAGAAATGCCTCAGAATGTGGCAAAGACAGAACCAGTTAGTATTCTGCAGCCTCAGACCACAGTGAACCCAGATCGTATCAAACAAGTAAGTTACTGATAGTGTTTAAAATTAGAATATTGTTTGAATTTGAATGAGCAGACACAAATAGTGGTGGGGGGAAGAGCATAGTAACAAATCAATTCGTCAGGTAGCAAGTAGAATGATGTTAACTTTAAACGACAAGTCTACTCAGTCAAAGAGGGAACACATTAAGATTGTGGTGTCAGAAATTTAACATAAGAGCCTGTTTGCCTACAACATATTTGATGAGGTGATCAATTAATGAGCCACTCCTGTAGCTCCTTCCATCTTCCCTAGCCTGTGTTCATTATTTATCTGTAATAATAGTTAGTTTAGTTCCAAGAAATGGAAGAAAGTTAGGTATTTCTACCATGTGAACAATTTTCTTGCCGATTATCCTCAGTTTGAGCCTTGATCTATATGAATGCATAAATTTAAGTAGGTTTATTGATTGTGTTGATTAAACATATTGTTAAAGGAAGACTGTCTGCAATGCTTTTGTGTAAATAAACATGTAGTAAATGGAAACCCTTTTTAATTTAAAAAAAAGAAATACATTTCTTGTAGTTTACACTTATCTGCTTATCCAGTCAGTGGCAATTGTTCAGAACTGCTACCTTTTCATATAACAGTTAAATCAGTAATGCACTTTTCCTTAGCATTGTATTACAAGATGAGTTTATCATAATTTTCTTGCTGTCCCTGTAAATTGAACCAGCTATTTTTCCAGTTAGGTCATTATTACTTAGTACAGTACAGGTTCAGAAGCAATCATTCCTTTTGAAAATGATTCCTATCTGAAATATTTTGTTTTGTACTGCAGTATCATTCATTTATGGTCTTGAATGTGCTGCAGTGAGGATTTCCTTTACAGCCTTTGATGTCACCCATTGTTCTGCAGAAGCAACTGTGCAATATAAAAAAGATTATCAATTGCCATTTGTAAAGGGATTATTTAAAACAAAATCAACATTTGAGAAATTTAAAATAGTGTTTAGAACAGTGGACAATTTAGATGAAGTCTACAATATAATGAAATTGTGAATGCATTCAGTGTCTTATTCATTGCTCAAGGACAGTAGTGACTTTCAGTTGCTCAGTAGGAATGCCAATAGCTTTAAAATTATAATAACTAGCGATTCATTTCAGAACTTTGTTTTAAGGAAAATATACACATCAGTGAAATAAAGAAGTACACACCATTTTCGAACTACAGTGCAATTTCAGCTTCAAAGAACATGGGGTAGAAGCTGCAGCCCACCATAATAGTATGTTTTTAGCCCCACTCATCACATCGTGGAGAGCCAATGAACTGGGTCCAGTTGAATTAACAGCATTTTGAAATCAAGCAGAGCACACAAATGAGGAAAATTGGCAAAAAGTATACATTTCATTAAAGGCTTCAATAACTTGTTGCATATCAAAAGCAGTGTTTTGGGTGTCATACTATTCTGTGTTTTAAGTAAGTACAAAATCACTAATAACTCATTAATAATCTTGTATTAATGACTCTTCCTGTTGACTATATAAAAATCAGCGTGAAATCTTTGGCACAACTCTTGAATATTACCAATTTCCTGTCATGTGATTTGCTCCCATTCAGCACCCATCAGGAGCAATTTCAAGGATTTAAAATAAAACTAACTAGTGAAGATTGTTTTTGAGATGAAAACATTCATATTTGATGTTGGGAGTTTTTTTGTCATGTCTAGATTTAACACTTAGCAATCATTTGACTGGAAGAAGGGATAATCTAAGTTAAAGCATTATTTATGGTTTTACATCCATAGAAAATATAAACTTTCTGGCCATAGCAACCCAACAGACCAATGCACATGAAAAAAAGCAAGATGATTTTCAGACAGAGGACTTAATTAATTTGTTGTCAAATATTTAAGAGAATGCAGTTGTTTTTGTAATGTGTGGGGCCTCTACTGATGTCTCATGACCCCCATCCCAAACGAAAACTGTAAGAGCCATGTAAAGCTGCATCCATAGGATTACCAACTCTTCTTGGATGTTCGATTACCCAACATGTGTCCACACTTTATATATAACATTTGGGATCCCTTTAAGTGACTTTATTGCAATTTTTGGTAACAGTGGTTTGTGCAAAAACATTTAAGTGTTGGGAAACAACTTTGCTTTTTTTTTACCAGTTTACCTTGCAGCAGCAGTGCTGGAACCTTCACCTTAAACTTCTAGAGGCTGGGTATCCAATGCTACCATTGCATCTAGTCAAAGACAAGGGGGCATAGAATTGGACTTCAGTCACGTGTGTTGTTTGCACAATTAACTGCATTTGTACTGCTCTTCCAAAATTCAGTTTCATTAATGATAATGGAATGGGATTTCTTAATTGGAGCTTGGTGTACATACATAACTACATTGTGCATTTAATACAAGTAACCAAAGGAAAACTTATCCACTATAACAATTTGTAAAAAGTCTATAATTTTTCAACCAGTATTCAACTACAGCTTCCCAAGTATTAAACGGATCTGCATTAAAACTGCTATGAGAGGCAGCATCAACAGATTCCGTGCAGGGAATTACATTTTTACTGTATGGAAGATCTCCCACGTTCACCGTTGAATCAGAATCAGGTTTATTATCACTGACATATGTCGTAAAATTTGTTGTTTTGCGGCAGCAGTACAGTGCAAGACATGAAGATATAAAAATGACTATATTTACATAAATAAATAAATAGTGCAAAAGAGGAATAACAAGGTACAGGAGGCATGTCCAAAGAAAATTTAGGACAGTGAAGTAATCCACAGAATAGTTGGAATCACCAATGTTAATCTTTGCAATCCTGGGGAAAACCCTCCAGTCTCCAAAGCAGGAATATCCATTTTTACATGGTGATTGAGGAAAAGAGTTCATATATTTATTCCCTTAACAGACCATGGACCTCATCATCATTTCTGTTTTGTGAAGCCAGGAGCATCGCATCAGGAAAAATGTAACTATTTTGTACAACAATAATTAAGATGAAATTATGTGAGACATTGCCCACAAAATGGAAGACCAGATTTATCATTGTTTGAGATTTATTATCTTGCCATTTCCAGTACTGCCTTTTTTTTAAGAACTCAAGAAATACAAACAGGAGTAGGATATTCGATCCCCCAAGCCTGCTCCAGAATTCAATAACATCATGGTTGATCTTTTACCTCAGTGTTATTTTCCTACACTTGTCCCATATCCTGTGATGCTCTTAATATTGAAAAGTCTGTCAATCTCTGTCTTGAATATTTTTAACAACTGAACTTCCACAGCCTTCTGAGGCAGAAAATTCTGAAGATTCACAATCCTCTTGGTGAAGAAAACTTCTCTCATTTCAATCCTGAATGGATGACCCTTTATTTTGAGATGGTGATTCCTAGTTCTAGACACCCTGGCCAGAGGAAACATCATCCCTGCATATAGTCTATCAAGCCCCATAAGAATTTTAATGTATCAATATTCTAAATTGTCAATATTCTAGGTGGATTGGAGATAGAGACCAGAGAGCAGAGAGTCCTTGTAGCTGAACAGCAGCTGGAACGATGGGCAAACTAAAGGTGCAAAGATTTTCTTCCAAATTCTTAATACCAGTGCTCAAGAGATCCTTCTTCCCTTCTGAGAGCATCTCAAGTAATTGGAAAGAGTTGAAAACCTACCTCAAAGCTGCAATGAAAATGGGAACACAAATGGGTAGATACTGACTGCAATAGAAAAGAAAGCCTTTAAACAACTACTGCTGCAGCTAAAACATTAACAGCTTAATCTGCTAACAGAGACATGTGACATTGGTATTACTCATCAACTTGACATCCCAACAGAGCCCTAGTGATAATGTCACTTTGGGAGACATCCTGGACTATAGTTTGGTTATATTTCCCCTTCCTACTCTCCTTTTACAAGGAAGAATCATTTTAGTATTACCTATTTTTTGCATTGTGGGCATGATTTTCACTAAACTGTTTCTGAAATTATTATCTACAACAAAGATCTCTAAGTTTTAACAGAATTTCTTTACATCCCATCTGAAAATCGCATAAACTCCATTGTGTATTTGATATGTGGCTACTCCTTCAAGGTATGGCTGCCTGACTAATGAAAAATTTGCATGCAAGTTTCCCACAGTGTTGACAGATGACATTTTAAAATGGAAAGGGGTTTGGGAAAAGTTATTTTGCCAACTAAAGAGATTCTTTTTTTGCAGACAGTCTTCCTTTAGTCCTTTTGAATAACATTTCTGCAGCACAAGAAAAACTTTAGAAATGTGGCAAACAAAATTGATCTTGCATGTTGATTTCAGAGAAAATCAAATAATGCTGAGAGTGATTTTTTTCTAAACTTAATTACCCTTTGATGTTGATGTAATAATGATTTAAGACTGTTTTGAGTTTTAATTTTAACGAAATATTTTGGAATAATGGGATATTGACAAATTATTTCCCAGCCTCACAAATCTGTATTTTTATTTGGCATTGATAAACTGATTTATAGTGCAATCTCTTCATACTATGCATCAATCTGTATAACTTTATTGTAAATCATTTGATTGTGGAGCTGTACTTTAGCCAATAATTGATATTCTATTCAATACCAAGGAATGCCCCACCAGATCTGTTGAAATGCTATCCTAGAACTGTTTGAATGGTCTAGTGGCATTTACCTGGCATTTGAATTGATAAAGCATGTTGCTCCAATGTGATTCTAGCTCAAAACAGTGTGCTCAGGAAATATTTTTTCAGAAATGTGTACAGAGAAATGTTGTTCAAGAATTTGCTCAGAATTATTCATATTTGTGCTCAAAGAGCAGATATGGCTGTATATTTATTCTGTGCTCCAACAGCCACAGTAGGTAGCAATAATTGAAAAATATTGATAAGGTATAATCTATTTGAACCTATTGAAAAGGCATAATGACTTAATAATTTAGACACCAGCTTTTCATCGTAAATCTCATCCATCCTTCATTGGCATAGGCTAGTTATGAATGAATAATTATGGAAATAATAACTAATGTATTAGCCAAGCTAAGCTACCTTGGACTGTTTGCAATTTATTGCATTGGGATTGTTCAGTATAAGGCTTAAGGTTGGTGATTTCCTCCTGAATTGCTTTATTCCCAGACATTGCCATCTTCCCCAACTACCACCAAGTCCTCTCCATCTGACCCCATGACCACCACCAGAGCCAATCAGGTACAGTATCATCTACCATCTACACCATACTTTCACAGGTATAGAGAACATTGTGCAGCCACACTGGGAAGGAGGCCTTTCCTGGACTTGAATATTTTGTAACAGGTACATATGTTAATAACTAGCTTTAGATTAGACTGGAGTGCTAATTCCACAGCAAAAGTATGATGCTGCTTATTATAGAACTTCTGCCTGCAGTATTGTAGGCTTTTGCTTTAACTGATTGACTGTCTCTGGTAAGAGCAGAATATACATCCTTGTCTCTGTGCCTTTTTGTTTCCAGTTTTCCCTTCACTAACCATTTTGCCTTTTGTCAGAAATAACATGTCTGTTTTCTCAGCTGAATGTAGCATAAAAACAAAGGTTATCTAAACTAGATTAATGGTTACTCCTGTTGTGCATCATGATGTAACTCATGTTGTGTCCCAGCTGAACATGTTCAAAAGCTCTGGAGTGTTAATGATGACTTCACCAATATTTGGTAATGTTGTTTGAAAAAGAGGTAAGACCAATTATGAGTTTTGTTGATAGGACATTTTGTTCATTTTTGTGTGTGTGTGTGTGTGTGTATGCACGTGTGTGTGTTTGTGTATAAATGAAAATCATTGCAATTTTATAATTTATAGAGTTGTTATGCCTGTAGAGCACAGTGGTTAAGGTGCATTTTGTTGTTGAAACTGAGCTAAAGACCAGAAAGGGTCCTCTCTCTCTCAAAATGTTTAAGATTTCAAAGTTCAAGACTTTGGATGCACACACTCCAACCTGAAGGCATGATATAATAATGGAAAATACCTTGATTCATTCTTAATGAACAGTCTAGATTGCATGGATATTTGGACATAAGAATTTGTTAAGTACGTTCAAGAAAGTTTTTTGAGACAATATAGTCCCACCGGAGATGCGGCAGTACTCAGGCTCATCTTAGAAAATGAAACTGGGCAGGTGGTGGAAGTGTCAGTGGTGGAACACTTTGGGAACAGTGACCATAATTCTGTAAGTTTCAAGGTAGTTCTGGAAAGAGATAAGGTTGGTTTTCACATTAAGGTCATGAATTGATGAAAGGCTATTTTCAATAGTGAAAGAGAAGATCAAGTAGATTGGGAGCATATGATTGTGGGTAAAACAATAGCTGAGAAGTGGGAGTCTTTTAGAAGAGAGCTGGCAGGAGTTCAGGGACAGCATGTTCTGGCAAAGATTAGGAAGGTTATGTATTTTGCGAAGTCTAATAAGGTTAGGACGTATTCAGTAAATGGTAGAGCACTGAGAATGTTGATGAACAGAGAGACCTTGGGATTTAAGTCCATGGTTCCCTGAAAGTGGCAACACAGATTGATAGGATACTGAAGAAGGCATAAGGCATACTTGCCTTCATAGGTTGGGGCATGTAATATGAAAGTTGGGAAATTATGTTGCAGCTTTACAAAACTCTGATTAGATTGCATTTTGTGTATTGTGCACTGTTCTGCTCACCACACTCCAGCAAGTATTTGGTTGCACTGGAGAGAATGCAGAGGAGATTCACCAGGATGTTGCCTGGATTGGAGGACCTGAGTTACAGGGAGAGATTGGATGGGCTGGACTTGTTTTCTCTGGAGCGAAGGAGGTTGAGAAGTGATCTGATAGAAGCATATAAAATTATAAGGGGCATTGATAGGATAGATAGTCAAAATATTTTTTCCATGGTAGGGGTATCAAAAACAAGAGGGACTAGCTTTAAGGTGAGAGGAAGGAGTTCTGAAGAGGATTTGAGGGGTAAGTTTTTTTTTCACAGAGAATGTTTGATATCTGGAACTTGCTACCAGAGGAGGTGGTAGAATCAGATACAATCACTACATTTAAGAGAAGTTTCGACAATCACTTGAATAGGCAAGGCATAGGAGGATATAGACCTATATGTGGGCAAGTGGTATTCATGTAGATGGGCAAAAAGGTCGGCATGGATGTGGTGGGCCAAAAGGCCCGTTTCTGTGCTTCACAACTCAATGACTCTGTAAACAGTCGAAGTTCCAGCTGTGCACGAGATAGGAATGGATTGCTGAAATAAAATATTTTAACAGAGCAGTGTAAGGAGAGCTTTGCATTATATCTGCTCAGTGCTGCAGAGTACATGAATAAGTTTGAAATAAAGTTGAAATTTCTTCCCTTCCTATGAGGCTTGGTGAACAAATTGATGACCTGCAGTGGCTCATGCCCCCAAATCAATGTAGCCTCTTCAGCTCTTCTATCTTAGTCTAGTTCTGCCTTCTCGGTGCATTTGTGATTTTAATCATTCCCCTATTGACTGCTGCGTCTTCAGCTGCCTTAGCCCTAACATCTAGATTTTTTTCCTTAAGTATTTCCTGATTTTCTTTGAAAGCCATCTTTGTGAACAAGCTTTCAGCCAACTCTCCTAAGAACTTCCTTAGTGCTTCATTGAAAAGTTTTCTGTTGTAATGCTCCTGGAAAACACCTTGCCACAAAACGTGACCTAAATTTGTTACCATAATGGTGCTTTATATAAATAGCCCATTGGTGATTTATATAAATGGCCCATTGCTATAACTTATTCTTTACCTCCCACTCACAAAACGGCATTAGTCTGATTATTGTAAGACCTTTCTACAGAAAATTGTTCATGCAAGATGCTATTCACCTTTCACAAAATGGTTTCACTTCTGAAGCACCTGTCCGCGACCTAACTGACACAATAACCTCGCTCTCAAATGATGTAATTACTGAAGATGGTTACTTTTAACAATGTGGAAATAATCAATCATAATGTTTCATTTTTAATATTTGATTATAGATAATAACATTACAAAATATTTCTATTTAAGTTTGATGTGAATTATTCTTAATCAATGAAGTACGTGAGCTGTACAAAACATTTTAACAGCATTTCTCTAACATAACAATTGGCCAAGTCCATTTTTCGTCTGCATTGCAATTTGTGTTCTTGATGTGAATATCACTATGAAAGAAGATGGTACAATGTAATACAAAGTTATTCTTTCAGCTTATCACAGTGTAAAATATATTCAGTTTTCTACAACTGTATCACTATGCTACCACTTTCTTCCTTGGTTTCAAATACTCTCAAGGTCAAGGATTAATTGTATATTGTTCTCTGAAGTAACACATGATTGAACAATAGCTGGACTCCATTAAAAGAACTCACTCCAAGTGAACTGATAACATTATTTATCATCACCTTGGTCTTGCGTTGCAATGCTATCCATACAGTACGCTCTAGACATATAAAAGTTTAAGCAACTAATGTGCGAAGTGCAGAAGATTTTCATATTGTGTGTAGAACTTCTGTTCCATGCATTTAATGTTACATTAATTAAAAACATCAGTTGCCAGTACTGAAGACATTGAATTTGTAGAAATGTTGAGGCCACTGGTCTCTATAATGAAATCACCAATGGAAAAGAGTGACAGATGCACTGGCATCTGTCACTCAGCACGTCCTGCACTTAGAGCAGGTCGAAGTAAGTCCAGGACTTACTTTCCTGGCAATGCTGCCTTCAGAACTGTCAGCTGCTCAATTCAGTTTATTGATTTATTTGGAAGAATGATGAGCAAAATTGGCATACTTGTATTAATGAAAGTTTTCTTCATAATTTTGTAATGAATTGGAATCAGACACAGGAGTCTTACAGCCCTTTTCTTTGTAAGCTCCAGTACTACCATTGCCCCTCTTGTTTTTGAAACTGCTGTGCAGTTGCCCTCATGACTTCTTGGTGGTTTGAACAGACTGGGTCTGCTTTAAGTTCATTATTCTGTGATAAATAACATGCCTGACATTTGTTTGTAAGAGTAACAGTGATTAACATTCACATCAGTGTGTTGATAATCCATTTGCAGCGCAGCAGTAAATTGGAAAAGGTTGGAGAGAGGTAATCTCTGACCTGTCGACATACTTTATAGGTAAGCAGCATAGTGAGATTAGCCGACATGAGCAATTTATCACTATTGTGTGTTGACCAAGATTAGGTTTATCTGGAGAAAGACTGAGACTGGAAGCATAATGTACACAATCTTAGAGTTAATAAGATCCACAATAGGGTTGGCTTGTTGCCTTGGAAACAAATTGATTTTTGTTTTTCCATTATCACTTTAAGGGCATTGCAGAGAGAAAACAATTTTTAGTCTTGAATGTAAAAAAAAAGGTTGACAACACACAAACCTGAATTATTGGACATTTGTTACTAACAATGGCTTAGCCAAAAATAAAATGCTGATCAGTTTTTGTTAGCTGGGTAAACCCAGACAGTTGATTTCTTCCTAGCTTTCTTGTTTCATTGACAGCAAAGTTATTAACTTCTAATTGAACTGATGTCAAAAGAAATCATCTTCAATTCTGAGAAGTTTCAGTCTGAGTTTATGAAAAAAGTTTGAACTACTTTGATCCTTCCTGTTAATTTGGACTCAGCTAACAAATGGCTCTGACTTTCCTGGAGACTTGGATCATTTTAATATCACATGCATCTCGTGGCAACCCTTGAATGGCACAAAAGATAAAGGCAATTATGGATTAATTTACCTGTTAATCATCCCACTCTATATTTTCTTGGGAAATTTGCACAGTTGCACCTTTATATTGGCTAAAAGAAAAAGGGGAGAGGAAAATTATCGCAGCTTCATCCTCTGTTGAGATCAATGACAGTCTTTATTTTGTTGCATTTAACCAGTCTTCATTCCATTTAACCACTCGTACTGAGAGGTAATGGCTGAATGGTTTGGCAGCAACATGATTTATTGCTCCAAGATTAGGTTTAAACTCCCACTTGTTAAAAATAAATTACAGTTGCAAAGATTAAACTACTATGATCTTTGAATATCTACTTAATGCACCTGGGATCTTCAACTTCAATGTTACTGCACCACATGTGTAGAACCCAATCAATTTATGAAATTGCTTTGAGAAAGTAATTGATTTTCCATGGTGCCTAACCTGACTAAGACCATGAACACATAAACATTCTATTAACTTTAATTTGCTTATTAATCCCTATTGTTTTAAACCATATTCTGCATCTGGGCATGTTTGACTTTTGTGTCTTCACTGACCATCTCTACATTAATCTTTCAGCATTGTTACTCTAAAATTAAGATACTATCTTCAGTTTTTTTTAAATTTGAGCTGCTGCCAAATAACTTGTGTTCACTGAATATTCAAAGATCCATTACTTTGGTGAACATTCCCACTCCTTCCCTCAGTACGGATACCAGGTTCACCTTGCATTCCAATTTTGAGAATCTACGCAATTTTTATCTTGGTAGCCCCACACCTCTCAACTAGGATACGGGAATTGGAGCCCCAGTCACAGTGAGCCTTCCCTGAAATGGAGCATTTCACATTTATATTCAGTCTCTTGTTCATTCACATCCTCCAGTCACTGCAGGGGAGGATCGATTCTCCTGTTCTCATGGATGAACTTCCACAATGCTTACCCCCATCTCCCCCATCCCAACCCACAATATTCCTGCAGGTCCTAAGAGGTTTTTCATCCAGCACTCCTGCTTACTGTTGCTGAGGTTCAAAATGAGCGGACACTCTCGTGAACTTCCTGCTTTATAGTGAAGGGGAGGATCAGACAATCATATAAGCGAAACTTGTATCATGTTAAAACAAGGCTATTAGGACAACGGACAAATGCCTGGGGGGTGTTGGGGTTGCATTCATTTCAAGAAACTTCAAAGGTAAGCTATTTATGTCTGGTTACTGAAGAAACTGGGTCTGGTTCTGTGCACTATTCTATACTAGTAATGCTCTGCTGAGAGCAAAGAACTTGATTTTTTTCTCAGTAGGGACACAAAGGCCTCTGTTTCCTCCCCATTGTCATGAGGAAAGGGAGTGGGTCCTAAAAGGCCACACCTTCATCCTAAAACCAGGGATCTAGACTTTCCAGTTAGTGAAACAGTCAACATCTACTCCAATACAATGATATTTTAATCTCCTTTCTAGTAGTCCTTCCTACTCTGTCTCTCTCCATAAAACAAAGTGCTCATTCAAAGGAAAAGATCTGGTGAATCTTTGCATGATCTGTTGGGGAAGAACATTGTTCTTTTGGTAAGGAGATCAAAACTGTGCGTGGTTCCCCAGGTGTGCTTTCACCAAACCCTAACTAAATCAGCTGTGACCCACCCCCCATGCCCCTCCCTTTCAAGCATGCAAAACAGGCAAGCATATGATTTAGGATCCCAATAGCCTTATAAACTTACTTTGATTCACTTATAAAGCTGCACATGCCATCATTCATAAAGTCAAGCAGCTCAGAATCGAGCCTTTCAGCCCACCAGGTCTGCACTGACCATCAAGCACCTATTTATACGAAGCCCATGTGTGTAAAATTCTCCCTATATTCCCGTCAACTCCTCCCAGATTATACTTCTCACCTACACATTAGGAGCATTTTTGTTTTCGTGGCCAATTAACCTACCACCCCACAGGTCTGTGGGATGTGAGACAAAATCGGAGTACTTTGAGAAACCCATGCAGTCATAGAGTCATGAAGCATAGAAGCAAGCACTTCAACTTACTGAGTCCACGTTATCATCAAGCACTTATTTACACTAAATCCATTTATCCCCATATTCCCATCAACTCACCCAGATTCTGTTACCTACACACTAGGAGCATATTATAGTGGTCAATTAACCTAGCTACCAGCATGTCGTTGGGATACGGGAGGAAACCAGAGCACCCAGAGGAAACCTGTACGGTCACAGGGAGAACATGAAAATGCTACGGAGACAGCACCAAAGGTCTAGATCGAACCCTGGTCGCTGGAGCTATAAGGCTGCCAGGTTCTCATGTGCCTTTTCTAGAAACCCCCTGTGATAATAAAGGACTGAGTGCTCCAAATAGGTACAAGTATCTTGAAGGATGCATAAAGAACTTCTGACTGCAATGTTTTATTTCCCAGCTTTTGCCCCAGTCCATCTTCCGCCAAAACTCTTGTGCATCCTTTCACCCTCAAGGTTTGACTATTTCAATGCTGTCCTGACCAAGATCCCATTCTCCACTCTGCATGAAGTTCAGGTCATTCACATCTGTCTCATCCATAACTTTTCCCACACTAAGTCCAAGCTACCCATCATCCTCCGTTCCCATATCGATCAACTTACACTGGGTTGTGCCCAACCAACATCTCCAATTTAAAATTCTCATCCTTATGTTCAAATCTACATGACATAATTTCTCCCTGACTTTGTAACCTCCCTTTGTCCAAAAAGAAATGACAGAAAAGTTTAGAATCAGCTCTAGTTTAGGGAGGATAGAAGGAGAAAGTCTAACCTGGAGATGATTGAGCAATTGAGGTAAAACCACCAATGAGGGTTCCTCTAGGCCAAAGATCAGTGATATTATTGGGGTGAAACTGTGTGATCCTGGAGGAGATACAAAGGTAGAAGCTTAACTAATGCATGAGGCCACCCATTCTGGATGTGAGAAAGACAAATCAAAATATTTCCTTAAATATGTCATTTTAGGAGCCACAGAGAAGCAAGGAATGGAGGGGTCCAGCATGTGCATTAAGCAGTGCAATCAGAAAGCACTTTTCATACCAAGGATAATGAAAATTTGGAATGCTTGAAGCATGCAGTGGATGTTGGGTCAGATGAAAATTTCTTCGTTGCAGGACAGCTTTTTCCATCAAAGGACATGGAGGAAAGATGGGTAAATGGAACTGTGGTCTGATCTAATTGAGTGCCAGAATGGTTGTGGAGATTGAACAGAATGGCATGTACTTGTTCCTTTAGTATTAAATCTAAATAACAATACAGATAATCTTGGCCAACTCTGCCATTTATGTATTCTGAAAGGAAAGTGGATTCTGCAAAAGTTGATGTACTATGGAGGAGCAAATGCAGCATTAAATTTCTGTAGCTGAACTTAAACAAGAGTTTTAAAACATTTTTAGACATTAGGAATATTATAGCTTGAAGAAACATCTTTAATCAAGGCTTGAAATAAATTTCAGTAGTGTTTATGGGCTCATTGACTTTTTTTTTGGATTAATTAATTTTAAAAAATGAAAGGGAATCTGGCCAGTTTCTTTATCACTATGATACTGTTACATTGGAAAGTTAGAAAATTATCATGTTTTGATTAAAATTTGATCATGAAAGAAGCCCACTTTTAAAACTGCAGAGAATAAAACCATGTGGTTCTGCACATCTTAGTTGTACATAAGATACAAAAGGAATGAAATTGAATAAGGTGGCACCAGTTTTTGGGAACCACGTCAGCTTTTGAAAAACCAAAGTGGCATTTGGGGAAGATATGAACAGTTGTAGGGAAAATTGTGTTGGACACCACGCAAGAGAGGATTGGCTTGGATGCTGAGTGCCCATCAGATGTATACAACAGTAGAAAGGCCATGATTTGGATCATTGTGCAAACTGACTTGACAGTGCACTGCAATTTGGAGCCACAAAACTCCAGCAAGTGTGCTGGCTTAAAGTGTGGCTGAACAATCAGTAAGCACTGGAACAAAGCTTTCTGCATCACCATACCTTCTGTCCTCTCCGTCACATCATTTAAATGGATCTTTAATTATTTACATGTTCATTTCTTATGGTTTACTTGCTGCTGTGATTCTACATGTGTTTACTGCTTTCTAGGTTTGGTTCAAAATCAGAGTTCAGCATGAAGTGGTCTGGCTAGTGTTGACTAAAATTTTACTACAAAATTCTGCACAAACCAGTTGTTCCCTGAGATTATTGCATTCCCCTTAAAACGAACAGAGTGCACGCAGAACGGGACAAGCTATTGGATGGAGTAAGAAGAGGCAGAGCGAGGATACTCCGTAACTGGTTATATCCATGCAGGTTCCAGTTCTGCTTGAATCTCAATAAGGGGCACCGTGTGAGATGTCCATAAGTGAAATCTACCACCTCTGTAGTTGCAACTGCAACTTAGGAGCAAGGTCAATGTTTGGCTTGCCGTAACTCTAGTTATTTACCACAGTTCAGGTTTACCATAAACTCTTGTATTCCAAAAGAGATGACCATCTTTCATTCTTTCTAACCAGGACTGCAGGCATCCACATGGTGTGGGGTCACATTCAATTTACTAATACAGTTTTGTGGGTGTGATGTATCAACTCTACACCATACCAGAGCCAAAAGGAATTCCATTCCCTTGGTGACCTTTTGGTGGAAGACCATAGTCAGTGATCATTCCAACCAATCCCGGACTCCCTCACAGCTGTTAAATTTGAGTTTGAGGCTCCAAGGAAGAGCTACTGCGACACAGCTAATAATTCTGATGGCATTCCACACAGATAGACCTCGTGCATACAGTGACAGCCAAAGTACCACAGAACATTGATTTGGCAGTCTGTTGGAATGCTGTGTCTGGTGCCTCATCAGCTCTGAAAGAGCCCTGAATACTCAGCTTATTGGTTGTCAGTATTCATGGTGATCTACTGCATGTTACAGAGCCCTGTCATCAGAAGAGTGCACTACCTCTGCGGTGGGTAGGAGGAAGGGAAAAGGAAGGGCAAAGTCAATATAGATGGCCTCTTTTTGCCTGGATTATCCTTTAAGAATTCAGTTGAGTCCAAACCCAATAACCTCAGCTCCAATTACCCATTCACCACCTGTTCAGTACCTTATCTTCACTGTTTTGACCATGGCAATCCATACAGCACCAGCAACCCGGGTTCAATTCCAGCCACTGTCTGTAAGGAGTTTGTACGTTCTCCCCATGTCTGTGTGGGTTTCCTCTGGGTGCTCCAGTTTCCTCCCACATTCAAAGGCGTACAAGTTAGGAAGTTGTGGGCATTGCTATGTTGACGCCGGAAGCGTGGCGACACTTGTGGGCTGCCCCCAGAACACTCTATGCAAACGATGCATTTCACTGTGTGTTTTGATATACACGTGACTAACAAAGATACCTTATCTTAAATGCAAAACCAAAACCCACCACACAATAAACATCTCAAAACAAAATTGTTAAATGAAGTCCTGCTCTGTTCCATAGCTGTGTTACTTGTAAATTCACCTCGTGCCCCTATTTCTGCATGTACTTGACTGCACATTCTGACCACGTCTGTAATGGTTGAGCATGACTCGTGAAAAGCTGCTGACTTTCAATGGAGAGGACAGTGAAAGGCTTTGGAGGATTACAGAGCAGCTCTGAACCTTAGAGCACTGGCTACAGAATGGAAAATCATGGCGTGGGTGGCAGCAGTCATTGATATCTGGCTGACTGTCAACAGATCTGGCAGAGTGGCAGGGGTGGGAGGGCGAATGCTGCCTTGCTGAGAGTAGGCTAGAAGTGTGCTCCGTGGAGACACCACTTCAGCAATCCTGGTTGGATGACAGATTGCTGAACAGCAATGAGATTTCACAAGTCCCCATGCACACTGTAATCTATCACGATTATGGCAGCAATTTAAGCTTTCACGCCAGCACTTGTGCATTGTATGTGTTTCAATGGAAGCTGTGATATCAGCCCTAAAATTGCAACATCATGGTGGAATTTGTGTGTCTGAATGGAGTTGACCATGACTTACATATTGTGAAGAAAGGGTGTCTACTTTTATGTAAAAACCCTGTGCACCAAGTTGGTGATGGATTCTTATATGCTCTTTGACATTTGCGGACTTCCTAAAGCTCCAGATATTTCATCTTGTTTTTCTTTTGGCGGTGCAGCAGAACTGATGTGTGGCCTTGCTACTTGACCTAGCTTCTGTGTTATTATTTCTCGCTGTTTTAACTGCAAGCTACACACAGTTAGTATCTCTCCAATGCAAATCACATGTCTGTGCTAATTCTGTGCAATGACAGTTTGGAGCTGATGGCTGCAAGAGTGAAACAAAGTTATTCCTTTTCCTACACAGTCTAACTAGGCGACACTTCTTGGATACCTGAAATGAAAGGGAGACAAGGTCTTGCCTCCTTCTGATTATTGGCTGCTTCGCCTGGTTGTGCATTGCTTTGTCCTGCAAGACGAAATGTTTTAGTGAGGATCAAGCATTGTGTTTGAGTGATTTTCAGCATCTGCAGTTTTTCTAACTCTCTGCAGGCTGTGACATCTGCATGTCAGGACAAGACTTAAGGATGCATTCATGACCTTGACCATCCAAGCAAGGTCATTGGGTGATTGGCTGCGTTAATTCCATGTCTTTGGGGATTAACCCTTAACATATACCTGCATGCTTATCTGCTCCCATTGTCTTCTGAGCTTCAATATGGATGACCTCCTCAGCACTTATGAATATTGGGCACCTCCTAGTTTCTTCTACATGCACCAAGCACCACAGTGCAGTGTTGAGAAACCACAGAGCCTGCTCTTTCCCATATTAAAGTTTTTTTTCGCTATTTCTCAGATGAGTTCTGAAACCCAGCCAGAGTCTGCCATTACCACAGTGCACCTCCCCTTTAAGAGTTACAAGCAGGCCTTAACTACTGGTAACGTCTCATAATATAAACAGGAGCAAAAAACTGCAGATGCTGAGAATCCGAAACAGAGACTGAAAATGCTGGAGGTGCTCAACAGATCAAGCAATGTCAGTGGAGAGGGAGAAGAGTTGACATTTCAGATCAAGGATCCTTCATCAGAAGTGGAAAGTGAAAAAACAAGGGGAGGAGAGGACAGAGGGAGTGTCTATGGTAGGATGTAGACCAAGGTTATCAGATTAAAAATAATTTGGAAACAGAGACATGGTAGAAAAATAAAACAAGTTGAAACAAAGGTAAAGCCGCATCTGTGGATAGAGGTGGAGAGAAAAGGTACAGCCCCCCAAGCTCACATTGGGCATTACTGGAGAAATACAGGAGGCTAAATACAGAGAGTAGGAGTGAGATGGAGAATTAAAGTGACAGGTCATTGGAAGCCCTGGGTTGCCCTGGCAGATAGAGCAGATGTGTTCTGCAAAGTGATCACCTGATCTGAATTTGGTAATTGGTTTATTATTGTAACATGTACCGAGATGCAGTCAAAAACTTTGTTGTTCATTCCACCCAGACAGATCATTTTAAAACTTAAGTACATAGAGGTAATACAAAGGGAAAAGCAATAACAGAGTGCAGAATATATGTTACAGTTACGGAGAAAGTGTAGTGCAGATAGACAATAAGATGCAAGGGCCACGTTGAAGCCTCTCCTCTCTGTAACCTCCCAGAGGTTTTCCGCTTTCGCAGTTCTGATGAAGGGTTATTTATGTGAAAAATTGAATCTGTTTCTCTCCCCCATTCATCTGCTGTGTTCTTCCAACATTTTCTCTTTCTGTTTCCAAATATTAGCTCCTAACTAAAGACTCCTGCCGGTCAACAGTGAGGTGAGCACTGGCTGGATACTGCAATCATAATATGAACCAGGCATTAGAATGTTGCCCTGCTGCATTCATCCCACTGGATGGACATGGGATATCTGTGGGGGATCATCATTCCCATGCCCATTTTCAGGGCCTTTGGAATTAAGCCCCATGTCACTGGATGAGGTTGCTGGTAACCTTGTTTATCATCTAAGTGCTAGAGATCTACTTATTCATTGAAAGGTCAAATGAGGCGTGGCTTGCAAAGGAGAAGCACTGAAGTCGCCAAAACAGATTGCAACATCCTATAACTGCTAATTATAATTAGACAAGGCGCAGAATAAGTCACTGTCTTTATCACTGGCTTTCTTTTATGCTCTAGTTTTAAGTTTTTTTTTATTTTTAATTTTATTTACAGCATGGTAACAGGCCCTTCTGGCCCAACGAGTCCACGCCACCCATTTTTTAAACCCAAATTAACCTACCCGTATGTCTTTGGAATGTGGGAGGAAACCGGAGCACCCGGAGGAAACCCACGCAGACACGGGAGAATGTTCAAACTCCTTACAGACAGCTACGGGAATTGAACCCCGCTCGCTAGCGCTGTAATAGCGTCACGCTAACCGCTACCTTTCTGAGAAATATGGGTCGATTTGCACACATTTGTTGTGCATAAACAGAACACAGAAGCAGTTTTCCACAGGATAGATTGCAATATCACTTCCAGGTTGCCTAGCTCCCATTAGGACATTGACCCAGGAGTTTTCATGTGATTCCCTTTGGAGCAGTGATGTTTACCTGGCAGCATGTGGATGGCTACAGGTTCATCATGTGTACAGTGGCCATTTCCTCAATTATCAAATTAAGTTGGTGCAATAAGATGCAATCCACGCCCTTTGTTTATGGTGGGATGAGAAGCATCTTCAAGTGATTGGTAATTGGTTTATTATTGTCACATGTACTGAGATACAGTAAAAAAAACTTTGTTTTGCATGCCCTCCATACAGATCATTTCAAAACATAAGTACATTGAGGTAGAACAAAGGGGAAAGTAATAACAGAATGCAGAATGTAGTGTTACTGTTACAATTGCAGAGAAAGTGCAGTACAGGTAGACAATAAGGTGCAAGGGCCACGATGAAGTAGATTGAGAGATCAAGAGTTTATCTTTATCGTACAAGAGATCCATTCAAGAGTCCTATAACTCTGGGATGGAAGCTGTCCTGGTGGTTCCAAGCCTTTGTATCTTCTGCCTGATAGAAGGGGGAAGTAGAGAGATTGACCAGGGTGGGAGGGGTCTTTGATTACGTGGCTTCTTTCCCGAGGTAGCTGGTTTTCATGATGGGCTGAACTGTATCCACAACCCTGTACAATTTCTTGCGGTCTTGGGCAGAGCAGTTACCATACCAAGCTGTGAAATATCCATATAAGATGCTTTCTATGGTGCAGCTATAAAAATTGGTGAGGGTCAATGGGGACATGCTGAATTTCCTTCGCCTTTTGAGGAAGTAGAGGTGCTGGTGTGCTTTGTTGGCCATAGCGCCTATGTGGTTGGACCAAGACAAGCTACAGGTGATATTTACACCTCAGGACTTGAAGCTCTCAATCATCTCCACCTCAGCACCATTGATCCTTACAGGGGCATGTGCTCCAATCCCCCTTCCTGAAGTCAGTGACTGGCTCTTTTCTTTTGCTAACATTGAGGGAAAGGTTGTTGTCTTGACACCATGCCACAAGGCTCTCTATCTCCTTCCTGTACTCTGTCTCGTCGTTATTTGAGATTCGGCCCACTACGGTGGTGTCATGTGCAAACTTGCAGATGGAGCTAGAGCAGAATCTGGTCACAAAGTCCTGAGTGTATAGGGATTGAAGTAAGGGGCTGAGGACACAGCCCTACGCAGCACCAGTGTTGAAGATAATCATGGTGGAGGTGTTGCTGACCATCCTTACTGATTGCTGTCTGTTGGCCAGAAAGTCAAGGATCCAGTTGCAGAGGGAGGTACTGAGCCCCAGGTATAGGAGTTTGGAGATGAGTTTGTTTGGAATTATGGTATTGAAGGCAGAGCTATAGTCAATAAATAGGAATCTGACAGAGGTGTCTTTGTTATCCAGATGTTCTAGAGATGAGTGTAGGTCCAGGGAGATGGTGTCCACTGTGAGCCTGTTTTGGCAGTAGGTGAATTTGTGGGTTGAGGTTGTCTGGGAGGCTGGATTTGATGTGTGCCGTGACCATCTTCTCGTAGCCCTTCATGATGGCGGATGTCAGAGCCACCAGGCAGCAGTCATCAAGACAAGTTACCTTATTTTTCTTTGGCACCGGGATGAGTGTGGTCTACTTAAAGCAGGTGGTGCCGTTGCATACTGGTGGCGAGGTGCTGATGGAGGATGATGTGCTCAGTTATATCAAAGTCTGCTGGCAGGTCGGGAAGGACAAATACATAAGAACACTGTGAACGATATTTGTGCTATTACTTCTACTGGATGTTGATAAGACTCCCCAGCACTCTCGTTAGGGAATGAGTGTTCAGATCCTGACTAGGATCCATGACCCCATTAACTTCAGTTGAGATTGTAGGTTTGTGGAGAGAAAATTATAGTAAAATTAGTTGCAATTTTAATTATTTATGATAGTTTTTTTAATGTAGAAGTGCTTTTAGTTAACATTATTTTTTATTTATTTAAAACATGTTTTTTTGAAATGCTGATCAGGAACAACTCTGTAAATTGGCTTTGCCAACTCTCAGAGATTTTCAGAGGGATTTCATGGCTGGGCCTTCTACTTCATTACACCATTTGAGGCTCTGCCTCTGTAATGGCCCTATTGCTCCACTTGGAATTGTCCAGTCTTCTGCATTTTCGCTGATATCAAGCATGCAGTGAGAATAGGTGACAGGTCCACAACAATAAACCCAAGACCTCTTCCACCAAGTAACTTCCTGCAAACCACCAAAACCTAGCTGAATTATGTTATGGCTATATGGGTGCTTTCCGTCTGTACATCTCATCTCTGATGTGCAGATGGAAGCCACCCATATATTTATAATACAAAGTATTTTAAATGGTATTCTGATGTATTTGTTTGAATAATGGGGCACCCACCTGTTTCCATGATCACATTCAGATGTCTGCCAGGACCTTGATCCAGATGGCAGGCTTTTCTCTGTGAATCTCATCACAGCTTTGAACATTTGTGCCAGCCTTTCTTCCTAGTGTTCAATTTTTATCTGAACAAGTGCAAATCTGAACAGCCCACAAGTCCCAAAAATGGGAAAATGGGACTTACAATCTCCATTTGCAGTTTTGTGATGCTCTGATGCCCAGCAAGAAACTTAAGCACAGCAAAGACACAATTTTATTTTGTTTCTTTTCAAGCAAGAATTATTAATATGAAGCACCCAACTTTCCAAAAGGAGGTTAATTCAGAACATAACGAATTCCATTAATTTCATATGCGTTATTGATAAAAATATATTCCAATTTACAAAATGAAACATGATCAATTTAAATTTAAAGTTTACGATTATAGATTACATAGTGTTTCACTAATATCCTGAAGTTTTCAGTCCAAACCTGTCAAATATAATCATGAAATGAAATACTCAAAGTTGCTTCAGATTAAATGGGTGAATGAATTTTAACCCTCAAGGTAAATCTGTTTTTGACAATGATATAACGACCAAAAAAGTTTTGAAAATTTCCCACTTGCTCTCTAGTTTCTGTAGTTGGTGGCTTTGACTGCTTTCCACTGAAGTTATTTTTTTATGGTATGAATTGCTTGCAGCAGAGTAAGGGAGAAAACAAAAAGGATTTCTTTTCCTGACAATTAAAAACTACGGATGCTGAAAATCTAAAGCAAATACAGAAGATGTTGGAAACACTCGGCAGGTCAGGCAGCATCCAGGGAAAGAGAAACAGAGTAAACCTTTCAAGCAGAGGGCACATTTTGATGAAGGGCTTTCAACCTGAAATATTAGCTCTGTTCCTTCCATACATGCTGCCTGACCTATTGTATTCTCACCATTTTCTCTTTTTGTTTGTAATTTCATCATGTTCAACTGATCAGTTTTAAAAGAGACTGTAAACTGACAAACCACCAAAGTACTGTGGAACTTCTTCATTGAGGACGAGCAGGCAACTTATCTGTCATGATCCTCAATAATCCTCAGCCAGGTGAGGTATCGAGCATGCATTTCAACTCCTTCACCACGGTGGGTCTAGAAACTCTAATGCATCCAAGAGGGTTCGCCTTTTTGGCATGGCAACAGGGTTCCAATTGTTACCCATGCCCTCTCCCCAATGCAGAATTCATTTGGATTTCAGGCCAGCTGAGCAGGTGTATCTTTTGATGCTGAAAATGTAACATTCGGTAGTCCTGAGACTGAGTTTGGGGGATGGGATGGCCTTCTGCCACAGCGTATGGGTGATGGGGATTAGCACAGGGCCGGGTGGCAAGATGGATATCGGGCGTTGGTAGGCGAAGTTGATGCAGTGTGTGTAGTGGGAAGGCTGGCTGTTATGTTGATGAGGAATTGAGGCCTCGGGCAGGTCAGGCGTGACTGCATTGAATAGAGGAACAGGCCTGAGGGCCAGGTGATTCTTATTTTCTTGTATTCTATTCTATGTGCCCCAATGCAGAAATTACATCAGGAATGCAAGAGAGACAGGGTCAGAAGTGCCTGCTTGCATGAAATGGAGCGGGCCAAAAATAAACTGTTTTCTTTTGTGCATTGCTGGAAGAAACAATTATGCAATTCATTTCCTCAGCAATGGTGTATTTTGCTAAAGATTAAACCAGCATTGCAGTTGAAGCCCCAACAGCAACCTTTGTTCAAGTTTACATACAGGATGGCAAAAATCTGCTGCCGCCAAGCAAAACCAATTCCAGGCTGAAATTCTAATAGAGGATGGCCGTGTCTAAATCTAAGTGAATTTTTAATAATGCAAGCAACAAGGCTGTCAGTAAAATGTAATCATTCACATTTACATCTTGCTTTTCGCAATTTAATCAATTTATTAATACTTATGTTATCAATGTATAGACAAATGTGGTGGTTATAGATGTCTGAAGCACTCTCTGAGTTTTGTTTCTGATTCAATATTCATGTGCGTAAAAAAGAAACGTCATAAATACTCTTGCATCAGTTCTGTTCTTTCAGAACTCCTTCATCTGTAATCTGAGGGTGTAATATCCTTCATTTGTCCTTTACTGCTGTCTAATTGGCATATCTGAAGATTCAGTTATGCTGATTGAAGCCATTGTCTGTTTGATTTTGATGATTCCCTACAAATCATACCTCAAATAGTTTTAATTAAAAAGGTTGCATGAAAGCTGAAACTCTTCAGTCAGTGCAATGAACCTAATGCTGTAAAATGTTGAGACGCAGTGCACGGTGGACCCTGTTCTTCCACATTTTTCTTTAATATACGTGGGGCTTTGATTATATTCTGAATTTAAATTAACATTATCTTGGTATAAATTGGTGTAGTGAAGTGTTACAATGTTCCTCACTCACTACAATGAACAAGATAAGTTTGAACATAGATCACTAACTATTTCAGAATGCTCCACTGGAAAAATAGATTTCTATCTTAACAGGAGCATGTCCTTGTCGAACGTGCATCAATCACAGCAGTCTGTAGACAATTTAAAAGTTCTGCATCCAGATTTAGCTGATGCCCATTGCAGATAATCATTTGCAGTATGATGAGGAATAGGTAGGGGGAAAGCTGTCTGATTGAATTCCCAAATTTCAGATCTACTTGTCCAATTCAATTCCCAAATTTCAAATCTGCTTGAAAGAGCAGCTTATTTGTAATTGGTTGGGATTGATCCGGGGAATTCTCATCCTGCAACACACTGGGCTGTAACAATGCTTTGGTCATTGCTGTCTGCACTGATACTGCAGTGCTTCATTTTGTTTATATTCACACTGCATTCAATTTCTTCCATGTTTTGTTCTGTGTTGCATTGTAGAATTGCCAGTAAAAATAATGATGGTATGCCTTTCAAATATAAAATATACCTTCATTCATTCATGGAGTCAGAGTTATACAGCATGGAAACAGGCCCGTCAGCCCAACTCGTCCATGCCGACCATGGTGCCCACCAAACTAGCCCCATCTGCCCACGTTTGGCCCATATTCCTTTAAACCCCTCCTGTCCCTGTACTTATCCAAATGTCTTTTGAATGTTGTTATTGTACCTGCCTCAACCACTTTCTCTGGCAGCTCGTTTCATAAAAGCACCACCCTCTGCATGAAGAAGTTGCCCCTCAGGTCCCTTTTAAATCTTTCACCTCTCACCTTTAACCTATGCCCTCTAGTTTTTAGTTCCATTTCCCTGGGAAAAAGACTCTATGTGTTCACCCTATCTATGACCCTCATGATTTTATACACCTCTATATGGTCACCCCTCACTCTCCTACGCTCCAAGGAATAAAATCTGAGCTTGCCCAACCTCTCCCTATAACTCAGGCGCTCAAGTTTTTCCAGCATCCTCGTAAATCTTCTCTGCACTCATTCCGGTTTAATGATGTCTTTCCTATAACAGGGCAGCCAAAACTATACACAATACTCCAAATGCAGTCTCACCAATGTCTTGTACAACAGCAACCTAATGTCCTAGCTCCTAAACTCAATGCCCTGACTGACAAAGGCCAGCATGCCAAACGCCTTCTTCACCCAGTCTAACTGTGATGCCAGTTACAGCGAATTATGTACTTCAGGGTCCCTCTGTTACACAACACTCCTCAGGGCCCAACCATTCACTGTATAAGTCCTACAGTGGCTTGACTTGCCAAAATGTAACACTTCGCACTTCTCTGAATTGAAAGCCATTTATCAATCCTTGGCCCACTTACCTAGCTGATCAAGATCCACCTGTAATTTTTGATAACCTTCTTCGCTCTCTATCATACCACCTATCATTCGCAAAGTTGCTAACCTTGCCTTGTACATTCACATCCAAGTCGCTTTTGTAAGTAACGAACAACAAGGGTCCCAGCACTGACCCCTGTGGTACACCACTAATCACAGACCTCCAGTCCGAGAAACAAACTTCGACCATCACTCTCTGCTTCCTACCATCGATCCAATTACGAATCTAAGAAGCTGTCTTTCCCTGGATCCCATGCGATCTAATGGATACCATGCAATCTATCTTTCCCGTGAATCCCACTGCCTCTTCTCCAGCGTTTACTTCATGAAAATTTGGATTCTTTAGAAATGTCTGGAGTCTATTAATTCCACAGACCTGTTGCAATTAAGTTAAGAATTTATCCATCTTATCCAGACTTACTTTTTTGAATCAATCCAAACAGGTTTCTGGTCCTGTCATGGTGCTGGGACAGCTCTGGTCAAATCACCAATGACATTCTGTGTGATTGTTTCAAAGGTAATCTATTCCTCCTTGTCCTGGAAATAGAATGCCGCTTGTTTTGGGCTTAATGGGATGGCAGAAGGAGTGTGAATGAGTATTTGTATAATTTCCACCATTGCTTCATTCCAGCTGAAGCTGAAGCTGAAGCATTCCTTCTCCAGCAGTATAATCTTCCAACATCTCTACTTTGCCCCAGTTCTGGCCTCTTGTGCCTCCTTTAATCATTTAACCACTGATGACTGTGTCTTCAGCTGATAAGCCCATAATTTTTGGAACTTCCTCCCAAGACATCTTGCCTGTCTACCTTTTTTTCCTCCTACAGGACTACTTAAAATGTAACCCCTTCACGAAGGCTTTGGTCACCTCCCCAGCACACTTCAGTTTTAGTTCAAAAATGTTCTTGAGAAATGTTTTGACTTACGGTTGTTAAGTTAAAGGTTCTATTTAAATGAAGATATTGTAATCATGTCTGCATTTATATTAGTTTCTTCTTTCTCCCTTCTTCCCAATCTCAAACACAATGATGCAGCAGAGGTGGTCACTATCATCCTCTTTTTACCCTCTCTCATCAAGTTCAAGTCCAATGAATTGGCAGTTGCATAATTCACTCACAAAATGCAATGTATTTATTCTGAACAATTATAGAAATAATAAGTTATTTGTTTGTTGTTAACCACTGAAACTCAATATTCCAGATTAATAGCACGGTGCAATTCTGTACACTGCTTACATTACTATTTTAAAGTTTATGTTAAATAACACAGTATGATTAACATCAGGAACACAACTTTAGAATTAAGGTACTGTACTGTGCTTTTTAATCACAATGGATTGTAACCTCCATTTTGTACTTAAAGATATGGGCATTGTGTTTGGTGGAAATTAGTGGGCAGACTTGATATGCCTAAACTAATATCAATAAAATGTCAAAATTTAATACCCAGATATTATCATGTTTTGAATAAACTTCACATAGATAGATAAGATATCTTTATTAGTCACATATACATCAAAACACACAGTGAAATGCACCTTTGCGTAGAGTATTCTGGGGGCAGCCCACAAGTGTCGCCACGCTTCCGGCGCCAACATAGTATGCCCACAACTTCCTAACCCGTACGTCTTTGGAACGTGGGAGGAAACTGGAGCACCCAGAGGAAACCCATGCAGACACGGGGAGAATGTACAAACTTCTTACAGACAGTGGCCGAAATTGAACTCGGGTCGCTGGTGCAATCCACCCCATAGAATGCTCACTTCTCTTAAATTTGCAAAGTATCCTTAGCTGAAATATTTACAGCTTTTCCCCCAGACAGTTTAACCCCAGATGTTTAGAGATGTGCTGGAGAGCAGGCTGAATGTTTGTACCTCCCAGGCACGCACTGTACCATCCAGTCAAGAAACATTTAGCATCTCAGTTCCTAAGTTCAGTCGCTTTTCATGTCGATGTTGTGAACAGGTCTGGGACAACAAAATGTGACTGATTGACTGCACCCACATTATTACTGTCATGTTTTACCATCATTTCCATTCTTTGTACCTCTTCACACCATAAACCTCTTGCAGAAGATACCACTATACAATACTCACCCCAACTGTGAAGCCTGATGACGGGTACAGAACCTGCCATTTCCATTTGTAGGCCTAAATGATCTAATGTGTTATTCCATTTCATCTGTAATTCTAACATTTATATCATTTAATATTCAATGCATTGAATATATTTAAAGGTTTTTTGGCAGACCAAAGAAGTAGAATAAAATATTGCGCATGAAGATAGCGTGAAGGAGGCCAACTGTCAACTGAAATGTCACTGGTGCTGAAGCCTAGTGTGAAGGGATTACATAAGCTGCTACATAGTAGTTCTTCCTCCTCATTTTGGGTCTGACCTCATAATGAAGTCTCTATCTCCATCTTTTATTCCACATCTTTAACTGGAACAGCCTCTAAACTGACAAAAGAACAGACAGAATCTGTGGTGAAAGAAACAAAATTAACATTTCTGTTTTTCTCTCCACAGACATAACCTGACCTGCTCATTTTCATTTCAGATTTCCAGAATATGCAGTATTTCGGTTTGGACAGTCTCTGAGCTGTTAACATGGTGTGAGCAAAATATACATTGTGAATTAACAATATTTTCTTTAAACAACAAAACTGCCTAGATTTAGCTGGCATTTCTCAGTCTAAATGCTGCCAGGTTCTGGGCAAATGTGGAAGTCTTGAACTTGCTGACCTTCATTTCCAATTTCCCATCTGTCCTCCGACCATATTGAGTCCCATGGCACAGCAGCAACTTGCTCAGATGCAGTACCAGCCATTTCCTTTGTGCTTGATTGAATATTTTGATTATTTTGTGATGTCTTTAGTTGATTTTAATTTTCACATTTTTAAAAAATTGTGCTTTCCACTAATTTTTATTTTTGGAAAACATAGACATTCAGGATCATTGAAAAACCTTGACAAGTTTGACAGATGGCAAAGGTAGCAGCACTGTTTTGTTTTCTGTTGAAGGTCTCCTGAGGAGTATCATAGTGAGGGCTTGATTATAATTTGCCCATGTCTCTTAGTTTCATCAATTGAGACTGTTTCACCGCTCAAGGCCTCAACATGGGGCTCCAAGACAGTTTGGATCAGCAAGATTGGTCTTCCAGATGTGAAAAACCAAAGTTCAGAGCAAAGGGTGATGTGGGAAGTGACAGCAGGCGACGGGCCTCACTCAGGGAAATCTCGGCAATCAGTATCAGTCCATTGGATATGGGTCTCAAACAGAACAATTAACAGTGGTTATATTCTCTGCATGATGTTGTCTGTCATGGAATTTATATGTGAAACATGTATTTAATTCTCAAAATAGATGCAGGAACATAAATAGCAAATTTTATTTTTGGTGGATCATGGGCAACAGGCAGGTTGCTTTAACATTTTGCCCTCAGCAAAGTATACCAACAGAAATACATTAATGTTGTGTGAGGGATGAGTATTGATCAGGACACTGGGGAGACTAAACCTGCTGATAGGAAATTAGAGTTCATCCTTTGGTGCACTAAACATGTGCCCCATATTGTGTTCTCACTCCTTCCTATCTTCTGAAAAATTGGGCAAGAGAAAGTCACAGGTAGCACTATGATGTTTTGCACACCAGTTTGTACATTGAAACTGCATGGTTGCCTATACAAGTCTGCTGAATTAGTTGTTGCCATATACGTAATTGTCATGCTGATGGTGGTGAAGTTGGTGTTTAAAGAACTCTCTCCATGATAGCTGGTGTTTGGCAGCAGAAAAGGCTGCCATGAACTGGAGGGGTAATGTGTGGAGAGGGGCACCAGTGTGGTGCATCCCTCACACAATGAACTGGCTGGATTGACTCCTTCCCTTGCCAGGAATAGCCCCAAGCCACTGTGGATAAGGGACTGATCAGTCTGGCAGACATTACAGCATCTTGCACTGAGATACGTGATATAGAGCTGCTACAATTATTGAGAGAACGTGGTAGTACTTCTGTGTGTGAATTGAATGTGGAGGAATGAGCTTGACAGAGGCTGTGTGTGAAATATTAAGGTTACAATAAGGTCTTTAAGCTGAGTGTTATCTGCTACTTGAGGAACTCAGCAGGTCAGGTGGCATCCATGGAGGGAAATAAACAGTCGATGTTTCGGGCCGAGACCCTTACTGATGATCTCGGCCTGAAACGTCGACTGTTTATTTCCCTCTATGGATGCTGCCTGACCTGCTGAGTTCCTCCAGCACTTTTTTTGTATTGCTCCAGATTCCATCATCTGCAGAATTTTTTGTGTCTCTTATCTGCTACTTGTTTTCCCTTTGTAATTTTATGTTCAATAATTGAAGATTGTAGGTTGCACCTAATGTACTAACATAGGTCTTTAATCCTGGACATGTCTACAATACACGCGATAATGTTACTAGTAATGAAACACCATTCAATTAGCCAGAAAATAATTCTTAATGCCATCTAATGAGCACAAGACAGCTTATTTGTTAAGTTGTGCATAAAATTGGGTGCAAATAGACTTAACTTCTGGGCACTGCTCTTCTTTGAATGGTGCCATGAGATCTTTCATGTCTATGAGAAAGGGCAGTCATATCTGACAGGGCCTCAGTTTACCATCTCTTCCAAATGATGGCATCTCCAATAGGCACCTCCAATTTACATATACTGTACATGCCACTTTGCACATAAAGGCAGTTTTGCGCCTGTTAGATCATACTAATAATTATGTCCAAGGGAAATTGGGCTGGCACATCCACATGGAGCTCACCTTACCATGTCACATGTTTCATGCTCATCAGAGGTTATCTGGTGTGCCAATTCCACATTCATTGACAGAAGTTGGCAATTGATATACTCTCAAAGAAAATGAAGGAGCAAATCCCACTGCAGATTAAAAAGGGATCTAATGGGTCCCCATTGTCTAATCAATGTACTGCTCTCTGCATCTGCCACTGTCACTATTTATTGTTCAGCATATTTCAATCACCATTGCATTACTTCTTGCAGTCTTTCTGCATTATGTGCTGCAATTTTTGCCAGTGTCATGAATCCAAGGTTCATAATGATATGGGGTCATTCACAGCATGGGCCGTAATCTGCGTAGATGATCGCACCGAGAGATACACCCAGACCCACTGAAGACGTGCGTCCTCTCCCTTTACCTGCATTTTCCCTCACCTCAGTGGCAGGCTTTCTGCAGCTATTCCCTGGCTGCCATGGAGACAGGCTCTTTAAGACCCTGACATGCTTCCATGCTACATTGTGCAATGAAATGGCAGCTACAATCTCCAAAGGCAGCTGCTGTTGGAAACCACACTGGAATATTTTTACCATGCGATTCAGGATGGAAAACAACCAAATGTTTTTTTTAACCAGGTTTTTTTTAAACTAGGTTTTTTTTCCAGTTTCCTGATTTTTAGCACTACGCAAAGCTCTATTTCGTGTACCAAAAAAGGGTGAACTCCAATATCTGGGCAACTGTTCTTCATGTTATGGACTGAAGAACATGCACAGTTTTCACTGCAGTTACATTCTTATTGCAAAGTAATGAATATTCATGTTTGCTGATATGGGTTTCCTTTTTTGAAATGAATGAACACTTTTTAAAATACTCA
Source organism: Pristis pectinata (assembly GCF_009764475.1). Lineage (NCBI taxonomy): Eukaryota > Metazoa > Chordata > Chondrichthyes > Rhinopristiformes > Pristidae > Pristis > Pristis pectinata. The sequence continues at coordinate 102,734,014 of NC_067405.1, read as the reverse complement.
ACAAAAATATTGTAAATTTGTTATAACAAGAATGTCAGAAATATGTATTTAAATCTGACTATCAACAACACAACTAAATTACTCCAGATAATTAGGTCACTGTAAAGCAAATTCATTGCAAGATAATGCAGCTAAAATAATTTACCAAATCTAATTTGTTGTTGTAGTTCTGGACACTTGTCCTGCACACAAGGGCACAGACAATACATTTTTATTATTGGTAGCAGAAATTCCATTAACTGTAGACCATTAACAATTTCATATACATTTGGGTACGGGCATTATTTTCACAGGTTTATTCTAGCTTTATCAGCAGACTGTTATATCAGCATTTGGGTTGCATTTTTAAATTAAATTCTAATTGTTGGAATAAGCCTCGGGATTAGGAAGTCCAGGTAATCAGGAAATGAAGCTTTTTTTAAATGTAACAACTGTAAACTTTGTAACAATTTCAGTTTGGTTAGAATTTACAGCACAGAAACAGGCCATTTGCCCAACAATGTTAATGTTCCACAAGAGACTCTTCCTATTTTTTTTCATCTCACCCTATCAACATTTTCTTCTATTCATTACTCTCTCAGGCACTTTATGAGCTTCCCTTTTTAATTGCTTCTACACTATTTACCTCAACCAGATTGTGTGGTAGCAAGCTCCATATTTTCACCACTGTCTTATTTTCTTATCATTTAATATTTACAGTCAAGTAATTCCAGTTCCCTGTATATTCAATAAAAAGTCTAAATCAGGTTACGCGAAGCAGCAGATATATTAATATGTAGTATAATCCTGTTACGTTTTAAGATCTTTTTAGTTTTATGATAGTAGTCAACTTTGTTGTATAAAAACATACATATTTTATCAAATTTAAAGGAAATTCATGGAGAACCTTTTTCTTTTTTTATTCTTTCAAGGGATGTGAACTTCACAGGCTGAGCCAGCATTTAATTACCTGTCCCCTAGTTGCCCTTGGGAAGGTGGTGATGAGCTGCCTCTTGAACCGCTGCAGTCGTTGAGGTGTGGGTGTACCCACAATGCTGTTGGGGAGTGAGTTCCAGGATTTTGACCCAGTGATGGTGAAGGAATGGTGATCTATTTCCAAGTCAGGATGGTGTGTAGCTTGGAGGGCAACTTCCATATGGTGGTGCTCCCATGCTTTAGCTGCCCTTGTCTGTCTCGCTGGTAGAGGTTGTGGGTTTGAAAAGTGCTATCTAAGGAGTCTTGGTGATTTTGCTGCAGTGCATCCTGTAGATGGTACAAACTGCCGTTTCTGTGTGTCGGTAGTGAAGTGACTGAATGGTTGTGCATGGGAGGCCTATCAAGTGGGGTGCTACATCCTGTATGGTGTCGAGCTTCTTGAGTGTTGTTGAAGCAGCACTCATCCAGGCAGGTGGAGAGTATTCCATCGTGCTCCTGACTTGAGCCTTGTAGATGGTGGACAAACTTCGGGAAGTCAGGAGGTGAGCTACTCACCACAGGATTCCAAGCCTGTGACCTGCTCTTGTAGCCACGTTGTGTATATGGATACTCTAGCTGAGTTTCTGGTCAATGATAACCCCCAGGATATTGATAAGACCATAAGACATAAGAGCAGAATTAGGACATTTGGCAGACCAATGAGTCTGCTCCGCCATTCAGTCGTGGCTGATTTATTTTTCCCTCTCAACCCCATTGTCCTGCCTTCTCCCCGTAACCTTTGACGCCCTTACTAATCAAGAACCTATCAGTATTGCTCTAAATACACCCAATGACTTGGCCTCCACAGCCGTCTGTGGCAATGAATTCCACAGATTCACCACCCTCTAGTTAAAGAAATTCCTCCTCATCTCTGTTCTAAAGGAACACCCTTCTATTCTGAGGCTGTGCCCTCTGGTCCTAGACTCTCCCACTACTGGAAACATCCTCTCCACGTCCACTCTATCCAGGCCTTTCAATATTCAGTAGGTTTCAATGAGATTCCCCCATCATCCTTCTGAACTCCAGCGAATACAGACCCTGAACCATCAAACGCTCCTCATATGTTAACCCTTTCATTCCCGGGATCATTCTTGTAAACCTCCTCTGGACCTTCTCCAACGCCAGCACATCCTTCCTTAGATATCAGGCCCAAAACTGCTCACAATACTCCAAATGTGGTCTGACCAACACCTTATAAAGACTCAGAATTACATCCTTGCTTTTATATTCTAGTCCTCTCGAAATGAATGCTAACATTACTACTGACTCAACCTGCAAGTTAACATTTAGGGAATCCTGCACTAGGACTCCCAAGTCCCTTTGCACTTCTGATTTCTGAATTCTCTCCCCGTTTAGAAAATAGTCTATGCCTTTACTCCTTCTACCAAAGTGCATGACTGTACACTTCTCTATGCTGTATTCCATCTGCCACTTCTTTGCCCATTCTCCTAACCTGTCCAAGTCCTTCTGCAGACTCCCTGCTTCCTCAACACTACCAGCCCCTCCACCTATCTTTGTATCATCCGTAAACTTGGCCACAAAGCCCTCAATTCCGTCATCCAGATCATTAACATATAACATGAAGAGTAGTGGATCCAACACCGACCGCTGCGGAACACCATTAGTCACCGGCAGCCAATCAAAAAAAGGCCCCCTTTATTCCCACTCTTTGCCTTCTGCCAGTCAGCCGATCTTCTACCTATGCTAGAACCTTTCCTGTAATACCATGGGCTCCTATCTTGTTTATCAGCCTGATGTGTGGCACCTTGTCAAAGGCCTTCTGAAAATCCAAGTAAACAACATCCACTCACTCTCCTTTGTCTATCCTGCCTGTTACTTCCTCAAAGAATTCCAACAGATTTGTCAGGCAAGACTTACCCTCAAGGAAACCATGCTGACTTCAGCCTATTTTATCATGAGCTTCCAAGTACCCCGAAACCTCATCCTCAATAATGGACTCTAACATCTTACCAACCACTGAAGTCAGGCTAACTGGCCTATAATTTCCTGCAATTTGCCTCCCTCCCTTCTTGAAGAGTGGAGTGACATTTGCGATTTTCCAGTCCTCCAGAACCATTCCTGAATCTAGTGATTCTTGAAAGGTCACTACTCGTGCCTCCACAATCTCTTCAGCTACCTCTTTCAGAACTCTGGGGTGGAGTCCATCTGGTCCAGGTGACTAATCTACCTTCAGAACTTTCAGCTTCCCAGTGGGGGATTCAGTGATGGTAATGCCATTGAATGTCAGGGATGATAGCTGGATTTTCTCTTGTTGAATACAGTTACCTGAGGAGTCATGAATGATGCTGAACATTGGGCAATCATCAGTAAACATCCTTACTACTGACCTTGCAATTGAAGGAAGGTCATTGATGAAGCACCTGAAAATGGTTGGACCTAGGAGAATATCCTGGGGAACTCCTGCAGAGATATCCTGTGGCCCAGATGATTGACCTCCAACCACCATTACTTTGTGCTAGCTATGATTCCAACCAGTGGAGGGTTTTCTCCCTGATTCCCATTGCCTCCAGTTTAGCCAGGGCTCCTTGATGTCTTACTCAGTCAAATGCTGCCTTGATGTCAAGGACATTTCCTCTCACTCCACCCCTGAAGTTCAGCTCTTATACCTTGTTAAATTCCAGCCTATGACAAACATAACCCTTTAGCCTTCAAAGTTTGCCCTATTGAGTTCTTCACTTTTTTGCATTTGCTATTTTTCCACTCCATTTGTGCACATCTGTTATCTCCAGGCAGCATCTTCATCCATTATCTCCTGCCAAGGTATTGATATTGATATACTTAATAGCAATTATGCTGATTGTCCTTCACCACACTGTCAAAAGAGAGATATTCAGGAAAACCCCACAAGAAAATTATTCAGAACACCCAATGTTGCTGACTCCATCTATGACAAAAAAAATGTTTGAATGTCATATTGCTGTGCGCACCCTGCTATGATGGGAAAAATGGTAAATCTAAATGTGATTCAACTGCCATAAATAAGATAATTTAAATACTTAAATTTGTAAATCTGTTCAAAAATTGCTGATATTTTTCATTTCCTGTTGTTCCTTGTTTTGTCAACATTTAACAATGAAATTAACAAAATAATCAGAAGAAATGGAAATGCTCTGTGACATTTGCCCGTAACACTGCAGTTGTGAAATGCAGCTGCACAGTCTTATGCAGTCTCTGCTGTTACTTCCTTCTCCAGGTACTGATCTGATGGAATCCATACAGTTAAAACCTGTTAGCTTATTTTTCCCCCGTCATTGTTTTTAGAACCTCTTTATTATCGTAATATATTAGCCAAACTGATCACTTCTATGTTTTCCAATTCATTTATTTTCCCATTTTTCTGCCTCTTCCACTCTTTCAAATATGAGCAATCAGTTTCCCAAGTTTCTTTGTGCTCTAATCATGCTGTGATTTATTCCTTTGTTGGCACTTTCAATCTGCTCAGCAGACAAAATGTCCGACTTCCTTAGCATCCACACTCCACTCCATTTCGCCAACATTGCCAAACCTGCTTTTATCCATTCACTATGGTAATTTGATTGTTTTTTTTCCCTGAATTCTTCAGCACTTTTAAAATGGCTTTACCTTTCCCTCAGCAACTTACCAGCCTATTTTTGCACCACATCCATTCACTACTACTTCCAGTCTTCCGTTCCCACCACCATTCTTTTCCCATTCCCACAATTCCTTTTACGATTAAGTTTGTTTTCAGATTCTGTTTCACGCACAAAGCATTTCTTTTCAATATCAACATACGTTTTCCTGATTATTTTTCATATCAGATATTTTGCTGTATTTCCTTGCTTCTGTATTCTTAACACTTCATCCACTTCCCATTCATTTCATTCCATCTTTAGTGCATCTTGACTTTTCAGAAAAACACTCCACTCACGTAACTTCTAAAGTATTGTCCTTTTCATATTGAACCCAAACACCTCACCATTACTACCAGTAAAACAATAACCTTTTACAGTCAGAACATTTCAACATCCACCTTACTCCACACCCCCCACTCCAGTCCTTATCGTCCCTGATATCTTCTCTTCTGTCAGTCAAAATCTTCTTAAACCAGTCCAATTTAACGCCCTTTCCCACTCTGCCTGCTTTTCCCTGATTAACAGCTGCCTTTCTGTCCTTTCAGCCATCTTTTCTCATCAATCTCAAGCAATGCTGCAAAATTTCTGAAGATCAATCCCATTTCTGAATTGTTACTTCTCCCATTGCGCCTTCACTCTGAAGCTATTTCTATAATATTGCACTGCCTGTTATCTTACACTTTTCAATTTTTGCATATCAATGTACTCTCTGGCCCGTCATGAGCAGTGGGAGGTCCACATGTGTATACCTACTTGCTAAGGGCTCAGATTTGGCACTCTGTAGTGAACAAACGACACTCACTGGTTATTTTGTTTACAGCACCCCACAGACACTTGGTATTCTTTTGTGAGGCAGTTTATGGTCACTGGGTGTCCAAAGCAGTGTGGCGCCCTCTGCAGGAAATAAGGACCTGTATGAAGAAGCAGGGAACAGCAGTTCTCTTTGTCCAGTCAGAGTCAGCTGTCCTCCTTGATGCATGCAGTATGAACGAGTAATTATCACGAGGAGTGTGCAATTCAAAGTATGAAACAATATTCAGAAAGCAAGTGTACAGAGGGAAAAGAAAGATAGAATTAAGGGAGAGATAAAAGAACAAGAAAAGTTTTAAAAATATTGATTGAATAAATAATGGAAATGTTTAATAAAACCTGAAGTAACGAGACCACACATTTCCAAAAGTAATTTATTAATACCAGAGAGGTTGTTTGGGAATAATTTTAATATGTTCTTAAAACATTCCTTTCATTTTAATGGACATGTCTGTCTACTTGTGGCTTGTTTACTGGACATGCATTGAGTAAGCAAGTGTCTTCAGGTACGTCATGTCTAGTCTCTCAGCAATATATGATGCAACAAACATTATGGAGGAGCAAGGAAGATTGGATAACAGCTTCCTGCTTCTAATGTTTAAGAGTCCATTTGAGGATACTGGAAGTTGCTTTTTAAGTTACTTGAATAACTTTAAAAAAGCTAACAATTGATATTCCTATGCAAAATCCAATATTCCTATTTTATCAACCTGAGTGTGAATATGATCTTTTCTTGTATTTTATTGTGGCAACATTTCCACTAACAAGACTGTTTTGTGCTATCATCCTTTGGGAGATATACCTTTAGATATCTTACTTAAGTGGTCATTATTTAAGTGTGAGCCTTCACAGAATGTTTACAGGCCAATCAAGTATAGAAGAAGGCAAGTGTTAAGTACAGTCTGAACCGTACCAGGTACTCTCAGATTCTTCTGCACCAAACATCACTGGACAGCCAAATGGAAATTCTTGTTGGTTTACCCTCATCTTCAGACACCCCCATTCTGATTAGCTAACCTGGAGCAGAGGCAAGATTGAATTGGCCTTTTTTAGCCCTTCTAATTAATGCTCTCTGTTGGTGGGATCTCAAGACCCAATTTTTAATCACATTTTTTTGAAACAATTGGTTATATGAGTTGCTGTAAATTCAGATAACTTTTTTCTGTCACAATGACCATAGTTAAAACAGTTATTCAGTCCTGATAGCCAGTGTGATTTTTTTTCCATATTAGTGAGTAGATTGCAATGAATGTCACCTCCAGTACAGATAAGGTCAATGCAATAAAAAATGTTACAAGAGTTTCCTACCACACCAATATATTTTACCTGATTAGAAATTAATGTAGTAACATTTTAAAGTTCCTTTTTATTCACTAGTGTATATATGAGTATTTAATGTGATTAGGTTCTGCCATAATTCATTCCAATTATTGAAATTTTCAATGTGATTATCAAATTTTATCTCCATCAAAACAATATGCCACTCTGCCAGACCATCATTGCTATCAACTTTGTACACTAAGTCAAAATCAGGAGCTAAATTAAAGGACTCCATGGAGTAGGAGCTTAAGGTTTTTATTTCCGATATTATTACCAAATGTGAATTGGAGTATTGGAGTTTAGGGAAGTGAACACGTGGATGGTGTTGAAAAGAGAGATTCCATTTCAATGGACGTTGGGACAGAAAGTAATTGCACCATTAAAACAGGCTTCACCTGAAATAGGATCCCAAGGGAAAGGATAAATAGATTGTTCACAAGTGCTTTAAATCAGTAAATGTTGAAGGCTCAATTGAAAAACTCAATATTTATAAAAGCCCTAAATGAAATGAAAGGGAAGAACTTAGCAGCCAGAAATTGTGCTTCAGCTGCTGCAAATAAAAAGGACTTCAAATATATAAGGCAAGAGAGAAATAAGAACTGTGTGACTAAAACATTAGAGCAGAGAGAAATGTTATAGTCTCTGGCCATATAAGCATAGGGAAGAAACCAATGGACATAACTCTGGGGAATGGCATTCTAGCCATTACTGAGACATGACAGCACTGACTGAACTGGAAATTAAATATGGTAGGTTTTAAGACAGGAGAAATGGTAGAGAGTTGAGGTAACCATAGAGATTAAGGCTGTAATTGCTGAGGGAAAATATAATGAGAGGTAATAAGGCCATGGAGAATTTATAGAAAGAATTAAGAAATGGAAAAACTTGTAAGATTATTGTGTACAGGTCACCAAGCAGCAGCTGTGGAGATACAAAAGGCATACATGAACGGAATAGAAAGCATGTCACTGAGGCAAAATGGTTTTAATAGGGAATTTTAACTTTCCTATAGATGAGGAAAAGCAATTTAGCATGCATTTAAAAAGTAGTGCATTGCTTCAGTATATTCAGCGTAGTTTTCTGCAACATTATGTCCTGAAACCAACAAGGTAGCAGGCAATATTAGAATGATGTGTGAACACTTATGTAATAGTGATTATAAGATGAAGTAGTTCAGTGTGGTGTTTGAAAGGTAGAACACAAAAACCAACTAGCTTTAGGTAAAACTGACTTCATGCAATGAGACTTGCTGAACTTGTCTGTAAATTGGTAAAATGACAAAGATCAATGGGAGGTGTTAAAACTATAATTTAATATTCATATTTGATACAGAACCAGTTTATAATTCTATGGAGCAGGACTTCTGCTTGTCAAAAAAGTAGCCATGAAAATAAAAAGAACACACATGAAAGTGAAAATAAATGTAAAAACACCTATAAAAGCAAAAACTAACACAAATCCTGATACCCAGAAGAGATGGAAGAAAGAAGAAAAATGGCAGAGATAAAAAAGAATTCAAACAAAATCGAGAGAAACTTGCAAGGGATATCAGAATCCATACAAAACATGCTTACAAATATATTAGGTAAACGAGGGTGGTCAGGGGCCCCTGGAAATTGATAATGGTGACATTGCCAATTCAAATAAGGAAATAATAAACATGTTGAATTATTTACGGTAGGGGAGGATCGCAGGCCAAACATACCATGGAAACTAACTCCATTAGATAAAATCTGTTAGGAAGTAAGGAAAGAATTACTAAAGAAGTTGAAAATTTGCAGCTGATGAGAGACGGCTAATGTAGATTTGTGCAACGTAGTTCATCCTGATAGACTGAATTGGGTAAATTTTGCTGGTTGGAGCCAATAGTTCCATTTGAAATTGTCAACTTTCAGACATTTAAATTCAAGGAAGTCTCGGCCTTATGTACATGCACTACTATGCATGGAATTCCGAGAGGTAGTGCCAGCCCTGATGTAGCATCAGAGAGCCAATTCATTTCAATGGGAGTTCTCGACCTGTGATATGGAGAAAACACCTTGCTTTTGGTTTAATTATTTTACTTTGGTTTAATAGTTAATTACTTCCAAGTGATTTTATCTGCTTTTAATTATTTAAATATTGTTGAACAATTTTAATCTTTTGCCACTTGCTTCAATTTTAAAATTCTCGGTTTCTCACTTCAACATTTAAAACCTTGCCAGGGACAAACACCATGCCCAGCTTTTCCGCCTGTCACAGGTATTCTCGGGGGAGAGCCTCTGCGCTGGGCTGCTTGAGGCTGAGTCACTGCCTCATTCCAGGTAATGAAGGACCAGTGAGATCAAATCTCCATATCCTGCCTGGTGAGGGTAAATAAGAGGTCATTCACAATGGATCTGAGAAGGATAAAAAAAAGTACTTTCTAAATTGTAAAACACTAGAAGCAGTGAAGAAACTTTTCATGGTTCATTAAAATGTCAGAGATAGGTCCTTTACTTCTGGAAGGCCACAATATGAGGGAAGTTTTGCGACAGTTACGTAGGCCTGGTTAGTCCATAGATGGGAGTACGGTGCTAACTATCAGATCTTTAAAATATTATTAATTCATTTGACTGAAGTTCACAAGATATCAAGCGGAAATGATTGGGTAAATGGGTTGAGGAATCTAGGACCATGGGCCACAGTCTAAAAATTAGACTCGGGCCTGTCAGGAGTAAAGTTAGTAAACAGTTTCATGTACAAAAGTGGTAAGGATTTTAAATTCTCTTCTGCAAATTGGTCTCGGGTAAATTATAATTTTCAAATTTGAGGTGAATAGATCTTCGTGTCATTAAAGGATATTAGTCAAAGCTAATATGGCCTTCACATGGAGACATATCAAAGATTAGCTATGGTAACATTGAACAGCAGAAAAGGTTAGTGGGTCTAAATGGCCTACTCTTGTTTCCATATTCCAATGACTACTATTGAGTTAAGGAGATTTGATGTTCATAGTTTGAAGACTATTGTATGATACAGGGCACTTGATTCACTGGATCAAGCCAGTCTTACCACATGCAGTGCCCGCCCGATGCAAAGCCAAGTAATCTGACCCTTCACACCAGAGAGGCAGAGCAGGCTGTACAGGATGGGTAGGTCTCATGTGGCATACCAGTGAGACCCAACCACAGAACACCCTGATCTCCTTTGACAGCTCACCACTGTCAAAGGTATTTGATCTGGTTTTAAATGTCTTTGATTGTCAGAAATTTTTATGAACAGTTCAAATAGATTTGAACAAATAAAATAAAAAATATTTTTAAGGGAAACAAAAATGTTTTTAAAAATAAATACCCAGTAAAATTTTAAAATGTAATTAAAAACATTAAAATAAAGGAAAATAATTCCTTAAAATTGTACCTGCATTTAAGTTTTTTTTTACAGGCTCAGCAAAAGAAGTGGGTTGCCATCTGTAAGCCAGCCTTACTTTGTGTAAAGCTGTGGGGCTATATGTGAAGTGCATCTACCTTGTCTCTCCAGTGTGCCTTTTCTTTGCCACTGAGCTTTAAGGATGTGTCCGGTAATGGAGAGAGATGTGGCAGGAAGGAGCCTAACTGTGAGTGGCTTGCAAACAGTAGTTCTCAGAGGAACTGTCAGCTGTTAGTCAGCTTTATTCAGCCCAATGAAATACTTAAGTGGATTGAGTGCAGTTGCCATATAAATAGTATAATTTCATTAATGGTAATGCAGCACCACCTGAAATAGACTATGATTATTATCTTTTAAGTGCAGTTGTCATTAAAATAGTATGATCTCATTAATGATAAAGTAACACTGCCTGAAATAGATTCTCATTAGTATCCTTGTATGCTTATCAGTTTTATAAATAAACTAATTTTAATCATGACTCTCCCTTTCCACCCCTCTCACACACCAAAAAAACTGTTCACCAAATCAGGACATTGGTAGGGTGAGTGATTTTCATTTCAGATTAAGGATGACAACCTAGTTTTATCAGGAATTTCTTAGATTGTGAGGGTTGCATAATAGCACTGAGAGAGAAATTGGGTATCTGTGCAATGTGCATCTTAGAAAGTAGTAAGCCTTCTGTTTTGACCCAGGATGTTAAATGAATCTGCAAAATTGTTTTTCTGAAGTATTGTATTACTTGAAAACAGGTGTGCAGATCACTCAATTTTACACAAAATGTGTGAAATACCTGTGGATTGGTGGTAACAATATGTCATGCAGATGACAGTGTTTATATTTCATACCCAGTGCATGTTGATTTCAGAGGAAATTTAATATTTGTAGTATTTTTTTTATAAAAACATGTGCCTGGCATTGTATTTTTACATTTAATGTTAAGAAAATACAGAGGATCAGGTTTGTGTAAAAAATCTAAGCTCATGCAATAGCATTTTTATGAAATTTGCCTTCTAACTAAATCTCTAATTTCTGCCCTGTTGGTTTATATTGCATTGGTAATCAGTGGTTGTGGTTACAAACTGTGTGCACGAATACAAGGCAGGTTCACTATAAATGGCATGCAGAGCTGGGAGACAAAGAAGGAATCATCTGAAAACATTTGGTTAAATTAAGTACTTTGAATTAGATACCAATATAGTATTCTGCAGATTATTGATTTAGTTCTAACTTTATCATCAAAAACCATTTGTAACAAATAATGACAATGCCAAAGCTCAAAATTGTTTCAGATAACCATAATGGGTAAATTACTAAAATGATCTGAAATTAAAATATTAAAAGGAGCACACTCTAAATGAATTGATGAAAATTATTAAAGAGATTCAATCTTTTGATATGACAGATTATGCTAGAGGGGATTGAGACTGGATTTTGAATGAGTTAGCTTTGAAATACATTCCAGTTTTCTTCAGCCAGAACAATTTATGCTGGTTTTGTGTAATTATCATACAAAGCTATGACCCAAACTGTGTCTGAAACAGGGATATAAATCTTACAATTAAGTTATTAAGTGTTCTTTCACTGCTGACGATGAACGACTTGATGTTTTTGTATGGGGGCAAGGTGATGATGTTGAGAATGCTATAGGTATTGTCCATTCCTGTTTGTCTTCAAAAAGTGCAGAGAACCTTCTTCTGGAGATCCTGAAGTCCTTTATATTAGTGCTTCCAGATTGGTGTCAGATAGGGACTTCCTGTTTATAGACACATGACAATGAAGGAATGACATTTTATACTTAAGTCAGCAAGGTGTGTGAATTGTGTGTGATACTGTTCCCTTGACATTTCACTTCTTGCGCTGCTTCATGGTGGATGTTGTGGGGCTATTAAGTGTTGTCCAAGTAAGCAAGATAAGTTGCTGCACTGCACCCTATAGAACATACACTGCAGCCACGGTGCAACATCATGGAGGGGTTAGATAAGCAAGTAAATTTTGGTTCATTTCTTTTTTACAAGTAGCATCTAGACCGTGTATAGCAAAACCTCCAGTGTTTCCATTGTTGCTTGTGGACAATGTGTATTACTGTTGTGGAACATGTAATTTGTAAAACTAAACTGAATCGGACATGTTTTAAAAAGGCAGTTCTTCCACTTGAATGTTAATTGTAACTGATAATTTTGCACACTGAATTTGGCAACATCAGTTTCTTGCATGAATTCAAATATCAAAGTAATAAAAAGATGAATATTATTTATGTAGACCACAATTTGAATTCATGGGATGTGTCGAATACTACAACAGTTAAATGAATTCACACAATGGTGAAAAACAATACCAATCAGGTTTCTCAAATGCATTACTTATTCTTTAAAAAATTCAGAGCTTGACAAATACTCAAATATTTTGGCTATCAGATATTTTGTAATTCTTAGATTAAAATGCAAAATACTGAATTGTTTTGAATAGAAACAGTTTAATTTCTGAAATAATTCACTTTTCTACAACATAAAAACTTTCAATCCACTGAGCAGGAGTCATTTTATAATTGGAACATACATGTATTTTCTACTGATGTTAATAAAAATGATTGCCTGTATACCTTTGCTATGATTACAAAGTAGATAAAAGAAGTGTGAAATCATTAAACATTTTGATTAATTGAAGTTCTCAAGCTTTTAATTCAGGAATCAAAGGACTAAAATATGTCCATTCCTGTACTGTTTACAAAAATTATGAAGTTCAATTATCTATCTATCTATTCCTCTTCCTTGGAGGAACAATAATGTTAATGTTGTATAAAGTCAAAATAGTTTCTTTCAAAGATATTGTTATATTGGTATACCACAAAAATTAACATCCCATTGTTTGAAAAACTGCACTTGGTGATATGTTAAATCAAATTTACTTTCAATAAAATGATAAAATCAGATCTACAATCCTACTCATCATCCATGAGTAAGGGATGATTATTGGACTGATCCCAAAGTTCCACTCTTCCTTGTTTTTTTTTGTTATTTCATTATTTCCCATGGGCTCTAACTTATAAAGTTATTCTCACCTAGAACAAAAGTAAATTTTGAGGGCTTTAATAATTAGTTTGAGGCCAGAGTAGTGAGGGGAGGAGGGAGAAAGGTCATCGGAATCTTCCATTTTAATCCACCATTTACAGCCAACAGCCTCAGGGCAAAAATTCTTTCACTTATTACACACTCAATTAAGCACATTGCTTCTTCATTCCTGTGGGAATAATAATTACCAGGCAATAGTGAATGTAACAGAAGCTCGATTTGTATCTTTAAATTAAGTGACTGGCCCTTTTATCCCAATGAACAATTAACTCACTCATCTAAAAGGTTGTAGTGAGCATACTCATTTCGCTTGGCAATTTCCAGTGCAAATACTTTGCAATGTTCAGTTATGGAATCTAATATTTCTTCCATCCTTTCACCCAGCCTGGTAACTCTAATCCAATTAATGTTCTGATATGCAAGAGTATGAATAACAATTTTACTAGCATAGCTGAAAATTTTCAGTTTCAAGGACAGAGACCCTTCAGTATTTCTGTGCCCTTTCTTGTCTCTGCTGCTACAGCAATACTTTGGATATATGAGAAAATAATAGGAAGAACCAGCTAATGCATTGAAGTTTAGTGAGGCATTTTTGTCCCCCTGTTGGGTAATCAATCTTCTGGAAGGACCACAAAAGTGGAGGAGAAACCTTGTATATTTTGGATCAAGCTTTGAAAATTTCTTCTAATCCCTTGAAGTCACAAGCAAGCTCCAGGAGAGTAACTGCCAATCCACCCTTCCCACATATCCAGGTTCCCTTTGAAAGGCTGTGGTAAACCACTTTATTCCAACACTTGACATATTCACTTTTTTGCCTCTCCTTAGAGTGGGCAAGTGGGTATATGTGCCAATGGAGATGATATCCAGCCTTGGTGCTGCAGACATTGCATCAGTATGGAGTACAGTCAATGGACTTTACCTGCCTCTTAATTTTGTATGATTACATGTTCAGAGGAGGTAATATGAAAAATGAGAAACCTCTTTGGTTGAGCTTAAAGTATATTCAAGTTATATGGAACAAGCTCTGTTATGGACTTAACAAGTATACTGACCATGAGAGTCTCTGACAGTGAAAATGCTCAATTGATATATTGATATCCCTAAAACAATAGGTACACCAAGAAAACCTAAGGAGTAATTTTCAAAACTAAGCTCAAATCAGGTCATTAGACAATCTTAAAAAAATGTATTTTTTCAAATTGTGTTCACCTTAACTTGGCTGTAACATAACTGCTGTAAACAACACATGAACCATTGGTCCTGTACTGATCTCATCTGCTGTGAACAATTTAGTAGGATGGGATAAGGGTTGGCAGTGGTGGGATTATTGTAAAGCAATTAATCTTCATTTTAGAGGGAGAGAAGGAGTCTGATATCTGTTTTGACTTGTTCTTAATGACAGGAATTCCAATTAAACTCTTGTCACTTTAAATTTGCCAGTTTTGGTTTCATTTTAAAAGGAGCCATTAACTGTTCAATTCTCCTTGAGGAAATGATTTCAGCAATCACAATAAGTGGTGTTTGAAACTGAAGTATCTCCTGACAGATTAAATACTACCTTGCTGAATTAAAAGAATGGTGCTGAGTCAAAGCAAAAAACACAATATGCTGTTGCTAACCTTGCCCCTGTAAATGATTAAAACAGGGGATAGGCCCACACAGACAGTGCCATGTTGGAAGCTGAGACTTTTATCTCATAATTCGTGGTGATGCTTTCTATTGGAAATAATTATAAGAAAGTCAAGTTACACTTCTTAGATAGAATAATAATAATGAAGCAAAGTATTCCATCTTGATTAATTAGTTCAAAGAAAATCCTACCAAAAGGCTACTTTTTAATAACTTATGCATTTTGCCTGTTTTAATGTGCACTACAAAGTGCCCATTGATTGGAAGTAATTGTTGTAGGGTGGAATATGCTGGGAAAAAGGAATCTGGAAGTCCCAAACTTGTTGGCTAAACTCCAGTGGCGATTTCCCTGATCACTCTGGCACCGGATGCAGCGCAAAGTCCAGCGGTGAAGCTTAATCATGCTGGATTTATCAGCAATTGTGCTGGTGAATCTGTCCCTTTAACTGAAGAAGGTTAGACCAAGTGCAGGAAGAGCAGGCCTATTCATTTGCACATATAGGAAAGATTGTGAGGAAAATTGATAAGAATGAAGTAGGTACAAGTCTTAATTCATTGTGTATACATTAATACTTGTAATTAGTGAAGTACTTTAAATTTCAGAGACATCCAGAGACATTCAAAAAAATGTTAGCTTTGACAGCCAGCAATGCTGGAGGTATGGCTTTGCCAACTATCAGAGACTTCAAGCCTTTTTAGATGGAACTTGTTCTGGCCCATCCAATCGATTGCACTAGGTCATACAAGCCTTGTAATCATACCAGGTGTCACCATTTTGGATCTGGACTTATGCAGCCTTCCAAATGCACATGGGGTAAGTGCACAACTTACCAATGCCAAATGCAGACAGCAAGCTCCACTCAGCCGGTTCTAGGTCAATTAATCGGCAATCTTGTGAGTTATTCTGTAATGTTTGCAAAGTACAGGCCTCTGTCAGTTATTTAGCATGATGGGAGAGTGACTAGATTAGGTAGGGTAAAAATGAGAAGGGAAAACCAAGAAGGACAATTACACCATCCTGGAGATAAAATTCTGAAGGCTTTATATAGTCAGCCTATAGAATGATGATATTTTGAATGGAAAACATCACTGATGATACAAACATGTTTTTGTTTGGTTTGTATGTGTGTGCCTCTTGTCTTCCACTCGCCAGCCCCAAAGTCACTCAGAAAAGAAAATTAGCTGCGTCTGGATTAAGAATCAACCATTACCTTGATTTGCAAGGCAAATGCAGCTTCACACAGTTGTGGCTAACACATACATACCAAGTTGCAAATGTGCTGCCATCACTCATATCAGCAGCCATTCTTCATGCTGCAAATCAGCCCTCACCCATGGCCTTGGAAATTCAGCCACATAGCTCATGTTTTAATGTGCTACATGATTGAACAGAAGTATACAATTAATTCCAAAATGAAATCAACACTACTTAGTATGCATGGCCACAACGTGAAATTGATTCACAGGCCTTGCTCATAGGGGGGAGGCTGGGCAGTGATGTCTATGGGCCTTGAGGCATAGAGTCATAGAGCTGAACAGCACAGAAGTGGGCCCTTCGGCCCACCACGTTCATACTAACATTTCTGCTCATTATGTTTGATATTGTTGCTGCCGAACTGGAATGTGCAGACACCTTGAAGAAACCCTGTGGCCTTGACCACCTTGAAAATCCTATCTTAAATACCAATTTTCATAACTTGTGCAATTTGCCTGCATTAGTGTTTACTACAAAGTGCATTTTGGCTGGAAGTAATTATTATGGCTGGAAGTAATTATCATGGGATGGAACATGCTAGGAAATAGGAAACTGGCAGTCCCAAACTTAATGGCATTTTGCCTGCATTAATTTGCACTAAAAGTAAGCTTTAATGGTAGTTAAAGAACTCAGCAGTTGGTGATACCGCCACTGAAGACTGCCATGGAAGTATCTCCATGGGACCAGATGCTCTACCTGCATGTTCTTTCTCTGCGGGTTCTCGGCAGCTTGGATGCCTCACCCAGGTATCCATCACCTCTTCCACAATGCCGAATCATCTTTCGGAGATGCGGAATGCCCTCTTCCATCTCCGTTCTGCCATTCCTGGGTCTGTCCACAGTTTCCACCCCACTGCTTGAGGTACCAGTTTTTCTTCAGAACCGTCACTATTAAAAGCTTTTGCCATTCTCCACATGTTGCCATGTTTGCACATGTTTGACTGCACTTTTGTTTCTGGGAAATGCACTCTTTGAGCCCATAACTATTAGATATTTATTCCTAAATGCAAGAAGGAATTCAGAAGAAAACCACGGAGTGGTACAAATGTGCAACTTGCTTCTACCTAAAGTAGATGAAGCAAATAACCCAGATACATTTAAGGGGAAGCTAGTTAAGTGTAAGAGCAAGAAATGAATAGGATTTACTTCTGTGCTTAGTTGAACAGGAATAGGATGCTGTTTGTGTGGAGCCAGCTGGACTATTTCTATGCTTTATTTCTATGTAAAGCTATTTAATGACACAGTCTACAATGCTTTAAAATATGGTCTGTTCTGACTGCTTCTATTACCCCACCTGACAAGTGATATAATGGAAATTCCTTTATATAGATTCGCTCGCAGTTAAATTGGAAATATGAAATTAAAGATTCTGCTTGAAGCATCCAATAGAGATGTTAGGTTTATAAATGTTCACAATAAAAATAGAAAATGCAAGAAATATTCAACAATATTCAGGTGATATCTATGGAGTGAGAAACAGATTTAAACTTTTCAGGTTGATGACCTTCCATCAAAGCTAGAGATTAGGAATCAAGCATGCTTTAAGTTGCAGAGAGGTGGTGGGATGTCGAGAACAAAGGGGATATGTGTGATGGGATGGATACCCAGAATAGTAGTGGTGCTGGCTGAGAAAGGATGGCAAAGGCTTGGTAATTGCAGTTGATCTACTGGAGGAGATGTAAATAGCAGAAGATGAATCAGAACAGAGATGAGAGAATGAAAAGCAATGATGACATTGAAATACTGCAGATGCTGGAAATCTGAAATAATAGAAAATTCTGGAAATATTCATCAAGGCTGGTAACATTTGTGAAGAGAGAAAAATGGAATTAATGTTGCAGGTTAATGAACTATTATCAGAAGTGGCTAGTTCCTATCCAAACTGGAAAGGCTGATTAACTGAAAGTGTTGAATTCAAGATTGTGTCCAGAGGGTAGTGGCGTGCTCAGTCAGACGATGAGACGCTATTCCTGGAGCTTACACTGGAGAGACACATCAACTAATCACACCTATGAATATTTGTCAATTAGAAATTCTTTGAGAAATATGTCATTCATCTCTCAATTTGTTCACATATGGTGTTCTAAAATATTTTAAAATATATCCATCTGTATTTTCCATATTTGTTTAAAATATCAACACATTATAATGGTAAATTCATTCAATTTTCCACCTAAAATGGTTTTACTATCAAACTTGGAGTTTTTTTAAAGCAAATTGCTTCTTCTGGACATTTAATACAATGAGTATTACGGTAGTGCTGTAGTACTACTTTTGTTTCTACAGTAGGACTGTAGGAAATTTTAAAATTGTTAAATATGGCACACAAATCAAGCTTAAATCTACTGACAAAGTTTTTGTAAAAAAAATTGTTGAATAACAATTTATATTCTACTCTGCACTTTTTTTCTTAATTTATGCGAATCTAATTTCTTTCTTTTCTTTATCCTCCTTACTAAAATGTGACCTTCCCCCTCCACTTCAATTAATAATTACTCAGAGAGGGGTGCACCCCACCTGAGCAAAATATGTTAAGATATCTTCCTGCATATGTCACTTTAAACAAAGGCATGCGTGATAGTTTAATAATATTTCATCTTTAGGATTTTATACGGTCTATTTGACTTTTTTGATTTTAGCTTCTTCAGTCATCAACCTGAAAATATAATATGTACTGTGCATAACATAAAATGTTTTAAATATACATTGTATTTAAATCATATACAACATATAATGGAATGTAAACGTCCCTTAGGGTTGCACCACGGTATACCTTTATAGATTCATCAAAAAAGCATTATGTTGATTGTGAGGCATTTAACTGCTCTTTACGTTATAGGATTATGAATAATTCCATGTTACTTTATTGATAAAGTAACATTCTGTAGTCATGCTAAATAGAGACTGGAATAGAAGTAAGTTTGTTGTAGTTTGGAAAGTGATTTCAGCTTTCCACCAAATACTAAACTGACAGTGTGTCACACTAACTCTACGAAGTACTGAGGAGATCCTAATAAGCACAGTTAGCATTCCAGCCAGATCAGTCCCACCAATATCAAAAGGATTCTGCTCCGGGCAGACTGAGTTTTGCAAAGTAAGTGCACCTTAAGGTATGTTGTCAATAATTAGAAATTCATTCAGTTGCAGGAAAACTCCAATAATCTGGCACAGCTGGGACTTTGGTGGTGCCAGATGAGCATTTTCCAGACTATTGGATGTTATTCCTATTAATTCTCCCAGCAATTTTTAACTTTTTTTGTATGTTACACAGTATAGTAACATATTTTCCAGTGAATCCAACACGTTTAAAGGGACCAGAGGAAACAGGACCCAGGTCAATTTCAAGCAAGCCTGTGAAATGTGGCCCCAGTGAGTTCAATGAGAGAGCTTGAACTGGGCCACGGTGAGTTGGAAGAGACCCTGGGAGCTGGGGCCCCAGTGATTAGAAAGGGAGTGCAAGAACCAGGGCAGTGGAGAGTTGGGAGATAGAGCAACAAACATTGTCTGGTGAGCCAGATGCCGAACCACCAGGAATTCCAAAAGGCAGGTAGCAGATTGTCAGAGTGTTATTGTATTATTTTGTTTCAGCGAAGTGCCTTCATTTGTATTGCACTCCCATGTTTGCATTTCACATTGGAAAACCAACCTGCATCGACATATGTAAAGTACAGAGCCTCGAAAATGCACAGAGTTACACACCTCTGCGGGGCAGCAATATTTATTTTTTCCCAATAATCTCAAAAGAATGATGTTCACAATCTCAAAAGAATGATACTTAAATCAATTCATTTGTGTTCTAAAATCATTGTATTCCTTTTTAATTGTAGTGTCAGTTTTAATAAACCAATAAATTTAGGCAGAGCCCTTACTGTGTGTTTGCACAAATGTGTCATGAGCCACCCATATCTAGTGTTTATGGCTCAGTATCAAAAGCCTAAAATTCTCTGTTAAATCATTACAATCATTATACCTGGATTCACTTTGATTTTGGATAAACAGATGCGGGTGTGTTTACATTTCCCAATAATACAAAAGGTACTCTCATCAGCTCCATTTCAATTATGTAGAAGTACGTGAGGAAGTTTATCCCCACACTTGGGTATTGATGTGTTGCTCCACTGCACTTAAATTTGTAAAGTACAGCCAGTATTTATCTGAATATAAAGAAAAGTGAATCACATTTGTCCAGGTTTTACTGGAGCAGAGCATTTCATGGCATGCCCCATTAGTTAAACTTATTGAGATAAGAAAAAAATGCTGTAAATTTGAGCTGATTGTGGTATGGAGAGAATAACAGAATATCTGTAACCTGGGTAAACAAAGGGATAGGCAGTTTTAACCATTGATATTTGATGATTGAGAAACAAAGTAATGATATGGAAAGGAACTGAGTGAATTAAAATCCAACAGGTATAGAATGAGAGAAAAAAGAATTGGATTCAGAAAAAAAAGGAAACACATTTACATCTTAAAGTTTAAAAAGCTCTAACAATTGGGAATGACATCTCACGGATTTGGTTTTTCCCTTTCTGGCTCAGTATTTGAATGTCATTGCAGAATCATAAATTTCATAATTAATAAGATATTTGTGCTGTCAGTTACCATCCATTCTGCAATGTATTGAATTGCAATTAATATACCAATGCAGCAATTTCTTGAACCTCAGAGCAAATTTGGAGATGAGCTGTAATTTTCATGAGGTGCTGGTGAAGCATCTCAACTCCTCCAGGAACCACTGGCAATTTGCAATTCATGACAAATTTAAACATATTCTGACAGCAAAATTTCATCCAGTATTGTCTGATCATCATGTACATATACAAATTAGCTGTGATACTTCTTCCATCGCACATTGGATCAACACAAAATTGAGTTGCCAATTACTGGACTCAAGAAAGCCATATGGGAAATGTGCCTTCATAGACGGTGATCATGAAGTGCATGAGTGGCTTAGCTTGCAGTAGCCATTGGATGAGAGAGGCTTACTTCATCTGATACAATGCCATAAGAGCAAATTAATAGCAGCCACGGAGATGCCTTTCACCAGTGAAGTGACAAGGTGCAGCAAAGAAAGATCACAGATAAATTGTTTAAAGTTATCTTGCCTAAGGCTGAGAGAGATGTGACGAATGGGTTATAGTTTGCAGCTAAACTTGAAACAATTTAGTGCATTTCATTCAATACTTAAATCAGCCATTTACTTTACAACAATAAATTCTAGTTTGAAAGAGTTTGATTCTTAAAAGTGCTAATTGAAAGTAGGAATTGTGTTATAAGCATGTATATATGTATGAAATTTATTCTAATATATTTTTGAGAATTTTATATTTTGCCATCAATATATAATTCATCATATTTTCCAGACCTAAAGCAGATAATACAAAATCAAATGCTTAGAATGTTTAATTGATGACTTACTTGAGGTCATAAATATCTTCAGCACTGATACACAAGCAAGTGCAAGGTTGGTAACACTTAAATGTGCACATATTTATTTCACTAGAGAATGTCTTTCATTTTTAAGCTACACATCCATATAATGCTACTTAAATGCAAATATTTTACCCAAATACCATAACATTTTGGCATAAATTTAGAATCACTTTAAAGGGTTAAGATTGATTCAGCAGTGGATTGGCTATGAAGTGGAGGAGTAGAACTTGTTCCCTAAGATGGGAAGTCAATGAAGTAAGAGTTGGACAGGTTCTAATGCATAGCTGATCCACACGGGCAGTTGCATGTACAAGCCACCAAGTTGAAAATGACTCCTGTGTTTTTATGTAGAATAGGCTTAGAGGGATATGGGCCAGGTGCAGGCAAATGGGACTAGCTTGGATAGACATCTTGGTTGGCATGAACAAGTTGGGTTGAAGGGCCTGTTTCCATGCTGTAGAGCTCTATGTAGGAACTATGGAGAGGTAATATATATACATATTTTGTTAGTATATCAACATGAAAGCTATTTTATCACTAATATAAAGCTGATCAACTGCAACCTTGTGTTAAAATTGTTTATTAAAGTTGAGGCATAATTCTTTGTCATTCCCAAATTGCATCCTTCTACAATCATACAATTTTTTCAATTACTGTAACCTAAAATGAATTGAGAATATTGACAACACATGCCTAAAGGTGTTTAAATAGGTTTATTTTCATAATTTGTATTGTTCTTGCCATTGGAATTTGAAGCCAATAAATGCAAAGCTGCACCTGAGAGGTTTAATTGTATTTAAGATACCAGTATGTCTGGCAACCACAAAGGGAACTCAAAATCAACCAATGAAGCTTTGATGGTGTCAGTAGTTTGGAAGATAGATTAGGATCCACATGTTAAAAAGTGAATCTGCTTTTTACTAAATTGACACATTGCTGTCTAGAGATAATTGCATCTTAATATAAACATAAATTATCTTCAATAATAGGAAATCATCTTAATTCCAATAATATGAATTGTATTTTTTGAAATATTATTTGCAATAATAGGACAGATGCAATTTAAAGATAACAAAAATGACAAGGGCCCAAATAGAATTATTTTACTATGTGAAATTAAGGCTGGAGGATATGTCCAGATTGGAAAAAAATGTGGAAATGCCAATTTCCTAGATTGACAAAGTGTAACAGATGTGAAAAGAATGCAGAAGATGAAGGCAGCATCCATCTGTTACAGTAAGTTCTCATTGCAAAGTTAATACTCCCCCCTCTTTTAATCAGCAAATTCAGTCACCATCACAGATGTAAGAGTGCTTCACCGGTATCTTTCCTTTTTCCTTTGAACCTGCTAGAAATCATGGAGCTATGGGTAGCTTGTGGGAGAGAGACAGAGAGAAAATAGATGTCCATAAAGCATTTTACTGGCCAGTGCGAAATAGTTGGCAAGCCATTTTGTCAAAAGTGCACCCACTATTGGAATGTAGCCCTTATTTTGCAATTAGCAGTCAGTTAATGGACATCATAGTTCATCAAACTTGCAGCTGCCCACAGAATTTTTGTTGGCTTTTGTGCAGCATTTACTGCCGTGGAGAGTCCAATGCAGGAGGTTTTGGAGCTGTGTGAACAGAGAATGTAATGACACATCTCCCCCGTCAATCTGGTTGAACAATCCTTCTTGAGGCATGCGGAATCTAAACGAAGAGGCTTTAGTTAAGATCAACGTAAAATATTGTGTAGAAAGCAAAATAGAGGAGAGATTAAAAAAAAGAGACGAGAGATAGCAAGAAGTATAAAAAGCCTTATTTGTTTTTTTTAATTTCCAATAATGGTTTAACACTGAAGGAATGAGTTTCCACATTTATATTACCCATTTTCAGGACCCGAGAAGTTGTTTGGTACTAAATAAGTCTCCACAAGTCCTTTAAAAATTTTCACCTACACATGAATGGTAAGCACTGCTGTTTTCTGGTGTGTGTTTGAATGCCAAGCCTCTCAATGAAGTAACAGTATGGCAAGCAATGCAAATAAAAGAACAAGTTTGATTTCTTTAAACTGTACATGTGCAGGCAAAGGAAATGCAGTCCAATTTAGTGTTTAATATTTCGATTGCTGATAATTTTATTTATATGCTTACAGCAAAATACTGCCTCAACAGTGCTTCCATCTGTTTCTGATCGGAATATTGCCAGAAATTTCATGTTTTAAAAGTGGATCAATTGGGCGTTTTGTGTCTCTTTGGCGATTGTTATTTTAAAACTAAAGTTAGCTACGTCCTTTCCCATTTTTCAGCAACAGTATATGAAAATTGCTTCACTGCTTAACTTTTAGTTTGTCAAAATAAACCATCCCAAGTTGCTTCTTGCATAGCTGAGTACGATGCAGGATTGGACACCCATCTGCATATCATCAATGTATTGAATATCCTGTCTTCATTAACAATACTCATGTTCTGTTACCTCAAAAAGGCTTAATTCTCAGTGAAAATTTGTATTGTACAAAATGTTTTAAATGCACTTGTATAAATACAATAGAAAAAAAATCATTTTGGGTTGTTCTCCACTTTCACATAACTACACCTTGTGTTGTTTCTTGTTCAAATCATTCTGGACTGACATCTCATAAGCATATGTATATAATTGGTATTTAATGAGAATGGATGATACCATGAATTTAAGAATAAAATGTACTTACAGGATGGTGAAGTGAAGTGGAACAAAAAGCACAGAGACAGGCATGAAGGATGAAGAATTGCAGAGATGAAAATATTTTAGACTGGGATAACTGAACCAAAGAGAAAAGGAAAATGATCAGCTAGAAAGGGTTTATTGCTGTGCTCACCTTTGCATTTTTGGTTTGACCATGTCCAAACCGACTGAAAAATTCATTATTTTTATACATTTACAGTCTTGCTACTTGAATCAGTGCTTCAAAGAATTTAGTTCAAATGAAGGCCAGGTAGATAAAAGGAACATTCATTTTCTCTGCTGATTATTAGTGCTCTTGTGTAATTAAATAAGTGGCATCTGTCCACTTCCCGGTGGACAGAAGTCGGTATAATTTACATTAAAATTGATGATATTTTAATTTAGCAAGGCTGTTCAGTGAGGCTATAAGGCCAAGGTGCCAGAGAAGCTGAAAATGCCTCGGTAATGACGCATGGTGTATTTTGCAGGGTAAACCACTGGTAAGTCTTATATTTTTTCTCACATGTCATGCACGATCTAGTTGGTTGCAAAATGGAGAGAAATATCACGTTTCAACATTTGTCTTCTTTCACCTCAATGAATACATATACTGTACGTGGTGGTTTTGCAGACATTGACTGACAGCTGTACTGATGTTTCTGTTTTATTTACAGGTAAAAATAATTGTTCCTAACAGCACTGCAGGTCTGATCATTGGGAAGGGTGGTGCCACAGTGAAAGCTGTCATGGAGCAGTCAGGAGCTTGGGTACAACTCTCTCAAAAGCCAGATGGGATAAACTTGCAAGAGAGAGTGGTGACGGTGAGTGGGGAACCTGAACAAAACCGCAAAGCCGTCGAACTTATCATCCAGAAAATCCAAGAGGACCCGCAGAGTGGCAGCTGTCTTAATATCAGCTATGCCAATGTCACTGGTCCAGTGGCCAACTCCAACCCAACCGGATCCCCTTATGCCAACACTGCTGAGGTGTTACCAACTGCTGCGGCTGCTGCGGGGCTGTTAGGACACGCTAACCTTGCTGGAGTCGCTGCCTTTCCAGCGGTTTTATCCGGCTTCACAGGAAATGACCTGGTAGCCATCACCTCTGCACTCAACACTTTAGCCAGCTATGGATATAACCTTAACACACTGGGTTTGGGTTTGAGCCAAGCTGCAGCCACGGGTGCATTGGCTGCAGCAGCAGCCAGTGCAAATCCCGCCGCAGCAGCCGCAGCAAACCTACTGGCTACCTATGCGAGTGAAGCCTCGGGCGGTGGCAGCCCTGTTGGTGGAACAGCGGGGACATTTGCCCTGGGTAGCCTTGCTGCTGCTACTGCTGCCACAAACGGCTATTTCGGTGCTGCTTCTCCACTGGCTGCCAGTGCCATCCTTGGCTCAGAGAAATCTACAGACGGATCAAAGGACGTGGTCGAAATAGCCGTCCCAGAAAACCTAGTTGGTGCAATATTGGGGAAAGGCGGGAAAACGTTAGTGGAATATCAGGAGTTGACTGGTGCAAGGATACAGATCTCCAAAAAGGGGGAGTTTGTGCCTGGCACAAGGAATCGGAAGGTGACCATTACAGGAACGCCAGCTGCTACCCAGGCTGCTCAGTATTTAATAACACAGCGGATCACTTATGAGCAAGGTGTCCGGGCAGCCAACCCACAGAAAGTCGGGTGACTTCCAGGCCCTTTACAAGATTCTCTTTTACCCCTCCCTTCCTCTACCCCCTTTTCAACAAGAAAGGATGTACTGTACTTTGCAGAATTGACGTTTTTTTCTGTATTAATATATTATATGCAAAAGAATGCGACTATGTTGAAGATGTGTATATGTAAATAGTATATGTTTTACCAGATGTTTCATAGAAAGTAATTTTTCTCAATCTGTTTTGGTTCTCTATACTTTGCTTGTGTATATTTGTCAAAAGTGTTTCTAGTGTCAGGAGATCTTAGCCTGCCATTGTACCAGCATTATTGTAGTTAATGACTGAATGTAGATAGCGATACACGTGTAGTTTTCGGTATTAGTTCAAACTAAAAGCAGATAACGCTACATGTACTACTGTTAGGTTAGGGTATGGTGGGGTCAGTGACCTAAAATGGAGTGAGGCCAAAGCACTGTCCTGATCGTCTTACTTCCTGCTTAGGGTATATTGAAGTAGGAAATAAAATATTTTGGAAATAATTTTTAAAATACAAAAAAAAAATCAAAAAGCAATATAGTTGCAAAGCACTGTATAAAATATAAAAAGGTTAAAACTGTGGAAGATTATATTGGTAAGTTTACAAAATTGCACCTTTTCTCCATCTGAACTAGAATATGGAAATAATGCTGAAAGCTGGCCATGGCCCATTCTTTGCCATTTGTCTGACGGACGTTCAACAGAAGTACACAGCCCCAATTCT